>NC_079193.1:74365440-75565440 GCF_029499605.1 Hyla sarda | reverse complement strand
GTGTGCAGTCTACTCCTGTAATAGTGAGCAGTCTTCTCCTGTAATAGTGTGCAGTCTACTCCTGTAATAGTGAGCAGTCTACTCCTGTAATAGTGAGCAGTCTTCTCCTGTAATAGTGAGCAGTCTACTCCTGTATAGGGCGTCTATATACTGTATATACTGTACACTTCTGTGGGGCAGCTCTATCTATATATTATTACTGATACTGTGTAACACTGCCTCCCTGTACTGTAATGACTCCACATTGGGGAGGGGGGTTATCATAGGGGGACAGTGTGTCTATTACTGAGAAGATAAATCCAGCTGGGGATCCTGGGTTATCAGAGGAGCTGCCCCTCTCCTTATATGAGAGGACAGTGTTATAGAGAGGACCCCACAGGTAGGAGCAGGATGATGGAGTGTATAGGAGCAGGCAGGTGACCCCCACAATATACACCATCATCCTATACTCTGCATGTTATACTAAAGCCGCACTAGGTGAACCTGACAGAATAAATATCCTGAGATTAATATCACAGGAGGAAACAATATAACATCTCATAATATCATCATTGTGTTATATCTGTTGTGTTATGTTCCCAATATCTGTGTATCCTCTATTGTTGTCTTCTTACACACTTTGTAGGTAAATAACTAGTGGACACTCCTATCCCTAACTTCATTCTCTCTTCTCTTCCCATCCTTTTCTTTCTTTCTTTCTCTCTTTCTTTCTTTCTTTCTTTCTCTTTCCTCTTTCTCTCTCTCTATGTTGACCCCTATTTCATTCCTTTTTTTTCTAATTTTCTTTATCTCTATCTACTCCTTTTCTTTCTTTCTTTCTGTCTCTTTCTTTCTTTTTCTTTCCTCTCTCTCTCTATCTCTATGTTGACCCCTATTTCATTCATTGTTTTTCTATTTCTCTTTATCTCTATCCACTCCTTTTCTTTCTCTTTCTTTCTTTCTTTCTTTCTTTCTTTCTTTCTTTCTTTCTTTCTTTTCCTTTCCTAAATATACTATACTGGATAAATACATTCACAGATATTTATCTTCACTCTCCTTAAAAGAACCTTTAAATCCATGCATGAACCAATGTTAATGTCTATCTATCTATCTATCTATCTATCTATCTATCTATCTATCTATCATCTATCTATCATCTCATATCTATCTATTATCTATCATCTATCTATCTATCTCATATCTATCTATCTATCTATCTATCTATCTCATATCTATCTATCTATCTATCTATTATCTATCTATCTATCTATCTATCTATCATCTCATATCTATTATCTATCTATCTATCTATCTATCATCTCATATCTATCTATTATCTATCATCTATCTATCTATCTATCATCTCATATCTATCTATTATCTATCATCTATCTATCTATCTATCTATCTCCTATCTATCTATCATCTCATATCTATTATCTATCAATCTATCTATCTATCTATCTATCTATCTATCTATCTATCTATCTATCATCTATCAATCTATCTATCTATCTATTATCTATCATTTATCAATCTATCTATTATCTATCATCTATCAATCTATCTATCTATCATCTATCTATCTATCTATCTATCATCTATCTATCTCATATCTATCTATCTCATATCTCTCTATCTATCTATTATCTATCTATCTATCTGTCAATTATCTATCTATCTATCTATCATCTCATATCTATTATCTATCAATCTATCTATCTATCTATCATCTATCTATCTATCTATCTATCTATCTATCTATCTATCTATCTATCTATCATCTATCTATCTATCTATCTATCTATCTATTATCTATCTATCTATCATCTATCTATCTCATATCTATCTATCTATCTATCATCTATCTATCTATCATCTATCAATCTATCTATCTATCTATCTATCTATCTATCTATAATCTATCTATCTATCTATTATCTATCTATCTATCATCTATCTCATATTTATCTATCTATCTATCTATCTATCTTATATCTATCTATCTCATATCTATCTATCTCATATCTATCTATCTATCTATTATCTATATATCTATCATCTATCTATCTCATATCTATCTATCTATCTATCTATCTATCTATCTATCTATCTATCTCATATCTATCTATCTATTATCTATCTATTATCTATCTATCATGTATCTTCTCTCCCTTTATCTACACATATTGATCCATATTGATTCCTTCATTTATATCTATGATGCCTTTTGCACTATTTCCCACGCCTTTCTGGTGATTGTGCAGGATTGGACCTTGCTCACCTGACATTTGCCTTATAAAGGGTATGTGACAGACCCCATATAATGAAGGGGGGTCCTTAGCTTTCTACACCAGCAGTAATTACCTGCCGGAGCAATTAGCTGACTATCAGGAAGAAATTAGATCGCTCAATGTAGCAGAAATAATGCGAGTAATGTGCTCCAGGCTGGTATTACACAATGATGTCTGGGCACTGGCTGCCAGTCAGCTCCTGCACCATTTCCATATGTGCACTGGGAGTCGGGCACCCAGCTCCGCCACATCCCAGTAATTAGCACCCAGACACTTCAATGGCTGGAGCCACAATGCAGCTTTCTGTCCCATTTGGCAGGATGAGGAGCGGAGTAATGTCCTATCATCTGTGGAGCATATTCCGCCTCTGGATCATATTGCTATGTGGGGCTGTTATAGGGCACTGGTGCAGCTGTGTTATCTATTCTGGAGGCAACAACCCTTTACCAATGTCACCCAGTTATTCTTTTACAGCTTCCTACCAAATACGGTCCCATATATAGACTAAAGCAGTGGTCTTCAACCTGTGGACCTCCAGATGTTGCAAAACTACAACTTCCAGCATGCCCGGACAGCCAACGGCTGTCCGGGCATGCTGGGAGTTGTAGTTTTGCAACATCTGGAGGTCCGCAGGTTGAAAACCCCTGGACTAAAGTCATCATTGGGTCTAGGTCAGTGGTCTCCAAACTGTGGCCCTCCAGGTGTTGCAAAACTACAACTTCCAGCATGCCTGGACAGCCAACAGCTGCTGGGTGTTGTAGTTTTGCAACATCTGGAGGTCCACAGTTCAAAGACCACTGACCTAGGTACTCACAGGCTGCAGATGTGCTGCAGAAATTTCTTAAAATCCACTTAAAATCCAAAACTTCAAGTGCAACAGTTAGAGATGAGCGAACTTACAGTAAATTCGATTCGTCACGAACTTCTCGGCTCGGCAGTTGATGACTTTCCCTGCATAAATTAGTTCAGCTTTCAGGTGCTCCCGTGGGCTGGAAAAGGTGGATACAGTCCTAGTAGACTCTTTCCTAGGACTGTATCCACCTTTTCCAGTCCACCGGAGCACCTTAAAGCTGAACTAATTTATGCAGGATAAGTCAACAACTGCCGAGCCGAGAAGTTCGTGACGAATCAAATTTACTGTAAGTTCGCTCATCTCTAGCAACAGTCACCAGGAATATGCAGGTAAAGCTGCACACACAGTGCACTAGGGCTTCACAAGCATATTCTCAGCATATGAATCAGTTAGGCTGTTTTATACTTACCAAAAAACAGCCTTATCATTTGTGGTAACGGGGTGTGATGCAGGGCAGATGGAATTACCCTAGGGGCAGATGGCATTAAAGGGGTACTCCGGTGGAAAACTTTTTTTTTTTTTTTCATCAACTGGTACAAGAAAGCTAAACAGATTTGTAAATGACATCTATTAAAAAATCTTAATCCTTCCAGTACTTATTAGCTTCTGAATACTACAGAGAAAATGATTTTCTTTTTGGAACACAGAGCTCTCTGCTGACATCATCACCACAGTGCTCTCTGCTGACATCTCTGTCCATTTTAGGAACTGTCCAGAGCAGCACAAGTTTGCTATGGGGATATTCTCCTACTCTGGACAGTTCTTAAAATGGACAGAGATGTCAGAAGAGAGCACTGTGCTCGTGATTCAGCAGAAAGCTCTGTGTTCCAAAAAAAAAAAAAAAAAATTTCCTCTGTAGTATTCAGCAGCTAACTTGCATCACTTGCATATCATCATTTATTAGACCAGCACATATTCCTGCAAGTATATCTGCAGCTCAGCGAGCAATTGCCGACCACAAAGAACTGGTCATAGATCATCATTTATTGCATCACTTGTTATAGCTCACAGTTATATTGAAAAACCTGACCAGAGACAATATAACAACATGATAGCAATTATTGCTACAATCTAAAGGACAGTTACATCTAATAGATATTTTGGTGTCCATGAATCTAATTTTGCAAATAATATAGCAATTGAGTGACATATTGCTTTTATTGTTTTGTATTTTTCTTTGTATTTTAATATATTTCTCCTCCCACAAAGGCCCTGTGAGAGTGGAATTTAAATTCATATGATAAATTTTAATAAAATAATAGAATAATTGAAGCACGGTCTTATTGCATTATCTTTGTAATAATATAAACACGAGCCTTGAGGTGTGGGGGGGGGGGGGGGAAACCATATTCTTTTTCTATTCATTTACACATTTGTTTAACTTTCTGGCACCAGTTGATTTACAAAAAAAAAAAGTTTTCCACCGGAGTATCCCTTTAACCCCCTGTGTTCATGACACCAGGGAGTGGTTTATCCTCGATACCACCTGAATGTATACTGCTGAACCCTGGGCTAGGCACAATTAATGACTCCAACGCCAAGTTATGGGCAACGGTAGCTTTACTGAGAGTAGACAGATGTAAATTACAGTTCAGCCAGGGCCCATTAGGTGACCAGTGACTCAGAGACCTTAAGGGCTTGCTGGGACTTGCAGTAGGATTGGACAATTTAATGCAGGCCACACTGACTTGACTGATGACTGACGAAGCTATGACTGTAGATTACTTGCAATTGACTGTGGCTGCAGACAGGACTTGAGGCCTCCAATGACTCTGGATACACACACTAGGACTCGACTTGACCTCAGCAAAGACTCATGAAATAAGAGAGGGAGCTAGCTCCCCCCAGGGCTTATATGGGGGAGACTAGCAGGGAGCCCATAAGTCACCCCTGGGATCACCAGGTCACTGGTACCTCCTGGGTAACAATCACATGGTATAGTTCTTAAAGTAACAACACATTATATATCACAATACACAGCAAAACATATGTACAGGCAGGAAGAAAGTACAAGGCAGCCCAGGGGACAAGAAGGGAGGCGGCCTGACAGGGCAGCAAGGGTACGGGGCAACAACTCCCGTACTGGGCCACCACAAATTCCTCTGTGAGCCGAGCCAACAGTCAGAAAGGCGGAGCCCGGGGCCGCACCCCCATTCTCTGGTTATGTTGTACAGTTGATTGGCAGCCGGCGTGCACGCGGCAGAGATACACACAGCTGCCACAGGCTATTGATCAGCTGCCTGACGTAGCCCGGAAAGAGGCGTTGCAGTCCTGGAGCAGAGCGGACCCCGGGCTCTGCCTCTCCAACTTTTGGCCTAACCTCTGACTCTAAAACAGTCTAATTTAAAGGGGTACTCCGGCGCTAAGACATCTTATCCCCTATCCAAAGGATAAGATGCCTGACCGCGGGGATCCCGCCACTGGGGATCTTCCATGCTGCACCCCGTTAGAATCAGCCCCCGGAGCGTGCTCGCTCCGGGTCTGATTACTGGCGATCACGGGGAACGGAGCATGGTGACGTCACGGCTCCGCCCCCGTGTTACATCACGCTCCGCCCCCTCAATACAAACCTATGGCTAGGCTAGGCTTACATTGAGGGAGAATGACGTAACATGGGGGCGGAGCCGTGATGTCACTATGCTCCATTCCCCGTGATCGCCAGTAATCAGACCCCGAGCGAGCATGCTACAAGGGCTGATTCTAACGGGGTGCGGCATGGAAGATCACGGGGGTCCCCAGCGGCGCATAGGGGATAAGATGTCTTAGCGCCGGAGTACCCCTTTAATGCTTGTGAGGCCCCAGTGTACTGTGTATGCAACTTTATAAGCATATTCATGGTGACAGTTGCGCTTTAGACCGCACCTCTAATTCTTTTAGTAAAACTTACTACTGCGCAGAACCATGTCAATGGCTATCCACAAAACGGATCTGTGGCAGAAATTTCTTAGTCTTTCCTATCCCTTTTACCTGAATAGAGTTTGCAGAAACCCAAAACATTCCCGGTTAGCTGTGTGTAGTTTATTTTAAATGGGCACTGTCAGAATCAAAAACGTTTTATATTTTGTACATCTTGGCAAATATTAACCTTTCTAATATAGTTCATAAAAAATTGTTATCTCCTTTTTATAGAAATTATGTCTTATAAAAAAAATAGCACTATTGGTCTCCATTCCATCCGGAACATAATCCTGTCTGACTGCAGCATCATCTTTGTCCCAGCTGAACACAGACAGGGACAAAGTCCAGGAAGTGAGGGTGGGACTAGCAGTCCTCTGTGCTCACTCCTGTCTTGTCTATCTATAAAATAATAATTGCATGAATGGGATGTTTTCTATTGTTTTAGTAAAAAACTTACATAAAAAACTTAAAGGGGTATGTCCAGGCTGCCACAATTAAAAAATTCTAGAAAGAACAGAGCTTTACATGAAAAAATTACAATTTCTACAAAATGATTACTTATAAAACTATATATATATATATATATATATATATATATATAGCAACAGGAGAATACAGCAGCATACTGCTAGCACAAAGATATAGATGAAACATGAGTATATAGATAAAACATGAGTATATAGATAGAACATGAAAAGCTATACAGCTGTAGTGCAATAAATGAAAATATGAAACTATGAAATTATGAGGTACTTAGCTTCCAAATAGCGTGGACCGTCCCACCACGGTAAGGTGACCTCATTCTGGGACGGATCCTACACTATGAATATGCCTCTGTGTGAACAGTACAGCAGGCTTTGCAAGGTCTGAAACATCCAAGGCACCTTATATACACCTAATAGAGGTGGGTGGGGTGCAGGAGCCAACACGGAGGTAGCCACTCCCCCGTATGTGTAATACAACCAAAGAATAAGTTGGCCAGCACTATTGATTTCAAACTATTGTAAAGACCTAGCTTACAGGTGCAGGCTGCTGGGCTAAATATACAGCAACAGGAGAATACAGCAGCACACTGCTAGCACAAAGATATAGATGAAACATGAGTATATAGATAAAACATGAGTATATAGATAGAACATGAAAAGCTATACAGCTGTAATGCAATAAGTGAAAATATGAAACTATGAAATTATGAGGTACTTAGCTTATTCTTTGGTTATATATATATATATATATATATATATATATATATATATATATCTATATATATATATATTTGTATATATCTGTTCACCCAACTTCTTCTACTATGACATGCTGCCTGAAGATTGGACTGCATTTTTAATATGGCAAGTCTCCTTTAAAGAACTAAATTTACATAATCTGAGGAAATGAAGGGAAAGGTGGTCATTCACCGCTATCCATCTTCTGTG
Organism: Hyla sarda; assembly: GCF_029499605.1. NCBI lineage: Eukaryota > Metazoa > Chordata > Amphibia > Anura > Hylidae > Hyla > Hyla sarda. The sequence continues at coordinate 75,557,983 of NC_079193.1, read as the reverse complement.
TTTCTAACCTGCCCTTTTCACTAGTCACCTTGTACCCACTTTCCTACCTTTTTAGATACCAGACACCATTCCAACCTTTTAAGGTTGCCATCACATATGTCTGGCGATCTGTCTCATGGGGACAAGATGGGAGGCGGCCTGACAGGGCAGCAAGGGTACGGGGCAACAACTCCCGTACTGGGCCACCACAAATTCCTCTGTGAGCCGAGCCAACAGTCGGAAAGGCGGAGCCCGGGGCCGCACCCCCATTCTCTGGTTATGTTGTACAGTTGATTGGCAGCCGGCGTGCACGCAGCAGAGATACACACAGCTGCCACAGGCTATTGATCAGCTGCCTGACGTAGCCCGGAAAGAGGCGTTGCAGTCCTGGAGCAGAGCGGACCCCGGGCTCTGCCTCTCCAACTTTTGGCCTAACCTCTGACTCTAAAACAGTCTAATTTAAAGGGGTACTCCGGCGCTAAGACATCTTATCCCCTATCCAAAGGATAAGATGCCTGACCGCGGGGATCCCGCCACTGGGGATCTTCCATGCTGCACCCCGTTAGAATCAGCCCCCGGAGCGTGTTCGCTCCGGGTCTGATTACTGGCGATCACGGGGAACGGAGCATGGTGACGTCACGGCTCCGCCCCCGTGTTACATCACGCTCCGCCCCCTCAGTACAAGCTTATGGCTAGGCTAGGCTTACATTGAGGGAGAATGACGTAACATGGGGGCGGAGCCGTGATGTCACTATGCTCCGTTCCCCGTGATCGCCAGTAATCAGACCCGGAGCGAGCATGCTACAAGGGCTGATTCTAACGGGGTGCGGCATGGAAGATCACGGGGGTCCCCAGCGGCGCATAGGGGATAAGATGTCTTAGCGCCGGAGTACCCCTTTAATGCTTGTGAGGCCCCAGTGTACTGTGTATGCAACTTTATAAGCATATTCATGGTGACAGTTGCGCTTTAGACCGCACCTCTGATTCTTTTAGTAAAAATGACTACTGCGCAGAACCATGTCAATGGCTATCCACAAAACGGATCTGTGGCAGAAATTTCTTAGTCTTTCCTATCCCTTTTACCTGAATAGAGTTTGCAGAAACCCAAAACATTCCCGGTTAGCTGTATGTAGTTTATTTTAAATGGGCACTGTCAGAATCAAAAACGTTTTATATTTTGTACATCTTGGCAAATATTAACCTTTCTAATATAGTTCATAAAAAAATGTTATCTCCTTTTTATAGAAATTATGTCTTATAAAAAAATAGCACTATTGGTCTCCATTCCATCCGGAACATAATCCTGTCTGACTGCAGCATCATCTTTGTCCCAGCTGAACACAGACAGGGACAAAGTCCAGGAAGTGAGGGTGGGACTAGCACTCCTCTGTGCTCACTCCTGTCTTGTCTATCTATAAAATAATAATTGCATGAATGGGATGTTTTCTATTGTTTTAGTAAAAAACTTACATAAAAAACTTAAAGGGGTATGTCCAGGCTGCCACAATTAAAAAATTCTAGAAAGAACAGAGCTTTACATGAAAAAATTAAAATTTCTACAAAATGATTACTTATAAAACTATATATATATATATATATATATATATATATATATATAGCAACAGGAGAATACAGCAGCACACTGCTAGCACAAAGATATAGATGAAACATGAGTATATAGATAAAACATGAGTATATAGATAGAACATGAAAAGCTATACAGCTGTAGTGCAATAAATGAAAATATGAAACTATGAAATTATGAGGTACTTAGCTTCCAAATAGCGTGGACCGTCCCACCACGGTAAGGTGACCTCATTCTGGGACGGATCCTACACTATGAATATGCCTCTGTGTGAACAGTACAGCAGGCTTTGCAAGGTCTGAAACATCCAAGGCACCTTATATACACCTAATAGAGGTGGGTGGGGTGCAGGAGCCAACACGGAGGTAGCCACTCCCCCGTATGTATAATACAACCAAAGAATAAGTTGGCCAGCACTATTGATTTCAAACTATTGTAAAGACCTGGCTTACAGGTGCAGGCTGCTGGGCTAAATATACAGCAACAGGAGAATACAGCAGCACACTGCTAGCACAAAGATATAGATGAAACATGAGTATATAGATAAAACATGAGTATATAGATAGAACATGAAAAGCTATACAGCTGTAGTGCAATAAATGAAAATATGAAACTATGAAATTATGAGGTACTTAGCTTATTCTTTGGATATATATATATATATATATATATATATATATTTGTATATATCTGTTCACCCAACTTCTTCTACTATGACATGCTGCCTGAAGATTGGACTGCATTTTTAATATGGCAAGTCTCCTTTAAAGAACTAAATTTACATAATCTGAGGAAATGAAGGGAAAGGTGGTCATTCACCGCTATCCATCTTCGGTGTTTCTAACCTGCCCTTTTCACTAGTCACCTTGTACCCACTTTCCTACCTTTTTAGATACCAGACACCATTCCAACCTTTTAAGGTTGCCATCACATATGTCTTGCGATCTGTCTCATGTACTGAGCATCAGCTGTGACATGGTCCAGTGCCAAGCTATTTCTGCAGACTGGACAAGAGGACACTGCAAGATGTGTCCCCCATCCGGCCTGCCTGGTAGCCGGCATCTCTATTGTGATGCTGGATTAATCTGAACTGAACCATTCAAATGAAGCCCCGGAGGGAATCTGAGCTGGATTGCCGGTCATATATGACGGTACCCTTACAATTTTGCGTCCATGATCTTGCACATTCAACTGGATCGGTTCACCTGCAGTAGAAGCCACAAACCTTCGAACCTTATTTTCTGAACTCTTGTAACCTGTCTTCCCAATACTAGCAACCTAACAAGGGTATGGGAGAATTTTTCATATTTTAGCCAAAAGTATCCCAGTATAAGTAGATCACATTATATCTGTATATATGGATATATGGAGCGTTATTAACAATTTTAAACATGAATTTTCTATTTATTTGACCATAAAACATTTTTTTTACACTTTATCTATGGTTACTTTTCCCACATAGAATAAGTTTAGATTTTTTAAATTTGATCCTCATATAAATTACGGGATGACATTGCCTAAATCCTTTGCTTGACATATTCAAAGGCCTCTTCTCAGCTGTGGTCTGCAATGGTCTCAGTCAAAAACACAAAGACACAGAATCAATAGTTAGCAAAGGCCACACATGTGGATTACATCCAGTGTCACAGAAACCTATTAGTGCAGTTGAAAAATGAATATATGGGACAATAACATTCATCTTTCAGGGGCATTCACCAATATGCCCATCAGTAATGCTCATGGGTTGAATAGAAGCATTATAGGACATTGCTATTACATTATGGGTAAAATATCTATGCCTGAATGATGGTCATCAATGTTGATCTGTTTTTAGTTAAGGGAAATTCATTAAGGTCCTTTAGAAGACAACATGGATTCCATAAGCCAGGACCCTCCACCCATTTCTTGAACAAAGAGGCTGCAGGGCATTGTTCGGCACCCTTTTGCCACTAGTCAAAAATTTGCATAACCTGCAATCTCTGACACAGCAACTTGGAAGTGTTGTTGATTTCAATGGCAAGGTTTACTGAGCAACACAGAGTTTTTGTTTCTTTTCGGATTTGGTATAGATCTCAGCTCCTGGACCTCCGATAATGGTCTCTATAATATGTCATAAAAAATGGCAAACTGATTTAACAGGTTTGTATTTGCAAAAATATTGGATTATTTTTTTCAAATAAGGATTTTGTTTGGTACACTTGCATGTAAAGATGAGAAAATCAATTTGATCTCAATTTCACCCAAAAAATGGATTCATTAGAAAATTGTGATTTCTTCAGGATTTGTTTTGTCCCTGTCCTGTATCCTGAGTAGCCTGGAGGTCAGCATGAAGGCTGGGTTTCCACACAGGATATTTTTCTTTTTGGAAAACTGCCACTGTAGTTTTTGAGCCAGTTTGTTGATAAAAAAAAAAAAAAAGGAAATATAAAGGAAGGACTTATACGTCTCCTTCCTACTGGATCCACTTCTGACTCAAACACTGCAGAGGCATTTTTCAATAATATCCCAGAAAAAAACCTAGCGCTCTGCTCCCAGGCCATTAAATGTGCATCACCACTTCATGTACTGTACAAAAACTGGGATTTCTGTCCATGCTCCTGTACATCCTTTATATGGGCAATTGCAGGCCAATCAGGTCACTTCCGTATCCAAATCGGGCACTGAATCAGAAATGAATTTAACAGTTAGATTCACGAAATCAAACCCACAACAAATCTTAGAAGATTAATTCATCTCTACTTGTACTAGGTGTATGAACAAGGGTGCTTTCATAAAGCTTAAAGTGTACCTGTGCCAAAAATAAATAAAAATGCTCCAGGCTTTCTCTTTAACTGGTACTGATGCTATTGGTATGCTTAAATCCAGTTTTTTAAAGCTTTTTATGGCTCATTCTGTTGCATGCAGTTCACTGAGGAGGAGGGGGTGTACCTTTGTTTGCCCTCACATCTCATGTGGGAGCTTCCTTCCTTTTCAGAGCTGACATCTTGCTGCTACATGCAGTGAAGCTCTGTCCAAGACCTCTGGCTCACACAGCAGGCTGATTGACAAGTCAGAAGCCTGCACAGAGCCCTGCTTGTCCTGCACTCACTTCCTGTATTTTGTCTTGGCCGAGACCCACAGACAATGACTGCAGCAAAAAGTATGGATCTTTTTTTACCCAATGTGTGTTAAAAATATACACGTAATGTTGTTATCCACATTAGATAAGAAAATTATGAAAATTACAGTGCCCATTTAGAGGGGTACTCCGTTAGAAAACGTGTTATTTTTTAATGAACTGGAGCCAGAAAGTTAAACAGATTTCTAAATGACTTCTATTTAAATATTGTAATCCTTCTAGTACTTATTAGCAGCTGTATGCTGCAGAGGAAATTCTTTTCTTTTTGAATTTCTTTTTTGTTTTGTCTACAGTGATCTCTGCTGACACCTGTCTGTGTCAGGAACTATCCAGAGCAGCATAGGTTTACTATGGGGATTTTCTCCTGCTCTGGACAGTTCCTGATACGGACATCAGGTGTCAGCAGAGAGCAGTGTGGACAAGACAAAAAAGAAATTCAAAAAGAAAACATTTCCTCTGTAGCATACAGCTACTAATAAGTACTGGAAGGAAAAAATATGCCTCAACTCTTTTCTACTGATTTAGAAGGCTGTTTAGGTTTCTCTTGGGCTTTCCAGTATTATAATGGAACCCAATAAAGTAATTTGTATGAGCAGAGGCTATTATCAACATGTACTATATACATTAAGGGGCATAATGCTTGATTCTAAACATATGTGAACAACTTTGCTGTTCTATGTAGTTAGATCTGAATGTCCCCGGCTCCCACTGACATTACTATTAAGGTGAATACACAGAAACCATGGACTCCAATGCTTCAGAGAATATAATACCAAATTACTGAGACGAATGGGAATTTCCAAAGCTATTGATGGCTGTTTGGTAATCTTCTAAGGCTGGTTTATATTTTTTTAATGTATAGCTTAAAACTGTGATATCCTTTTACAGAGGAATGATCTGAATAGACGTCCCCAGGTATAATTCTCAAATTTGCTTTTTGCCTTGCCATTAAGCAGATTGCTGAGTATAACCTCAGGCCTATTCATTCCTAATAGAACAAACTGTATGAAACAATTTAGTAGTCGGCCATTTTTGCACATATGGTGCTTTGGAACGCCATATATAGTATTTCCGTACTTTAGGTCACCTCTAAAGCATAGACCATTCAAACATTGTAAAACTCATCTCAAAGTCTTGTTTCAGAAGCTTTAACTTCATTTGAAAACTATTTGGGTTGAAGACACATCTTTTATCTATTATTTCTTATCTGTTGATAATTCCATCTCTTGTTACCATGGCTACACAATATCCAGACTTTCAGACGATTTTTCTCTCATGTCAGACCAAAGCATTATTTTGAGTCATGTTCATGCCTTACTCCAGATATACATTTTCTGTCAAATTTGGACACTGTAGACATCTGTCCCATCCTCGTGGAGACAAAACATGATGTGCTGAAATATGAGCGGTGGGTTTTCACATTTTAAGTTGCAGAAAAACACATTTTTAATACAAAGGGTGAAATCAGGAGCAAATCCTAAGTACTATTAATAGCAAAATCCATGTTAGGCTGGGTTCACACTACGCTTTCTCCCATACGGGAGCGCATACGGCAGGGGGGAGCTAAAAGCTCGCGCTCCCGTATGTCACTGTATGCGCTCCCGTATGTCATTCATTTCAATGAGCCGACCGGAGTGAAACGTTCGGTCCGGTCGGCTCATTTTTGCGCCGTATGCGCTTTTACAACCGGACCTAAAACCGTGGTTGACCACAGTTTTAGGTCCGGTTGTAAAAGCGCATACGGCGCAAAAATGAGCCGACCGGACCGAACGTTTCACTCCGGTCGGCTCATTGAAATGAATGACATACGGGAGCGCATACGGTGACATACGGAAGCGCGAGCTTTTAGCTCCCCCTGCCGTATGCGCTCCCGTATGGGAAAAAACGTAGTGTGAACCCAGCCTTAAATAGCTATAATTTGTTACAAATTACCAAAAATGTTTATGTGACGATAACAGTGAAAGAAGTGCACTATGTGTGGATTTATACTATAAGGCCCCGTTCACTCTACAAAATTCACCGTTTTTAATCATCCGTGTGAAGTTCCGTCTGAAAACCAGCTGAAAACGGCAGTAACAAAATCCTATATCTCCGTTAGAAAATCCCATTATAGTCTATGGGATTTTCTAATATTCGTTTTAATCCGTTATTGTCCGTTATTGATAACGGACGTAATTTTGTGACGGAAGATAGTAACGGGAGAAATAGTGCATGAACCGAAGACATAATAATAATGCAAAATAATCTAAAATAGTTGTGTTACCAAGTATGAAGGTGGCACCAAAATATACCTTAGGAACAATACATGTTGTGAGGGCTGGAATATAACTATGACAAAATATCTAGATTAAGGTATTAAAGGGGTACTCCAGTGGGAAACAAATTATTTCAAATCAACTGGTGCCAGAAAGTAAAACAGATTTGTAAATTACTTCTATTAAAAAAATCTTAATCCTTCCAGTACTTATCAGCTGCTGTATGCTCCAGAGGAAGTTGTATTTTATTCTGAAGTTCTTTCCGGCTGACCACAGTGCTCTCTGCTGACACCTCTGTCCATCTCAGGAACTGTCCAGAGTACAAGCAAATCCCCATAGCAAACCTCTCCTGCTCTGGACAGTTCCTGATAAGGACAGAGGTGTCAGCAGAGAGCACTGTTGTACGGCAGAAAAGAACTACAGAAAGAAATACAACTTCCTGGAGCATAAAGCATCTGATAAGTACTGGAAGGATTAAGATTTTTAAATAGAAGTAATTTACAAATCTGTTCAACTTTCTGGCACCTGTTGTTTTCCACCAGATTACCCCTTTAAAATTATTGCTGGCTGCTACGTAAACAAATAATCTGCGCTGAATGGGCTGTAGCACAACGGACACCAATGGATCCCGACAGATTTCATCAACTTTAGTGGGGTCCGCCTGGTTTTCCGTCTGGTGCCCTTTGTTTTGCAGGATTTGAATGGAGAAAAAATTTACTTCTTGCAGTATTGTTTCCTGCTCCTATGTGCCGCTGTTTTAACAGACTCGGCAACAATGCTAAATGCTGATGTGCACTTAGTCTCACATCTGAGCCTGAGTACGTTCGCAGAAAAAAACAAAAACAAAACTCAACCCCTTAACAACCACGGACGTAAATGTATGTTCTGGTTTGGCAGTACTTGACGCACCAGGACGTACATTTACGTCCTGTGTATAACCGCGAGCATCGGAGCGGTGCTCGTATCATACATGGCAGGTGTATGGTCAACATCCGCGATCGGGCGAATATCTGCCATTAACCCCTCAGATGCCGTGGTCAGTACAGATCACTGCATCTGCAGCAATGCGCATGTTAAAATAGATGATCGGATCGCCTGCAGCGCTGCCGTGGCGATCTGATCATCTGTAACGGCGGCCGGAGGTTCCCTCACCTGCCTCCATCCGTCTACCGGCGTCTCCTGCTCTGGTCTGAGATCGAGCAGACCAGAGCAGGAGATAGCCGATAATACTGATCAGTGCTATGTCCTATGCATAGCACTGAACAGTATTAGCAATCAAATGATTGCTATAGATAGCCCCCTATGGGGACATAAAAAGTGTTAAAAAAATAAGTTGAAAAATGTAAAAATAAAAAGTAAAAAAAAAGTGAAAAATCCCCTCCCCAATAAAAATGAAAATTGTCAGTTTTTCCCATTTTACCCCCAAAAAGCGTAATTTTTTAAATAAACATATTTGGCATTTCCAGATGCGTAAATGTCTGAACTATCAAAATATAATGTTAATGATCCCGCATGGTGAACGGCGTAAACGTAAAAAAAAAAAAAAAAAAAAATATGCTTTTTTGTTTAATTTTATTTGAAAAATTTATAAAAATTATCTTAAATTTGCCACTCCCCCTAACTTGCACAGTAAAAAAAAAAAGAAAAATAGCCAGCAGTACTACATAATACACAGGTGCACGCTGCAGGGGCACATACAAAGTATACAAAAAAGAAGGTTGCAGCAGCACTCTTGGTCAAAAAAATGAGGCTCATAGCGCACTTTTAGATCAAAACATGTCCCCCCATCCACCATGCGGAGGTGACCTCTTTTTGGATGGGACCCTAACATGCTTATTCCACTCTGTCTCTGATTGGGTGACATTTTTTGCTGTGGGAGTTAGGGGGAGTGGCACCCTTTTTAGCCGAGTGCCCCTCCCTGTTCACAGGAGTTTTTTTTTAAATTGACAGTGGATAATGTATGTCTCCCAGTCAGAGGCCATATGACCAGCAGAGATGAGTGGAATTAGCGTGTTAGGGTCCCATCTGAAGTGAGGCCACCTCCGAGTGGTGAATGGGGTACACGTTTTGATCAATAAGTGCGCTAAGAGCTTCCATTTTTTGACCAAGAGTGCTGCTGCAACCTTCTTTTTTGTACACTAAATATACCATACTATATGCTGATATAGGTATGGTCATATATAGATATACATGTATACATGGCAGTTTTCTCTGAAAGGATGTGATAACAGGGTGCTGTTGGGTGTACTTAAAGGAGAACTCTGGGATGTACAAATTATCCCCTATCCTAAGCATAGGGGATAAGTGTTAGATCGTGTAGGGTTCAACCGCTGCCCCCCCCCCCCTGCAATCTCCCGAGCGGAGCCCGGCTCCCTGCATGAAATGAGCATTTTTGACCACAGCACGAAGCTGCGGCCAACACACCCCCTCCTTACAGTTCTATGGCAGAGCGCCGGAGATGGACGAAAGCAGCGCTCCGGCTCTGTCATAGAACTGTTTGGAGGGGGCGTGCTTCTGGCGGTGGTCAAAAATGCCCGTTCCATGCAGGGAGCCAGGGCTCCGTTCGGGTGAGTGCGGGGGGCCCCAGCGGTCAGACCACCTGTGATCTAACACTTATCCCCTATCAATAGGGTAGGGGATAATTTGTACATCCTGGAGGTATCCTTTAAGCTGCACTTTACTTATGAACTGTTCTATACCTAGTTCAGAAATATGTTACAAATTCAGGCAGATCATTGTCCAAACATATATGCGATGCTGATGACATTATTGATAAATGACCCCAAATTTATCATGCAGTGCAGCCATGTACCCGAGTTCTAATCTCTCACAGTTCCAGTCTCCAGAGGGACTCACTGTCTACAGTATTTGGCTGGTTTCAGATGGTCACTCACCGTAGGGTCAGCCTCTATGGGAACATAAATGCTTCCAGCAGACGAATGCTTCCCTATTGTAGCCTTTTTGCTTTGTTATATTCTTTTCTTTAGACTGTCAAGTGTAAGTTTTGAACTTATTTAAATTGGCTTACTTTTATGCACAAAGGGGGTCATTTATTGACGTACAAAAAGTTTTTAATTCTGACAGTGCCCATTAAAGCCATGACCATTCGCTAAGCCGCGCTTCCTTGTCAAGCATGCCGCACAACTCAATGAGGGAGATTTATCAAAACCCGTGCAGAGGAAGAGTGGTGCAGTTGGCCATAGCAACCAATCAGATCGCTTCTTTCATTTTCCACAGGCCTCTTTAGAGGCCTGTGGAAAATGAAAGAAGCGATCTGATTGGTTGCTATGGGCAACTGCACCCCTCTTCCTCTGCACGGGTTTTGATAAATCTCCCCCAATGTATTTGTCTTAAAAGTTTATAACATCTGTCTACTAACACATGTGCCAGCTTTTGGCACAAAACGTGTCAAAATTTGTCCGTACACACTTTTATTTCTCTCTCCTAGCGTCTATTTTCATAAATCAAAATGAAGAATAGTAAAACAGCGTAATAGAACTGCAAGAAGACATTGGCCTCCAGACAGGTAATTAAAATATTGTACACGGCATGAAGTACTTATACCAAGCACTTTAACGTTTGCTGTCATCATCATCCACTTTTACCGCTAAAAACAGAAGGACAAGAGCATTTCGGTAATCAACAACAAACATCGCAGAATCCCATTAATTTTACTAATTCAATAACTGTATTGTAAAATGTTGTGCGATATATATTAATGACCTGCAAGTAATGGATAATAAATACCTTTCTAAAGCCGAACCCAAATGGGCTGGTTTTACATCTTGCTGCTGCTCACGTTACGCTATATCATACCCAAGTATAGAATGGTTTTGTCAAATATTATGTAGATAAATGCCCTGAATTAATGAGAGACACAAGAAAGAAATTCAATGATCATTCATTAAACTGACTGTACACTTTGTAAGGTGCTCCAATACAGAGGCATTAGAAAAACCACATACTCTAAGGCAGGCATCATAGTCTTCTTGTGTGGATGCACCAAAAAATGTTGCATGTAGGATTTTTTAATACAACACGAACACTCCATAGGCAAACTATGCCATATTGTCCAAAGATCCAATACCGTTCCCGGTAACAGCTTATGGGGCAGGGGATGAGATGGCAAGTTGAGGACTTCAATAAGATTGGGATCTGCAGGACCCAAAATAAAACTTGCAGGACCAGGCATTTTGTAGTCATGGGCGGATGGGTGCAGGTGGTCATAGAATATACAGCGGGTCCTACAAAATCCTGTGCAGTCCTGCAAACCTCTGAAATGCCACAGGGGGATGATTAAATGGCACAAGAGGGTAACTGCAAGGGGGGCTATCTCTAAAAATATTTGCGTGAGCGGCCAGGATTTGGGCATTTGGGCACACATGTTGCGGGTCCGGATGGGAGGGGAACACACACCATGCAGGATCGGGCGATAGTGGTCAGAAATCCAGCAGGAACAGACAGGAGTGGGATTAAGAAAACAGTCCAGTGCAGAGCTCTAATGCAGTACAACACATCCAGCTGTAACATTCGGTGTTCCCATCCAGGGTGACTCCAGATTGGCCTTTGAATCTGATCCTTTGAATCTGATCCTTTTGAAATCTTCACTTATATCCGTATTTGCATCCACATTTTATGAGAATCTGTAAATTATACATACACAATTGCAAAACAACACAAGAATACAAGGGAAAATACAGACAAAACAGTCGATAATCCATGGCCATATATATGTATTTCATCTTTATTTTGATATGCTCTTCTAAAATTAGGTCAAGCTCTTTCCCAACCAGGGTGCCAACTACAACTCGCAAACTACAACTCCCAGCATGCCTGCACAGCCATTGACCACAGCCACAGCATTTCAACCAGATTCAAGTCTGGACTTTGACTAGGCCACTCCAAAACCTTATTTTTTTAATTTTTTTTTTTTAAAGCCATTCAGAGGTGGTTGTTTGAGGTCACAAACCTTCAGGATTTTTTTGGTAGACAGAAGACAGTAGACAGAATTTATGGTTCCATCAATAACGTTCAGTTCCTAAAGTTGAAAAGCAGCCCCAGACCATCACACTACCTCGACCATATTTGACTGTTTGTATGATGTTCTTTTTCTGAAAGGCTACAAAGTTACATAGTTCTTAAGGGAAAAAATTCCTTCCCGACTCCAAATATGTCAATCAGAATAAATCTCTGGATTAACGTTCTGTCCCTATAAATCTATTATCCGTAACCTGTAATGTTATTACTCTCCAGAAACACATCCAGGCGTCTTCTGAACTTATTTTTATAATTAAAATTATATTTTAATAGTTTAGTCATTTACGCATGCGGCGATACCACATATGTTTTTGTTTATTTTTGTTTACACATTTTTTTTAAATGGGAAAAGGGGGATGATTCAAACTTTTAATAGGGAAAGGGTTAAATCACATTTATTAACTTTTTTTTAAACTTTTTTTTTTTACACTGTTTGTTGATCAATGCTGCTTCATTCTGTCTATTACATTACCTAACTCCCTTAGAACATGGGGGTGAATGCCATCTGGACCTGGTGATTTGTCTATTTAAATTTTTTGGAGGGGCACTGTACTTCTTCCTGGGTTAGACAGGGGACATGTACTGGGGTGTTTATTTTATTTTGCTGCATTTCACCTGCCATTTTATTTTCCTCTATGAATACAGTGGAGAAGAATGTTTTTAATATACTCGATTGTTCCTTATCCCCCGTATTTAACTTTTTCCTCATCACTTTTTAAAGGGGCTATACTTTCATGTTTAATCTTTTTACTATTTATATAGTTAAAGAACATTTTGGGGTTAGTTTTACTCTCTTTGGCAATGAGTCTTTCTGTCTCCACTTTTGCTGCTTTTATCTGATTTTTTTATATTAAGTCCAGTAGGGTGCCCCCTCTGGTTGGGTCCTGCACTGTTTGGGATAGATAATTATCTTGTGCTATAGTCAGAAACCTATTTCCTTTAATGACCTCTTACTTTGTCATTGGTGTCAATGTGCACCACGACCACTGGGTCTTTTCCAGCCCCTCTCAGTACACTGTCAACCTGATCCGCGATGTTCCAAACTTGATGGCCAGGAAGACAACACACTGTTTGGTTGGAGTGTGCCAGTTCAGGACTAGCCTCCCTGACACTTTCCCCCCTACCCCATTTTCTAACTATGACCCAGCTAGCTGCCTGACTGTCCTGCACCTCCATCCCACTATCCTCCCCCACCTCTACCCCCGAGAGTGCTTGCTCAGTGAGCAGCAGACTCCTATCCATAATTTCAGTGTTGCCAGTTGTTCCTCTAGATCCAATATCTGGACTTCCAAATGAGCAACCCGATCACAGCAATATGCACCCTTCAACCGCTGTTCAAGAATTGCATACATTGAGCAAGATGTACACCTGACCGCATTGTCAAACATGGAGGCAATGTGGATAGCTCAAATAACAGACAAAAAACGACAATAAATAATTTGATCTACAAAAGTGGCTTTTCTATAAACTCTCTGAATCTCAAGTCCCTTAATCTTAAATCCCCACTTCGTATTTAGCCATGCAGAATCTGCCTGTAATTGAATGCAAAGGGCTAGCAGGCTGCAAACAACTGTAATTTATCTTCCCCTAATTAACTACTCCACCCCTTCTACCTGTGTTTCGCACAACTACTACACCCACCTTCCACCTGTATTCCACTCAGACAAAAGACAGACGTAAATTAACACACACCTTCTAAAAAGTTCAACTTTTGTCTTGTCAGTCCACAGAATATTTTCTCCCAAGTTTTGGGAATCAAGGTGTTTTTTTTTTTTTTTTTTGCAAAAGTGAGAAGAGCCTTTATGTTAATTTTGGTCAGCAGTGGTTTTAGCCTTGGAGCACTGCCATGGGTGCCATGTTTGCCCAGTATATTTGAGTCATGAACACTGAAAACATCAATGAAAACATTTTATTAATAATCAAATGGTGCAAGAAAGTTATACAGATTTGTAAATTACTTCTATTTAACAGTATTAATCCTTCCAGTACTTATCAGCTGCTATCTGCTCCACAGGCAGTTCTTTTCTTTTTGAATTTCTTTTTTGTCTGACCACAGTGCTCTCTGCCGACACCTCTGTCCATTTCAGGAACTGTCCATGGCAGGAGAAAATCCCCATAGCAAACCTTTCCTACTCTGGACAGTTCTTGACATGTACAGAGGTGTCAACAGAGAGCACTGTGGTCATACAGAAAAGAAAGGAAAACAAAAAGAACTTCCTTCTACAGCAGCTTATAAGTACTGGAAGGATTAAGATTTTTAAATATGTAAGTAAGTAATTTACAAATCTGTTTAACTTTCTGGCACCAGTTGATTTAAAAATAAAATAGTTTTTCACTGGAGTACCCCATTAACTAAGACAAGAAAGCCCTACATGAACGTCCCTGTGCGTCGTCGTCAAGGCAATGTCACTAGTCCGGGGCCGGCCGGGAGCGGAGAAGAGGGCCCTTCCGGTGAAGATGGACACCCCGGAACGACTAACCCTCCCCACCGGACGGTCCCTGCAGCATAGATGGCCCGGACCGGCTCACCCTTCCTTCACACCGAGGGGAGGTGAGTAGAAAACTAAAGGGGGGTCTGGATGATGACGAAGGCCCGGCAGTGGTCTTCAACCTGCGGACCTCCAGATGTTTCAAATTACAACTCCCAGCATGCTGGGAGTTGTAATTTTGCAACATTTGGAGGTCCGCAGGTTGAAGACCACCGATTGAAGGGATTTACAGGCGGTGATGATGAAGGGGGGGGGGGGGGGAATGACGACAGGGGTCTGGATGATGACTGGGGGATGATGTATTTCCCACCCTAGGCTTATATTCGAGTCAATAACTTTTCCTGGGTTTAGGGGCCTCGGCTTATATTCGGGTCGGCTTATACGCGAGTATATACGGTGTGTTTCAGGGATCAACCTGTAACATGCATGGTTTATATAGAAAACATATTTATGTTTTTATCTCATTTGTTGGTGAACAAAAAAAAAACTTACATTGATTATGACCCTTCTCGTCTTTGGGCTCCGTTTGCCCTTTCTCAGTGCAGTTATATTGATATATGATATTTATACTGCATGTGATCCTGGAACACAATCCTTCTGTTATTCTGGTAAATTACATTCTCCTGACTGACTCCAATTTTTTAACTTATAATTTTACCAATAACTCTTTAGCTGCCGGAAAAGTCAAGGTCCAGAGTTCCAAAGTTTTCCAGCCACTTTAGTGACTCTCGGGATTGTATTTTAATTATCACTTTAATGGGTCTGTTGTATTCTTTAAATTGCATTTTAACCTTTCTTTTAACTTAAAATAAGCCAATATTGTGATCCAAATGATAGCAAGTGTGCAAACACAAAAATGCCTTTTGTGCTAGTTACACAAAGCAAAAATCAACCTTTTTTTTTAGCTGCTTACAATTAAAAAAAAGACAAATTTTCTGTGTGTGTGAATGCGACCTTAAATAAATAAGCTTTGTTAATGGTGCACATGTGAAAAACCAACCAAATATGCTAATTGACAGTCAGGGAGGTGAAGATAGATTCAGGATGAGAAACTAAAACCTTAATGTGGCGTGATTTAAAGGGGTTATCCAGCATAAGGTGATTTTAGCACGGACCTGGCAGACAGTAATGGACATTCTTAGGAAGGATCTGCGCTTGTCTTGGGGCTAAATGGCTATGTTGTGAGATTACCAGAACACTTTGGCTAGCGTTCTGTGAACTTGTATTTCCTGTTTTCAGTTTTCTTGTGTGCCTACAAATCCCATGATACAATTTTCCTCCTTCCCACACATCAGCCACCCCACCCATTGAAACATAAATGAGCTACAGACCTGTGGTTTTCAATAAGGGTGCCTCCAGCTATTGCTTTACTTGCAGATTGCTCTCTCCACCCATTGAAGCAGACAGACTCCCTGTCATCAGCTGACTAGTGAGTCAGGTCTCGGCCGCATTGCAAGCTGGGAAAAATCTGAGACAACAGTCATTTTGTATGCTGATAAAAATAAATATTGGGATGAAAATCACATAAGAATTGTGAGAAAACCATCACACACAGGTACAGACACTATATTATGAACTACACTAACTTTACAGCCCCCGTAGCATAGTCAAATAAAAAAAAATTCCTGGAATACCCCTTTAAAAAAAATAAAAATAAAAAACAAAACAAACAAACAAACAAACACAAACCATTCTTAGTAAATATGCTCCATTACCCCTGTGGTGGCGCTGCAGAAAAATATAACACTTGTTTCCAGATTTCCCAGATGTAGTCTCCCATAAACCGTATTTTTCACAGGAGGGTCCATATGTCTTGTTTCTTATTGTAAAAGTCCTTTGCTTGAGTTCTCCTTTAACAATAGAAACAACCCAACCAGAGCCCCTCCAGAAGCAAAAATATGTTTTCCCGCAATTCAAAATCATTCCACTATGTAGTGATGGCCATCTTGCTCTGTCACAGTCTTTGGTTGCTAAGCAGCAGGATTCATTGATGGAGAATTCCAAATTGAAAATCAATTTGTTGCTAAAATTTCCCTTTAAATTACACCCGTATTCTACATGTACTCAATACTATTCATTCCTTATTGAGACTTATTTATTGAGCCTTATAACTGGGAATGTTAGATTGTATGAATAATTTGTTACATGTAAAAGGTAATGATGAAAGGTTGTTACTGCAGTGACTTACATTTATGTCCAATTGATCACATAGACAGAATGGTTGTATCCTTTACAATTTGAGAGTCATGATTATTGCAAATAAATAAAGAGTTTAACTGTGACCGTTGATTGGAGAGACATATGTTCAGGGATCCAGCGCTACCTCAAATAGGACCACCAGTGAAACAAGCTGAATGCATTGGAACCAGCATCCTCTTAGGTGCAACAAAGGTTAAAAAAAAAAAAGAATTCAAATAGATATGAAAAAGAACATAATAGGGTGCTATATGTGCCGTTACCTCTTAAAATCAATGTAGGGGTAGGTGAGACAGGTAATGCACTCACCTTCTAGATTTGCACTCTGGACACATCCTGACAAAGTACCTAAAGAAGGGGGTAGTCTGACCCTAAAAATGCATTGTGCCATTTTGAAATGCATTGTCCCATTTTGGATACAATAAATCTTTATTATCCAAGACAAAATAAGAGATAATGTGGCAACTCACCCTTTAGTTAATTTCTTTCTTTATTCTTTAAAAAGCAGACGGTGAAGAGACAAAAACTTTCTATCACTGGCCATGTGGTGAGATGCCTCAGTGTGCATTGTGTACATTTGACAGCGGTTTCACACAGGTGACAGCTGTTTCGTCCCATATAATATTTTGTCTAGGATTATATAAGATTTTGTTTCTAACAAACTGAACAGTACCAAAGGTTTTACGTTGCAAATCTATGGCTCTATGATTCTATGTCTACGATCTATGTCTACGATTTTTGTCTATGTCTACGATTTTTGTTCATTGGTTTTTGTTCAGTATTTTCAGCGTTTTTACAGATTAATTGCTTTTTGTTTAGTGTTTTCAATGTTTTTATGGGGGACAAAATGTCATTAGTCTTCTGTGGTTGGCAAATTGGATTCTTTAACCTATAAAAAGGTTTTCCCACTATAGATATTTACAGCATATCACAGTGATCCACATGGGGTCTTATAAAAATGGCAGCCACATCTAGTAAGGAAACTTACAGGGATTCTCTGGGGAGCAGAGAAGACGTTACCTGTTTTGCTTCCCGATGCTCCACTTCTGCCCCCCCCCACTATACCTTCTGAGATGAGAGGGGGAGGCTGCCAAGTCACAATCATTGAGTGTTGGTAAACCACATCTGCATGTAATGTCCAATAGCTGCAGAATGTTGCTGATGATGTGGTAGATATTGGAAATCGGGTGGGGGTATGGTTTTTCTGCACACAATAATTGTGACTTGGCACTCATCCCCTCTTGTCCCTGAAATAGTGATAAAAGAGGTGCCCCTTTTAATGAAGAGGTGGCCACTCCAGTAAAATAATTTTCATTGCTACCATAGACTTCAATGGATACATAGTAACCATAGGATATGTCTAAAGTTGGAAAACCTTCTAAGGGTATGTTGACACATACATGCTGCATATGTTGTGCAACTAATTTTGCTACCCAATAACCTCAATGGTTAGCAAAAACAGCTGCACAAAATATGCAGCAAAAATATGCAGCAGATCCTGGAAGTGTGAATGTAGCCTAAAACATATTATTTTATTGTCTGCCTATATACAACACTACATTGATACTAGCTGTATTGTCAACGTTAAAAATTAATCTACCCTTAAAGGGAATGCATCACCTAGATTCATTTTAGTAATTAAAACCACATACCGTATATACTCGAGTATGAGCCGACCCGAGTATAAGCCGAGACCCCTAATTTCAACCCAAAATCCCAGGAAAAGTTATTGACTCGAGTATAAGCCTTGGGTGGGAAATACATCATCCCCCCCTGTCATCATCCAGACCCCCGTCATTAACATCCTCATCATCATCACCGCCTGTCATCATCCAGACCCTCATCATCATCACCTGTCATCATCCCACCCCCCTTCATCATCCCCTTGTCATCATCCCCACCCCCCTTCATCATCATCCCACACCCCCCCCTTCATCATCCCCACCCCCCTTCATCATCCCCTTGTCATCATCCCCACCCCCTTCATCCTCCCCTTGTAATCATCCCACACCCCCCCTTCATCATCCCCTTGTCATCATCCCACACCCCCCCTTCATCATCCCACACCCCCCCTTCATCATCCCACACCCCCCCCCTTCATCATCCTCTTGTCATCATCCGCCCCGCAGTGGTCTTCAACCTGCGGACCTCCAGAGGTTTCAAAACTACAACTCCCAGCAAGCCCGGGCAGCCATTGGCTGTCCGGGCTTGCTGGGAGTTGTAGTTTTGAAACCTCCTGAGGTCCGCAGGTTGAAGACCACTGCGGCCTTCGACATCATCCAGCCCCCTCTCACCCCCTTTAGTTCTGTACAGTACTCACCTCCGCTCGGCGCTGGTCCGGTGCTGCAGGGCTGTCCGGAGAGGAGGTGGGATAGTGGTTCCGGGCTGCTATCTTCACCGGGGGCGCCTCTTCTCCGCGCTTCCGGCCCGGAATAGAGGCGTTGCCTTGACAATGACGCAGAAGTACGTTGGCAATGAATGTACCTCTGCGTCGTTGTCAAGGCAACGTGACTATTCTGGGGCCGGGCCCGAAGCGCTTAGAAGAGGCGCCCCCAGTGAAGATAGCAGCCCGGAACCACTATCCCACCGGACCACCTCCTCTCCGGACAGCCCTGCAGCACCAGACCAGCGCCGAGCGGAGGTGAGTACTGTACAGAACTAAAGGGGGGTGAGAGGGGGCTTGATGATGTCGAAGGCCGCAGTGGTCTTCAACCTGCGGACCTCTGGAGGTTTCAAAACTACAACTCCCAGCAAGCCCGGACAGCCGATGGCTGCCCGGGCTTGCTGGAAGTTGTAGTTTTGAAACCTCTGGAGGTCCGCAGGTTGAAGACCACTGCGAGTGGAGAGTTCACTCGAGTATAAGCCGAGGGGGGTGTTTTCAGCACGAAAAATCGTGCTGAAAAACTCGGCTTATACTCGAGTATATACGGTACTAAGATATCTTTTTCTTTTATTGTACATGAAAAGGGGTTGTCTCATTTCCTGAGCTGCAGACAGTATAATTCACATATGCTTTATTTGTAATTGGCCTCCAAGGCAAAAGTGTTGTGGGCATGCTCTGTGACCTGTGCAAAAATCAGGAGAATGAAATGATTGTCAATATTGGCAGCTTTATAATGGATTGTAAATGCGTCTGTGATAACAATAAGATGGTAACTAAAATGTGGTCTGATAGAATTTAAAATTGGGTGTTTAAAATTTTGGTGCATCTTTACGCTGCCTAGTTTTAAAAACCACAGAAAAAAGGGATGTCAAAAAAATCACAGAAAAAAGGGCACACTTACTGGTTACTGACAAAAGGGCAGGTTAGGCACCTATACCCATTATGATGCAGATCAGCCACAATGCTATATAAGTGGAGGTCGCACAGGTGCCAAATACTGATGAACAACTACTCACACACCTACTATTCATGAGGGGGGGGGGGGGGGGTAATTGTCTAATATTATAGTTGTGCACAGATAAGGCATACACCGGGGTGGCAGTTACATGATAGCGTGTAGTGCACCATGCTGGCTTACAACATATTAGTGACGCCCATACTATTCCATCAGGTGGGCTCCGCATCTTTTATGTATATAGAGTATACAAACAATAAAGTTGCAGCCAGCAGCACTCTTGGTCAATAAAATGGAGGCTCTTGGCGCACTTTTTGATCAAAACGTGTCCCCCATCCACCAGGCAGAGGTGACCTCATTTCGGATGGGACCCTAACACTCATTTCACTCACCTCTGCTGGGCATATGGCCCCTGACTGGGTGACATGCTGGATCCACTATCAATTTAAAAACCTCCTGTGAAAAATGGGAGGGGTGCACTGCTAGAGAGGGTGCCACTCCCCCTAAATTGCACAGCAAAAACAAAAAGAAACATAGCCAGCACAACTACCTAATACATGGGTGCTGTGACAAATACAGAGTATACAAAAAAGACGGTTGCAGCAGCACTCTTAGTCAAAAAATAGAGGTTCTTAGCGCACTTTTTGATCAAATAGTGTCCAACCATCCACCACACGGAGGTGGCCTCATTTCGGATGGGACCCTAACACTCATTTCACTCACCTCTGCTGGGCATATGGCCTCTGACTGGGTGAAATTCTGGATCCACTATCAATTTAAAAACCATATATATATATATTGGCCAAAATACATAAGCTTGCAACCCACGCCAAGGGCCCTCAGTTTCTCGCGAGTCCCCACACTAACATGTTTTTTGCTTACAATTTACAAATCGTGTGACAACATTTTGACACACAAATTTTTATTCCCTCCGAGTGTCAGCCCATCAGTTCCCAGAATGAAAAAGACAAATTTTGGAATTTAAAAAAAATAAAAAAGTAAATAAATAAAAACTACATAAAATAAAAGAAAAAAATATATAATGATATGCATACTGTTCGTCATAAAAAATCATTGTTTACTTTTTTATGTTTATCTTAAAAACAATCACTTATTTTCCGATGACACATCCCATTTAAGGCGAAATAGAATGTGAAGGGGTATGCAGCTGTGACTTGGGATGTCATTCAGGCAGACTGTCACTCAAGTAGAAGTGCTGTAATACTGTTATTACTAATCAGGGTGTTGACTCCAGTGGAATCCCTTGCCCCTAAGAGAGTCTTTTCCCACTATCAATTCATGGACGAGGCTCTAATGCAAGGCGATTTCTAGGCTCGCATACAATACTTTGATTGATTCAACAACTGCAATTGATACACCAAGTCTGTCACCTCTGTCACTTGTCACAACAAGTATTTATGTTGATTATTAGGTGGATATTCTGTCCGTCCGGGGAAAACAAATCAACTGGTATTTTTGCTTCACGTAGCCTATCAGCGGTGCTATTGTCCGTTTGAATAGATCAGAGATTAACACATCTGGTACACTTTGGTAATAGCAATACCACAGGGTCAGTGGAAAATGAAGCAATTGCACAGTGCCACCGGGCTCATTTAAAGAGACAGTAACCTCACAAATATTTGTGCATGATTGCACCTATTGTTTTGAACCTTACAATAGGGTTCACAACCCCGAGTATCCGTTATAGGAAATTCATTCATTAGTTTGCATTGATAATACAGGGTAAGAATAAGCACAAAACAATAAAATACAAAGGCTGATACAGTACAGCCCAAACATTGCGATGTACATTTTAATATATGTATATCTTTTTTATTTTTTTTTTACTTGTTCACTATATCAGAAAATATAGATGTATGTAGTACCCCCACAATCAGAATGGTCAAAAGGATGACGATAAACTGTACAGTGGTCCCTCAAGTTACAATATTAATTGGTTTCAGGACGACCATTGTATGTTGAAACCATTGTATGTTGAGACCAGAACTCTATGGAAACCTGGTAATTGGTTCTGAAGCCACCAAAATGTCATCCAAAAATAGGAAAAAGTGAGGATTAAAGAAAAATAAGTAGATAACTAATATAGATAAAGCAAATCCTTACATATAAAAGTAAGAAAGATCTGCTGGAAGCTGTAAATCTCTGTGTATGTCAGTGTTTCCCAACCAGCGTGCCTCCAGCTGTTGCAAAACTACAACTCCCAGCAGCCCGGACAGCCGTTGGCTGTCCGGGCATGCTGGGAGTTGTAGTTTTGCAACAGCTGGAGGCACCCTGGTTGGGAAACAATGGTTTATGTGGAGGACAGGGGCTTCTTCAGGGTCCTATACAGTACACACAGTGTCCAAAATGGAGCCACCCTTACTTAGTGTCCAAAGGAGCAGCTAACCCTGGCACAGGTAAGGAGCAGTACAGAACTTGTAGTTCCTCCCTGTACTGTAGGGGGCGCTACCAGACAGCCAGTCAGTGCATGCACTTCAGTAATAGAGGTGATTTACCAGTAAAATGCCCATTCTGATTGGTCAGTCCCTCCAGTTGTGACACGTTTCAATGTCCATAGCATTGTATGTTGAGTCTGGTTTCAAGTTACAATGGTCCAGAAAAGACTATTGTATTATGTTGAGGCCATTGTAAGTTGAGGGATCACTGTATTAGACTTTATGACACACTAGGGAAGATTTTTACAGCTGTTGTCAATATTTTGGGGGTGTAAATTAATTCAGGTTTCATGAACAAGTAGTGTTTGTCACTTACACCACATTTTCAAATGATTTGCACCTAATTGTCACCATTTTCACGCCATGTGGGCAACATTTTAAATGGGTGGGGCTTTGATGAGCCAAAGAAAGTGATAATATGCACCCAAAATTTCTTGGCCTTAAAAGGGGTACTAAAATGGAAAACTTTTTTTTTTTTTTTTTTTAAACGAACTGCTGCCAGAAAGTTAAACAGATTTGTAAATTACTTCTATTTCAAAATCTTTCCTGTACTTATTAGCAGCTGTATGCTACAGAGGAAATTCTTTTCTTTTTGAATTTCTTTTTGTCTTGTTCACAGTGCTCTCTGCTGACACCTTTGTCCGTGTCAGGAACTGTCCAGAGCAGCATAGGTTTGCTATGGTGAATTTCTCCTGCTCTGAACAGTTCCTGATACGGGCATTAGGTGTCAGGAGAGAGCACTGTGGCAAGAAAAAAAAAGAAATTAAAAAAGAAAAGAGTTTCCTCTGTAGCATACAGCAGCTAATAAGTACTGGAAGGATAAAGATTTTTTTAAATTTCTGGCACCAGTTGTTTAAAAAAAAAACAAAAAAAAAAACATGTTTTCCACCGGAGTACCCCTTTAACTAAGCCAGCTAATAGGTGATGCCCACTTAGATTAGACATTGTAATGCACCAGATTTTCAAACAACCTGAGCCAGTGTTTAAAATCTGGAGCAATCTTAGACAGTCTGTCTAAGTTTACACTTTCTCAGAATTAGCCATTTTTAAAAAATCTCCTCCACTGAGTTAAAAAAAAGTCGCATCCGCTGTTTTTCACAATAAAAAAAAAAAAATAATATATATATATATATATATATATATATATATATATATAAAATAATGATGTGGCTATGTTTAAAAAAATATTAAAAAGGTCATAGATCTCAGCTTGTGGTGAAGCAAAAACAATATTTGTCATGCACAAATTCGATAGTGAACTGGCGGTACTATTCAATAAATCGTAGTAGACATGTCATACCTTTGTAACTAGTGTCTGAGTCTTTATTTTACTAGAAAATGCTGTTTAATGGGTCATCCAAGTGTCACAGAGGCATAGTCTAGGGTCTGCTGTGCCCTAGGGTTGCATTTGCCTCTGTACATTGTATCCCTGTCCTCCTGAAGCTTGAAGGACGCTGCCAGAGAGGCAGGATCAGATAGACTTCTCTAGCTGCTGTCATTCTACATACGCGCAGTGAGTGTTACCAGCTTCAATCGCTCATTGCGTCTGCATCACAATTTGATGCGACAAGCATATGCATGGGTTTTTAGCTAGGCTTGGCCAGCCTGTCTGTCAAGCTGCAGAGGCTACCCTTTTGTGACACTTGGATGGCGCATTAAAGGGGTACTCCCGTGGAAAACAATGTTTTATAAATAAACTGGTGCCAGAAAGTTAAAAAGATTTGTAAATTACTTCTATTTAAAAATCCTAATCCGTTCAGTACTTATCAGCTGCTGTATGCTCCACAGGAAGTTCTTTTTTTTTAAATTTCTTTTCAGTCTGACCACAATGCTCTCTGCTGACAGCTCTGTCCGTGCCAGGAACTGTCCAGAGCAGAAGCAAATCCCCATAGCAAACCAAACCTGCTCTAGACAGTTCCTGACATAGACAGAGGTGTCAGCAGAGAGCACTGTGGTCCGTAGATAGAGGCGTCAGCAGAGAGCACTGTGGTCAGAGAGAAAATAAATTCAAAATGAAAAGAACTTCCTGTGGAGCATACAGCAGCTGATAAGTACCGGAAGGATTAAGATTTTTAAATAGAAGTAATTTACAAATCTGTTTAACTTTCTACCACCAGTTGATTTAAAAAAAAAAAAAAAATGTTTTCCACCAGAGTACCCCTTTAAACAGATTTTGTTGTGAAATCTTTGGACACAAGTTATAAAGGTTTGACATATATGCCTTTATTATGATCTATTCAACAGTACTGCAGTTCAATAGTGACTTTGTAGGTGACAGATTTGCTTTAGAGCCTACCTGTTGTTTCAAAAGACCTTTTAAAAACCTGCATGGTATTATAATACTTTGAAAGGGTGACAAGGTGATTTTTACACTATTAGCAGTTACTGGTGGCTGAGCAAGGTGCTGTGTGAGCATAGATGAAAGAAACAGCTAAATCACAGCAAGGATGGGGTTAACTTTGCTGCTGATAATGAGAAGCTAAAGGAAGGGTGCGGGGAATTATATTCAGGAGGCAGCACTGTGGGCATATAGTAGTAAATAATGTAGAAGATATGGTCACAGTAGAGACAGTAGCCTGGAATAAGTTGCATCTGTAGTTTTTTTCTTTCCATCATACTTTATGGTTTACAGAATAAAACTACAGCTGTGGGATATTCCAGGCCTCCATCTCTGCTGTGACCAAGGATTGTGTAACATATAAAGTCACATGGATTGCAAGTAAAAAATACACGGGTTTACTTCAGGGAGATGATGTCAAACTAATCGTATTGATTTTTTTTGATTCAATGACTCAAATAATAGACAGCAGAGGTGCAGTAAACATCACTTATCTAGATTTTAGTAAGGTTTTTGATACTATCCAATACAGAAAACTGTGATCCCATATTGTTCCCATATTGGATCCCATATAGTTAAATGTATTAGCCAGTGGTTGGGGGACAGACAACAGATGGTTGTTGCCAATGGAGAATATTCAGAATAAGGTCTTGTTACCAGTGGGGACCTCAGGGATCTGTACTTGGATCTATTTTGTTTATTAACTTTATCAGTAATATTGCAGAAGGTCTTGATGGTAAGGTAGTGGTCTTTTTTGCTAATGACACAAAGATTTGGAGAGGTTTAAGTCAAATGGCAAAAATGATTTGAGTAAACTAGAGGAATGGTCAGGACTCTGGCAACTAACATTTAATTTCGATAAGTGCAGGATAATGCACCTTGGGCATAAAAAAACAAGGGGAGAATATAGAATATGTAATACAGTCCCAACCTCAGTATCTGCAGTATCTGAGGAAAGGGATTTAGGGGTCATTATTTCAGAAGACTTACAGTAAATGTAGGCAGACATGTCATAGAGCAGCAGGGAATGCTGGAAGAATGCTTTGGTTTGTAGGTAGAGGTGTTAGAGTGGAAAGAGGGAAGTGCTCATGGGTGTATAGGGAGAGGTATTAGCAGTACAGAGGGAAGTACTCAAGCCACTGTACAGAGTACAGGGGAGACCTCACTTGGAGTATGACTTGGAGTATAGTGATCCAGAAGGAAATAAAGTCATGGCCGTAAATGTTGCCACCTCTGAAATTTTTCAAGAAAATGAAGTATTTCTCACAGAAAAGGATTGCAGTAATACATGTTTTGCTATACACATGTTTATTCCCTTTGTGTGTATTGGAACTAAACCAAAAAAGGGAGGAAAAAAAGCAAATTAGACATAATGTCACACCAGACTCCAAAAATGGGCTGGACAAAATTATTGGCACCCTTAACTTAAATGGCGACTCTCATTAAAACAAATTTTTGCTATTGCACTCCTTATGGTTAATAAAAAATATTTCTAATATACTTTGGTAAAAAAAAATTAAGTTTTCTATGCACTTCCTGTGTTTGGACCTCGGTCCTAAGTCTGTGTATAAGATGGGGGGGAAATGTGCTCTTGAGCTTTTTTAAGAACAAATAAAACATAGAAAACTTCAGTTTTTTTAAACAAAGTATATTAGAAATATTTTTTATTTACCATAAGGAGTGCAATAGCAAAAATTTGTTTTAATGAGAGTTACCCTTTAATATTTGGTTGCACACCCTTTGGAAAAAATAACTGAAATCAGTCGCTTTCTATAACCATCAATAATCTTCTTACACCTCTCAGCCGGAATGTTGGATCACTCTTACTTTGCAAACTGCTCCTGCTCCTTATTGGAAGGCGCCTTTTCCCAACAGGAATTTTAAGATCTCTCCACAGGTGTTCAATGGGATTTAGGTCTGGACTCATTGCTGGCCACTTCAGAACTCTCCAGCACTTTGTTGCCATCCATTTTTGGGTGCTTTTTGACGTATGTTTGGGGTCATTGTCCTGCTGGAAGACCCAAGATCTCGGACGCAAACCCAGCTTTCTGACACTGGGCTGTACAGTGCGACCCAAAATCCGTTGGTAATCCTTAGATTTCATGATGCCTTGCACACATTCAAGGCACCCAGTGCCAGAGGGAGCAAAACAACCCCAAAACATCATTGAACCTCCACCATATTTCACTGTAGGTACTGCGTTCTTTTCTTTGTAGGCCTCTTTCCATTTTCTGTAAACAGTAGAATGATGTGCTTTACCAAAAAGCTCTGGGGTCCTCCTCGGTCTCCTGCCATAGCATTTCATTTCATTTAAATGTTGACGGATAGTTCGTGCTGACACTGATGCTCTTTGTACCTGCAGGACAGCTTGAATATCTTTGGAACTTGTTTGGGGCTGCTTATCCACCATCTGGACTATCCTACGTTTTCTCTTCCGTCCACGCCCAGGGAGATTAGCTACAGTGCCATGGGTTGCAAGCATCTTGATTATGTTGCGCACTGTGGACAATGACAAATCTAGATCTCTGGAGATGGACTGGTAATCTTCAGATTGTTGATATTTTTCCACAATTTTGGTTCTCAAGTTCTCTTGTCCTCTTTTTGTTGTCCATGCTTAGTGGGGCACACACAGACACACAATGCAAAGACTAAGTGAACTTCTCTCCTTTTTATCTGCTTTCAGGTGTGATTTTTACATTGCCCATGCCTGTTACTGGCCCTAGGTGACTTTATGTCAGGATTCGGCAGGCTGGAGGTGGATCCTCTGTGTCAGAGAGGGATTGGCGTGGACCGTGTCGGTGGACCGGTTCTAAGTTGCTACTGGTTTTCACCAGAGCCCGCCGCAAAGCGGGATGGACTTGCAGCGGCGGTAGCAACCAGGTCGTATCCACCGGCAACGGCTCAACCTCTCTGACTGCTGAGATAGGCGCGGTACAAGGGATTAGACAAGAGC
Source organism: Hyla sarda (assembly GCF_029499605.1). Taxonomy (NCBI): domain Eukaryota; kingdom Metazoa; phylum Chordata; class Amphibia; order Anura; family Hylidae; genus Hyla; species Hyla sarda. Next base: position 75,530,239 of record NC_079193.1, on the reverse strand, counting down.
AAGGTCGGACGTAGCAGAAGGTCAGGGCAGGCAGCAAGGATCGTAGTCAGGGGCAACGGCAAGAGGTCTGGAACACAGGCTAGGAACACACAAGGAAACGCTTTCACTGGCACAATGGCAACAAGATCCGGCAAGGAAGTGCAGGGGTAGTGAGGTATTATAGGGAAGTGCACAGGTGAAGACACTAATTAAAACCCATGCGCCAATCAGTGGCGCACTGGCCCTTTAAATCGCAAAGATCCGGCGCGCGCCCTAGGGAGCGGGGCCGCGTGCCGGGACAGCACAGACGGGGAACGAGTCTGGTAAGCGGGTCGGGATGTGCACCGCGAGCGCGTGCGTCCCGCATCGCGAATCGCATCCCGGCTGGGGACATTATCGCAGCGCACCCGGTCAGCGGGTCTGACCGGGGCGCTGCGAACAGGAGAACGCCGTGAGCGCTCCAGGGAGGAGCGGGGACCCGGAGCGCTCAGCGTAACAGTTTAAAGGAGCATCACATGCTTGAAACAATCTTATTTTTCCACAATTTTGAAAGGGTGCCAATAATTTTGTCCAGACCATTTTTGGAGTTTGGGGTGACATTATGTCCAATTTGCTTCTTTTCCTCCCTTTTTCGGTTTAGTTCCAATACACACAAAGGTAATAAACATGTGTAGCAAAACATGCCTTACTGCAATCCTTTTTTGTGAGAAATACTTCAGGGGTGCCAACATTTATGGGCCATGACTGTAGATGTTTTGGAGAGAGTGACGTCGCGTCACTTGTCATTGCGCCTCACAGCGCATAGCAACGACGCATAGACGCCACACCGGAGCCAGAAGCAGCGCGGACCCCGGCAACAGGTAATCATAAAACCAGGGATGGGGGAGGCAATGGGGCAGCGGCGCCGATAGCCAGGGGGAGAGAAGCGGCGGCAGCAGGGCTCTAGACCCCAGGAAAGGCAGGGGAAGAGAAGCGGGCAGCGACAGCCTCTCTCCCCCTGCCTTTCCTTGGGGCTTCTGCGGGGTCAGAAAAAGTGTATTGGGGTATACACATGCACACACACGCACCCTCATTTTACCAAGGATATTTGGGTAAAAACCTTTTTTTACCTAAATATCCTTGGTAAAATGAGGGTGCCTGTTATAGGCCGGTGCGTGGTATACCCCGATAAATACGGTATACATATATACATAGCTACACAAAAATAACAAAACCATTAAGAACAAAGAACAAAACTATGAAAACATGATTTTCACACAAAAACAAAAACATAATGAATATTTACTGCAAATCAGTGTGACTTCTGCTGTTGTCTTTCAGAGACCAGTTCAGAAATGCACGGCTTTACCTTGGCAAGTGCCACTCTCATGTCATTTTCGCAGCAATGGCAGTGTTCCCCCACATTAGTCAGGCAGTGTTCCCCCACATTAGGCAGAGTTCCCCCACATTAGGCTGGCAGTGTTCCCCCACATTAGGCAGGTAGTGTTCCCCCACATTAGGCAGGCAGTGTTCCCCCACATTAGGCAGGCAGTGTTCCCCCACATTAGGCAGGAAGTGTTCCCCCACATTAGGTAGACAGAGTTCTCCCACATTAGGAAGACAGAGTTCCCCCACATTAGGCAGACAGAGTTCCCCCACATTAGGCAGGCAGTGTTTCCCCACATTAGGCAGGCAGTGTTCCCCCACATTAGACAGGCAGTGTTCCCCCACATTAGGCAGACAGTTCTCCCACATTGGGCAGACAGAGTTCCCCCACAGACATCCAGCCAACGGCTGTCCGGGCATGCCGGGAGTTGTAGTTTTGCAACATCTGGAGGTCCACAGGTTGAAGACCACTGATGTAGGCAGTGTTCCCCCACAGACATCCAGCCTCCAGCCATATACAGTGTATGGCTGGAGGCTATATGCCTGTGTACTGCCCACTTCAGTGCTCCGACCACTGCTCCGGCTATAGCAGTAGGTCTCGGGACCGGTGGTCGGAGCACCGAAGATGACGTGCCACTGGTCACTTACCAAACTGGCCAGCACACGTGTTCTTCCTTCTCTATCCTCCGGTCCTCTGCGCCTTCGTTTCCATGGGCGCACACACGAGACGTCAGTGACGTCCCGGCGTGCGCTATGTCCCGGCGGGCCTGGGTTTTTAAACTTATGCAGGGCCGCAGGGAGTTAATAGTGATGGGGGGAATTGCCCCATCGCTACAGGACGGGCAAACACCAGCTCTGCTCGGGGCCCCAAGCAATTGCTTGGTTTGCCTGTCCTGTTGCGACCTCCCCTGCCGAACCCCCGGGACTGACTCACCGAACCCCTGTGGTTCGATCGAACCCAGGTTAAGAACCACTGAAATAAAGGGAATCAACACGTAAAGGAGGAGAGGAAAAAACTACCACAAGAGGACATAGTTTTATATTAGAGGGGAAAAGGTTTATACAGTAATATGAGTAAGTATTACTTTATTGAGTGAGTAGTGGATGCATGGAGTAGCCTTCGTGCAGAAGTGGTAGCTGCAAATACAGTGAATGAGTTTAAGTATGCATGGGAAATACATGATAGGATAGGATAGGACAAGGGATGTAGGGTAGGACAAGGGACTATAGATTGGGCAGACTACATGAACCGAATGGTTCTTATCTACCGACACATTCTATGTTTTTAAGTTTTTTGAATGACAGCAATCTTTTTAAACATGCTTTTATTGTATTAAAAAAATAAATAAATAAATAAATAAAAAAAAACAAAGATACATATTTGGTATTACTGCATGTGTCCCATCCATAAAAAGTACAAAAAAAGTTAACGGAATTTTTACTGCACAGAAAACAGCAAAAAAAAAAAAAATTCTTCCTTTGAAAAATTATTTATGCTAGTCAATACATTACATGTACAACAAAATAGTGCCCACAATACAACTCTTGTACAACAGTACAAAAAAAGCCTTCATATAGCTACATAGATGTGAGAATGAAAAAGTTATGGCTTTAGGAATGAAAGGATGCGAAACAAAACCGGAAAAAACAACAAAAACTATGACCGAAACAGGTTTGATTATAAAAGGGTTAAACATAAGGACATCTAACCTTCAATAATAGCAAAAATATAGCCAGCACAACTACCTAATGCACCCTGCATTAGGTAGTTGTGCTGGCTATATTTTTGCTATTATTTACTACTGTGGCAAATGCAAAGCATACAATAAAAAAGTTGCAGTTTGGAGGCTCTTAGTGCACTTTTTGATCAAAATGTGTCGACGAGAGATGAGCGAACTTTGAAAAATTCGATTCGGCCGATTAGCCGAATTTTTTGAAAAAATTAGCTTCGATACAAATTTATTCACGGCAAATCTCTATTAAAAACAGCTATTTCTGAACTACAGAGAGCCTCAATAGGGGTATAGAGCACTTTGCTTTGTTCTAAAATGCATAAGGAGTGTGCTGTGTTAGTGAAATAATACTGTTATTCAGAAAAACATGCAGATTACCGGCATTGCTCTTAGAATCACTGCCGCAGAGCAGCACAATGACAGAGTCTGGAGGTGGCATCAGTATGAAGAGACCATATAGTGGCTGAATGACACAGCGTGGAGGTGTTGGCAGCATGAGGAGACCATATAGTGGCTGAATGACTCAGCGTGGAGGTGTTGGCAGCATGAGGAGACCATATAGTGGCTGAATGACACAGTGTGGAGGGGTTTGCAGCATGAGGAAACCATATAGTAGCTGAATGACAAAGCTTGGATGTGGCTGAGGCATAAAACCATATAGTGGCTGAATGACACAGCGTGAAGGTGTTGGCAGCAGCATGAGGAGACCATATAGTGGCTGAATGACACAGCGTGGAGGTGTTGGCAGCATGAGGAGGCCGTATAGTTGCTGAATGACACAGCCTGGAGCTGGCAGCAGCATGAGTAGACACTAGGGCTTCACAATCCCTAAGATTAAATTGAAGATTTACGGTAGCTAGTGCTACCACAAAAAATGTTTAAATGGTACCTCTCATCAAATAAACTTTTGATATATTTTAGATTAATGAATGTTGAATAACTTTCCAATAGCATGTTAATGAAAAATATGCTTCTTTCTATTGTATTTTTCCCGATCAGTCCTGTCAGCAAGCATTTCTGACTCCTGCTGGAGTCCTAAACACTCAGAGCTGCCAGCCTGCTTTGTTCACAGCCAAACAGGCTGTGAACAAAGCAGGCTGGCAGCTCTGAGTGTTCTCCTTTGTGAACAAAGCAAACTGGCAGCTCGTAGTGTTTAGGACTCCAGCATGAGTCTGAAATGCTTGCTGCCAGGACTGGTAGGGAGACCCCTAGTGGTCATTTCTTCAAAGTGGAAAATTAAATAGAAAGAAGCATATTTTTTTAATAACATGCAATTGTAAAGTTATTTTGCATACATTAATCTATAATATATCAAAAGTTTTTTTGATGAGAGGTACCCTTTAAGCCCAGGCCCAGCAGCATCAGTAAACCATATATTGGTTGAATGACACAGCCTGGAGGTGTCTGAAGCATGAGGAGACCATAAAGTGGCTGAATGACACACCCTGGAGTTGACTGAATCATGAGGAGACCATATAGTGTCTGAATGGCACAACCTAAAGTTGGCAGAAACATGAGGAGACCATTGAAATTTAAGGTTTTTAAATAGAAATTTAAGATTTTTGAATTGAAATGAAGGATTTTGTAATTGACATGGCAGCACAATGACAGAGCCTGGAGGTGGCATCAGTAGGAGGAGACCATATAGTTGCTGAATGACACAGCCCGGAGCTGGCAGCAGCATGATTAGACACTAGGGCTTCACAATCCCTAAAATTAAAAGACGAATTTTGAAATTTAAATTGAAGATTTATGGTAGCTAGTGCTACCATAAAAATTTCTTAGGCCCAGGCCCAGAGGCATCAATAAACCATATATTGGCTGAATGACACAGCCTGGAGGTGGCTGAAGCATGAGAAGACACCATATAGTTGCTGAATGAGACAGTCTGGAGGGGGCATCAGCAGCATCAGGAGTCCTGAAAGTGACCCGGTGACAGAGTGGTGCGGTGGGTGTTGGTAGCATGAGGAGACCATATAGTGGCTGAATGACCCAGCGTGGAGGTGTTGGCAGCATGAGGAGGCCGTATAGCTGCTGAATGACACAGCCTGGAGCTGGCAGCAGCATGAGTAGACACTAGGGCTTCACAATCCCTAAGATTAAGATTAAAAGATGAAATTTTAAATTTTAATTGAAGATTTACGGTAGTTTGTGCTACCATAAAAATGTTTAGGCCCGGCCCAGCAGCATCAGTAAACCACATATTGGCTAAATGACACAGCCTGGAGGTAGCTGAAGCATGAGGAGACCATATAGTGTCTGAATGGCACAGCCTGGAGGTGGCTGAAGCATGATGAGAACATATAGTGGCTGAATGGCAAGGCCTAGAGTTAGCAGCAGAGGAGGAGACAATAGGGCCTCACAATCTCTAAGAATAAAAGAGGAATTTTTAAATTTCCATTGAAGATGTATGGTACCTAGTGCTACTATAAACATATATGGGGAATGTCCTAGGTCCAGTAGCATCACTAAAGCATGTAGTTGCTGAATGACACAGACTAGAGCTGGCAGCAGCATGAGTACACAAGATTAAATTATGAATTTTGAAATTTCCATTGAAGATGTACAGTATGGTACCTAGTGCTACCATAAACATATATATTGTAAGGATTCCTCCTTGGGGATTAGCTCCGGGATCGTCCTGGACACTGCCACGGGACACGTTTCCACTCAATAAACCCGCAGACAACGGTTATTCATGCAAGCCTGGAACCTTGCCAGCTTTATTTAGACAGGTTGCAGGTAAAACAAAACATAACTCAGGAACAAACCAAAGTCCTAGACCGTCTGGTCACTGACTACACATATCAGCATGCCCTGACTACTAACTGGTGAGCTACCCTCAGCCAGCATAAAACATGTGCCCCTGCAACCTGTTACTCACAGTTCACACCACGTCTTCACTTCTTGGACCGCTCACAGTTTGCTGTGTGTTTCTTCAACAGGGTCTGTGTGTCTCCCCCCACAGCGACATGCTGTTACCCAGGGAGAGCCCCAACTATTCTGTTTCTTTTCCTTTTAAACACACTTTCCCTTCCTGATACCTCATTAATCAGGCCACAGGTGGAGCATTCTGCAGAGATAGCAAGGGAAGTATACCCTTTCCTTGCCACACTGCCACAATAGGTAATGTCAAAAATTCAAAAAGAAAAGAACTTCCTGTGGAACATTCAGCAGCTGATAAGTACTGGAAGGATTAAGGTTTTTAAACAGAATTAATTTACAAATCCGTTTGACTTTCTGACACCAATTGATTGAAATTTTTTTTTTTACAGCAGAGTGTCCCTTTAAATAATATATAGCAGTAACTTGGAAATTTCACTTAATGAGCTCAGTGGGCCTGGTTAGACTGATATACTATCATATTGCAACTGAATAATACGGAGGGTTCACCTAATCTTTGTGGCAACAGTTGCGGTCATGATCTCTTCTTGAAGGATATAGAAAAGGCCTGTTGTTGGAAAGCTAAGCTGTTATGTGGCTAGCTTTTGTGAGCTCCATCATGACTTCTAGGTCAAAATGCTATAGGAAATAGAACAATAGGACATTAGGCGCTGTTCTGAAGGTTAATCACTACCATTGTCCTCTATATAGGTGTCACATTCTTTAACTTTTGAGATTCTGGCCAGTGAATTTTAAACCTCGACCAACAAAACATTTGAGCAGATCTGGAAACCATTAGTATCCAATTTGACCTTGTAATACAAAAAAATTTAAATATTTTAACACAAGTGTTTAGAACATGTGATCCTATATTTTGCTAGTTTAAGGCAGTAATTTATAGAAGACCATAAACACCCAACCTAACCATAAATTTTCCATTTAGGTGGCCGTTGACGTTCCTTATTTCCATGTGATCGCATCTGAAGAATTGTGGAAGCGCGTTGTGTGCTCTGCTACAGAAACTACAAGAGAGGCAGCTGGCTGTTTTATAGAAACAAATGAATCTCCTCAACTGTCAGGAAGCATTGTTTAGTAGGGGGAGTTCATGAGTGCTCTAAAGGGGTGGCTCTACATCTGTCATTCCTTTTATATGTGTGGCCCAATATGAAGGAGAATACAGCTGCCTTCTCTGAACAGTGAGACAAGAAGGATCAAGTGTTGGCTTTCTCTTTCTGTCTCCCTCACACTTGGAGAACACCTCTCAAGTTTTAATCATTGTGTTAAACATTGTCTCCTCTCTCTCCACAATTTTATATAATAGGCTTAAATATTGAGTCACTTCCTGCAGCTTTTAGTCATCGAAGGTTTGGTCCTATATTTGGTTACTCTGTTTAGGGAGATTCTTAATTTAATTTACTGGCATTTCACAGCAAATTTCGTTTTACAGCAACATTTTTTTTGCATATAAAACATGGGAGGGTGAAATCTATTTTTAATTTGACGTACCGGTATTAGTTATTGTTTATTGTTATATAATAGGAAAATACTGTAAATTGTGTCAACTTTTTGCTTGCAATGCAAATTTGTTCAATGGTTTCCCCATCCAGTTTGTTTCTCTAACAGTCTGATACACCCCTGGGCACAGCAACAATTGGACAAATAATTGTTCCTCAGACACTCCACTGTAGGTCAATCAGATCAAGAATAGGGCCACACAGAGAAGGAAAAGAGCCCAGTGGCACACAGGGGATCGAGGATGGCTGCTTTTAGGAAACAATTCTTTATAGACTTGATGGTAGATGTTTTGGAATTGCCATGCCCCAGGTGGGCATAAACTTTATTTGAAAAATAGGTGTGAATCTACCTTCCTGCACTATCTACCTACCAATACTACCTACCTATCTGCATTATCTACTTATTGCTACTTATTGCTAATCTATTCTACATTCCTACCTGCCTACCTTAACTGTCTACCTACCAGAGGGCACTATGTACCTACCAGGGCACACCTGGGAGTAGATTCTACCTACCTACTGGGGGTCATTACCTATCTATGTATAGGGGGCCATACTTAAATGGGCATGGCCAGATTAAATTTTTTTTATATGTTGTCCATCTTGGCAAAACATTAAAGTTTATAATATAGCAACCTAATGGAAAGGGAATTATCTACCTATTGGGGGATTCCCAACCTACCTACTGGGGGCATCGACCTAATGGGGGCAAATTACCTACTCACTACCATCCACCAATCTCACTACCCTTCCCCCAACACGCTCACTTGCTCACTCATACTATGTAGGGTACCAAGGCGGGTAAGGAAAAGTTGGTAAATGCACTGGAAATAAGCAGAGCCTAATATGTTCTTTCTGGAAGATTCTGTGGTGACGAATCATGGTTGAAGGAAGTTTTCATGGTAGTCTGAGCAAGACAGAGAAGAAAAGGAAAGAGAATGACTCCAAAAAGACATCCCCTGTAACTGCACTGTAATCTGTTATACCGTCTGCACCTTTACGTAATGGCACTCCAAACTCTGTCCTCCAAGTTGGGGCGGGATAAAATCAGGCGCTGCAAGACTGACAAGGTAGTGTGCAAACAAATTTTTTTTCCCCAATATGCAATTTCTTCAAAGTGTTCACCGCTTCCTCAGGCTTCCACAACCATAATCGTACACTTGATTGGCGGGGGTCTCAGCACTAAGACCCTGACCGCTAACATTTTTTTTTTTTTAAATGACAGGTATACTTTAAGAGATATGTGCAGTTAACCTTGACTCCTCCTCCAAGACTTCTCACTCTCATAAATTTATAGATACCTCTTTCTGCTGTTTATCCTCACCTACAGAGTAAACACTCCTCTATCCAATCTCCCATTGCCCATCATACACTTGCCTCTATTACAGAGGCCTTCTCACCGAAAGTTCTCTCTATAGACACGGAATCTCTGCAACCTACCGTCCACATACTAAAGCAACCTTTTCCAGCTGCAAGATAGTAATTTCTACAAGCTTGTAGCTATTCTCAGTATCTCAGGCCTTAAAGGTTATCTTAGGCCACACTTTTCTTAGGTTCTCCCTCCAGCCCAGTATAGCACAGCTTCACCTATTTGAATAAACCATTACTAACACATGATCATGGGGTCTAGCCCACCAAGAGGCATATACTCACACACACACACACACACACACACACACACACACACACTAAACATCTTCTAGCTTCAGTGCTTCTGATATTAGTTTTTACTATCTGATATTAGTTTGGCATGTGAGGTCAGAATTCCCCAGCGCCATGCTGCCTAGCCACGTTGTCTTTGCACAAAAAAATCCCACTTTGACACAAAAAAATTCAACCTTCACAGCACATCAATACAGTTCAACAATATCAAAGAGGAAACAACATTTTGGGAAATTTCAGAGCTCAGCTTATGTCTCCATGTGGTTGGATCTAAAAGAGAAAAATCACCAATGCACTAAATGCTACAAAGGTAAAATCTTAAATATATTTACTTTAAATATTTTATATTTATACTTTAAAGAGTACCTATCATCAATTTTTTTTGATATGTTAGAGCTTATTGTATATAGAACAACTTTGTAATTAGATTTAATTTAAAAAAAATGCTTTTATGTGTTTTTTTAGTTTGGAAAATGTGGCCACTAGGGGTCTCCCTAGCCGCAAGCTTTTCATTGATTTCGGACTCACACCGGCCTGGCAGTGAGTCCAAAATCGCAGTGCTGGCTGAGCACGTGACCAGCTCAGCGCAGCTCCCCGCTTGTCAATCAGACAGGCGGGAGCGCTGTGCTCACATACAGGGCACTGAACACCGAGGATAAGCGGCGTTCTGAACACTGGGGACAAGCAGGCATCTGGGCAGTGAGGACAAGCGGCACCCCGTACACTCAGGACAAGCGGCGCCCCATACACTGAGGACAAGCGGCACCCCATACACTGAGGACAAGCGGTGCCCTGTACACTGAGGACAAGCGGCGCCCCATACACTGAGGACAAGTGGCGCCCCGTACACTGAGGACAAGCGGCGCTCCATTCACTGAGGACAAGCAGGCATCTGGGCAGTGAGGACAAGCGGCGCTCCGTACACTGAGGATAAGCAGGTACTATTCCGTTGTCCCCCCCCCCAAGTGAAGGCGGAAGCAGTCCCCCCCCCAGCAGCCTGCTGGGGCACGCCCACATCCTCCTGACGGGTGCTCACACTAAGTTAGCAAGAAGATAGGTAAGCTACAGAGCTTTTTAAAGCTCTTTAAAACGTTTTTAAGGGCGGGGAAGGTGTTAGATGTAGTTAGGGAACATTCGTTAAGTTAGTGTAGAAAAGTTTATTTAGTGATAGGTACTCTTTAAATATTTTATATTTACTTTATTTTTTTTTAAATAATTTCTAAAACAAGCTAAAATTGTGGTCCAGTGCAAGATACCATACATAGGAATGCATACATTTAATATCCATAAAGTCAACCTAAAACAAGCAACTATATACAAAGCACATAAATTATTCATGTGAGTATTGACAGCCCATATTGAATAATACATGCTGGGCATTGTAGCTCAGTCATGTTATCACCCATAGAGGAAATAAGCACTTGATGTGTAAACGCCTGTTTACATGGAGCAATTTTTCAAATCACCAGTGGTAGATATTTTCCATCACAGCAATTATTGTGGTGTATAGCATCATTACGTAGCAAAGGCTCTCCCGACTATCTAAATGTCCCTGCAAATAGCCTTTATGTATACAAATACCCACAATAATATTTTTTATACACACAATAAAGATTTTAAACAAAAGAATAATAACAATAACTGCATGAATGAGACATCAACTTGCACAATAGATCAATAGATGAAATGTGTGGTGAATTTGTTTAGCCTTGGAATTTTTAAAAAAGGGATTAAAATCCACTAAAATAAATGTAAGAAAACTAAGCAAAAAATGTATAGCAATGTATTGTACACCTACAGTATGACATATACCATATATAAACCATAATATAAAATTGTAAACTATACATGAGCTGAAATCAATATAAAAAATTATGTACTTGAACTATACTTATGGCCCGACATTTATTAATTCTCATTGGCCACATTCATATCAAATTTCCCTTGTAAGTCACAGTATATGTTTGCGTACTTGTAAAAGGCCAGCATGTAAAGAATAAAAACGGTAGCCCGCACTCACCGCTAAACTTGGGACTCAGCGCTCCTTAATGGAATGACCAACGGACCTGGCTTCAGAACAAGCAAGGGGCGCTCAGAGGCGACACATGTCGCCTCTGAGCACCCCACGCTTGTTCTGGAGCTAGGTCCATCGGTCATTCCATTTAAGAGCGCTGAGTCTCAAGTTTAGCGGTGAGTGCGGGCTACTGATTATTTTCTTTAATTGTTGGTTTGCTGAATTTGGTCTTTGGTTGTTCCCAGCACCGCCTGACTCTATACAAGGACCGTTCCCACTTGGCAGCTTTACCAATCGGTCTCAGCTACTCGATTTGCATAGTGACAGTAGTGCCACCCCATTCTTCTTTTGGGACACGTACTCGTAAAAGGCCCATTGAGTTTAATAAACAAAGTCAGAGCACTTGCTGAGAAGCAAAAGATCAAAATACAAATTGTGGATGAGCAGCTGTGTTTCTTTTCCTTAATTTTTGTTTTACAATTGTAGTCTCTCCCCTCTTTCATAGCCAGCACTCTGCTCCACCCATTCGCCCAGACATTTTCAATTAGCAGGAGACTGCATAAGGGTTTCCTCCTAGCATTCTCCCAACCCTCTGGCAGGGAGCACTTGGTAGGTATTCACATTGGTGTGGTTACTGTGATGCTTTGTCTGTGGGGTGGTGTGGACCGGAGCCAGGGGAATAGTCGGGCAGCAGTTGGGCTGCCTGGCCATTGGGAGGCTACCCCCTGTGGGCATGGTGTTGTGGTGGTGATGGCCACCGCCCGGCGCTATGCCAATGTTGTGTTAGGGACCCACAATACATAGGTGGCCTTGACGTGGCAAGTGGACTTGTACTTTTTGATCAAAATGTATACTAACAACCTGTTAGTGTTTGAATTTATGCTGAGAAGCAAGTAGATCAAAATACAAATTGTGGATGTGCGGCTGTGTTTCTTTTCCTCTATTTTGTTATAAAACGTGATTCACCAGCTTTCAGCTGCAAGTTCTAATTTAAGAACTTGTTTTTTCTCTATTAAACATCTTTTTGTTTTTCTATAATCATTATTTCATCGTTTTGATATACCATTTTGTGGGCTTTGGGCTCAATGACTACCTATTTAGATAGTTTAGTTCTGAAATTACAATATATTACCTGTAAGAGTACCTGTCACCAAACTAATCTTTTAATATATTGTTCCTTATGTAATTATAAGACACTTTGCTATTTACTTTCTGTTAAAATTCTCAACCTTTACAAACCATGACGAACATTTACGCTCTGCCATGACTGGTCCGGTGCTCGCGTCATGCGCGGCAGGTCCCGGCTGCTAGAAGCAGTCAGGGACCTGCCGGTAATGGTGAACAACTGCAATCATGCGGATATCTGCCATTAATCCCTCAGATGCCGTGATATCATGGCATCTGCGGCAATGCAGTACTTTAAATGGATGATCGGATCGCCCGCAGCGCTGTCTCGGGGATTCAATCATCCATACTAGTGGACAGAGGTCCCCTCACCTGCCTCTGTCCGTCTCCTGGGGTCTTCTGCTCTGGTCTGAGATCGAGCAGACCAGAGCAGAAGATGACCGATCACACTGATCAGTGCTATGCCCTATGCATAGCACTGAACAGTATTAGCAATCAAATGATTGTTATAAATAGTCCCCTACGGGGACTATTAAAGTATAAAAAAATTTGAAAAATCCCCCCTCCCCCAATAAAAATTTAAATCATGCATTTTTCCCATTTTACACCCAAAAAGCGTAAAAAAAAAAGATTAATAAACATATTTGGTATCGCTCCATGCGTAAGAGTCTGAACTATCAAAATACAATGTTATTGATCCCATACGGGGAACGGTATAAACGTAAAAAAAAAATAAAATAAAATAAAATAAAAAAAATAGCTGCTTTTTTGTCACACTTTATTTGAAAAAAATTTATAAAAAATTTATAAAAAGTACAATATAAGCAAATGTGATACCGATAAAAACTACAGATCATGGTGCAAAAAAATGAGCCCTCATACTGCCCTGTATATGGAAAAATGAGAAAGTTATAGGTGGTCAAAATAGGGACATTTCAAACAGACTAATTTTGTTAAAATAGTTTGAGATTTTTTTTAAAGTGGTACAATTATAAAAAGGCATATAACATGGGTATCAATTTAATCGTATTGACATAATAAAGAAAACATGTCATTTTTACCGGAAAGTGTACATTGAAAACAAAACCTTCCAAAATTTCCTAAATTGCGGTTTCTTTTCAATTTTTCCACGTAAATAATATTTTTTTTGTTGTTGTGCCGTACAGTTTATGGTAAAATAAGTGATGTAATTGCAAAGTTAAATTGGTGACGAAAAACACAAGCCCTCATATGGGTCTGTGGATGAAAATATAAAAGAGTTAGGATTTTTAGAAGGTGAGGAGGAAAAAGACGAAAATTCAAAAATAAAATTGGCCGGAGGGGTGTTAGGAGTAGTTTGGGAATATAATCTGAGTTAGTTTAGAAAATATGGTTTGATGACCAAAACAAACTTGAAGAAAAGGTACAATGATTTGAGATACAATGGTTGTACCAAAACAAATTAAATAGGAACTTGATGAAACACTTTTAATGTGAAATAGATAACCACTTTGGGTAAAGTATTTCCTGCGAATTCCCTACTGAAATTCTGAAGCCCCCCTTGTAAGCGCCAAAATAATCAGAAATTTATTTTAAGCTGTTCTTCTGCATATATTTCATTTAATCCCAGTTATTTCCTTTAAGAAACCCAGAAACCTTCTTCCAGATGATACTCTGCCATAAATGTAAATCATTATGCCTTAATGTTTTTAGCATATTTTATGCAAATAATCAAAAATAAAATTTCTAATTTCAAATGAAGAAAATTCATGGCATGCATCTTGTGTTGCAGTTTAATCACTGTACATTCACTCAGGGAAGTATTGACAGTTGTCCCGTGGAAGCTATTAAAGTGGCTGTCCAAGGTTAAATGAAATTGCAGTTTATCAGAGAAGCATTGAGAAAATAAGGGAATCTGTTCATGGCTCTTGATTAATGCCAAGCGTGATCAACACAAGGGGGTTCATTAAGTCATACATCATGCAGGTAATTTAACATGTCATTGTGCCTTCTGTCTCCTTTAACTCTCTCCATAACAATGTACAGGCAAGTTGTACCAGCTCTGTACCCCCTGGCACCACATTAATGCTTCTATTAAACATACAGCGATTTGCATCACCTTAAAGAGAAATAAAGCGTTTAATCAGAAGATCGACTTCATGATACTTAATTTCCTGTAAGAGTCTTCTGATTATTGACGTAAACAGTCATTATACGTGCCGGCATTTAACTTGTATCCTCTGCCATATATTTACCTTCTGTTAATTAATATTAATATCATTATCATCATCATCATCATCATTTATATTACATATTACTGATTATTATTATTAATATTGTAATAACTATGCTTATTATTAACATTAATGTTATTATTATGAATAATAATAATAAAAACAGTCATAACAAAATAATAATAATTATTATTATTAATAATATTAATGATATTATTATTGTTATTATTAATAATAATAACACCAATAATCACAGCAATAATAATAATAATAATAATAATTATAATAATAATAATGCTTGTTCATCAATACTTATCTATCTCGTGAATATTTATCATCCATTATTGATGTAAACAGTCATTATCTCTGCCTGAGTTTTACATGTATAAACTGCATATATTAACCTTCTCTTAATAAATAATAATAATAAATAATAATAATAATATTATTTGTTTTTCAATATCTAGATATCTCCACAATATTAATCCTCCATTATTGACGTAAACAGTCATTATGTGTGCCTGAGTTTTACATGTATACACTGCCCCATACCATATTTACCTTCTGTTAATGAATGATAATAATAATGATGACAATAACAACAATAATAGTAATAAGTATTATTATTAGTAGTATTAATAATAATATTAATAATAATAGTTGTTTATCAATATCTATCTATCTCATCAATATTTATCTATACATTCTAAGCTGCTAAGGTGCGTTTCTAACTATTTTTCCTGACCCACCTTCTGCTTGTTATCCATGTTGACTGCACTTTTGCCTGTCCAGACCTGGTGATTTTTACTGATTTTAGACAAACTTGTTGTACCTGGACCAGTGTTTTCCAATCTAGTGTGTCTCCAGCTGTTGCAAAACCACAACTCCTGGCACAGTTTTTTTTCTACTTGCCCCTACTGTACCACATTTGGATTAGTTTGTTAATATGAGAGACAACATTGAGGGTAATCTTCTGAGGGTTCTTGCTGGAAGGTATAGATTCATGTTCAAAGACTAAAGGGAGAAAAACAAGTGACCCATAGGCACTGCTCCTCAGTTTTGCCCATCACCAAATTTAAAGGGGTTATATAGGAAACATTTTTTTTATATATATATCAACTGGCTCCAGAAAGTTAAACAGATTTGTAAATTACTTCTATTGAAAAATCTTAATCCTCTCGGTACTTATGAGCTTCTGAAGTTAAGGTTGTTCTTTTCTGTCTAAGTGCTCTCTGATGACACGTTTCTCGGGAACCACCCAGAGTAGAAGAGGTTTGCTATGGGGATTTGCTTCTAAACTGGGCGGTTCCCGAGACACGTGTCATCAGAGAGCACTTAGACAGAAAAGAACAACCTTAACTTCAGAAGCTCATAAATACTGAAAGGATTAAGATTTTTTAATAGAAGTAATTTACAAATCATTTTAACTTTCTGGAGCCAGTTGATATATAAAAAATAGGTTTTTCCTGGATAACCCCTTTAAAGCAACCCAGTGGATTTACGTCACCAGACAGGTCTATCTGTCTGTGTCACTATGTATCTGTACAAAGGTCATAGTCACACAACCTCGCTAAGAGTTTTTATTTTATCCATATGATGCAAAACAAAAGGGGAAAAGGAAATAATTTCACTTCAGTACACCCGTCACCCCTATGATACTTTTGGTGTAGATGAACAAACATAGACAGCTTATTGTTATACAATGAAAGGTAACCAATTATAACATTTTACCATCTATAACACGTAGTAATGAACTATATATGGTAACGCTCCTACCCACAGGGATGGTGAGGATATGAAGTTAGTAAGTCTCCCTGCCGACCCTGTAAGTAGTTCCCTGGGCAGCGAGCTATACTCACCTAGTCCGGTCTCCTCTGCCATAATCACGCCCTCTCGGCATGATTAACAACCCATTTAACCTGAGGGGCATGATTATAGAAGCAGAAGATGGGACTAGGTACGTATAGGTCCCCACCCACGGAACTACTTACGGGGATGGTGAGGGACACTTACGAACTTCATATCCTCCCTGAGATGGTGAGGAAGAAGATTTTTGCCATAAAAATGCATTGCCGCGTGTTATATATGGTAAAATCTAATGATTGGTTCCCTTTAGGTTATGATGTTTAATTCATTTATACATAGGTCAGTGTAGTGAGGTTAAAGGAGTACTCTGCTGCCCCAGCATTCGGAAAATAATTTTCCCAAACACTTGGAGCGGGTGGCGCGGAGTCTTGACATCATGGCCACGCCCCTCATGATATAAAGCCAAGCCCCTTCAATGCAAGTCTATGGGAGAGGGTGTGACGCCCACCACACCCCCTCCCATAAACTTGCATTGAGGGGGCGTGGCATAACAAGACTTGCATTGAGGGGGCGTGGCATGACGGGACCCCCGCGATCAGACATCTTATCCCATGTCCTTTGGCTATAGGATAAGATGTCTAGGGGCAGAGTACCCCTTTATAATTGCTGTGAGGTCAATACACTGCAATACACTGGACTGTCAGCCTTTATTATCATTCTTTTTGAAGGAGATTTATCAATGGTGTCACTGGATACAAGTTTGCAACTTATCAAAATATACATAACATGATACATTTGGTGTAGCTTGCTAAGTTAGCTACTTCCTTATGCCATATTACGTCTGGTATACACTTACACCAATATTCTCTCCATAAGTAATGGCACGCAGGATTTTTTTTCTTTTTTCTTTTTGGGTTGTATATTTTGACTTTAAACCACCAAATTGGGCCACTATATAATTGTATACCGTAGCTGTGCAACATCAATCAAATAATAACACCAAAAACATACACAGACAACAACATTGAAAAACAGCAATAACATTTTTAGCCACAAAAAGTGTGCCTGTTCCAGGAGGCTAAATCTTTGGGTAAGGCTGGACTTTCTTGCAAGGTAATGACCCCAAATTCCCTCAATGCTTGACACAAAATCAACATTTTCCAGTTACTCTCTCAGTCTCAAGATATACATGCCACTTAAAGGGCACCTCTCATCAAATAAACTTTTGATATATTTTAGATTAATGAATGTTGAATAACTTTCCAATAGCATGTTAATGAAAAATATGCTTCTTTCTATTGTATTTTTCCCGATCAGTCCTGGCAGCAAGCATTTCTGACTCATGCTGGAGTCCTAAACACTCAGAGCTTCCAGCCTGCTTTGTTCACAGCCAAACAGGCTGTGAACAAAGCAGGCTGGCAGCTCTGAGTGTTCTCCTTTGTGAACAAAGCAGACTGGGAGCTCGTAGTGTTTAGGACTCCAGCATGAGTCTGAAATGCTTGCTGCCAGGACTGGTAGGGAGACCCCTAGTGGTCATTTCTTCAAAGTGGAAAATTAAATAGAAAGAAGCATATTTTTTAATAACATGCAATTGTAAAGTTATTCTGCAAACAAAAGTTTTTTTGATGAGAGGTACCCTTTAAAACTTGAGGTATGTCTTGAATAGGGCAGTCCACAAGGGTGCAAGATTATGAATGAAACTGATATTTTGTATGGAGGAGTGGTCAAAGATCCATCCAGAAATGTTCCCCAACTTTGTTAAAGATTACAGAAAGTCATGGTATTCTTGCTATGGAATGTTTCATGAAAAAATACAATATTTTCAATTTACTTAACAAAATTAAGCCTATAACACAGACTGGAACAGTCACAACACAGAAAAAGAAAATCAACACACATTTCACCCATGCTTCATCAGGGGGAGTGGAATATTTTCTAGACACTTTTCAGTATGTATTGGTAGGTGTAAAAAGTGTGCATGAAGATTAGAGGGAACTTGGCTGGACCTACTTATATTGTAGAGATCTGCCGACAGTCTTGGAAGGATGACTGAATATACTGGCAAATGTATGGGGGATGAAAAACATGCTGGATGTTTGTTTGTTTCATCCATGCTCTAGCTCCCCACTATATCTTTAGGAAGCCAGACCCACAATGATCAGCTGATTTCCTGGACAGAGCCACTAGATATATATCTCAAGACAGTTAATAAGTTGTAAGGCTGGAACTGTGTAAAACTGTATGTTTCTTGTTTGAGATAGTAATGCCGGACAATTCATTTCTATCTTCTTCAGTCCTCCAAAATATAAAGCTGCATCCTTCATTTCATTACTGGTCTTAACCTTGTCTTGGCTGTAAAAATGTATAAAAATACTTCTTTTCATACCCGTCAGGTCAAGGCATGTGAACCTGTTCAATTCTATGTATGATCCTCAATTCTATGTCTTTTTGCTCCAAATTTTAATTTAGAAAGGATATGTACATCTCACCCAACCAAACATGTTTCTGAATGCATCTGAAAAGTAACCCAACAGTTTTCTAATGTGCTCGAGCCTGAGATTTATAGGCTTGGTGACATGTGCCTAATATCCCAAAGCAGCAAAGCAGATGATAAGACCATAAATCAAAATATAACCAAAGTCTCCATGCTAAGGTCATGTTGACAGCAAATGTAAACATTATGGTACAATGCCTCTTGGTATTAAATAATCCAAGACAAAAAAAAAATACATTCTAATTCAATGACTTCTTTCATTCGTATACATGTCCTCCACATATCTTACGGTATTTGATGATTAGGTTAACACATATATAAATGAATGTTCATTGTTATATTGCAAAAGATATTCATTAATTCCCTATACTCCAACCCTTCCCCTTTATCTAATCCTTTACTGTCAAGCAACTTTGTGGTTAATCAATCTCATCCGGCTTAATCTTCCATTTTGGGATTTTTGAACAGGACCAACACTTCTTCGCCTCACATGTATTTCGTGTAACACTTTTTCTAAGATGAAAACTAAAGTCTTGATAAAATGCTTTTTTATTGATTGAGATTGAATTTAAAGCTGAAACCAGCAGGACACTATTCTTTCTTGTGTGAGGTCAACATAATTTTGATGGTCATATGGTTAATGGTTCTGCAGAATGTATTGTTACTTTCAATTTAGTGTATGCTTAAAGTGAATGTATCATGTATTTTTTTCTTACTAATTAAAACTAGATGTTACATGCTGCACTCCGGCCACAGACACCGGCCGTGAGCGCAGCATCCCCGTGTCCCCGACTGCAGGGACACGCCCGCATGCAAATCCCGGCACGTCTCTTACCTCACTCCGCTCCTGCAGCTGCTTCCTCTCAGGCCAGGTGCGTGCGTCCCCGTCTCTTGGGGCACGTGCGCGCCAGAGCTTTGAAATTTAAAGGGCCAGTGCGCCTATAATTAGTGAATTCACCTGTCACCATGTTATAAGTTATTTGCACCTCCCACGCCCCCCTGCCGGATCTTCAGTGCCTGTTTTGTTTACCCGTGTTTCCTGACCTTCCTGCTATGTCTTTTTGACTCCGAACCTTTGCCGCCTGCCCAGACCTTCTGCTACGTTGACTACGCCTTTGCCTCATCCTCCGGTACCCTGCTTTGACCAGTTACCTGTGGGGTCGAGCCGTGTCGGGGGTAGTGACCTGGGTGTCGTCTGCCGCAGCAAATCCATCCTGCTTTGCGTCTGGCTCTGGTGAAGACCAGCAGAAACTTAGACTCCGCTCCCCGATACGGTCCGAGTCATCAGCCACACAGGTAGAGGATCCACATCCAGTTTCGTGACAGCCCGCATTCAACTGGGGTTCCAACTGGGGTTCCTCTGCCTGACAACACGGATCTTGCATCTATCCTGGTGCTCCAGTCCCAGCAGTTGGCTCAGCAGGCACAGCAGCTTAACCAGCTATCCGCCATGATGCATCAGTTGCTATCTGCTCAGCAGCAACTGCCACAGCCACAGCCTCCTCCTCCAGCTCCAGTACAGCCTCCCGCTGCTGCATTCTCCTCCGGAACCAAACTCCGTTTGTTGCTTCCTGAAATATATGAGCGGGATTGCAAGTCCTGTCGAGGTTTCGTGACGCAGTGCTCCATGCATATTGAACTCATGGCGGACCAGTTCTCCACAGAATGAGCAAAGGTGGCATTTGTCATTAGTCTCCTTTCCAGAAGGGCCTTGGCCTGGGCAACTCCGCTGTGGGATCACAGTGATGTTATCACTACTAATCTCCAGACATTCCTGACGGAATTTCGCACTTCGAGGAACCTGCTCATGCTTCCTCTGCTGAGACGGCTCTGCTGAGTCTTTCTTAGGGCAACTCCACTGTTGGAGTAGTCCTTCGCTGGGGTCCGCACTGCAACAATCACTGCATTCACATACGTGTGACCAAGTTGGATTCTTCGTCTAGACCTCTACCTGGTTTACCTTTATTTATCCAGGATTTTGCTGATGTCTTCAAAGAAAAGCAAGCTGAAGTTTTGCCTCCACATCGTCCATACGACTGTCCAATTGACTTGCTGCCCAACACAACACCTCCCAGGGGCCGTATTTACCCCTTGTCTGTTCCAGAAACCAAGGCCATGTCAACCTATATCCAGGAGAACCTACAGAAAGGATTTATCAGGAAGTCCTCTTCACCTGTCGGAGCTGGGTTCTTCTTCGTGGAAAAGAAGGATGGGTCGTTGCGTCCTTGCATCGACTACCGGGGACTGAATAAAATTACAGTTAAAAAACGTTATCCCGTTCCTTTAATCTTGGAGTTGTTTGACCATCTGTGAGGTGCCAGGATTTTCTCCAGATTGGATCTTCGAGGTGCCTATAACTTAATTCATGTAAGAGAAGGGAACGAATGGAAGACAGCGTTCAATACTCGAGATGGACATTTCGAATATCTTGTTATGCCATTCGGACTATGTAATGCTCCAGCAGTCTTCCAGGAGTTTGTCAATTACATGTTTTATGACCTTCTCTACTCCTGTGTCTTTGTCTATTTGGATGACATCCTCATCTATTCACCCAATCTCCACACTCATCGTCTCTATCTCAATCAAGTTTTACAATGTCTCCGAAATAACCAACTCTACGCTAAACTAGAAAAGAGTACCTTTGAAAAGACCAGCCTTCCATTTCTGGGATATATTGTTACCAGTCAAGGACTACAAATGGATCCTAACAAGTTATCCGCTGTACTGGAGTGGTCTCAATCAACTGGACTGAAAGCGATTCAGCGCTTCCTTGGCTTTGACAATTATTATCAACAGTTTATTCCCCACTATTCCACCTTGGTTGCCCCCATTGTATCTCTAACCAAAAAAGCTGCCATTTCTAAGGTCTGGACTCCAGAGGCCGAAGAAGCCTTCAAAAAGTTAAAGGGGTTATCCCCCATAAGGTGATTTTAGTATGTACCTGGCAGGCAGTAATGGACATGCTTAGGAAGGATCTACGCTTGTCTTGGGGCTACATAGCTATGTAATGAGATTACCAAAACACTGTGGCTAGCTTTTTGTGAACTTGTATTTCCTGTTTGACTTTTCTTTTTTTTACTACAAATCCCACAATTCCATTTTCCTCCCTCCCACACATCAGCCACCCCACCCATTGAAACAAAAGACCTGTGGTTTTCAATCAAGGTGCCTACAGCTGTTGCATTAGTTGCAGTTGATCTCTCTCCCACAAAGCGATCCCTCTACCCATTGAAGCAGACAGGCTCCCTGTCATCAGCGGACTAGTGAGTCAGGTCTCGGCCACATTGCAAGCTGGGAAAAATCCAAGACAACAGTCATTTTGTATGCTGTTAAAAATAAATAGTGGGGTGAAAATCACAGAAGAATTGTGAGAAAACCGTCACACACAGGTACAGACACTATATTATGAACTACACTAACTTTACAGCCCCTGTAGCATAGTCAAATAAAAAAAAATCCTGGAATACCCCTTTAAAGTCTGCCTTTGCATCTGCTCCGGTGTTGTCAAGACCTGATCCGGACATGCCATTTACTTTAGAGGTGGATGTTTCTTCTGTCAGTGCAGGAGCAGTCTTGACACAAAGATCTCTCAAAGGTAAGACTGTGACTTGCGGATTCTTCTCGAAGACCTTCTCTTCAGCGGAGATAAATTATACTATAGAAGATCGAGAGCTCCTGGCTATTAAGTTGGCCTTGGAAGAATGGGCTCTGTGCATCCGATAACCATCTATACGGATCACAAGAACTTGCTTTATCTTCAGTCAGCCCATCGTCTCAATCCTCGTCAGGCTCGCTGGTCCCTGTTCTTCTCCAGATTTAACTTTTTTATTCATTTTCGTCCAGCAGAGAAGAATCTTCGGGGTAATGCTTTATCTAGATCTTCTGACTTACAAGACCTGGAACCCCATCTGCAACATATTGTCCCTCCGGATTGTCTTATTTCTGCAGGAACAGCAAGTCTTCAGCGTCTGCCCCATGGAAAGACTTATGTTTCTACTCGTTTGAGACTCTTGATCTTGAAATGGGGTCATTCTTCTCTGTTGGCAGGTCATGCTGGTATCCGTAAATCCTTGCAACTAATTTCTCGTCAGTATTGGTGGCCCACTCTGAAATGGGATGTCATGGACTATGTTCATTCTTGCTCTGTTTGTGCACGGGACAAAACACCACGCGCAAAGCCTGCCGGTCTACTACATCCTTTGCCTATTCCTGATCTGCCCTGGTCCAACATTGCAATGGACTTTCTTACCGATCTTCCTTCTTCCAGCGGCAATACAGTCATCTGGGTTGTTGTGGACAGATTCTCTAAGATGGCTCATTTTGTGCCTTTGTCTGGGTTAACATCCGCACCTCAACTTGCCAAACTGTTCCTTTCCCATATCTTCCATCCCCATGGATTGCCGACACATATTGTCTCTGACAGAGGAGTCCAGTTCGTCTCCAAATTCTGGAGGGCACTTTTCTCACAACTTCAAGTTAATTTGGATTTCTTGGCCACAGACACCAGCCGGCGTGACTGCCGGCGGGACCTGGGATTCGCATTGCGGTGCGCTAGCATGCGAATCCTGGCCTGTCTCTTACTTCACTCCGTTCCTGCAGCTGCTTCCTCTCAGCCCCGGACAGGAAAGGTTAGGAAACACGGGTAGGCAAAACAGGCAATGGGAACGCTTTCTCTTAGGCAATAAGCACTGAAGATCCGGCAGGGGGGCGTGGGAGGTGCAAATAACTTATAACATGGCGACAGGTGAATTCACTAATTATGGGTGCACTGGCCCTTTAAATGTCAAAGCACTGGCGTGTGCGCGCCCTAAGGGATGGGGAAGCAGGAGCTTTGAAACTTAAAGGGCCAGTGTGCCCATAATTAGTGGATTCACCTGTCACCATGTTATAAGTTATTTGCACCTCCCACAATCCCATGCTTAGACTCCGCTCCCCGATATGGTCCGAGTCATCAGCCACACAGGTAGAGGATCCACATCCAGTTTCGTGACAGCCCGCATACAGGTGCGTGACATTAGATACCAGAACAAACTTTTTTTGTAATTGTTTTGTATTCCCCCTGTGCCAACTCCTTACCTTTCCAATAACAGCCTTTTTCCTTTTCTTCCTTCTCTGGTTCAGACCTCCATGTTGACTTATTTCACCAAATCTCTTCAGCATCTGCAAAACAAACATCTTGGACTCTGCATTTTTCCAGTACCCTCCTCACCTTTGCACAATCTCCCCATCTATTGGCCACCAGACTATAATAATGCCCCCTGGGTGTCCTGCACAGTAAAATTGGGTAGGTGAGTAGGTCCCCCATTAAGTAGGTATATCCCCCACAGTAGGCAGGAAGTTTCCCTATTAGGTAGGTATGTTAGGCATGTTCCACAGTATTTAGTAAGTTCCCTTATTAAGTAGTCCATCTATACACAGGTATGTCCTCAGGTAGGTAGTCCCCCGTATTATGAAAATACATCCTTAGGTAGGTTTGTAGGTAGATTAATTACCTTGGTAGGTAGCCAAGTAGGTAGGTAAGAAGCCAGGAATATAGGTAGACAAGTAGGTAGGTAAATAGGTAGCCAGGTAGGTAAATAGCTAGGTAGGTAGGTAACAGGTAGGTAGCTAGGTCAGTAGGTAAGTAAGTAGGTAGCCAAGAAGCTAGGTAGGAGCCAGGTAGCTAGCTATCCGTGAACTTCAACTGGCTATTGCTTACAACCGCAGGGAGTCCTAAGACTGAGACCTGGTGCAGTCTAAACTTTTAACATGTGATCCAGACATGTCATGACTTACAATTAATTAAACTAATGTTGTAAATAAAGTTGCGCCTAATTTATCTCAACCTGATACGGTTAGTGCAATATCTATCTATCTATCTAATATCCATCTATCTATTTCATTGCTAACCTATCTGTGATGACAAGGAGGGGACTGCTAAAAAGTTTTCTCTACTTAGCAGGGAGTGCTGGCTTATTATTAGGCTAAGGGTGGGTTCACACTATGTTTTGACGATACGGTCACTGGATCTGGCTTGGGGGGAGTGAAAACCGGGTGCTCCAGTATCCCAGCTGGACCTGGTCTGTATCTCATTCATTTGAATGAGCTGACCGGAGTCAGATAGTGATTCCGGTCGGCTAATTTGTGCCCCGTATCCAGTTTTGTGACCCGACCTAAAACCGTGGTATGCCACGGTTTTCACTCCCCCAGCCAGATCCGGTTACCATATCATCAAAAATTAGTGTGAACCCGCACTTAGGGGCCGGAGTGAAAACTGCAAGATTTTAGGATAATTTTAAAATAAGGATGGTTTAATGAAAACTTTGAAAAAATATCACCAATAATTCTTAATATTATTCTGGTATCATACCATTTCTTTTTTTTTTTTTATATAAAAAAAAATATTTTACTGGGCATGTGGTAAAAATAAAACTTAAAATGTGCCTGTCATATTACAGAAAAAAATAAGGCTTATGTATGCAGATGCTTTACATTTTTTTTATGTGTCTAGCTTCTGTATTTGGCATACAAATCCCTCTTTTCTGCTGCTCACTCATCAGAAAGAGGCATGCCCAAGGCAAGCATTAAGTTCGCCCTCACTTTCCATGCATTCACTTCCTCCCTGAGTCTGCTGTACTGTCTTGTGTATGTTCATCCAGTCACTGCAGGTTGCTCTGTAACTCCCTCCTCTCTTTTTTGAAACAGGAGTCTGATAGGACAAAAGTGAGCACAGAAGAGTACTGGTCCCACCTTCACTTCCTGGACTTTGTCCCAGTCTGTGCTTCAGCTGGGACAAAGATGCTGCTGCTTCCTGACAGGATTTTGTTCTGGATGGTATGGGGACCCCTAGTAGTGTTTCTATAAGCCATGATTTCTATAAAAAGGAGATAAAAAATAAAATAAGTAAATAAAAAGGTTAATGTTTTGCCAAGATGTACAACATACAACATTTCTTTGATACTGACAGTGCCCATTTAAGTGATAGTCACCTATCTCCTCCCTCCTGAGCTCCCATTTCAGCACCTTATGATCTCCTGCTTTTCACCTCTTGCTTCTGAGATGGGATATCTCGGCAGGAACTCCCCAGGAGCACAAGGATTTGTATTTGTCTGCAGCAGGCATTGTTACTGTGGTCCTTTTTGTATGCGGTGGCATGGCTGGGGGGTTAAGTGGGCAGAAATTGTGTTGCTGGTCTGCTGGGCCGCACCCATGTGGGCGCTGGTGTTGCTGCGGCACTAATTGTTGCTTAGTGCTATGCCTTTACCATGAACCTGAGGGACCCCATGATAACCATTAAGGTCTGTTGCGCGCTGTTGGTGTCCTCCATGCAGCTGATCCGGCACATCATCATTTTCATTATTTTGCTCTTATGCCAATGAATGAAAAGAATAATATTCTTAACAGAGATGGTAAGGCCGGATTTACACGGCAGAATTTCTGTGCTGAGTTCTGCGCTGAATTCTACATGAAAATTCGGCATGACTGAATTGCCCCTTCACTTCACTGTAATTCCTGCAACAGAAATTCTGCTGTGTGAATGGGAGAGCGGAATCCCATTGAAGTGTATTCTCTATAAATTCATGCAGAATTCGGTGCAGAATTCAGTGCAGAAATTCTTCCGTGTGAATACGGCCTAAGATGATCTTTGGTGTTATCTATATCTACTGAAAAGGAGGCTTTTGAATGGTGGCCTTAGTGGTATGTTCACATTATATTTTTCCCATATGGAAGACAGGTAGTAACTGTAAATGACAAGTTTGTGTATGTCCGTCAATGTAAAGACAGTCCGCCTATTTAAGAAACAATGCTTATTTACAGCTCTTTGCGTAATGAATGAGTTTGGTATATTATTTACACGTGTCTATTTAATTGGCGCAGGTCATTAGACTGCCTATTGGTTTACGAGCGGTCGCCGATAAGTCATTATGGATCTCTATTAACCTGATTGGATATCTCATTTGGTGTCTAATTCACCAGCAGGTACAGCAATCATGATGCAGCACAGCTCATTGTTGCAGGGCATTCACAGTTTTTGTATTTATGGTAAATGATCTAAAGGAAAAAAACACATAAATACATGCAATAATACCGAGAAGTAATTTTTTTTTATTAAAGCGCTATACTGTTTTCTGTAGCAATTAATTACGAGGGGTTTATTTAGTAGACAATAATTAATTGCACCTCCGGGAGCTTCAAGAGTCAAACATGAATCAAAGCAGCCTTGATAAGAAGCAATGAAAGTCTCACATAATTAAGCAGGGCACTTGAGACCAATTGTTTGGAGAATGATTTTGCTGGAGCTAATTGACACTAATTATTTAATCTGATTTTCTTCTTCCCAGCAATCCGTCCACCGCTTCCTTACTTTGTGCAAACACTGCAGAGCGAGAGCTGACTCCATCCACGTTCCCTTGTACGTCCCTCTGTGCTAAGTGACCTCTCATTTGTAGCTCACATTCCGACTCTTGTGATCGCTGACATCTAGTTTATGACAGTGACATGTGGATTGTCTCCGTGCAAATCTTACACACTGACAGCAACACAGCTGAATGTGGTAGAAAAAAAAGAAGAAGAAGAAAAAAAAATACGCTTATAGTTGGTGTTGGAACACAGTATTTTTCTCTGCACTTGTTCCTTTTAATCTTGAAATCATAAAATTATACAGTACTGGGGAGAATGTTGGCATTTTCTATATAAATAAAGGATATATGTAAATAAATCACATGGAATAATGTATATACTTACTGCAGAAATAAGACTGAAGTATCTACGCCTATAAAAGAAGGCCTGTCATTAGGTTAAGATATGTTTTTATTTATTTACACATTAATGAAGGTTAATACTAGGATACAACCAGCAAAAGACATTCTTCCCTTTACCGGTATACCACTGATACACTAAAGCGGTGTTCCCCAAGTTGTGGCCCTTGAGCTAATGCAAAAGTACAACTTCCATTATGCCCTGACAGCCATAATGGGAGTTATAGTTTTAAAACAGCTCACAGAGCAACAGGTTGGGCAACATTGGGCTACAGAGTGCACCGTCCAGTCTCATCGCCTGCTTAATCCACATAGTGCTCAACCAAAATGATAAGCTATGGGTTTTCATCTTGGTGGAAGGGTTTGCAAGTCTCAGTTTTAATTTCTTTTCATGAGTCCTCCATCGAACTCAATGTAAAAACTTCAGTTCTCCTTATTGAGTTCAATCTCTTTGCAATCAGTAGGATAAATTATTGGAGAACTGATATGAAAGTTAACAATAATGTCTTACTTTGTACCAGTTTTTAATCAGTTGACATCAGTCCCAAATGTTTGTTACTTTGCCAGAGTAGGGTGTCTCACTGGTGCGGTCACCTCTAGACACAATTTTGTCTACCTTTTCTCTTGGCATACATTCTACAGGCTGTAATGTCCTCTGTCCAAACCATTGTCAATGAATTGTTCTTGGGAGTTTAAAGGGGTACTCCGCCCCTAGACATCTTATCCCCTATCCAAAGGATAGGAAATAAGATGTCTGATTGTGGGATTCCTGCCGCTACCTGCTGCACCCGGTGTTAATTTAGATCGTTGGGTGAAGCGCCGGAGGCTCATGACGTCATGGTCACGCCCGCTCGTGACATCACGGCCACCCCCCTCAATGCAATTCTATGGGAGGGGGTGTGGTGGACGTCACGCCCCCTCCCATAGACTGGCATTCAGGGGCATGGCCATGACATCACGAGTGGGGCGTGACCGTGACATCATAAGCCTCCACCCTGCATTGCCAGTCAAGTTAGCTCTGTGCACCGGATGTGGTGCCGCAGCCTTTGGATGGGGATAAGATGTCTAGGGGTGGAATACCCCTTTAACACTTCTAGAGAGAATAGACATCCACTAACTCCTTTTCAACTAATCTATCAGACTTACCAGCATTGCTTCTATCTCCAGGATCGGTCTCATACACTAACATACACTGCTCTGACATGGTATCTTTATAGGCTTCACTTCTGCTCATACTCCCGGTTACTGCTATGGCCTTTTCTCATAACCCATTAGTGTATTCCAGAAGGGCAGTCTAGGTCCAGACACACATTTACATGGCGGCACCTTGACCTCACCTAGAGGCATTGGAGCATAGGTGCTTCTCGCGCTTCCACGTTTCCACAAATTAGTCAGAAACAAGGCACCAAGTAATGGCCTCTTCCTTCCACATGATGACAGTTTTGGAACACTGTTCCTAGTGCGTCAACTAGCTATGCATAGGTGACACAAATGAAACCAGCTCCTACTGTATGCAGGGCTGTATTTGACGGCCGTCACGCCCCCTCCCATAGACTTGCATTGAGGGGGCGTGGCCGTGATGTCACGAGCCTCCGGTGCTGTACCCAACGTGCTAAACTAATGCTGGGTGCAGCAGGGAGATCGCGGGGGTCCCGGCCCTGACTATATGCACCAGAGGGTGTCTGGACGTGAGTGCAGTAACTCAATACAGACTTAAACAATGCAGCATGATCACAACTAAAGACATAACACATTTCCCAACAGTGAATTGGAACATAACATCAAAGCACAGTAGGGTGGGGAATAAGGGGGCCTGCAGATCATCAGTTACATCATGGTCAACAGAGTTTGTCTTTTTTTGTTTTTTTGGGTTAATATTTCCAAAAACCAACTAATTCAAGATAATGACGAATTGTGTTCACTGGGTAAAAAGAACCCCATATACAATCATAAGACTGATTCATAGGATATGATGATGCAGCTCTATTTCATAAAATGGAACTAGTCCATTTATCAATATACTCATAAAGCCCAAGCTCAACTGTACATTTAATAACATAACTGTGTGAATGCTCTGCCATTGGCTTATTGTATAATGTAAAGTAATATATGCTGATTTATGACCAGAAATCCCAGTACAGTAAACTGATAATTGGATGCGGCTGAAGGAATGAGCTCATTGATTAAGTCAGACAAAAGCTTTAGTGAAATAAACCCATTCATTGCGCCAAGGCAGTGCTGGACTTCACCTATGTCAGCAAATTTCCTTAGCCCCTCCTCACATTGCATTATTTATTTATTTTGATGTCCTTGTTTATTTTATTTTACAACAGAACAGAAATGTTTATTGAGATTTAAGAACAATGAAAACCAGTGAGAAATAAAGTCCCCTGCCAACGTCATATGCCTGACCCCCAAAATGAGAACGCTAATCACCCAAAGCACAACAATACCAAAAGTACTAGAAAGATAGAAAGATTACTGTGTCACTCTGGTCCTCAAACCCTGTGTCACTTAGGTTTGTTACATTAAAAACAGCTTATTTAGTTTAAATGTTTTTGTAAGTTTAAACATTGCTAAATGATTATATATATATATATATATATATATATATATATATATATAGAGCAACAGGAGAATACAGCAGCACACTGCTAGCACAAAGATATAGATAAAACATGAGTATATAGATGAAACATGAGTATATAGATAAAACATGAAAAGCTATACAGCTGTAGTCTAACAAATGAAAATATGAAATTAGGAAATAGTGAGGTACTTAGCTTGCAAATTTGGCGGCCAAATAGCTTGGACCGTCCCACCACGGTAAGGTGACCTCATTTTGGGACGGGCCCTACACTATGAATATGCCTCTGTGTGAACAGTTGAGCAGGCATTGCAGGATCTGAAACATCCAAGGCACCTTATATACACCTGATAGAGGTGGGTGGGGTTATATATATATATATATATATATATATAAATATATAAGAAAAAGTCCAACAGGAAGCATGAGGCGGCACTCCAGCAATTTCAAGATAAAGAAGGTCCTTTTATTCCCCCTAAGTGCTACGTTTCGACCCTCTCAATGGAGTCTTTATCAAGCATGCTTGATAAAGACTCCATTGAGAGGGTCGAAACGTAGCACTATGGGTGAATAAAAGAACCTTCTTTATCTTGAAATTGCTGGAGTGCCGCCTCATGCTTCCTGTTGGACTTTTTCTTGTTTGATGCACCTTTGGTCAAGGTTGGAGCCGGCTGAGCACCCGCAGATTTACACTATAGGGCTTGAAGCCCCTACATGGTGCTTCTTCATTACTATTCTCATCGTTATATAAATATATATATATATGTGTGTGTTTTTAAATATTTTTCTATATTCATATTTATAACAGGGTGGACCTATATGTGTATGCAATTATAATATCTATCTATCTATCTATCTCTATCTATCTATATATATAGTTCATCAAAATCAATGCAGCACTACTCAACCAAAGATGCGTGGTGCCAGCGCCCCGACCAGACCACAGTCCATATAATAGAAGAAAATGGCGCAGCACTCCAAAATATGGTGAATTTATTCCTTCATGTCCAACAAAAAAAGCGACGTTTCAGCTCCTTAATGGAGCTTTTTTCAAGCATGAGCAGCTGAAACGTCGCTTATCTTGTTGGATATGAAGGAATAAATTTACCGTATTTTCTACTATTTTTGGAGTGCTGCACCATTTTCTTATATATAAGTATATATGATAGCCCATATTAAAGCATCCAAGGAAGTTCCACCCTACTGCCTACCAAGGTCCAGGAACCAAGAACCAAGGTCGTATATACTCAATAATGTGTGGTCTATCTAGCATATGATACCTAAAATTATAAAATTGTAGATTAATATATAATTATTTTCAAAATAGAGATACGCAGCCTAATTCCTATAAATGTATATCAATTATAACATGTTGAAATGAGTAACCTTTCCTTATACACCAGTAATTATGTTACCACTCACTTTTCACTAGATTCTTTGTTCATTTATCAAAGGGCAACTGAAAGTTACAGCAAAATATATGTTTCCTATCTTTACTTACATTTCTAAAGCTATGTTAATGAAAAGTTATCTTGACTACTCCATAGAGGGTTAACATAAAGAGAATAATGGAACATGCCACCTTTCATGGGATGTAGATTGTTTAGCAGATTTGATAGCGGAGGAGTTAATTTCCCAGGTGGCTGTACAAGATACTGTAGGTTTTTATCTGCTCTGGGAAATTAAGAGCAAATTGTCTAGTTCAATACTCTTAACTTCCCTACACTTAGATAAGCACTTTATCTGTGTATTAAGCTGTTGATTTTGTTAAGTGTCTTATAGATTAAAAGAAGACACTGTTTTTCAGAAAAAAATACCTAGTATAAAATCTCCTATAAAATGCGTATATACTTAAAAAAAAAAAAAAAAGTATAAATAAATAAAAAACTAAAAATGTGCAATGGATGTCAAAAGATAGTTATATATTGAAGTACTTTTTTTTTGAATTCAGAAAAGATCTCTTTTTTTGTAAGAAAAATAAGCTTAAAGTACAACTGTAGTGGAACAGTTTTATATATGCCCGTGCCCGGGCCTCAAAAATAAACAAAATAAACGTATACATACCTTCGTACGAGCCCCCAATGGTCCGGCACAGGCCTCATGGTCCGGCATTCCACTGCTGACGTCATTCCACTTCCTGGGGACGGGAATGCCGCAGAGCCGTCGGCGTATCACTGGCCGTAGCGATGTCCCGCCTGTGATAGGCTGAGCCCACTGTCATGTAAGAAGCCGGCTAGAGCTCCTTACATGACAGTGGGCTCAGCCTATTACAGGCCGGGGCGGGACATCGCTGCGGCCGGTGATACGCCGACGGCTCTGCGGCATCCCTGTCCCCAGGAAGTGGAATGACGTCAACACTGCCGGACCGTGAGGCCTGTGCCGGACCAACGGGGGCTCGTAGGAAGGTATGTATACGTTTATTTTGTTTATTTTTGAGGCCCGGGCACGGGAATATATAAAAGTGTTCCACTACAGTTGTCATTTGAAGGGAATCTATGAATAATATTATTATTAGATGACCGCCAATGACAAGCAGTGGCGATTCGGTCACTGCCTTTATTAAAGGGGTACTCCGGTGAAAACCTTTTTTCTTTTAAATCAACTGGTGGCAGAAAGTTAAACATATTTGTATATTACTTCTATTTAAAAATCTTAATCCTTCCTGTACTTATTAGCTGCTGAATACTACAGAGGAAATTCTTTTCTTTTTTTGAATGCTCTCTGATGACATCACGAGCACAGTTCTCTCTGCTGACATTATTATAATAATAATAACACTTTATTTATTGTTGTCCTTAGTGGGATTTGAACCCAAGTCCCCAGCATTGCAAGGCAGCAGTGCTAACCACTGAGCCACCATGCTGCCCTTAGCATGCATCTGCTATGCATGGTTGCTAAAATGGACAGAGATGTCAGCAGAGAGCACTGTGCTCATGATGTCATCAGTGTTCCAAAAAGAAAGGAATTTCCTCTGTAGCATTCAGCAGCTAATAAGTACTGGAAGGATTAAGATTTTTTAATAGAAGTAATTTACAAATATGTTTAACTTTCTGCCACCAGTTGATTTAAAAGAAAAAAGGTTTTCAGCGGAGTACCCCTTTAACCCTTTGGATGCAGTGATCAATGCTGATCATGGTGTCTAAAGGAATAAATGACAGATGCAGGTAACTTAGGGGTGCTCATAGGACCCAGCAACATGATCTCAGGAGTCCAATGAGTTTTAATGATGGCAGGTGCCCATAACAGCCTCCAGTCACTGGATCGTTACACTGTTTAAAGGGGTATTCAAGGATTTTTTTTATTTAACTATGCTACAGAGGCTGTAAAGTTTGTGTAGTTCATAATTTAGTGTCTGTACCAATGTTTGATGGCTGGTCTTGCAAATCTTATGTGATCTTTGCCCTGATGTTTATTTTTAACAGTATATGAAATTAGTGTAATCTCAGGTTTTCCCATGTTGCGGTGCATCCCGATACATTACATCACTAGTCAGGTGTGCAAAGGGAGCCTGTCTACTTCAATGGGTGGAGTGACTGCAGGGTGAGGAGGGATCATTCTCCACAGGGCTGCCTAGAATTGTGCTTTAATGGATGGGGTGACTGTTGTGTGCGAGGAAGAAATGTGATCTCACACTTACGAACAAAGGAACCCTGGGACTTGTAGTTAGAGGGAGGGAACTCCAACAGGAAATAGCCAGTTCACAAAGAGAAAGCAGCATCTTATGGTGGACTCACAACACAGCCATTTAGCCCCAAGACAACCATGGATCCTTCCTAAGCATGTCCATTACTGTCTGGCAGGTAAGTACTTAAATCCCCTAATGGTGGATAACCCCTTTAAACTTACTATGGAGTAAAGTCTCGTCATCATCTGCAGTCAGTAGGATGCCTTGTCCTTTGAAGGGATATACTGGTATAAAAAAATGACTTTTCTTTAAGTTTGCCGTATAATGTGTAAATCTAATATAGTATTACTATAATATATATTAATCAAATATTTTTTGTAGTATCTCACATAATCACTCAACTGCTCACTGGGCCAAAATGTGATGTTTATAGCTGGTCATGTAGGGTTACGACATGAAGTTCAACATCAGAATGCTGGTTGCACATGACCAGTTGGGGCACTAGGAGTTATAGGAGGGTTAGAGGTTTGTCAATGAAACAGCTGATGATGGTAGGTAGGAGCTAATGTGAGATGCTCAGCAGTTATGGAGCACCATATGAAGTACACAGCAGCAAAAAGTGACCCAAAGGTAGCCAATAGCTAAATGTGACTTGTGCCGAACTGAACAATAATGAGATTTTTCACATGTATTCATGCCTTGGAGGTAACATGACCAAGACTTAAAGGGGTATTTCGGTAGAAAACAATATTTTTTTTAATCAACTGGTGCCAGAAAGTTAAACAGATTTGTAAACGACTTCTATTAAAATATCTTAACCATTCCAGGACTTAGCTGCTGTATACTTCAGAGGAAGTTGTATAGTTATTTTCTGTCTGACCACAGTGCTCTCTGCTGCCACCTCTGTCCATGTCAGGAACTGTCTGGAGTAAGAGAGGTTTGCTATGCGGATTTGCTTTTACTTTGGTCAGTTTCTGACACAGACAGAGGTGTCAGCAGAGAGCACCGTGGTAAGACAGAAAAGAAATATACAACTTCCTCTGTAGTATACAGCAGCTGATAAGTACTGGAAGGATTAAGATTTTTAAATTGAAGTAATTTACAATTCTGGAGCCAGTTGATATGAAATATTATATTTTTCCACTGGAGTACCCCTTTGATGTTTGCATTCACTTCCAGGTAGCGCAAGAGAAAGGGGTTTTTTGGTAACTTTAAAAGCAAATACTCTAAGTGATGGTCTGAGCTTGTGAGTGTGTGAATCATACAAGTGGGTGTGAGTATAAAAGTGGGGGAGACTTAAAATTAAGGGACTTTAAATTCAGAGAATTTAATTGAAATATTTACTTATTTTTTGACTGTTTATCTGTGCAATCCCCCAAACTAAGATGTCCTCCATGTTGGAAAATGCAAAATGCAAAATCCTTGAACAGCAGTTTGAGGGTGCATATTGTTGTGCAGGATGTGTGCGAGTTGTTTATTTGGAAGCCCAGATCCTATATGTAGAGGAGCTACTAGCAACACTGAGACGCATTGACAACTTGGAGAGGAGTTTGCTGCTCACTGAGCAAGTACTCTGTGGGGTAGAGGTGGGGAGGATAGTGGGAAAAAGGTGCAGGACAGTCAGGCAGTTAGCTGGGTTACAGTTAGAAAACGGGTAGAGGGAAAAGTGTCAGGGAGGCTAGTCCTGGACTGGCACACCCCAACAAGTTTGCCCAGTTGACAGATGAGGGGGGTGCCATTTCAGATCTAGCAGTACTGCAGCAGGACTCTGCCTCTGACCGCCGGGGGGGGGGGGGGGGGGGTGTCTGCTCCAGTAAGGAGGGCGGAGTGCAGGGCAGGCCAGACAGGTACTGGTAGTGGGGGACTCTATTATTAGGGGGACAGGGCGATCTGTCACAAAGACCGGGATCGCTGAACAGTGTGTTGTCTTCCTGGGGCTCGAGTTCAGCACATCGCGGATTGGGTTGACAGGTTGCTGTGTGGGGCTGGAGAGGACCCAGCAGTCATGGTACATATTGGCACCAATGACAAAGTAAGAGGTAGGTGGAGTGTCCTTAAAAATGACTTCAGGGACTTAGGCCGCAAGCTGAAGGAAAGGACCTCCAAGGTAATATTTTCTGAAATATTACCTATACCACAAGCCACACCAGAGAGGCAGCGGGAGATCAGGGAGGTAAACAAGTGGGTCAAATTTTCTGTTGGATACCGGCTCTACCGTAGGGACGGGCTGCACCTCAATAGGGAGGGTGCAGCTGTGCCTGGGGGGAAGATGGCTAGAAGGGTGGAGGAGTGTTTAAACTAGGGACTGGGGAGGAGGGAACCTACAACGTAGAGGAAGATAGTGTAGCTAGAGTGGGGTACTTATTAATATACCTGGAGGTGGAGCGGTGGGAGGGGTTAGAATAGTAAATAGGGATAGGCTTCATTGAAAAAAAAACATACACCATTGAATTGCATGTTGACTAATGCCAGAAGTCTGTCCAATAAAACTGACGAACTGGAGTTGATGATGTCTGAGGAAAATTATGACATAGTGGGTATAACAGAGACTTGGTTGGATGATAGCTAAGACTGGGCGGTCAACATACAGGGTTATAGTCTAATCAGGAAGGATCGAAAAAAAAAGGAAAGGGGAGGAGTTTGTCTTTATGTAAAGTCCAGTCTGAAGGCCGCACTGCAGGAGGATATATGGGAGGGAAACGATAATGTGGAGACATTATGGGTAGAAATATATGGAGATACACATAAAAAAATTCTGATAGGGTTTGCTATAAGCCGCCAAATATAATGGAAGAGCCAGAAGATTAATTGCTGAGGCAAATAAACAAGGCAGCAAATCAGAATGATGTGATAATAATGGGAGACTTTATCCTGATATAAACTGGGAGACTGAGACCTGTGAATCTCATAAAGGAAACAGATTTCTGACTATAGCTAAAGACAATTATCTGTCCCAAATGGTGCAGAGCCCGACCAGAGGGGGCGCCCTACTAGACTTAATATTAACCAACAGACCTGACAGAATAACTAATGTGCAAGTAGGACACCTAGGAAATAGTGATCATAATATCATACATTTTAACTTGTTCTTCAGTAAGGGAACCTCTGGTTTATGTGTGGGGCACTAAAAACAATAAACTTTAGGAAGGCAAAGTTTTATCAACTCAGAGAAGCCCTTAACAACATAAATTGGGATAATGTCCTCAGAAACAAGAATGCTGACACTAAATGGGAGACTTTAAAAAACATTTAAAATGCTCACTGTAAGATGTACATATTGTTCCTTATGGGAATAAAGGGCTCAGTAATAAGAAAAAAACTATGTGGATGAATACAAATGTTAAGGGGGCAATAAATAATTAATAAAGAGCATTTAAGTGGCTAAAACAGGATGACAGTGAAGAAGCATTAAAAATCTATAGAGAAAAATGTAGAATATGTAAAAAACAGATAAAAGCTGCAAAAGTGGATACAGAAAGACTCCTTGCCAAAGAGAGTAAAACTAACCCTAAAATGTTCTTTAAAGGGGTACTCACCTGAAAAACATTTTTCTTTAAATCAACTGGTGCCAGAAAGTTAAACAGATTCCTGAAATGGACAGAGGTGTCAGTAGAGAGCACTGTGGTCAGTCAGTAAGGAAATTCAAAAAGAAGGGAGGAAAAAAAGCAAATTAGACATAACGTCACACCAAATTCCAAAAATGGTCTGGACAAAACTATTGGCACCCTTAAAGGGGTTATGCGTTGCCCTGACTTTCGGAGCTCTGCTCACAGCGGCAGGAAGTTCATTACTCCGTGTTCCGTGTTCGCGGCCGCTGGGCGTGACGTCACGCCCGGCCCCTCATGATGTCTCGTCCGCCCCCTCGTGACGTCACGCTGCCCCCTCTACCAAAGTCTATGGGAAGGGGGCGTGGCAGCGGTCGCGCCCCCTTCCCATAGACTTTCGTTGAGGGGGCGGGCGAGATATCACGAGGGGGCGGGTGAGACGTCACGAGAGGCCAGGTGTGACGTCACGCCCAGCGGCCGCGAACACGGAAGCCCGCACACAGCGTTCGGAGTAATGAACTTCCGGACGCTGTGAGCGGAGCTCCGAAAGTCAGGGCAGCGCACAACCCCTTTAACTTAATATTTGGTTGCACACCCTTTGGAAAAAATTACTGAAGTCAGTCATTTCCTATAACCATCAATAAGCTTCTTACATCTCTCAGCCGGAATGTTGGACCACTCTTCCTTTGCAAACTGCTCCAGGTCTCTCTTATTGGAAGGGCAGCTTTTCCTAAAAGCAATTTTAACCCCTTAAGGACCTGGGCTTTTTCTGTTTTTTCATTTTCAATTTTTCCTCCTTAACTTAAAAAAATCATAACTCTTTAGAATTTTCACCTAAAATTCTATATGATGGCTTATTTTTTGCGTCACTAATTCTACTTTGTAATGACATTAGTCATTTTACCCAAAAATCTACGGTGAAACGGGGAAAAAAATCAATGTGCAACAAAATTGATGTTGATAAGTTTTGGGGGCTTCGGTTTTTACGCAGTACATTTTTTGGAAATAAATGATACCTTATCTTTATTCTGTAGGTCCATATGGTTAAAATGATACCCAACTTATATAGGTTTGATTTTGATTACTTCAGAAAAAAATCAAGAATACATGCAGGAAAATTTATACGTTTAAAATGGTCATCTTCTGACCCCTATAACATTTTTCCTTTTCTGTGTTCAGGGCGCTATGAGGGCTCATTTTTAGCGCCGTGAAGTTTTTAGCGGTACCATTTTTGTTCTGATCAGACTTTTTGATCACTTTTTAGTAACTTTTTTGTGGTATAAAAAGTGATCAAAAATGCGCTATTTTGGACTTTGGAATTTTTTTGCGCGTACGCCATTGAATGTGTGGTTTATATTTTTATAATTCTGAAATTTCCGCATGCGGCTATACCACATATGTTTATTTTTATTTACACAGTTTTTTTTTATTCTTGGAAATGCCGGGTGATTCAAACTTTTATTAGGGAAGGGATAATTCAAAGGGTTAATGATTTTTTTTACACTTTTCTTATGCAATAATATAGCTCCTATAGGGGGCTATAACATTGCATTAACTGATCTTTAACACTGATTGATGCATCTCCATAGGAATGGATCAATCAGTGTTTTCGGCGATTGATTGCTCAAGCCTGGATCTCAGGCTTGAAGCATTCATTCGGCGATCGGACAGCGCAGGAGAAGGTAAGAAGACCTCCTCCTGTGCTACAGCTGTTCGGGATGCCGCGATTATGCCGCGGCGATCCCGAACAGCTCCCTGAGCTAGCCGGGCACTTTCACTTTAGTTTTTAGCCACGTGGCTCAGCTTTGAGCGCGCGGCTAAAGGGTTAATAGCGCGCGGCACCGTGATCAGTGCCGCGCACTATTAGCTGCGGGTCCCGGCTTCAGTATGACGCCGGGCCCGTGCGATATGATGCGGGATCGCCGTGTGACCCCACGTTACATCGCAGGACCGGGACTCATGACGTCATGGGTCCTTAAGGGGTTAAGATCTCTCCACAGGTGTTCAATGGGATTTAGACTCATTGCTGGCCACTTCACAACTCTCCAGTGCTTTGTTGTCATCCATTTCTCTGTGCTTTTTTACGTAGGTTTGGGGTCATTGCCCTGCTGGAAGACCCAAGATCTTGAACGCAAATCCATCTTTCTGACACTGGGCTGTACAATGCGACCATAAACCCATTGGTAATCCTCAGATTTCATGATGCCTTGCGCACATTCAAGGCACCCAGTGCCAAAGGCATCAAAAAAAAAAAAAACATCATTGGACCTCCACCATATTTCACTGTAGGTACTGTGTTCTTTTCTTTGTAGGCCTTATTCCCTTTTCAGTAAACAGTAGAATGATGTGCTTTACCAAAAAGCTCTATCTTGGTCTCATCTGTCCACAAGATGTTTTCCCAGAAGGATTTTGGCTTACTCAAGTTCATTTTGGCAAAATGTAGTCTTGCTTTTTTATGTCTCTGTGTCAGCAGTGGGGTCCTCCTGGGTCTCCTTCCATTGTGTTTTATTTCATTTAAATGTCGACGGATAGATTGCGCTGACACTGATGCTCCCTTAGCCTGCAGGACAGCTTGAATATCTTTGGAAATTGTTTGGGGCTGCTTATTCACCATCCGGACTATCCTGCATTGACACCTATCATAAATTTTTCTCTTCCGTCGACGCCCAGGGAGATTAGCTACAGTCCCATGGGTTGCAAACTTCTTGATATTGTTGCGCACTGTAGAAAAAGGCAAATCTAGATCTCTGGAGATGGACTTGTAACCTTGAGATTGTTGATATTTTCCCACAATTTTGGTTCTCAAGTCCTCAGACAGTTCTCTTCTCCTCTTTCTGTCGTCCATGCTTAGTGTGGTACACATTCCCTCTGCTTTCAGGTGTGAGTTTTATATTGCCCACACCAGTTACTTGCCTCCAGTGAGTTTAAAGGGGCACTACCATGTTGAGACATTTTGTGCGCATCGCTTTCTCTCCTTATGAGTGTTATTGTAGTGTATTTTTATTATTTGCTAGCTGTGTATATATATTTTTTTCTTCTGACCTTTGCTGTGTTGAGGAAGTCTTGTTGTTTCTAGGATTTCCTGCTCATGACGACCACTTCTTTTTTTCAATCTTGCGGAGTTTCTGTGATCGTCACGTGACCATGGGGAAGGGTTCTGTGGGTTCAGCCTGCCTTCTTTGTTCCGCCTCCCGACGCCCATCTTCTTTGCCCGGGGACCTGATCACCTGACTTCCCAGCCTCCTTCTCGATGCACCAATGAACATGTGATTTGTCATAACCTTGTTTTGGATAATTACGCGAGGTTTTGCAAAAATCATGTGAATTTTCTGCCTCGTTTACAATAAGAAAAGATGCTGACAGGATGAGATGTGATTTCATGGCTGCACCAATTTCGCAGCGGCCTTAGTGCAGGTGCATGAGGCTGCTCCATGGTGGATAGAGGATCAAGTGTAACGATACTTCCAAGCGTCCATGTATTATTATTTTTTTTAAGGGTTAATTGCGCGCATGCGAGTGCAGAGGTTTACCTGCCAACAGTGATGACAAAAAAAAAAAAAAACACAGATGGCAGACTAAGTAATGAAGGAGGCCAAGCCAGGGGTGGACACCAAAATGTAGTGGGAAAGGCCAACGATTAAAAAAAGGGAGGACACGAAAGTTAAAAAAAAATTAAAAAAAAATGTAGTTTCCGCTAGCCAACAAACAGGAAGAAAGGGAAAGGAAACAAAAAGATGAATGCTGAGTCAACTGAGGTACAAAAAGCACAAAAAAGGAAGGAAACTTGACAAAAGGAACGGAAGACAACTATAATACACACAAACATTACAGCAAAAGAATAAGAGCGGGGTAGTACGCCTTTAAAGGAGCATCACATGCTTGAACTAATCTTATTTTTCCACAATTTTGAAAGGGTGCCAATAATTTTGTCAAGCCCATCTTTGGAGATAGGTGTGACATTATGTTTAATTTGCTTTTTTTCCTCCCTTTTTTGGTTTAGTTCCAATACACACATAAATAATAAATAAACGTGTTTGTAGGAAAATATGTGTTCCTGCAATCCTTTTCTGTGAGAAATATTTCAGTTTCTAGAAAAATTCCTGGGGTGCCAACATTTACAGCCATGACTGTATAAATAGCAAAAAGGTTAAAAATGAAAGTGTTGGTGCTTTAAAAAGTGACGAGGAAGAAACTGTAGACAGGGATCAGGAAAAAGCAAATATATTAACCCCTTAAGGACCAAGACAATTAGGTCTGTACACCCCTAAAAGACCAGGCCTGCTTTTTCAAATCGGGATGTCTGACTTTATTAGAGTATAACTCTAACGTTTTGCCAAACACGATAATTCTGACTTTGTTTTTTTGTCACAAGTTGTCCTTCATGTACATAGTAAAAGTAAGCCGATATCATTTGTAGTTTTCTTTTTACAATGCAAAAAATCATGAAATTAAAAAAAATATGATTTTTTGCTATTTTAACACTTATAGGTTGCAAATATTTATACTTTCTGACCAAATAGTTTATGAAACTTATACTTTCAGATGTCTACTTTTTTTAAAGTGTTTTTTTAAATTAACATTGTAAATGAAATAGAAGCCTAACAATTGCACTTGAAATTTTCAGTATTTAAAAAATTTGAAAAGAACATTTTTTTTTAATGTGCTATGCAAGGTTTGCAGAAATGTAAAGGTGGTAGAACATAGGAAACCCCCTGTAAATGACCCCATTTTAAAAACTAGACCCCTCAAGGTATTCACTAGGGGGTACAGTGAGTATTTTAATGCCATAGGTTTTTTGGCAGGAATTATTACAAAGTCAGTGTTAAAAATTCGAAATTTGCTTTTTTCCCACAAATGCATCATTTGTGGGACATATTTTTTGTACATCGCTTCTCATATTGAAACCCCTCCCCTATATTTTATTAAGCTGCTCCTTCCGTGTTCGGAAATACCCCCGCTTAGGACATATTTGGTTCCTTGGCTGCGTGGTGGGACCCAGAAGGAGAGGAGCGCCTTTGGCTTTCAGGGCATAATTTTAGGCCGAATAGATTATAGGCTGTACTTCATGCTTGCAAAGGGTTTTAGCTGCCAGAACCATACAGAACCCCCACAAGTGACCCCATTTTGGAAACTACACCCCCTATAGTATTCCTATAGACAAATAGGGTCAGACAGAGCGCATCCACAGAGTATTTCACACCGCGCATGCGAGATCACTGCTGCAGCTGGGTGGGTCAGTAGGTCCGCTTGAGACTGCTGGCGGGAAATCCACCGCAATGAGTGGACGCACAAAGCTACCTAGCCGCAGCAGGGAGCTCATTGTTGTGATCCTACACAAAAATGCATAATATGCAGGATAATACAGCGGACAACCACAGCATATTACATGCTGCGGATGTCCGCTGTGTGATCCCACATATTACGCATTTTTTTTTATTATATTTACTTAATAAACATGTTTTTTTATTTTTATTTAACATTTTTTTCCTTTTTTTACACTTTTTAAAAATATTTTTACAATTTTTTTTACATTTTTATTTATTTTTATTTTTACCCATTTTTGTTAATTTATTTCTTTATCTTTACACTTTTTTTATGCTTTGGAATACTTAGTATTCTAAAGCATTGAAGTTATATGCTGTCTGCCAGTTTTCACTAGCAGGCAGCATATCAGGACGTGCCTCTGTAGGACCCCGGCTGCCCAGGTATGAAGCAGCACCCTGCGATCATTGCAGAGTGCTGCAGGAGAGACAGAGGGAGCCCCCTCCCTCTGTCAAACTCCTAATAGCTCACGGTCACTTCCGACCGTGGCTGTAAGGGTTAAACTGCCGGGAGTGAAGTGAACATATGTAAATATGTAACTATGAACTTCACTCCCGGCAGTGCGGCAGGCCCCGGCCAGCCGCATATTAGACACAGCACCCCGCGATCGCGATGCGGGGTGCTGCAGGGAAGACAGAGGGAGCCCCCTCTGCCATAACACTTACAGCCGCGGTCACTTCCGACCACGGCTGTAAGGGTTAAAACTGCCGGGACTGAAGTTTACTTCAGTCCCGGCAGTGCAGCAGGGTCCCGGCTGTGTGATACAGCCGAGTCCCTGCTGCGATCTCGTGGGTGCACTGGGCAGCACCCACGAGAACCATGGACGAGTATACTTGTCCTGGTGCGGGAACGTGCATCCGCCCAGGACGTGTATACACGTCCATGGTCGTTAAGCTGTTAAACATGTTTTTCTCCACAGCATTCACAGAGGAAAATTAAATGCCAGATGAAATACAGTCCAGATGGTATTCAC
This sequence comes from Hyla sarda, assembly GCF_029499605.1. Lineage (NCBI taxonomy): Eukaryota > Metazoa > Chordata > Amphibia > Anura > Hylidae > Hyla > Hyla sarda. The sequence goes on along the minus strand of NC_079193.1, from coordinate 75,486,661 downwards.
CCCCAGTGTTCTAAGGGAGTTAAGTAAAGTAATAGACAGACCCTTATTTTTAATATTTAAGAACTTTATAGGGACAGGGTCTGTTCCGCTAGGACTGGTTCATAGCAAATGTGGTGCCAATATTTAAAAAGGGGTCAAAAAGTGACCCTAGGATTTCCAGGCCTGTTAGTTTAAAGGGGTAAGGGGATAATATGCCTAATTGCGGGGGTCCCACCGCTGGGGACCCCCGAAATCTGTCATTCAGCACCTACCTTTGTGAGTTCTGCGCAGCGCTGGAGGCTCTGAGTGTGCAGTGTGACAACCACAGGGCTGGAGGATGTCACGACTCTGCCCCATGTGACATCACGCCCCGCCCCCTCTAAGAGATGCTATTTTGGTGTATCTAGATAAAAAAAATGTATGACCCCATATCAGCATCGGTTTATGAGGGATCGGTCCTGTCAAACTAACCTGATCAGCTTTCATGAGGAGGTGAGCTCCAGACTGGACCAGGGGCAGTCGGTGGATGTGGAATATCTGGATTTTTCCAAAGCATCTGATACGGAGCCACATAAAAGGATGGTGCATAAAATGAGAAGGATTGGGCTGGGGGGGAAATCTGTGCAAGTGCGTAAGTAACTGGCTCAGTGATAGGAAACAGAGGGTGGTTATGGTACTTATTCTGATTGGGTTGGGGTTCCACAAGGGTCAGTTTTGGGTCCTATTCTATTTAATATATTTATTAATGACCGTGTCGAGGGATTGTATAATAAAGTAGCAATCTTTGCAGATGATAATAAACTCTGTAAAGTGGTTAACACAATAGAGGACAGTGCACTGTTTATAGTAGATAACACAATAGAGGACTGTGCACTGTTACCAATTCATCTGGATATGTTGGAGGCTTGGGCTGGGGAGTGGCAGATGAGGTCCAACACTGATAAATGTAAGGCAATGACCATGGGGAGGAAAAATCCAGGCTGGGATTACGCATTAAATGCGTTCAAAGACGGGCAACTAGGGTAATACGGGGAATGGGAGGACTACAGTACCCAGAGATCTCTGATGTGACCTATTTATGCCGAGGACTGTATTTATAACAAGGGGGCATCCTCTACGTTTAGAGGAAAGAAGGTTGTTATACCAGCACAGACAGGGATTATTTACTGTAAGAGCAGTGATAATGTGGAACTCTTTTCTGGAGGAGGTGGTCATGGTTAACTTGGTAAAAGAGTTCAAAAGGGGCCTGGATGCATTTCTGGAAAGTGATAACATTACAGGTTATGGATAATAGATTTGTAGGGATAGAAGGTTGATCCAGGGATTTACACTGAGTCGGGAAGGAATTGTTACCTCAAGTATGAGGGTTTTTTGCCTTCCTCTGGATCAACTCAGCAGGGACTCATTAGGGATATAGGTTGAACTTGATGGACTCTGGTCTTTTTTTCAACCATAAACTATCTAACTATATACAGTTGCTCTGTGTGCGATGTTTTTGTCTGAACTCTGTATTACCCCTTTGAAATGATTATCTCAGGAAGACCCCAGCATAATGATCAGCTGCTATCTCTATGGCCAGCCGTATACTCCAACAGAAAAGCCATCCATATTTTGCATCAACGCAGCAATTTGGTGAGTCCTACATTTTACAGAAGGCATATGGATAGGGGGTTGTGTTGGACAGACAAGCACTTTTTACACCTCAGGGTCCTGGCAAAAGGCTTATTTTACAACATAAAAAACATTTATTTTTTTTATACATGGATTTATTCTTTACCTGAATGGATGCTGAACAGGTCAAATGTTTAAGCAAAACCCGATGAATATTAAATTATGCTTAATCACTCCATGCTTTGAGATTTTAGCAGGACCACCTTGAGCTTTCATTGATCTTTCTTCAGCTGCACAAATCTCTATAAAATTAACAGTAAATAACATTGAAAAGCTCCTATTTTGTCCAATCAACATATTTTGTGTGGAGATAAGTTGAGTAGTTGCCCTTTTTTCCATGTGCCGTGTCAACAACAGACACAGCTTGACTCTTTTACTCCTACACACCATTTCAACTTGTCACCACTACAATTTCAACATTTTGCGCTATATGTTAAAACACTTTCCCCAGCAGGTGTTTTAAGCAGACATAAAGAAATTAATTGCAGGTATTATTATCTTTTTAAACATGCATTTACTATTAAAGTCCATGTCAATCCTACTTTCATTGCGTGCATTTAAAGTTTTGCTTACAGTTACTAGTAAATTGTTTAGACAGAGGACAAACACAATTTTTGTGCCATTCAGGGTGTATTGGACCATAATTGGATACATTAAATACTCATGTTTTGCTCCTCTATAACAGGGCTGTAACTAGAGATGGAAAAGTAAAATCAGGTAACATAAAATATTTATGAACAAATCATTTGGAAAGTCTTTAGACCCTTTCACTTTTACATTTTGTTGTGTTATAGCCTTGTGATAAAAAATATGTTTTCATGCATCTTTCGGCACTCAATACCCCATAATGACAAAGTGAAAACATAATTTTTAAAATCTCTGCAATCTTATTAAAAAGGAAAAAATAATATATTGCATTGACATAAGTATTCAGACCCTTTACTCAGAACGGAGATGGATAACCATTTTAGGTCTCTCTAGAGATGTTAAATTGGGTTCAAGTCAGGGCTCAGGCGGGGCCACTCAAGGGCATTCAGAGAGTTGTCCCTAAGCCGCTCCTGTGTTGTTTTGTCTGTGTGCTTTGAGTCATTGTCTTGTTGGAAGGTGAACCTTCAGCTCATTCTGAAGTTGGGAGAACCCTGGATCAGGTTTTCATTAAAAACATCTCTGTACATGGTTTTCGATCAGCTTTCGTTCAACCCTGACAAGTCTGCCTGTTCCAGTCATTGAAATTTACCCATGCAGCATGATGCCGCCCCCACCGTGCTTCACTGTAGGGATGGTGTTGGGCAGGTGATGAGCAGTGCCTGGTTTCCTCCAGACATGATACTTAGAATTGAAGCCAAACACATCATTCTTGGTTTCATCAGAACAGAGAATCTTGATTTTCACAGTCTGAGAGTCCTTTAGGACTCCAGACGGGCTTTGTTTGTCTTTAACTGAGGACACACTTCTTTCAGGCCACTCTGCCATAAATCCAAGATTTGTGGAGTACTGCAGTGATCGTTGACCTTCTGAAAGTTTCTCTGTACCCAGGATCTTTGGGTCCCCTCTAGTGTTGATACAAGATGAGATTCGGTTGGGCACAGAGGCATATAGGTTCAATATGGCATCCTGCAGCACATTTGCCCATCGATGTTACAGTTTGGCCTGTAGATCCTGCACACTCATAACTGGAGTCCCAGGTTTTTCCATAAGTGCTTAATTAGCATTTAACCTGGCAACTGGGAAGGACAAGAAAGTGCTGCATTCTGGAGGACACTTTCCTGGGAAACCCTTGTTGTGTGGGTGAGCATTATCCTGTTAAAAATTTCAGTTAAAAGCCTTCCTATGAGAGATAACACATGTGGGTGCAGGCTGTCCTGTACATATGGCTGAGCTGTTAGTATTCCTCATATTACTGTTAGAATGCAATGGCTCCCAAAAACATCATACCAGCAGTGTTCATCACTCCACATCAAAGGCAGAAATGAAGAGCTCACTATGTTGGATCCCAAACAGAACCTAGACTAATCTTTAAAGACTATAGCAATGAATGGTGGAACATTTAATAGGCTCCATGACACCAAATTTCCTTTTGCTAAATGCCTGGAAATGGTCCTGGCAAAGACAGGGGGTGCAATAAAGATGACACCTGTGGTCTGAGGGAGCTACCTGTGCTTGTTGGTCAATCAAGCATTCTTTCTACTGGTGGTCTTCATGGAGCTTGTTCTTGTGCAGACCCTAAAACAGCTTCAAACTGCTTGGTCAGCAGAGACTAGATGGTGGGAAATACATCAAAACGAACATCCTGCTTCTTTCTGTCCAATGATGGGCCTCAAAAGTCTTTCAACTGGGCCAAATGTCTGCATCATAGAAGCATCTCTAGAAGTCTCACTAATAGGTACACTAACAAAAAGTATAATCTGAGAGTCTTTTTTATAGGGCAGCAGGAAAAACCTTCTTGTGCCAAGACCCAGTGTCCAATTAGATCACACCTGTAATCATTTACATACCTGTCTGAGACATAAGTGCATGCCGAGCTTTGCAGCAATCCAACAATTCTATCTGGGTGCATTATTTATTTTTTGTTAATGAATGTATTTATGTGTATTTTTTTTTCTGGTGCAGTATTTATATAATTTACATAATGGAGGGAATATCCTAAAACTGTCTAAGTCTTAGACAGTGCAAACTTGCATGGACAAACTACAAAGTGGCTCCAGCTGTTCAATGAATGGGGAACATCTGTAGACCATCTAGTCAAAGTTAGCATCAACTACTAAGTGCAGACCAACTATTAATTGATTTATGTTTGGAAAATGTATGCCAAAATTAAATGAAATGCCACACCTTTTTCCCAATAAGCCATACACCTGATTGGATAAGTCACACATTTGACAGTTTTTTTGTTTTTTTGCACACTGGGCATAATCAATGTGTCTTAATTGCTCTGCGCAAAAGTTTCTTTATATTACTACACCAGCTATTGTAAATCTGGGCCGATATAATTTTAAAGTTGATCTGGTTCACAAGAAAAGAAACTAATGCATGGCATTGTTATTTAATGTATTATAGACATGGAGATCGTTGAATACCTCTCTCGCAGTATGAAATTTACATTGTCTGACCAATAATGAATGGTTGGAACAATATTTCACAACATTTAATCCTCTCTTTAGGCTATGCTTGAAGCCAGTTCTGTAGAATTATGTGTGAACCATCCTGGCATAAAAATGCATTAATAAGTCTGTAAATGGTTATTCATCTAGGGGTATTCCTAATATGTTAAATTATCCCCTATGGCTGCATAGGAGCTGAAAGAAATTTTACAGCCAGGCCCCCCAACGATTACTAGAATAGAGGAAAATTGTCCTCGTAATGACAGAAGTGCATTGCTTGTGCACAGCCTGTGCTTCATTTTCATGTGGGTGCTCAATACAGTGCCCTCCATTCATCCAGGGGAGAGTTTTGCTCTGTTCTCATGATGAGGTGGCGCCCAGTGATAAGGACCTTCCTGTAGATAATTTTGGGAGTTGTAAATACCCCTTATGGGTAGGGTCACACATTGCGTATATGCAATGTATTTCAAACTGCCCAAAATCTGCTAAACGCTGCATATTCCCCTATGAGCAGACACACAGAGCTTCCCCATAGCAGCCCTGCGGGCGCAGTGATGTTTGGAGGCAGACCCACGCATCACTGTTACGTTTGCGTGCTCGGCCTGCCTTTAAAGCCCACAGCGCACACAGGGCTGCCGCGGGTAGCCCCATGTATCTGCTCATTGGAGAATACGCCGCATAATTCTGCATATTTGATGTGCAGGATTTGCAGCTGTGTTTAGTCAAATAGTTTACTTTGAAATCTGCAGCATAAAATCTGCAGCTGCAAATCATGCGCATCACATATTCCTAGGATACTGTATGTGTAAATTCACCCTAAAGGTGTCCATGAATACAATGATTTGGAAATAATATTGTGACACGTGATATTCTTTTTTTTTTTTTTTAATCACATAAATGCAAAACTATTCCTGGAAGCCATAGATCTATTTTCCTATTTGTCTGCTATTTGCATTGCTCTAAAGAGGGGGTTCACAGTCATTATTTGTTACACGCTGTGGACTATGGCTCCAGACTCTCATTATTGGTCGGATCATTGGAAGTATCAATGCGTCTGGGTCCAGCTTTACATTTAATTAAACCGGCCTTGTTTTGGATGCAGTTAAAACCAATAAAGAGTATGATGAAACATGAGAATGATCGCTGGGACATTTATCTATCTCTTACTTCCTTTTTCATGCATGTTTAATTCCACCACGCAGCAGATTTGCTGACCTTGATGTGCGGCGGATGCTTTGATTGATGAGCGGGTTAGTATGTAACCTTTCATAAGTAACATTTAGCTGTCAACTTAGGTTTTACCCGGTGTGAAGCCAAGAGAGGTGGCAAGAAGCATTGCTCACCGCAGCGAAAATATTGTCTTACATTTTGCAGTATTCCTTTTCTGATTCTTTTAGTGTGATCTGGTCAAACGGCGTAATGGAATACAAATGACTATTTCTAGTTGTTGTCATTATAAAATATGCTATAGAAACTGGAATAAATTATCAACAGTCCAATGAAAAATAGAAGTATAAACAGTCTAGAGAGAGTTATAAAAGAAATAATGGGGAAGTTATGTATTTTATGAAGTCATCAATCCTGGCTTAGTCAGTTTCTAACTTGAAAATAACTTTCGTTTATGCATGCATAAAGGGGTTATATGATGAGAGGCGAATCATTTCCAATGAAGAAGGCTCTGCTTTGTGGGTTTCCATAAGTTCTTTTCCTTACGGTTGATTGATGGTTGTAAATTTGTAGGACCCCTTGGGTCAAGATAGTCTCAGCCCCTTGATCGCAATCCATGTGAACCTTATGTTATGTCTGACTGAATCAGAATATTAATATGATAAGTAGCTGAACAATAGTGCATTGGGCATTGTTCACATTGAAATGTAAAAAATAGCCTCTCAGGTATTTTAAAGTATTTTTTAACATAGGTAATAAATTACTCCAGAAAAAGCCATCCCACTGAGAAACCTCACAGGAATAAATCCAGAACTCTGGGTGTAGGAAAAATATGTAAAATGTTACTTTTATTCCATGTCCATAAAATATTCAGGGCAACCATAACATAATGCTATGGTTCCCCTGAATATTTTATGGACATGGAATAAAAGTTCCATTTTATATATCTTTCCTACACCCGGAGTGCTAAATTCATTCCTACGAGGTTTCTCAGTGGGATGGCTTTTTCTGGACTACATTGCACACATTGGCTGTGATATCCTGTGCACCTGAAGGTAGGATATGGAGGAGAAGGTTCATGAAAGTGATGGTGAGCTATGTCTTTTTTCCCTTACTTCAAAATAAATTAGTGGCTACTCAGTTCCCAGCGAGGACGTGGTAGCACCCCCCCTCCCACCCCCACGCACTTGAAATGCTGAGTGCAGTGACTTCCAGGTTACCTGGAGAAGAGTAGAATGTGAATAGCAACAGTGAATCATTATTGGAAGGTCAAGGGCTCCAGTAGTATAACCGTATGTCCAGCTGCTAATACACATATGTTTAAAATGAAGCTATACAGTTTGTTGTTGGGCTACACACACAGTGGTTCAGTGGTTAGCACTCTTGCCTTGCAGCTCTGCAGACCTAGGTTCAAAGCCCACCAAGAAGAACATCTGCAATGAGTTTGTATGTTCTCTCCGTGTTTGTGTGGGTTTCCTCTGGGCGCTCTGGTTTCTTCTCACACATTAAAAAACATATAACATTTAGATTGTAGGGACAGGGACTGATGAACATCTCTGTAAAAAAAAAAAAACACTGCGGAATATGTTGGAGCTACATAAAGGAATTATTATCATTGCCCAACACCTGTTAAAGTAATAACAGACTTTTTCTATAAGGGTATAAAAACCTGCGAGAACAAGCATTCTGTATACAAGCAATGGGGCAGGGTCATCTATGACTAGCATATCTTCTGCTTCAGGTAACCAAGCCACTACACTCAACATTTCCAATGCAGGGGGCACCTGGGTCCCAGTCTGAAGCTTGGCCGCTGCCACCGGAAAAACTTATCTGTATCGGCTGAAGAGTGGTCAGCAAACTTTTTATTTTTTATATACACCTGCTCTATTTTTGGAGAATATCTGCCACACATGGCTGAGCAGTATACATCAATGCTGTTTATAGACTTTTGGTTACACAAATTGAATCCATACATTTAATTGACTTTTTGGTACTTGGACTTTCTGTTGATGGAGTATTAGATTCAGCAGGAGAAAATCCACAGATATCTTTATTGCTTGGACATTTTGACTATGGGGTACTAGACTTAAAGCCCAGGTTACAAGTGTATCTACATGTTAATCTATCTGGACTTGCAGGTATGTGTAGTTTTATGTCGCTCTACATTATTGTTTGTCTGTCGTTTGCACCCATCCTCTTTGAATAAAGCATCGTGGAACACAGTGAGTTGCCGTCCATTCTATTTCTTCCGTTTGGATTTATCTTTACTGGTCATGGGACGTAGCACCGCTGCCACACTACACAGAGGAGAAGCTGTAGCAGTGCATCGTTGGGGGATGCAGTGTCAGAGGATCTTGAAGAGGATCTAGGGAGAGAGTGCTAGCTATATTCAAACTACTCCAAATAGAAGTGGAGTATACACTTACCTCTGCTATATTATCACAGGCATAAAAGTTTCCTTTTAGCAAGGACACTTTCCTTTGGCAGATGCACATCAAACTTAATCATATCAACTGGAAAACCAAAATAGCTAATTCTGCCAGGAGTACAGATATTCTAAATTCCCTACTGGGATTATCTCTACAACAAGTGGTTGAGGAGCCAACCCAGAGGGAGGCCATTTTGGATTTGGTATTCACAAATGGGGATTTGGTATATGAAGTTATTGTAGGTGAAAGCTTGGGATCTGGTGATCACCAGTCAATGTAGTTTAAAATAAGAACAGTGAAGGAGTCACACCATACAAAAAAAAAAAGTTTTAGATTTTAGAAAAACAGACTTTTCAAAAAAGAGATTAGTCATAAATGAGTCCCTATCAGACTAGAACAGATTACATGGAGTCCAGGAGAAATGGGACTACTTAAAAGACGCATTATTGAAGGCAACAGAAAATTGCATTAGACTTGTCAGTAAAAGCAGGAAAAGGAAGAGACCACTGTGGTACTCAGCAGAAGTGGCCAAAATTATAAAAAACTAAAAACTAGCATTTAGTAATTATAAAACAACCCAGAACCCAGAAAACTACAAGATTAGGTAGAAAGAGGCCAAGCAAGTTATAAGAACTTCTAAAGCGCAGGCAGAAGAAAAACTAGCTCAGCCTGTGAAAAAAGGGGATAAGACATTCTTCAGATATATAAATGAAAAAAGGAAATTAAAACAAGGAATAACTAAATTAAAAACAAAGGAAGGAAAGTGTGTAGAAGAGAATAAAGGGCTAGCCGACTGCCTTAATGAATACTTTTGTTCAGTTTTTACAGAAGAAAAAGAAGGAAAAGGACCTCAATTAGGGAGGAAGACTAATAAATCATTTGATGCATGTTTCTTTACAGAGGAAGAGGTTCTACGTTTGCTGTCTAAAGTGAAGACAAATAAGTCACAGGGGCCTGATGGGATACACCCAAAATTATTAAAAGAGCTTAGTGGTGAGCTAGCAAAACCGTTAACAGATTTATTTAACCAATCACTGGTAACAGGAGTCGTCCCGGATGATTGGAAATTTGCAAATGTCTTGCCCATTCACATGAAAGGTAGTAGGTAGGAATCAAGTAACTATAGGCCAGTAAGTCTGACATCCATAGTGGGGAAATTAATGGAAATCCTACTAAAGGATAGGATTGTGGAACATCTAAAATCCCATGAATTGCAAGATGAAAAACAACATGGGTTTACTTCAGGGAGATCATGTCAAACAAATCTTATTGATTTTTTTGACTGGGGGTCTAAAATAATAGATGGTGGAGGGGCAGTAGACATCGCATATCTAGATTTTAGTAAGGCTTTTGACGCTGTCCCACATTATGAATAAACTGCAGTCATTGAGCATGGACTCCCATATTGTTGAGTGGACTAGGCAGTGGCTGAGTGACAGACAACAGAGGGTTTTAGTCAATGGAGTATATTCAGAGCAAGGTCTTGTCACCAGTGGGGTACCTCAGGGATTTGTACTGGGACCAGTTTTGTTTAATATCTTCATTAGTGATATTGCAAAAGGTCTCGATGGTAAGGTATGTCTTTTTGCTGATGACACAAAGATATGTAACAGGGTTGATGTTCCTGGAGGGATACGCCAAATGGAAAAGGATTTAGGCAAACTAGAAGAATGGTCAGAATTCTGACAACTAGTACTGCAGCAGCTGTGGTACTTCTTCTTCTGGTCCCCAGCTGCACATCTCTTCAACCTGTTTCTGAGATGAGCACTCAAAGCAGGACCTTCCTGCTCAGGCCAAGATGGGACACAGCTGAGTGGGAAGGTCCTGCTCTAACCTCTTGTCTGAGAAGCAGGTTAAAGAGACAAGCAGTGAGGGAATAGAAGAATAAGAACTACAACTGTGCTGGGATCAGTGTGGGGGTTTGGTGATAGCTAATGTAATGTCCCAGTACAGAACAAGGTTCTGTACTACCCTTAGGACCTGTGAGGTTGAGTCCCTCAGTGACCTGGGAGCTCTCCTGCAGTGTCTCCTCTGCTGTTACTGTACTGTTAGCTATTTTATTTTATGGGTAGTCAGTGTCCTAATGTATAATTAGTATAAAGGACCTGAGATGCTGTGAGATGTTGTCTAAAGGACCTGTGAAATGTCACATGTTATGTTTATGTGGTCACATGTTACCCAGAAGGCACCAGCTTAACCTATGACCCGCAGCTTGACCAATGAGCTTTGGCTCAGCCCTCCTCTATAAAAGGGGGCGGCCATTACAATTCTCTCTCTTATGCTCCCTGCTGAGGAACAGCAAACACCAGATACCGCAGTGCTAGTTACCAGCACCTGGAAGGCCGCAAAGCTACAGTCATTCCAGTAAGTCAAAAGTCTATGTCTGCTGTCACTACCCATAGTCAAGTCCAGTCTAAAGTCAAGCCTCAAGATAATTATCTAAAGTCTATTACCAGTCTAATTGGTCCCAGCAAGCTGCGAGGTCCTTCTGTGTTCCTGGCCACCTCTCTGGGAATCTGGCCTAGCTGTGAAGATAATACCATCTATCTAAACTCAGTAAAGCCTCCGTTACACCATAACAGGTTGTGGACTCTCCTTTCACTGCCTTGCCATTAGAATAGCGGAGATACCGTTCGTGTAGTTCCGGTACCCAAAAACCACTTTGGCATCAAGAACATTAGGGATTAACAGCACCTTGCCCCGAGGGTTAATACCATCTTGCCCCTCCACCTACACCGCTACACCCCGTGGTCCCGCCATACACCGTGGGTCACCACAGCTAAGTATTGTTATTTTTTTCCATTTTACCAGGGCCCTGGCACTGTATTATTTCTTCTACAGATCCAGAATAGCCCTTTAATACAGTAAAGTTAGGTGTTAATGAACAATGATGCAGCCCAGATTGCGCAAAAGCAACAAAAACTAAATTTTTTTGCCTGAAAGTTTTTTTAAGGAGCATCTCTTCCAGCAGTACATACAAAGCACAACCATGAAGTCTGCTAAAATATATGGTTAGAAAAATAATATGTTCCAGTTCATTAATCACAATCTTTCTGTCTTGGCATCTTCTTCCATGGTTTCTGCGTCTTATGCTCATCTTCGGTTATTTGTAAATATGTACTGTATGTTAATACTTTAGAATACTTTAGTATTTGTAACCTCATACATTTTCTTTAGGTGTTTGAATTGGTTGTCATTGGTAAGCCTAAATCCTAATCTACCGTAGGAAGGAATGGTATTTCTAAGGTGCGCTATTTTAGACACATGGCATTAAAATACTGACTGCTTCTTGTATAAAATGAAGCCTGGGAACCTTCAACCTTCATCTGAACAATTTAGTTATAAATCATATGGTCTGGTGCCTCCAGACAAATGTATTCTTCCTCCTAGTATTACACAAAAGGTAATCCTGCAACAAACTTTGTCATGGTTATATTCATGTTTAAGATGTGCGAATTATTGATAATTTAGAGAAGAATTTTAGCTGCATAAGACACGAATAAGTGTAGGGTTACTAGGAGCGAGAAGCACAACTGCTAAAGTTGTCATAGTAGACGTCACCTGTACATTAAGTCATGGTAAATGGATTATAGAATGAGTTCAACATTAAAGGACGATGACACTCAAAACTAAAAGTTTAGTTTCAGGTGGATTACTAGTCACCTTAATCCCCCAAGGGACGATACTATATAGTTTTAAGTAGTTTAGCACATTCCTGCATCCTTTTGGCCATTTGGTGCGCAGTTTTTCAAATTACAGCTGGCTCCTCCTATTTTCTATTTAAATTGAATCTTTAATTTGCTGCCAACATATGCAGACACCATTGGATGGCTGTCAGGACATAAACGATTTCCTGGAGCTGATGGCAGAAAAATAAAAATGTGATTTTATATGTTTGGCAAATACCAAGTGGGAAAGAGGTAGAGCAGCGATACTCAAGTGCCACAGCCAAGCATGCCTCCTTACTTGCCCTCCCCTCCTAGTACGTCCTTGATTGATGTACAAAGCCCCATACATTAGTCAGGAAAGGGATGGAAGGTGAGAGGGAGTGAGCAGTGTGCCAGCTGAAGCAAATAGAGCTGACAGATTCCATTTAATGGCCCAAAATTAAGGAACCTCTGATCTTGACTGTTTAACACATAAAGACTTTTGTTAAAGGTGTACTCTGGGATATAACTTTGTAAAAAATAAAATAAAAATAAAAATAAAGCTGTCCTAGAATGCCGCTCCACTGATGCCTGCAGTATGCTGCTCTCGGCCTTTCGGCCTTCACTGCAGTCTGTTTCCTGCTTCTTATGGTCGACTCATCAGACTGCAGCCTAGGTAGCTGCAGCAGTGCCCCATTTTGGCTGGTTATAGCCTGAGCGGTAATGTGACGTATGAAACTGTGGTTCTCTTCCTGGTGCCGTCACTCAATACGTCATAAAAAGTACATCCGAAAGTATCCCTTTAACAGCATTTATGGCCCATGGACTTAGACAACAATAGACAGGACCTGTCCTATTCAGAAGAATTGGAAATCATATCTGTGACCTTTTCAGAGGCCATTCTATTGGGAGGGGGGGGATGCTGATCTCTGCTATGAATGGTGGTGGATTCAGTGTTATCTCTCTAATTGTTTCATCTTTCACTGTACCCTTGTCTGTGCTGAGAAAAAAACATTACTGGGTTATAATCTGTAGAGAACAGGAAATTGCTAAATTTAAATTCAGTATTTTTAAATATACATAGTACAATGAAAAATTTTAATAAACATCACCAAAAATTGTTAAAATATGGTTAACATAAAAACTGGATAAAAAAAATGACATATTTTCTGTAAAATACTAAAATTAAAAAGTTGCATGTACCAAGACCGATCAAAACTTTTAACAGGTCCTCCCCTCCCTAACAAAAACAGTTAATAAAAAATTACTAATCTGCTGCGGTCATTGCGGGCAAAGTGTTGAGAGGAAAGTAGGAAGTGCTATGCGCTAGAGACTGGCAATGTCAGAAGGGCACCACTGGGGGAATTGAAGGCAGGCAAGTAGATTAAAAAAAATATTTTTTATTTTTATTTTTTATTTTCTGGACAACCTCTTAAAGCAATTGTGCAGTTTCGGCAGCATTGTAGCAGTAATCTATGTATGCATTTATCTCTATTATCAACATGTTCTGTAATTAACCATTTGTGACTGGATAACCTTTTGAAGTCTGAACTTTCATCTTTTGTTACATGTTATTTACCTACAACTCTGCCCCTGGAAGGCTTTCATACACTGAACTGTCGTGTCTGATTTTCTTGTTCTTGATCAGCATATGCTAATAATTTAATTTTATCCCGAAAAATAACAATGTGTCGAACAATTCTCGAATAAAAGAAATTTGCTACTATTTTCTAACAGTCATAAAGCCGCATTTATTATGCTGATTACTGAAATAATACTTTCTGTATGTATTTGATATTACAAGTTCGAAAGCTCATAGAATCAGACAACATTATGATTTTCTACTTGATTAGCACATTGATTCTGGGCGATGAATGGCGCCAATTATTGTTGATTGGTGTAAAAAAAAAAGAAGAAAATTATTATTTTGCACTGTAATGAAGATAATTTGTACTTAATTCAACACATACTGAACGATGCTAATCACAGTCAACAAAACGGGTGAGACGCTTTCCTGGAAACAAAACTTCTATGAAAGGGAAGTTAAATATTGAAGTGTAGTAAAAAGTTTAGTTAAGAATGTCTCACTCCTGACTATCTGGTGCACCCGATTCTTTCTGCGGCTCAAAAAATCGCATGAGAAATGGCAGGTTAAGAAAAAAAAAAGATGTGTAAGTGACGCTAGTCTAAGGCTATGTTCACATATTTTTACTTTCTTTTGCCCTTTATTTGGCTATTTTATGGTACAAAAGTTGGCCAACATATATCAGTCTTTTTCCCGCTGCTTGGGACCCCCCGGGATCTCGGCTGTGGCACCCGGTTGTCATTACTGCACAGAGCAAATTCACTGTGCGTAATGACGGGCGATACAGGGGCCGGAGCATTGTGACGCCACGGCCACGCCCCTCATGACGTCACGGCCCGCCCCCTTAATGCAAGTCTATGGGAGGAAGCGTGACAACCGCCACGTCCCTTCCCATAGACTTGTATTGAGGGCAGCAAACTGTGAAGTCACAAGGGGTGGAGCCATTTCATCACGATGCTCCAGCCCCTGTATTGCCCATCATTATGCACAGAGCGAGTTTGCTCTGTGCAGTAATGATAGCGCGGTGCCGCAGCCGAGATCCCGGGAGTCCCCAGCAGCGGGACCCCCGCGATCAGACATCTCATCCCCTATCCTTTGGATAAGGGATAAGTTGTTTAGGGGCGGAGTACCCCTTTAATGGACAATGTCTGGTAAGGCACACATTGCCACATTTATCAAAGGTGTATAAAAAGAACCAATTAGAGTCCAGCCTTTAATTTGCCAGAACAGTTCTATAAATGAAACCTGCATTATTCCCACGTATTATTTTAGAAAAAGGGGGTACTTTTTTTTGGAAAAAAAGGCAGGTAAAAAGGCTATTAAAAATAGTGTGTAATATATATATATATATATATATATATATATAAAGGGGCTGAGTATTTACCTAAGGGCGAGGCCACCACTCCTGGTGTAACGGAGCTTCAGAAGGCCATTAAATACTCCGCGGGCATTCTGGGTAGGGGAATATGCAAAGCAGCTCATTACATCACCTTTTCAGGTAATGTTCCCTGGTATCAGCTTAGCTCCTGTTAAGGAATATAAAAAGCTGATTGGGATTTTAAGCCAAGCTAGACTACTCCCCAAAAGGGAAGTTTCTACCCATCGGCAGACAGCTGTTTCGTGTTTTTGCCACGAAACAGCTGTCTGCAGATGGGTAGAAACTTCCCTTTTGGGGAGTAGTCTAGCTTGGCTTAAAATCCCGATTAGCTTTTTATATTCCTTAACAGGAGCTAAGCTGATACCAGGGAACATTACCTGAAAAGGTGATGTAATGAGCTGCTTTGCATATTCCCCTATATATATATATATTGTTTTCTGTTTTCAAATGTTGTACATCTATCATATGTTGTACATCTTGTCAAAATATTAACCTTTCTAATATACATCATAAAACATCATAACATTTTTTTTATCTCCTCTTAATAAAAATCTTGTAAAAAAAACTAGGGGTCCCCATACCATCCAGAACATAATCCCGTCCGGCTGTAGCATCAACAAGCTTAAGCACAGACAATGACAAAGAACAGTGAGTGAGGGTAGGACTAACACCCCCTCTGTGCTCACTCCTGTCCTATCAGACTGCTGCATGAAAACCGAGAGGACAGCGAGGCCGGGCTTAGTGCTTGCCTCGAACATGCCCCTTACTGAGCGGAATGAGTGAGCAGCAGAACGGAGGGATTTGTGAGCCAAATACAGACACATAAAAGCTAGACACTTAAAAAAAAGACATGTAAAGCATCTACATAACCTAGTGAGTCACATATAAAAGCAAATATTTTCTGTGATATTACAGGAAAGCTTTCGATTATAATTGAGAAGCCTGTGGGTAAAACTTAAAAAACAATCAGTATACCTAGAGAAGGACCCTAAAAAACGCTACAAAAAAATTAAAAAAAATGTAATCCCAAAAAATGTATGTAGACTTTGCAATATTTTGTTATAGATTTTAAAGTAGCATCTGGCTGCAGCATTTTTGGAAACAACAAAACACTATGAAAAAAACGTTAAACACAATCCAAAAGGTACTTTCTACTGGCATTTTTTCTCTTCAGATATTCTTGTTATTATTAATAATAATAATAATAATAATATAAAAGCACATTTTGTTCATCATAATCTAATTTATTATTGTGAGAAAAGTGATAATTCACTCTCACAGGAGTCAGACATTTAGTTAAGGTTTGTCTTTGGAGCTGCCAATGATAGTTGGATACAAAGCTAATGGTGCTACATGCCCCTGAAAGCGTCATTTTGTCTGTATCCCGTAATGTATGTATTTTAATGCTGGAATAATAATGTTCTGTGGATTTTATTACATCAACTTGTGCTTTTTCTCTGTTTAATGAAAGGAAAATATTTTGTAAAAAACTATTTTAAAAAATGTAGTAACAGGTCCACTATTACTACATTTTTTAAAATAGTTTTTTACAAAATATTTTCCTTTCATTAAACAAAGAAAAACTGCTTCCCCATAATAGAAAGTATGGGTGTTTCTTTAGGACAAGAGGCTTGAACCCCTGTAATGCTACACAGATTTTTACTGCATGATTCCCAGAATCCCACATTATTTAAACATATATCTATCTTATGGTATGTTTATACATGGCAGATTATTTGTTTGCAAATAAAACTACAACTGTTCCTATACATCTAAATTAAGCTTAGTGAACATCTCTTAAAGGGGTACTCCGCTGCTCAGCGTTTGGAACTGTTCCGAACACTGGAGCCGGTGCTGGGAGCTTGTGATGTGATAGCTCCGACCCTTGTGATGTCACGCCCCTGCCCCCTCAATGCAAGTTTATGGGAGGGGGTGTGGTATCTGTCACACCCCCTCCCATAGACTTGCATTGGGGGGAGGGGCATGCCATCATAAGGGGCTATGATGTCACGAGCTCCCGGCGCCGGTTCCAGCATTCAGAACAGTTTGTTCCAAATGCTGAGCAGCGGAGTACCCCTTTAAGAAGCCGCCCAGTGTCAAGAGCATTGTTACTGTGTGCGGAGAAGATTTGTAACTTTCACAATAGTAAGGACCATTACTTATTATGTCCAGTGGCTTCTAAGCTACTCTGTGCCAGATGTATAGTCATCTTCGCTATTAAATGTATATAGACAGATAGTTTAACCCCTCAGGACACAGCCCATTTTGACTCTTTTATTTTTCCATCCACAGGCCCATATGAAGGCTTGTCTTTTGCACAACCAATTTTACTTTGTAATGACATCTTTCATTTTACCATAAAATGCACGGCACAATCAAAAAAGGGGAAATTGAAAAGAAAAAGGCAATTTTGCTACTTTTCAGGGGGTTGCATTATTGTGCAGTGCACTTTAGGGTAACACTGACATGATATATTTATTCTGTGATACACATATTTATATACCTTTCAATTTTTGTATTTACTTTATTTGTATTGGCTGTATTCTGACCCTCTAAATTTTGCGTGTATGTGACTTTTTGATCACTTTTTTATTTTGTACAGAATCACTAACATTTTATTTTAACAGGTGGGACATTTTGGCATGCAGCAATGTTGTTTTTGTAAAATGAAAAAAAGGGGGAGTGATAAAAATTTTATTGGGGGGGCTTATCCACTAAAGGATAAATGGGGGCATCAGCATCAACGCATCATCCGTCATTTTTGGTAAAATATAGTAAGTGAGCTCCTGTGCTCCCTTCATAGTCAGAATGCTGATCAGGACATAAATGTATGTGCTGGTGAGTTAAGTTCCAGGGCACCAGGATATACATTTAATGTCCGATGTATTTAAAGGGTTAAAGGGAATCTGTCATGCTGCAAATAAAGTCCAATCTACATTCAGCATGCTAAAGAGCACCATGAGCTGACACAAAGTCTTGTGGGAAAAATTTGTGATCATATATTCACGTAAATCTCTGCTCATTTTTTATTAAGTAGTCAAGTGGGCGGTCCTACATAGATATTTGATCATCAACAGATCCCATTAAAAAATGTCAGTTTTCACATCAAGTGCAGTCCGTAAAAACATCTTTGCTAAATTGCATTTTTGTTTTCATTTTATCCCCCAATTTTTTTTCCTGATTTTGCCATAGGCTTTATAGTAAATTGAAACCGAGCCCTTGTTGCCAAGTGTTTGTTCATCCCTCTATGACTTTTTCAATGACCATTGAGCCAATTCCCCAGATTTTTCTTAGCCAGAAATGCAGTTCCTCTCTAGATGGAAGTCCTTTGGGGTTTCTTGCCATTCAATAGAGGTGGCAAAAGGTATGGGGCCAGAGCAAGGCCTCCATCTTTAAAGATCCAAAGGCAGCCACACGGGGCCAGAGCGAGGCCTCCATCACTAAAGATCCAAAGGCAGCCACACGGGGCCAGAGCGAGGCCTCCATCACTAAAGATCCAAAGGCAGCCACACGGGGCCAGAGCAAGGCCTCCATCTTTAAAGATCCAAAGGCAGCCACACGGGGCCAGAGCGAGGCCTCCATCACTAAAGATCCAAAGGCAGCCACACGGGGCCAGAGCGAGGCCTCCATCTCTAAAGATCCAAAGGCAGCCACACGGGGCCAGAGCAAGGACTCATCTCTAAAGATCCAAAGGCGGCCATACGGGGCCAGAGCGAGGCCTCCATCTCTAAAGATCCAAAGGCAGCCACACGGGGCCAGAGCAAGGCCTCATCTCTAAAGATCCAAAGGCAGCCACACGTTGCCTCTGTTCAGAGGCGTCCTTAGAAGAAAGGGGGCCCTTTAGTAATTATCTTAATGGGCCTTCTATTATAATATCTGATTGTTCCCCCTGGACAAAAAGGTCTACTGTTTATTTCTCTATGCCCCCTGTCCATTATTTTCCTAAAAATGAAAAATAGAGAAAGGAGTTCTGCACAGTTTCTTACCAATATAAAAAGGACTAGAACCAATCAGGATGGTGCCCTCTCTCTCTAAGGCATCTGCATGGTCTGCCGTTACGTTATGCACTCCCTTGCCTCCATGGTATGTATAACCTTGATTATTAGAGAATATTATAAAAACAAATTCATAATATTTATATATATTGTTCATCATGAACACATTATTATTATTTTTTATTCCCCCAACATCTCACCTGAAGGAGGACAGAAAGGGTAAAAATAACAAAACGGATGCACCAACAAACAATGCCTGCCTGCATTGTATTACAGGGAACACATAAAGCCGTTTTTTCATCCTTAACCTGACACTTTGCACAATATGCTCTGTGGCTTTGCGAAAACATTATTTCATGTTCTTAGCCTAATCAGTCTTGTCTGCCATCTCGGAGAACAGGGAGGTTCATTGTTATATGCAGCTGTCATTTGTTCCATCTCCCTGCTCTCTGCCTTCAATATCTTGGCGGTATTTAGAGAAAGTAATTTTCAGTTAGAAATCTTGTGCCCTTTTCGGTAAGTGCAAGTTTTAGCACTTCATCAATGGCCAAAGGATTCCGAGCTATCTGGGAGGTATCAGAACAGTTGATAAAATCCTCAGAGAGCAGCCTATGATAGTACATCTCATCATAAATAAAAAAATAAATAAAAAATAAATAAATAAATAAATAAAAAAACAGAAAAGGCAGAAAGGGCCTTTGTCAGTGTTTATCTGTAACGCTTTTATTCTCTGCCCTTGATTTCCTCTTCAGAAAATTGATGCACCCTTAAATTGAAGCGGGAGGCTTGACAGGTGATGGTTAGTGTGATAACTGCTCAGATTTCATCAGGCACTGTTTTTCTGGTGGTGCAATTGTAGGAACTTTCAGCTAGATTACCTGTCATCCACTACATCAGATAAAAGAGGGAGAGTTGAAAGATGCAGTTTTGCCACTGTATGCCTCATAGGAAATAAAAAGCGCAGGTGAGGTAACAGCCGCAGGACCTGCACCACAATTATATTTTAATCAGGGGCTTCTGTCAGCTGTGTCACAACTAACATTGACAGTCATTGAGTAAAACCAGTGTTGCATTTACATATTTTACATGGATAGACAATAGAATTAAAAAAAAGCTCCAAATCTCATGCCTTTTACCGCCGTTTGCAGAAGACATTTTTATTTTTGACATATTATGTACACAGGGCTCGTTGGTTTGCATTTTACATATAACGATGGCTAAATGCTATTGGAAGGTCAGGAAATCAACCCAAAAATGTGTTCTAAATATACCAGAGGCTTCACTTAAAGTGTACCTGTCATATCACAGAAAAAAAAAAAGATATTTTACGCTCTTCATTAGGTCAGGCCGATTTTTTACGTGTCTTTTTTTTTTTATGTCTCTAGCTGCTGTATTTGGCTCACAAATCCCTCTGCTCTGCTGCTTACTCATTCTAACATCCGCTGCTCAGAAAGGGGCAATCACTGAGCTCATCGTGCATTCACTCCTTCTGCTGTGTAGTGCTGGGTTTCATAGTCAAATCAATGCAGGCTTGTAACCCTTTCCTCTCTGTTTTCAGACAGTAGTCTGATAGACTGGACAGGAATGAGCACAGAGCAGTAGTAGTCCACCCTCATTTACTAAACCAGTGTCTCCCAAACAGGGTGCCTCCAGCTGTTGCAAAATTACAACTCCCAGCATGCCCGGACAGCCGTTGGCTGTCCGGGCATGCTGGGAGTTGTAGTTTTGCAACAGCTGAAGGCTCCCTGGTTGAGAGATACTGTACTAAATTTTGTTGAAGCTTGTGCTTCAGCTTGGTCATAGCCTATGCTGCAGCCCAACAGAATTATGTTCTGGATGGTATGGGGACTCCTAGAGGTTCTTTTTTCAATGGAAATATATATGTAAAATTTTATTATTATTTTTTTTAATCAACTGGTGCCAGAAAGTTAAACAGATTTGTAAATTACTTCCATTAAAAAATCTTAATCCTTACAGTACTTATTAGCTGCTGAATACTACAGAGGAAATTCTTTTTTTTTTTTTTTTTTTTAAACACAGAGCTCTCTGCTGAATCAGCTCTCTGCTGACATCTCTGTCATTTTAGGAACTGACCAGAGCAGTATATGTTTGCTATGTTGATTTACTCCTTCTCTGGAAAGTTCTTAAAGGGGTACTCCGGTGGAAAACTTTTTTTTTTTTAAATCAACTGGTGCCAGAAAGTTAACAAGATTTGTAAATTACTTCTATTAAAAAATCTTAATCCATCCAGTACTTATTAGCTGCTGAATACTACAGAGGAAATTATTTTATTTTTGGAACACAGAGCTCTCTGCTGACATCATAACCACATTGCTCTCTGCTGACATCTCTGTCCATTTTAGGAACTGTCCAGAGCAGCATATGTTTGCTATGGGGATTTTCTCCTACTCATGACAGTTCTTAAAACGGACAGAGATGTCAGCAGAGAGCCCTGTGCTTGTGATGTCAGCAGACAGCTCTGTGTTTAAAAAAAAAAAAAAAAAATCCTCTGTAGTATTCAGCAGATAATAAGTACTGGAAGGATTAAGATTTTTTATAGAAGTCATTTACAAATCTGTTTAACTTTTTGGCACCAGTTGATTTAAAAAAAATAAATAAAAGTTTTCCACCAGAGTACCCCTTTAATGTTTTGCCAAGATGCACAACATATAAAAAGTTTTTTATTCTGACAGTGCCCATTTATAGAACTATGAAAGATTTGCACCAGAGTCCCCAAACCATCATGTGTAGAGTGGAGAGTATAAATTTGGGATAAATCGGTTTCAGAGTGAATCTCCCCCAAAATTTGGACTTGTTACTCATTTCAGATTTAACTTATTTTAGATTTGATTGAGCAGCTCAGAGGTAGGCGGCAATGTATTCATCACGGCTTCCGCTACATTTGCTAGGTTAGGCACTCTGCACCTGAACTAGCCTCTCAATGTAATATTAAGGAGCAGGGACTCCTGCCTTCCACAGGAGTCCCTGCTCCTGTACATACTTCATGTAAAAAATCATAGGGCAATATGGGCACTTCCAAATCCAAATGGGAATCTAAATTTGCAATACACTTTGTAAATTTCCTTTCTCTTTAAACATATACCTTTTTTTTAGTATTGGTATAATCATATGTGGTATGGAGGCCTTGGTGCAACTTCAAGCTTTTGAACTTCCTGCAGATCTTTTCATGCACTCGACTAAGAACACAAATTATAAATGCACTGATAATGTTATTCACTGTCTGTCTTATGAAAAGCGAATACACTGTTGTTACTACCACATTCATGTTGCAAATGTGGTGGTCTTGTGTGTTGCAGTGATAGTGTAGGGTATATTGGTGTTAACCCTTAATTGTCATGACGCCAGGGTGTGGTTTCCTCAATGTAATGGTCCTACGGCCAACCGGCCCACAAACGACAGGGAGAAATAACGGAATGTCCACAGCAGATTTTATGAAGTAAACTTGAAGTAACTTTACTGTATATTTTATGCAACTGCATGGAATACAACAGTCTTTGAGAGAGAGAACCGTGGTACAGGTTCATCACAGGTTTGCTGGGACTCCGGATCAATGAGCTTTGATTGCTGGCCACTGTGCTACTATTTTTAGGAGATTTGAGTTTCTAGTAGTCACACAGGATTTAGTAATTTGAGCTTTGAATAACTCACGTTTAGTAGCTGCGGATTCTTAGGCTTTGGGCCTAGCTTGAATTGATGATGCTGATGAGATGATGAGATGTGCTTGCTTTCATGTACAGGTCTCAAGAGAGAGAATTTAGTGGCTACAGACCCTTATATATTAAGGGGTGGGATAAAGCTCATTTGTCAGCAGACCTGTAAATCCTGACCCAGTGAACTCTGGGTATCACATGACCTAAAGGTCCTTAAACCATAGTACAATTCAATCAAAGGCCCATGACCTCTAAGGTCCTATACAGAGGTATTCCTATATAACATCTTAAATATATATATTTATACATTAAATACCATTTATATGAGGCGACTAGGGGTTAGTCCTACAGGAGAGCCCCATTGAAATGGAGGGACTCTGGCTGAGGGGACTTTAGACAAAGGGACAGGACCAGGTCCTGTATCGGGACACCACAAACCTCCTTACTTAAGACAAGTCGTCCTCTACGTAGGTCTCCAAAGACAGAGGGATGAAATGACCATAAGGCCAGACACAGTCCTGGGCATATTTGCAAATGTCCTTGATCAAGCTGTAGGTAAACAACAAGATAGAGTCCTTGTACATAGTCAAATACCATAGTCCATACCAGCTCCAAAATTTTTATATAAACAAAATTATGTTATCTGGGGTTTTTCTGAGTTTAACACATAACGCTATGCATTAAGTAAATGATACATGACATTTGATCTATATTTTTCTTTATATATATCTTTCTTCTTGACTGACAAGTACTTTTGATACAGAACTGAAAGTATGTATAATGAGGGTGAGGCTTCTACATACCATTATAAATCTCACTTGTTATAATTTTTTCTTCCTTTGACAGACAGTAAATAGTATACCGTAAATTTATTATACCACACACTTTTCCTAGAGTTATACATTTGTTTCAGATTGGGTTGCCTGAGGCTTCCTGCCCAATGCCTTAGCTACTAGGGTCTATAGGTATCACACACTTACCCCTAGAACTCTGAACTAGATAACACTTACATATTGTTACCTTTCTGGATACGTGCATTTTTATTGAGCTACAGGAGCAACTTCTGGCCAGGAAGAGCATCCTGAACACGTAGAAGACAAAAGAACACATTCGTGCATAAACAGTGGCATGGAACTGTTACAGTCCCTAAGAAATATTTTTGTTGTTTTTGTGAGATATTTTTCTGAATTATGTGTACTGAATGTTATGGAAAGTACACTAGTGAAAGTTATGAAATGTACAATGTGTACACTCTATATTATATTACTCTATATAAATGTACAATGTGTACACTCTCTATGTATATTCTATGAGTGCAGTCAGTCTTGATATCTGAGGGGAATGTTTCTATAGGCGTTAGTGAGAGGTGGCATTGATGTTACTTCCAGAGGAGCTGGGAGGGCACCTTAAAGTAAACACTATAACACCTGAAGGGCTCATTACACTGAGAACAAGGAGGGCTCTGTACACTGAGGACAAGCAGGGCTCTGTGCACTGAGAACAAGCAGGGCTCTGTACACCGAGGACAAGCAGGGCTCTGTACACTGAGGACAAGCAGGGCTCTGTACACTGAGGACAAGCAGGGCTCTGTACAGTGAGGACAAGCAGGGTTCTGTGCACTGAGGACAAGCAGGGCTCTGTACACTGAGGACAAGCAGGGCTCTGTACACTGAGGACAAGCAGGACTCTGTACACTGAGGACAAGCAGGACTCTGTACACTGAGGACTAGCAGGACTCTGTACACTGAAGACAAGCAGGACTCTGTGCATGTGTCATGCACTAGGCTCACACAGCAGGCTGATTGACAAGCCAGGAGTCTGCTTGTCCCGACCACACTTCCTGTATTCTGACTCTGCATGGAGACAGCATTTTTTTTTTCATCAAAAATATTCAAATCTTTTAACCAATGTACTGAGGAGCATGGCCAGATTAAGGCTGGCTGGAAGATGGAGCACTTCATTATGTTGCCCCCCCCCCCCCCCCGATAGTTCCCCCACATTAGGTGCAGTGTTCCCCCACATTAGGTGCAGTATAGTTCCCCAACTTTAGGTGCAGTATAGTTCTCCCACATTAGGTGCAGTACAGTCCCACCACATTAGGTGCAGTACAGTTCCCCCACATTAGGTGCAGTACAGTTCCCCCACATTTGGTGCAGTATAGTTCTCCCCACATTTGGTGCAGTACAGTTTCCCCACATTAGGTGCAGCATAGTTCCCCCCATATTAGGTGCAGTATAGTTCCCCCACATTAGGTGCAGTACAGTTCCCCCACATTAGGTGAAGTACAGTTCCCCCACATTAGGTGCAGTACAGTTCCCCCACATTAGGTGCAGTACAGTTTCCCCACATTAGGTGCAATACAGTTCCCCACATTAGGTGCAGTACAGTTCCCCCACATTAGGTGCAGTACAGTTTCCCCACATTAGGTGCAGTATAGTTCCCCCACATTAGGTGCAGTATAGTTCCTCCACATTAGGTGCAGTACAGTTCCCCCAGATTAGGTGCAGTATAGTTCCCCACATTAGGTGCAGTATAGTTCCCCACATTAGGTGGAGTATAGTTCTCCATATTAGGTGCAGTATAGTTCCCCACATTAGGTGCAGTACAGTTCCCCACATTAGGTGCAGTACAGTTCCCCCACATTAGGTGCAGTAGAGTTCCCCCACATTAGGTGCAGTACAGTTCCCCACATTAGGTGCAGTACAGTTCCCCCACATTAGGTGCAGTATAGTTCCTCCACATTATTTGCAGTACAGTTCCCCCACATTAGGTGCAGTACAGTTTCCCCACATTAGGTGCAGTATAGTTTCCCCCACATTAGGTGCAGTATAGTTCCCCCACATTAGATGCAGTACAGTTCCCCCACAGGCATACAACCTTCAGCCATATACAGTGTATGGCTGGAGGCTGTATGCCTGTTTACTGCCCCACTTCAGTGTTCTGACCACCGATCCTCTGGTCTGGGGACCCCGGGGACTGGAGTCACGATCTACTGCTATGGCCTATGGGCCATAGCAGTAGGTCCCGGGAGCAGAGGTCAGACCACTGAAGATGACATGCCGCTGGTAACTTACCATGCGTGCACATCCATCTCCTCGCTGCTCCGCTCCGCTCTGCATTTCTTCTATGGGCGCATGCACGGGACGTTCCTGCGTGCGCAAACTCCCGGTGGCCGCCGCAGAGAGGTAACCGCCAGGACATCCCTGTGTCCTGAAAAGATTTTTCGGGACACCGGGATGTCCCGAGTGCGATGGGGGCCTCCTGCGGGATCGGAGCAGGCGCTCCATGAGTGCCAATGATGATCCGGCCCTGCTGAGGACAAGCAGGGTTCTGTACACTGAGGACAAGCAGGACTCTGTAAACTGAGGACAAGCAGGACTCTGTGCATGTGTCAGGCACCCAGCTCAGACAGCAGGCTGATTGACAAGCCAGGAGCCTGCTTGTCCTGACCACACTTCCTATATTCTGTCTCTGCATGGAGACAGCATTTTTTCACCCAAAATATTTACGTTTTAACCAGTGTATATTACAAATATGCATGCAATGCTATTATCTACATTATATAAAACATTTTTGCAACTGACAAGTGTACTTTTAAATCATGATTAAAATGTGAATTTAGCTGTAAAAAGAATAATATGGTTGATATGTATCTATAACCTACAGAGAAACTATGTAACTTTGCTAAAATTCTACAGTCCTGAATTATAGCATTAGCCTGCTGTGACCTGCTCTCACGATTTTGCATTAATATTATATACAGTCAAGAGTCATACATGGTTGTATGGAATTTCCAAAGCCTTTACTTGGCATTTAGATTGGAGCACATCTGTGAAAAGGCAGCATTTCTTCATTTTATCTTTTTTTCTTATGCCATATAATAATCTATAGCAAGTATATATCAGCTTACAAATCCTTACTATTATTTTCCTTTAACACCCAGTTGTGGTGACACACATTTAATCAGACTCAAGTCAAGTGATGTACTGTATTTCAGATGATATTCCCATAACACCAGATATACACCAATCAATCATAACATTAAAAAGGGGTTTCACAGACTTAGTGATCGGGGGCCTATTCTCAGGATAGGCCATAAATATCTAATTGGTGTGGATCTGACACCTGGCACACCTACCAATCAGCTGTTGGGCAAAGCTACACATTCCTAGATGTACATAATAAACAGAGCTAGAAGCCCCAGCTTCATTCCTTGAGTAGTGGCCATACCAGATTACTGCAGCTCAACTCATATTCACTTCAATGGGTACTGTCAGTTCTAAAAACTTTTCATATGTTGTACATCTTGGCAAAAGGATAATTTTTCTAATATACTTCTTTAAGAAATATTCACATTTTATTAAAGCAAACTGCCTTTGAAAATCCCACCACTAGGGGTCCCCATACATTCTGAAATACTGATGAGTCCCACAGAAGCATGAGGGTGTCCAACAGTCATGGACACCACCAGCCTTTTGTTGTGTAGGTCCCTTTAGTTCTGCTAAAAGTCCTCTGGTAAGGACTCCAATAGATTACTGAAGGTGTCCTGTGGTATCTGGTACAAAGACATTAGCAACAGATCATTTAACTCCTGTAAGTTGTAAGGTTAGGCCTTCATGGGTTTGACTTTTTTTTTCCAACCAGCACAACCCACAGTTGATCTCGATTTAGATCTGGGGAATTTTGGTGCCAAGTCACTACCTTGATCTCATTGCTATGTTCCTCATACTATTCCAGAACACTTTTCGCAGTGTGGAATGGCTCTCGCAAAGGGATGTACTTGGTCTGTAACAATGTTAAGGTAGATAGTATGTGTCAAAGTAACATCCTCATGAATGCAAGGACCCAAGTACCCACAGAATGTTGCAGTCAGCACATTGCCCAGAACATCACAATACCTCTGCTGGCTTGCCTTCTTGCCATAGTGCACTCTGGTGCTCTCTACTTCTTAGGTACAGTAAGTGATCCTCATGCTTCTGTCTCTCTACTTGATGTAAAAGTAAATGGGATTTCTGAGACCAAGTCATCATCGGTTGCTCCATGGACCGGATTAATGCTCTTGTGCCCACTGTATGTGTTGTGGTGGTACAAAGGGTTCTGCATGGGCATGTGGATCCATAAGCAGCCAGCTGTCCCTTACTTGGACCACTTTGGGTAGGAACAAATCACTGCATTCCAGGAAAACCCCACAATGGTCATCCCAAATGTAAGACCTAGTGAAACATATTAGGTATATGGGCTGTACGAGTGCATAGTCTGCAGTTTAGATGTTAATATTAATCTTTCATATATTACAAGTTGAGAAAAGTTGTGGACCATGCTCAATCACATTTAGGAAATGTCAACTGTCAGCATGACATTACGTTCACAGAAAGTCTGTGGCAAAATCTGAATGTTTGACATTTTATTGATCAAAAATAGGTTTAGTTTGAGCAGTCTATAAAACATGTAGGTAGTTCAGAGGAAAAGCAACTTGAACACAGTTACAGCGATTCATAATAAAGGTTGGCCAAAGTGAAGAAACAAGTTAGAACGAAAGAATTTTAGCCAAAATGTCATTCACTTGCTATAGCTAATCATGGCTTATGGCTGGTGGTGTTCTTGAAAGGTTCCAGGTCTGAAATAGTAACATGGCTTCTCAATGCCCAAGACAGCAAAAGAAAAAGTAAAAACACCTAACCTGCCAAATTCAGGACCCGGGAAAGTGTCTACTTCCCTCTCTCATAAGCGTCTAGAAAAAGTGTATGTGGTAGAGCTTTTCCCAGCACAGCCTTCTTGATAAATAAGATGCACACTAGTCAAACCCACCACCCAAATAAACATAGGAAAATAGCTTTACTGTAGACATTCTTTAATAAATCTGGGCCTTTGTACTTTCATAATAAAAAAAAAAAATAACTGACAGTAAATAAAAAAAACAAAAATGATAAAGTATACAGAAGAGCGAAGAAAATATAACAATAAATTAACTGTTCATGCTAAACTAAAGGGTTTTGTCTTCTGCTAGGCAAAGCATTCAAATCCTGATGGTCTCATTCAGTATGTCTATCACCGTTAGGTAGATACATAGAATTGGTCCCCTGAGGGCAATTCAATTAGGGAACTCCTCTCCTGCATATCCTTTGTCTTGAGGGCAGGTTGAGTACATGTTTTAACCTGTGAAGTCATTTGGCACCATAGCTCAACCTCATTTCACACTTATGGCTAGGGCAACGCAATGACTTGTGGCCATGTGACATTAAGGTGCCCATACACTTTTAACAGTTGTTGGCCTGATGTTTGTTGGGCCGGCAGCTATTTCTCACCAAAAAAATGCCATTCAACGTCATGTGACATGTCTATTGAAATAGATACTAACACTGATCACTAGTGTCCTTAAAACCACCTTTCTAAGAATGTGAAGGCCATCTTATGCTGCCATGACCGCTCTGGAGCTTGGAGTTTCCGTGTTCGTGACGTAATGCCACACCCCCTCCATTCATGGCTATCAGAGGGCGTGACAATGTAGGTGCCAGTCATCCGGCATGGAGCAGAGTTTGTTCTGTGCAAGGATGACAGGGGTGCCGTGCCGAGATCATGGGGGTCCCAAGCGGCAGGACCCCCCGTGATCAGTCATCTTATCCCCTATCCTTCGCATAGGGGATAAGATTTTTTTTTGGCAGAGTACCCCTTTAAGTCCTGCAATTTGTAAGGTGAAACCTCTTTAGACCAGATTTTTCAAGAACATTCCAAGTCAACACCTACACATGTATACAATAAAAAATACTATATGTGAATCATGTGCACCACATTCCAAAAATGTTCTTTTTGCTTATAAAGTGCAGCATAGGGTATTATTAAATAATAAGGTAGAGGAAGTTTTGCATGCCTTGTGTACACATTTTTTGCTGATTTGGCATGCATGGATTGTCTGCCATCTTGATTCCTATCTCTCTCTCTCTGATATAATTTCCTACTGCTTCCTATGATGCCTCTGGGTTTGCGGAGAGCCTGTGTGGGGTCTCAATAATTACACTTGCTCTAGGTTACTGTGGTGTCGGACAGGGTAATGCGTAATTAACCTTATCATGATGTCAGGGCATGGTTGATATATACACCCCCCGAGGTAGGCCAGCATCACCTGTGCCAGGCACGGGGCAAATAATCACTCCGACACAAGGTTGCGGTTAACTGGCTTGCTTTCCTGAGGTTGGAAAGCTTATCAGCTTTCTGGAACTTATAGTTGATTGTGCTGTATATAATTGACTTGACTGGTATGCAGCCCACGGTATACTTTGTGGACTTGGACTTGACTAACTTGACTGAAGTAATCCCCGAGACTGTAGGCTTACCGCAAGGCTTTGAATTTCAACTGGGTAGTGGGGTTGACTTGTAGTAGATGCGTGGTTGCTGGACTAGGCCTCAGGCCTCCTTTCAGATTCACCTCACAGACTTCACTCTTCTCCAAACTGTACCTCAGCACTGCACTAAGAGAGAAAGCTGAACTCTGACCTCAAACTATATATGGGAGGAATTTAGAGAGATCCCATTGGCCGGATAGTCACATGTTTACCACTGCATACTGCCCTTAACAACAAGGCATACTGCATACTCTCCTTAGCAACAATAGATTTAAGGGAACAAGTACATAGTCAATACAATACATTCACCCTTATATGACAGTATATTATATAGTGCATTATAGTGTTCTGAGGAGAGGGGAACCATCATGGACATTGAGCAGCATCTGTCACACAGGATGGGCAGGAGTACCGAAGAACACGTGATTCTGTACTGGGTCACCACATAACATCTAAGTGCAGTATGTGTCATAGATATTCTTTTCAGTCATTAACACCATAGAGTATGATATACTATGTGACACTACAGCAGTGGTATTATACATGTCTTTTCTTTCTTTCAGCTTTTACACACAGGAGAGAGCAGCGTCAGGCTCCATCACACAGAGTCAATGTAAGAGGTAGTCAGTGTGATTAGTTGAATAACTGCTACTGATCAGCGTAGGGACTCACCTATTGTCACTGAGCTCCTTGTCTCTTAGGGCAGATATGGGAATGGGATATAGAGCTATAACAATAAACTACAAGGGTAGAGCTGAGGGGAGATTTGAGCTGTCAGGAGGGATCTCATAGGTAATGATGGTTATCCTGTAGTTCACAGGAAGTCAGGTGACACAGGAAAGATCACTTCTTGTTGCACATTATACACCATAAGTTTCTGGTTGTCAGACTGGTGGTCACATGACTTAGCTCCAGTACTGAATTTTCATGGATTCAGTGGCATTGGGATGAAACAGATAGCACTACATAAATACTGGTGGTGAAAGTACATTCTATTACTTAAATTGCTACTCTAAGTAATACTTCTGTCATGGAACAAGGGCAAATAGGCTACTCACAGTACTATAAGATTATTTTACAGTTTTATGGTATCAGTGGCCTCTGTACGATGGTGTACTGAAAGATACAGAAATATAATGTATTTTTACTCATTTTTTAAGGATTAACAGAGTACTCCAGTAGCTCTCTGGGTCATGAAACACACTTCGCTGGACCGAGACTATGACTATTTGATCTTATAAGAAATGTGAAAATTCATTGCCTGAATTTAGTTGCAGATAAGCGTATGATATGGAATCGGGGTCATAAGTTTTTCTCTTTTTTATACATGATTTAGTTTGAATCCTTGTCAAAGTGAAATGTCTTTTTTTTCACTTGAGGCTTATTGTTATATGGCCCTTCCTGAGTTTCAGTGCAACCTGATAAACCTATGAATGCCCCAGTACATTATGTTTTGGAAAAGACACCTGCATATTGTGTAAAAAGATCTGAAGTAACTCAATTCTTGAAAATGAAGTTGGGCTCCTACAAACTTGTGTGATTTCTGGGTCTGGAAATCTTATAAATGTTAAATGGAATGCCAGAAAATGTAAGTATCTTGTAAAGTGTTGCTTAAGGATCTAGAGACTTCATTGGTAATTATTCCTCAGTAATGTAAGGTAAACTGAGAACAAGCAGGGCCTGACGTCCATGGGTCAGGTGCCTTATTGTTCATTGCAGACATATTGAAGAAAAAAAAAGCTATAAATGTATCTCAAAGAAAGGGAGTCAGCACTGGGCACTGGTCACCCCTCAAGCGCTCACTCGACATGCCAATCTGGCAAAAGATCCACAGTACACAGCATTGTCAGGGTTTTAATGCCCTGAGTGTGCAACCTTTTTCAAGCATATTAACCAAGTTACAAGTGCATCAATATATACATAGTTTACAAATGATTGGTCAGAAAACATGTGCAAAGCAAAACAATAATGACACAGTGCCTTCCATTGTACCTTATAGGTTAAGAGGAGGTTCCATTCTGCCTCCATAGTATTAGTATGTCACAAATCATAATACAGTGATATCTACCATGGATTCACTTTCAATTATAACAATAAATACCCTCCCCCCATGACGATGAAGACTTCACATCCCCTTACCATATGACCAATTACTCTCTGTATTCTTCTATACACCTCTACTAGGCATAATACCAACTCATGACCAGTTAGATTGCAAATAAACAGTGTGCGCCTGTGCCCAACCTACCATGTCTTTAGTGCTACTGTCACGATGCCGGCTGGCAGGTAGTGGATCCTCTGTGCCAGAGAGGGATTGGCGTGGACCGTGCTAGAGGATCGGTTCTAAGTCACTACTGGTTTTCACCAGAGCCCGCCGCAAAGCGGGATGGTCTTGCTGCGGCGGTAGTGACCAGGTCGTATCCCCTAGCAACGGCTCAACCTCTCTGGCTGCTGAAGATAGGCGCGGTACAAGGGAGTAGACAGAAGCAAGGTCGGACGTAGCAGAAGGTCGGGGCAGGCAGCAAGGATCGTAGTCAGGGGCAACGGCAGAAGGTCTGGAATCACAGGCAAGGAACACACAAGGAACGCTTTCACTGGCACTAGGGCAACAAGATCCGGCGAGGGAGTGAAGGGGAAGTGAGGTGATATAGGGAAGTGCACAGGTGTAAACACTAATTGGAACCACTGCACCAATCAGCGGTGCAGTGGCCCTTTAAATCGCAAAGACCCGGCGCGCGCGCGCCCTAGGGAGCGGGGCCGCGCGCGCCGGGACAGAACTGACGGGGAGCGAGTAAGGTACGGGAGCCGGGGTGCGCATCGCGAGCGGGCGCTACCCGCATCGCGAATCGCATCCCGGCCGGAGGTGGTAACGCAGCGCCCCGGGTCCGTGGAACCGACCGGGGCGCTGCAGTGAGGGAAGTGTAGCGAGCGCTCCGGGGAGGAGCGGGGACCCGGAGCGCTCGGCGTAACAGTACCCCCCCCCTTGGGTCTCCCCCTCTTCTTGGGGCCTGAGAACCTGAGGATCAGACTTTTGTCCAGGATATTGTCCTCAGGTTCCCAGGACCTCTCTTCTGGACCACAACCCTCCCAATCCACTAAAAAAAAAGTTCTTCCCCTGACCTTTTTAGAGGCCAAAATCTCTTTGACAGAGAAGATGTCCGAGGAGCCGGAAACAGGAGTGGGAGGAACAGATTTAGGAGAAAAACGGTTGAGGATGAGAGGTTTAAGAAGAGAGACGTGAAAGGCATTAGGGATACGAAGAGAAGGAGGAAGAAGAAGTTTGTAAGAGACAGGATTAATTTGACACAAAACTTTAAAAGGACCAAGATAGCGTGGTCCCAACTTATAGCTCGGGACACGGAAACGGACATATTTAGCGGAGAGCCATACCTTGTCTCCAGGGGAAAAAATGGGAGGAGCTCTTCTCTTCTTATCTGCGAATCTCTTCATGCGAGAAGAAGCCTGTAAGAGAGAATTTTGGGTCTCTTTCCATATGGTGGAAAGATCACGAGAAATTTCATCCACAGCGGGCAGACCAGAGGGCAAGGGGGTAGGGAGGGGGGGAAGAGGGTGACGGCCGTACACCACGAAAAACGGAGATTTGGAGGAAGATTCAGAGATTCTGAAATTATACGAGAATTCGGCCCAAGGTAGAAGATCTGCCCAGTCATCCTGGCGGGAGGAAACAAAATGTCGTAAATAGTCACCCAAGATCTGGTTAATTCTCTCTACTTGTCCATTGGATTGAGGATGGTATGCAGAAGAAAAATTTAATTTAATCTTGAGTTGTTTACAGAGAGCCCTCCAGAATTTAGACACAAATTGGACGCCTCTATCCGAGACGATCTGTGTAGGCAACCCGTGAAGACGAAAAATGTGTACAAAAAATTGTTTAGCCAACTGAGGCGCTGAAGGAAGACCAGGAAGAGGGATGAAATGTGCCATTTTGGAGAATCGATCAACGACCACCCAAATAACAGTGTTGCCATGGGATGGGGGTAAGTCAGTAATAAAATCCATACCAATCAGAGACCAAGGTTGTTCGGGGACAGGTAGAGGATGAAGAAAACCAGCGGGCTTCTGGCGAGGAGTCTTATCCCGGGCACAGATAGTGCAGGCTCGCACAAAGTCCACCACATCAGTCTCTAGAGTCGGCCACCAATAGAAGCGAGAGATGAGTTGCACAGATTTCTTGATGCCCGCATGACCTGCGAGATGGGAGGAGTGACCCCATTTGAGGATCCCAAGGCGTTGGCGTGGAGAAACAAAGGTCTTTCCTGGAGGAGTTTGCCTGATGGAGGCTGGAGAAGTGGAAATCAGGCAGTCAGGAGGAATGATGTGTTGAGGAGAGAGTTCAATTTCAGAGGCATCTGAGGAACGAGAGAGAGCATCGGCCCTAATGTTTTTATCAGCAGGCCGAAAGTGAATTTCAAAATTAAATCGGGCAAAGAACAGAGACCACCTGGCCTGACGAGGATTCAGCCGTTGGGCAGACTGGAGGTAGGAGAGGTTCTTGTGATCGGTGTAAATAATAACTGGAAATCTTGATCCCTCCAGCAGATGCCTCCATTCCTCAAGTGCTAATTTAATGGCTAGAAGCTCTCGATCCCCGATGGAGTAGTTCCTCTCCGCCGGAGAGAAGGTCCTGGAAAAAAAAACCACAAGTAACAGCATGCCCGGAAGAGTTTTTTTGTAGAAGGACAGCTCCAGCTCCCACTGAGGAGGCATCAACCTCCAATAGGAAGGGTTTAGATGGGTCAGGTCTGGAGAGCACGGGAGCCGAAGAAAAGGCAGACTTGAGTCGTTTAAAGGCGTCTTCCGCTTGAGGAGGCCAAGACTTGGGATCGGCATTTTTTTTTTGTTAAAGCCACAATAGGAGCCACAATGGTAGAAAAATGTGGAATAAATTGCCTGTAATAATTGGCGAACCCCAAAAAACGTTGGATGGCACGGAGTCCGGAGGGGCGTGGCCAATCTAAGACGGCAGAGAGTTTATCTGGGTCCATTTGTAGTCCCTGGCCAGAGACCAAGTATCCTAGAAAAGGAAGAGATTGGCATTCAAACAGACATTTCTCTATTTTGGCATAGAGTTGATTATCACGAAGTCTCTGAAGAACCATACGGACATGCTGGCGGTGTTCTTCAAGATTGGCAGAAAAAATCAGGATATCGTCCAGATATACAACAACACAGGAGTATAGTAGATCACGAAAAATTTCATTAACAAAGTCTTGGAAGACGGCAGGGGCGTTGCATAGACCAAAGGGCATGACCAGATACTCAAAGTGTCCATCTCTGGTGTTAAATGCCGTTTTCCATTCATCCCCCTCTCTGATGCGGATGAGATTATAAGCACCTCTTAAGTCCAGTTTGGTAAAAATATGGGCACCTTGGAGACGATCAAAGAGTTCAGAGATGAGGGGTAGGGGGTAGCGGTTCTTAACCGTGATTTTATTAAGACCGCGGTAGTCAATGCAAGGACGTAGAGAGCCATCTTTTTTGGACACAAAGAAAAATCCGGCTCCGGCAGGAGAGGAGGATTTACGGATAAAGCCCTTTTTTAAATTTTCTTGGACGTATTCAGACATGGCAAGAGTCTCTGGGACGGACAGAGGATAGATTCTGCCCCGGGGTGGAGTAGTGCCCGGGAGGAGGTCAATGGGACAATCATAAGGCCTGTGAGGAGGTAGAGTCTCAGCTTGTTTTTTGCAAAAAACGTCCGCAAAGTCCATATAGGCCTTAGGGAGACCGGTTACATGAGGAAGCACAGGGACACGGCAAGGTTTACTGGGAACCGGTTTTAAGCAGTCCTTGGAACAAGAGGGCCCCCAACTCTTGATCTCCCCAGTGGACCAATCCAGGATTGGGGAATGGAGTTGAAGCCAGGGAAGTCCAAGAAGGATTTCAGAAGTGCAATTGGGGAGGACCAACAGTTCAATCCTCTCGTGATGAGATCCGATGCACATTAGAAGGGGCTCCGTGCGGAAACGTATAGTACAGTCCAATCTTTCATTGTTTACACAATTGATGTAGAGGGGTCTGGCGAGACTGGTCACCGGGATGTTGAACCTGTTGACGAGAGAGGCTAAGATGAAATTTCCTGCAGATCCAGAGTCCAAGAAGGCCACAGCAGAGAAGGAGAAGGCAGAGGCAGACATCCGCACAGGCACAGTAAGACGTGGAGAAGCAGAGTAGACATCAAGGACTGTCTCACCCTTGTGCGGAGTCAGCGGACGTCTTTCCAGGCGGGGAGGACGGATAGGACAATCCCTCAGGAAGTGTTCGGTACTAGCACAGTACAGGCAGAGATTCTCCATGCGGCGTCGTGTCCTCTCTTGGGGTGTCAGGCGAGACCGGTCGACCTGCATAGCCTCCACGGCGGGAGGCACAGGAACAGATTGCAGGGGACCAGAGGAGAGAGGAGCCGGGGAGAAGAAACGCCTCGTGCGAACAGAGTCCATATCCTGGCGGAGCTCCTGACGCCGTTCGGAAAAACGCATGTCAATGCGAGTGGCAAGATGGATGAGTTCATGTAGGTTAGCAGGGATTTCTCGTGCGGCCAGAACATCTTTAATGTTGCTGGATAGGCCTTTTTTAAAGGTCGCGCAGAGTGCCTCATTATTCCAGGACAATTCTGAAGCAAGGGTACGGAACTGTACGGCATACTCGCCAACGGAAGAATTACCCTGGACCAGGTTCAACAGGGCAGTCTCAGCAGAAGAGGCTCGGGCAGGTTCCTCAAAGACACTTCGAATCTCCGAGAAGAAGGAGTGTACAGAGGCAGTGACGGGGTCATTGCGGTCCCAGAGCGGTGTGGCCCAAGCCAGGGCTTTTCCAGACAGCAGGCTGACTACGAAAGCCACCTTAGACCTTTCAGTGGGGAACTGGTCCGACATCATCTCCAAGTGTAATGAACATTGGGAAAGAAAGCCACGGCAAAACTTAGAGTCCCCATCAAATTTATCCGGCAAGGATAGTCGTATTCCAGAAGCGGCCACTCGCTGCGGAGGAGGTACAGGAGCTGGCGGAGGAGATGATTGCTGGAGCTGTGGTAGTAACTGTTGTAGCATAACAGTCAGTTGAGACAGCTGTTGGCCTTGTTGCGCAATCTGTTGTGACTGCTGGGCGACCACCGTGGTGAGGTCAGCGACAACTGGCAGAGGAACTTCAGCGGGATCCATGGCCGGATCTACTGTCACGATGCCGGCTGGCAGGTAGTGGATCCTCTGTGCCAGAGAGGGATTGGCGTGGACCGTGCTAGAGGATCGGTTCTAAGTCACTACTGGTTTTCACCAGAGCCCGCCGCAAAGCGGGATGGTCTTGCTGCGGCGGTAGTGACCAGGTCGTATCCCCTAGCAACGGCTCAACCTCTCTGGCTGCTGAAGATAGGCGCGGTACAAGGGAGTAGACAGAAGCAAGGTCGGACGTAGCAGAAGGTCGG
This sequence comes from Hyla sarda, assembly GCF_029499605.1. Lineage (NCBI taxonomy): Eukaryota > Metazoa > Chordata > Amphibia > Anura > Hylidae > Hyla > Hyla sarda. The sequence continues at coordinate 75,449,257 of NC_079193.1, read as the reverse complement.
GGCAGGCAGCAAGGATCGTAGTCAGGGGCAACGGCAGAAGGTCTGGAATCACAGGCAAGGAACACACAAGGAACGCTTTCACTGGCACTAGGGCAACAAGATCCGGCGAGGGAGTGAAGGGGAAGTGAGGTGATATAGGGAAGTGCACAGGTGTAAACACTAATTGGAACCACTGCACCAATCAGCGGTGCAGTGGCCCTTTAAATCGCAAAGACCCGGCGCGCGCGCGCCCTAGGGAGCGGGGCCGCGCGCGCCGGGACAGAACTGACGGGGAGCGAGTAAGGTACGGGAGCCGGGGTGCGCATCGCGAGCGGGCGCTACCCGCATCGCGAATCGCATCCCGGCCGGAGGTGGTAACGCAGCGCCCCGGGTCCGTGGAACCGACCGGGGCGCTGCAGTGAGGGAAGTGTAGCGAGCGCTCCGGGGAGGAGCGGGGACCCGGAGCGCTCGGCGTAACAGCTACCCTATATCAGCATGGACCAATCTACACCCTTAACCTTATGTGGTAAAGAATGTCCAGTGTGCATGCGCAGACAAGATGTGCACATGCAGAAAACCTCTAGTAAACTGCACATGAGCAGAAAAGACTGCCAACGCACCACAAATCCAAAGCTGTTTTACTAGGTCATCAAGCCAATATCTGAACCAACATAGATATGAAGTGCAGGATGATGCAACAAAGTTAGTTAGCTGAGAACAGGGTAGAGTAGAGATATTTGTGACCAGGTCAAGCTGTGTATGGTCCATGCAATATATGTGTATGGTCCATGGAATATATGTGTATGGTTCATGGTGTCCATGGTTACTTTAAAATATAAGTGGCTAAAGGGTTTACCAGTAAAAAACTATTGATGGCCTATCTTTAAGATAGGCCATTAATATATGATTGGTGACATGCTGAGACCCAGAACCCACTGTTGATGATCGGCCCATATTAAAGTAGATGAAGACTGATTTGCAGTGACCAAGCACAGCACAATAAATGGCCTTCTGCTTCATTGCGTAGTTCAGTGCCACCATTCTTTCAAAGAGCTGATCATCTGCAGAGGATGCTGGGTCTCATCATCTCACCGATCATATACTGATGATTTATTCTGAGAATATTCCATTGATACATTTTTACCAGAGAACCTACTTAAACTGGTAATGTTAAACTCTAAATGTTGGGAGCAATAAATTCCAAAGAATGCATGCAGCATGGAAGAGGTTCTTCAAGCAGGAGTAAGACGATAATAAGGTAATTATGTAGGATTGCTGGTCAATGGCTGACCAAAGGGCACAAGTGGGTTGGTCGATGAAGATAGATGACAAATGTGAAGATGTGTGATGATTCAGGATTGTGGATGGTTAAGAAGAGTAGTAGACCAGAGTTCGGAATCAAGTTCTACAAGTAATCAAGTAATTACTGTGGTTTTTGGTGGTAGGAAGATGCAGGAATTTCATTTTTGGAGGATTTGGAGGATACACAACTATATATATATATATATATATATATATATATATATATATATATATGTAAATTCAGGGCTGGTGCTGATAAGGATGACCATTATGATTTTGATTACTGATCAATATATATATATATATATATATATATATATATATACATAGATATAAATATAGATATTAAAAATAAATATATGCTAATATGCTGCAGAAAAACATTATTTTCCTTATGAGACATTTCAGCTTGCTAACTTGCTGACCAAGAAGATGAAGACCTTGGAACGAGGCCAGAAGAAGTAAGATAAGAGGCTAAAACTTGGAAGACAAAATATTTGAAGAGACATAGACTGTGTAGAAGGGCAGAGATATATATGGAATTTCCCAGTATGAGAGTGAGAGGGCAGCATAAGTGAACTTTGGCCAAGAGAGAAATGGATGCTTAAATATGCTAATATATACACAGACGCAATACTCAAATAACCGATCAAAATATAACATGATGATTTTGACGTGATAACTAACCTCCCCTTTTTGTCAAATGTAAAAACCAATGTACTTCTGTGTAATAAACAGAACTCCTTTGGGCAGCTCCTTAGCCAGTATGCTGAGGACATATTATACCAACATTCTGTCTGGTGTGTATTCCTTTTGCCGGCACTCAGCAGTATACAGTAGCAGTCACGCACATTTTAAGGCCTAACCAGCAGCCATCCTTGACAGTGCATGGATTTTTGCCACCCTATGCAAAAGCTAATTTTGCTGCCCCTTGACCTCACCTATTGGCTTCACCCTTTGACATGCCCCACCTTACTACTGAGGTCACACACTGTAACAAAATGCCTCCTTATGTAAGCACCTTACTACAGGGGTGACACACTGTAACAAACCCCCTCCTTATGTAATCACCTTACTATTGGGGTGACACACTGTAACCAACCTCTTTCTTGTGTAATCTCCTTACTACTGGGGTGACACACTGTAACAAACCTCTTCCTCATGTAATCTCCTTACTACTGGGGTGACACACTGTAACAAACCCCATCCTCGTGTAATCACCTTACTGCTGGGGTGACACACTGTAAAAAAACCCTATTCATGCAATCACCTTACTACTGGTGTGACACACTGTAACAAACCCCTCCTTGTGTAATCACCTTACTACTGGTGTGACACACTGTAACAAACCTCCTCCTCATGTAATCTCCTTACTACTGGGGTGACACACTGTAACAACCCTCCTCCTCATGTAATCTGCTTACTACTGGGATGACACACTGTAACAAACCTCCTCCTCATGTAATCACTTACTACTGGGGTGACACACTGTAACAACCCTCCTCCTCATGTAATCTGCTTACTACTGGGATGACACACTGTAGCAATTTAATTACCTCATTACTGGGTTGACACACTGTAAAAAAAAAACTTCTGCTAAATGTAATTACCTTACTCTTTGGGTGACACACTGTAACAACCTTCCTACTCATGTAATTACCTTACTACTGGGGTGACACACTGTAAAAAACCCACTCCTCATGTAATTTCCTTACTACAGGGGTGACACACTGTAACAAACCTCCTATTCATGTAATTTCCTTATTACTAGGGTGACACAAGGTAACAGCTTACTCCTTGTGTAATCTTATTATTTCTGGGGTGACACACTGTAACAGACCCCCTCCTCATGTAATTACCATACTACTGGGGTGACACACTGTAACAAAGATACATAACAGTGCACTTACACATGCTGTAAGAATCCACACACAAGCCCCCATCAGCTTTCAGCAGTGCCATCATAGTCCTCTGTAGCGCGAGCGGTGGTGGAGAGGAGGAGACGGAGTACTGATGTCATGAGGCAGAGGACATCAGCGATCTTGTCTGTCTGCCTCTTAGGAGCGCATTGCCGCTGAAAACAGTACTTCTCCAAGACAGATAGATGTGATCACTCAGGAGCAGAGGGGCGTTGGGGCAGATATATGGCGTGCAATGTCAAAATACTGGACGGACCTGACCTGCCTTTCTGCCTCGGAGGTGGGGCTGCGCTGCAGAATGCAGATTATTATGTTGCCACGAGGGGCGCTGCTGGCTGGGCCTGTGCTTCAGATAAGCTGGCTACTAACTTTCTTGCAGTGGGCAGAGCGGTGCCCCCATAAAGAGGACGCACTAGGCAGAACCGGCCCTGTGTGGATCTATCACACGTGAAGCCAACATTATACAGATATTCTGAACCTCAGCTCCATTTGCAACCACAGTGTACAGTTCTATGAGAAAACGAGGACAGATTGTAGATAACTCATGGTGACCTGAAGTTTTTGACAACAAATGAATTGACTGCCCTGGCAAATTCCAGTAGATATTTTATAATATAGGAACAAATTGGGTACAAAGGGAAAGGATGTACTGGTGCCAGCTGGTATAGTAGCCCAGGTTGATGGCCCAAAATATACCAGTAGCTTTATTCCATCACCACGTCCAATGTAGTCTTTCCCAAGCAGGTAGCTAAAAGAAAGATCATTTACATTAGGCATCTAGAGTTATCTATTATCTATATAAATGTATACTTATTTACACCTGAAAAAAAATTATTGAAAAGAGGGGAAAGAAGAAAATATAATACTTACTTTACTTTAATAATTTACTTTAAAATTTAATGGTAAATAAAGACAATAGTATGAAAATGGTGACAGGTGCTCTATATTGATTTGACACATATGTTGCAATATGGTCACTCTGTAGCCTCACAGCCAAAACTCAATTGATACTTTTACCAACAAATGGATACCTGGAACAAATGACTGTCATTTTATCTTCAGAACGACCAATTTCACATAACAAACATTATAAAGATAACAAATTCCATTATAGAAAGCAGTACAAGTTAGTAACCATTGTCTAACTAACATTTTAAAAGGAGTGCATCAACAGAAAATGACCTATTGTTTATCTCAAGTTATATGGTAAACATTTTTTAGATATTACTGGTAATGTTTTTCCTAATTTTCCATTTCGCTATCTATATTTTATAATAATCTTGAAATGTTGCAGTTTTCATTTTGGCCACTAGGTCTACAACTAAGCTGAGACTTTCTGTTCTTTAGGGATTATTTCCCAGTAATGCCTTTCTTCTAAGCACAGATAGGGGTTCAGTGAAAGTGGACACCAGTATATAGATAACACTGGACCCACCACCATTCACAACAGAGCTTAGAATGTAGAATGACCTTCTAAAAGGTCACAGAGAGTGGCCAGTGATATCTACAATCAATTCATCTGAATGAGGCAGATCCTGTCTATGTCCATGGATCCTGCAGTAAAGCATACTACTAAATGCTGTTAAAAACAACTCAGGCAAGATGGCTGCCCTCATAATAACATACCAAAAAAATTACAATCAGTAAATAGAAACAATAAAAAAAACATGTTCCAGTATCTGCCTCTAATAAAGGGGAAAAAAATTCTAAGCAATGAATTCCCTTTAAAACTATAATATATATAATGCGAGAAATAATTAATCGAAATTCCATCCCTCTTTTTTTAACAATCTGTTTTTAAAAAATTACAAAAAGCGCTAACAAGATGCCTATCTGTTGATTTCTATTCAAATAAGTGATTTTTGGAAATGTCCTCTAAAGGTTAAAATATTTTTGCAAATAATTCTTTAAAGTGGAAAAAAATACCCTGAAAGTGTTGGCAAAAAAGGCACATCTTAGAAAATATGTGAACGTAAAAGAAAATAAATAAATAAATCAAGTCTAACATAGGAACAGAGAACAAACAGCTCATATTTTTATTGTATTGTTATTCTCCCGCAGCATAGTGGAAAAGCACATTTCTATTTGTGTTGTCTAAAAGCTTATTATTAATAGCAATTGTTTAGCTTTTCACAGTCATGCAGAATTTATCTTACAGGGGGGGAAGTGTGTGAAAAAAAAAAAAGTACCCCGTCTTTGAAATCATCCTTTATGCCATATAGTTAAATGATCTGAATGGATTTCTCTTTTTTTATTTCAGAATTGAGATGAGTCTGCTTCTTTTAATATACCTTTAGAAATATTTTATTTCTTCATGATGACAGAAGCACTCACTGACAACTATTAATACATTATAAACACCCCATCAGAGTTATATAAAAACATGTCAGTTTTAAAGGGAACATCTTTGACAGCAAATTTTCTGATTGTGAAACAGCTGTGCCTCCAGTACAATGCATTAAGTAGTTTATTCCTTTTAGATAGTTAAATTGTGCATGAAATGTTGCTGGCGCAAGGGCTCCAAATCTGGCCTGATTAGCGAACATCTGTTACATTGGAAAAATTCATGTCTCCCCTAATTAGCTGTCAGCCTGATGTACATCAGCCGTGATGGTGCCGGATCCGCTGCTGTTTAAGTCAAACAGGTTTCTCTCCTATCCCATCACCTGCCCTTAAATCTCTTATTCTTCTATGTCGCTGTAATTAGAGATGGCTGGAAATACAATAGGGCAAAGTTATGGTCAGTTTTTTTCTTTAGTTTTTTCATCCCATCTGTGCATTCTTTTTTTTTTTTATTTTTTTTATTTGCCATCACATCCAAGTAACAGTCTTGATAACAGATCCGTCTGATAATCCTTTAATCCGCGCTCTCACGTTTACAGACTTCCGTAACTCTGGAATTGGCACTTAGTGATCGAAAAGGAAATCTATCTGCGGCTAAACATGCTGTCTGGTTTTAGGAAAGGACACGGCGTTGCTAAATATAAGGGGAGGCATCGGGACGCAGTCACATCGAGTGACACTATTATCTTGTATTGACAGAGATGTCACCGCTGATCAATGAGCGAATGTACTTCTTGGAATTATGCAAGTGGAAGTAGCTCTGGAGAAGAGTGAATTTTTTTGACGAAAAGGACAACACAGGAGATGGATGTAAAATATTGCTTTTTTATTGTAAATTCCAAAAACAAGGTGATCAGTTTCCATTTTAGGTTAATTGATGGAGGTATGTAACCAATATAGCAGTTTACTGTGTTTCATACTGGTTACTCTTCATCAGTGCAATGTAATAATGAAACTGTATGAAGTATCTAGTAAATAACTAGTAAGGTAACACAAAAGTAATTACAATAACCTGTAATTCTTTCATACAACTCTGCTATAATTTTAACCCCTAGAGGACACAGTGTGTAAATATACATACTGGAGCTCTGGTACTTGGTGCACCATGATGTTCATTTATGTTATGCAAATGAAATGGCGATCCCATCTATGTCTGTCATTAACCCTTCAGATGCCGGGATCAGTGCTGCTCATGGCATCTAAAACAGTTGTGGGGCTTTGGAGACACTCAACAGACCACCCACAGCCTGATTGCAGGGTTTCCGATGAGTCAAGATGGTGGCCGAAGGTCTCGGGGGATCTTCTTGTATTGTCTGTTTTGAGGCCAGCAATACAAGTAGATCATCGATATTACCGATCAGTGCTATGCCATTGCATAACACTGAACAGTAATAGAAATCGAAAGACTATTATAAAGACTATTATAAAATATGGGAATTGAATAGTAAAACAATGTTTTCAAAAACATAAATAAGCCCCACCTCTGAAGAAATTTAAATTGCCCCTTTTTTCCCATAAAAAAAAATAAATAAATATAGAAAGAAATAAACATTGGTATGAACAGGTGTGGAAATGTCAAAACTCTTAAAATATTATATTAATGATCCCATACGGTATATGGCATCAGAAAATGTAAGAAAGTCCAAAATAGCATATTTTTGATCAAATCACAGAAAGAATTTAATAAAAAGTGACAAAAAAGATCACATATTTGCAAATGTGGTACTGATTAAAGCTACAGTTCATGGTGCAAAAAATTTGCCCTTATACAAAAAAGTTTGACTGTTTTAGGAAGCAGTAAAATAATAGAAAAGTTATGTAAGCACGGGTATCATTTTAATCGCACTGACCCACAGAAAAAAAGATTGTCAGTTTTAGCTTAAAGGAGATCTGTAGTGCTCTGAACTGTATCCCCTATCCGAAGGATAGGGGAGAAGTTTTAGATTGCGGGGGGTCAGAGCACTGGGGTCCCCGCATGATCTCCTGTATGGGGCCGCGGCAATGTACAGGAAAGGGGGCATTCCATCCTTGCATGATGTGGCAGCTGGCAAGCCCCTCCATGAATCTCATAGAGATACATGGAGGGGCATGGCGGCTGCCGTGTCATGCGGGGACAGCATTCCCCCTTTCCTGTACATTGCCGTGGCCCCGTACAGGAGATTGCGGGGGCTCCACTGCTTGGACCCCCCGTGATCTAAAACTTATCCCCTGTCCTTTAAAGTGAACTGTGTAAATAAGAAATCTTCCAAAAGTAACAACATTTTGTGTTTTTTCCCCCTATAGAAGCAGATCAGTGCTATTAATGAAGCTTTATAGCTTGTGGCTACTAGTTATATTATTAAATAATATTACAGCGAGACATATGCAGAAACATAATTCCATTACACCTGCATGGGATAGAGTCACCTTATAAACACTTCATTGAAGCTTGGACGTTTGTTAAGTTCCTATGGGTTGAGGTCTTGGTATTTGTTAGATTTTATAAGTATACAAAAGTGGTAGTAGATTTCCTCTCAACTCAGCAGAAAAATGTTTTTATTTTGTTTACAGTCATGGCCGTAAATGTTGGCACCCCTGAAATTTTTCAAGAAAATGAAGTATTGCTGTTTATTCCCTTTGTATGTATTGGAACTAAACCAAAAAAGAGAGGAAAAAAAGCAAATTGGAAATAATGTCACACCAAACTCCAAAAATGGACAAAATTATTGGCACCCTTTCAAAATTGTGGAAAAATAAGATTGTTTCAAGCATGTGATGCTCCTTTAAACCCACCTGGTGTAAGTAACAGGTGTGGGCAATATAAAAATCACACCTGAAAACAGATATAAAGGAGAGAAGTTCACTTAGTATTTGCATTGTGTATCTGTGTGTGCCACACTAAGCATGGACAACAGAAAGAGGAGAAGACAACTGTCTGAGGACTTAAGAACCAAAATTGTGAAAAAATATCAACAATCTCAAGGTGACAGGTCCATCTCCAGAGATCTAGATTTGCCTTTGTCCACAGTGCGCAACATTATGAAGAAGTTTGCAACCTATGGCACTGTAGCTAATCTCCCTGGGCATGGACAGAAGAGAATAATTGATGAAAGGTGTCAACGCAGGATAGTCTGGATGGTGGATAAGCAGCCCCAAACAAGTTCCAAAGATATTCAAGCTGTCCTGCATGCTCAGGGAGCATCCGTGTCAGCGCAAACTATCCGTTGACATTTAAATGAAATGAAACTCTATGGCAGGAGACCAAGGAGGACCCCACTGCTGACACAGAGACATAAAAAAGCAAGGCTACATTTTCCTAAAATGAACTTGAGTAAGCCAAATCCTTCTGGGAAAACGTCTTGTGGACAGATGAGTCCAAGATAGAGCTTTTTAGTGAAGCACATCTTTCTAGTGTTTACTGAAAACGGAATGAGGCCTACAAAGAAAATAACACAGTACCTACAGTGAAATATGGTGGAGGTTCAATGATGTTTTGGGGTTGTTTTTCTGCCTCTGGCACTGGGTGCCTTGAATATGTGCAAGGCATCATGAAATCTGAGGATTACCAAGGGATTTTGGGTCGCACTGTACAGCCCAGTGTCAGAAAGCTGGGTTTGCATCGGAGATCTTGGGTCTTCCAGCAGGACAATGACCCCAAACATACATCAAAAAGCACCCAGAAATGGATGGCAACAAAGCGCTGGAGAGTTCTGAAGTGGCCAGCAATGAGTCCAGATCTAAATCCCATTGAACACCTGTGGAGAGATCTTAAAATTGCTGTTTGCAAAGGAAGAGTGGTCCAACATTCCGGCTGAGAGGTGTAAGAAGCTTATTGATGGTTATAGGAAGTGACTGATTTCAGTTATTTTTTCCAATGGGTGTGCAACCAAATATTTGGTTAAGGGTGCCAATAATTTTGTCCAGACCATTTTTGGAGTTTGGTGTGACATTATGTCCAATTTGCTTTTTTCCCTCCCTTTTTTGATTTAGTTCCAATACACATAAAGGGAATAAACATTTGTATAGCAAAATATTTGTTACTGCAATCCTTTTCTGTGAGAAATACTTCATTTTTTTGAAACATTTTAGGGGTGCAAACATTTACGGCCATGACTGTATATGATAAAAACCTGCATGCCACTATAAGTATTTCTTTGAACTGCAGCTGTAGCTGGACTGGAAAGTTGCTTTACAAGAAGTCTCCATGCAGTTCCCTGTCCAATATTGTTCAACCCTACAGACCCCAATCGAACAGAAAATTGGAAGATTAATTTGGGAATACTGTATTTATGGTATTTAAATAAAGTTAAAAAAACAGTAAAAACTAATAATTGGATAATGTGGACACATAACAATGGCTTTAGAACAGATTTTCAAGAAATCACCCTCATTTTCAATATTTTATTTTTTCCAGGTGACCTATGGGGAGTGGGACTTATTGTGGCTGCATTAAAGTCTACCTGTCATATCACAGAAAAAAAATAATGCTTATATATGTTACTCACTAGGTCATGCACATTTTTTACATGCCTTTTTTTATGTGTTCAGTTTCTGTATTTGGCTGAAAAATCCCTCTGTTCTGCTGGTCACTCATTTTAACATCCGCTGCTCAGGAAGGGGTGTGCCCGAGGCAAGCACTGAGCCCGCCCTCACTCACCATGCATTCACTTCCTCCCTGAGTCTGCTGTGCCAGGTATCTTCATCCAATCACTGCACTCTGCTCTGTAACCCCCTAGTATTCTTTTTTATAAGCCATAATTTCTATAAAAAGGCAATTAAAATGTTTATGATGTATATCACGAAGGCTAATGTTTTGTCAAGATGTACAATATATAAAAATGTTTTGATTCGGACAGTGCCCATTTATGTAAGCTTGGGTTTATGCAAAGTGATAGAATTATATTGAGAATATTAGACAATAGCTAAAAATGAGCATCATGTTTGATTCTGTTGGATCCAAGTGCTATAAAAAGCTTTCTGTCTGATGAACAATATGGCTAGAATTGTAGTGTGTTATTTATTATTATAGCTATCTGTCCCCAACAGAATGCATGGGTTAGGAAAATGTGCCAATGCTGGTCCCCTCTGCCAGACAGATGTTGCTAGGACGCTGTCCAAACTGTCCAACCTCATTTGAGTGCAAATAGCAAAGTGGGAGCCTGTAGAGATGATTCATTGGTGAGTTTTTATGGATGGTAACCAGGGGAAAATGGATAATCTGTTTGAGAGAAGGTGTCTGCTCGGAGCAGCAATCCACCGCTACGAGCAGATGCACTGCAATGTGCGAGTTGCCGTGCGCCTGTGCAGTATACTCACACATCGTGGCAGCTCTCGGCCTAGCTCATAGAGCAGGGGGAGAGGCCGCGATGTGTGCGAGTAGACCACGCATGCGCAGCGACTCGCACATCGCTTCAGTGTGTCTGCTTGTAGCGGCATATTGCCGCTCCGAGCAGGCACCTGTAAAGGCCCTTCAGCGGCGGATTCGCAGCATAATATGCGCTGGGGATCTGCTCATGTGGACGTACTCTTAGGCTTTATTTTTCATACCATAAACATTTATCATCTCAATTCTTCATTGCCTTCTTCTCTGTTAAAATTTTTCACACTGACTACACATTTCATTGAAAATGACAGCAATACATTACAAGTCAACAATGTGTTATCAAGTTATATATGCACTAATTATATGCTAAGTGTAGCATTAGATTATAGGAAAAAAACAACTATTTCTAGAGTTAAAACCTATTTGCAATTGTCTAATAAATGAATATATTTGATTAATAAAATTTTTGTTGACTTTCATGCTTTTCCTCTCCTGATGCAAAATGCCGACTCTGTACTTCTCTCAACAGACTTTCTGTCTAGTGTACATCCTGTAAGAGACTTCTTGTTCCTGCTGTACACACCAGCTGGGAATTCAGCCAGCTATATCTCTCTTCCGCTATGTGAGATGCTACTGTGGGTCTAGTGGGAGGAGTTATAGTCATGTAGGTGCAGTGGGTGGGAGAAAGAGTTGGCCCTCCAGATGTTGCAAAACTTCAACTCCCAGCATGCCCTACAGCCATTAGCTGCAGCTACCGGCTGTCCAGACATAGCCAGGAATGCTGGGAGTTGAAGTTTTGCAATATCTGGAGGGCTGCAAGTTTGAGACCCCTGCTCTAAAGTCTCACGCATGTGCAGTAACAATTAAGGGCTGCTACATCAATAACAGTGCATGTTGTTTAAAATGCATTTTACAGAAAAATGGTGCATCGAGGACAAGGTAACATCTTAGTCATTGTTATGTGCCCTATTAGCCCATACCAGCAGCTGACAATGGTCTTACCTGCTGAAAGGTTCCCTAAGGTGTTTTCTTGGACTTAAAAATTGATGACCTCTTTCTATGATAAACTGCCAATATTTAATCAGCGAGTCCAGATAATAGGACCACCATCAATTTTGAATAAATTGAGATGCTCCAGTACCAGGCATAGCTGGCCATATAGAAACCCTAGTGTGCCTCTAGTAACACTTTGGCCCCTTTTTTATGTTCATCAGTGGGATCCCAAGGGATAGGCCCTGATGATCAAACACGCCATCAGTATATCAGTCCTTGAAAACCCATTTAATACAGTGAGAATAATTTACCAAAAAGTTTGTGCCTAGACCTTGTTGTAAAATTTTCCAAAATTTGGTGCATTTTGTAGAAGTTTGGTGCATCTTGTAGACGAAACTGTATCATAGTCATAACTTGTTTTAGACACTGGTTAGTTGGAAAAGGAGTCTGTCTTAGTGTGAAAGGGTTGCAGCTGGAAAGAGGCATGGTTTAAAATATGACATAATGTGCTAAAATTGTGCCATAATTTGGGGTACAATATTACCACAAAGTTAGCAAACCAATAGTCTGTATAAAAAGTTAGACAAGTCTAAAGGTCAAATGCCAAATTTATTATATACTGGAGCACTTGCCATTGTGAAAAAAGTGGAATCTATTCATTTATGCTTTCTATGTTGCTAATATAAAAGTGGTTATCCACTTTTAGCAATATTTACTCCATTGACTACATTTATATCAATGGGAATGAGCTGTAATACTGCACACAACCTGAGGACAGGTGGGGCGCTGTTTCTGGCAGAAATCAGCTCTGTTTTTCTAATCCTGAAACCATTTTATAGCACTCCCACTTGCCCCCCCTCCAAGCTAGACCCTTGACTCGGTATAACATGTTTTCTATAATTTGCCATAATCTATGGCAGTGGTGGCTTTACAGCTGTCCCAAAATTACAAATAACAGCATCCTGTGAAAAATACAGATGCATTGTATGCTGGGACTTGTGGTTTACAGGTTGGAGACCCCGTAATTATAGTGTGTAGGTATACACCGCTCACTTCCTTCGGGTCTCACTGCATCACCTGTGCACAGACACGCCAGTCCCGCCCTCGGCTATGTGCACTATTAGAAGAAAGAAGGTTGTCCAGCACTTGGGATATGCAGGTAAAAATCAATGCTTTCTTAATTGATAATCTTCGAACAGGGATCAAAACAGAGATAACGTCTGACGCGTTACGCACCTAGGTGCTTAATCGTAGACCAGTCTATGATTAAGCACCTAGGTGCGAAACACGTCAGACGTTATCTCTGTTTTGATCCCTGTCCGAAGATTATCAATAAAGCAAGCATTGATTTTTACCCCCTAATTATGGTAGAATCTGTTTCCTATTTCTTACAAAAAAAGTAGGTTATAAAGAAACAACAAACTAAAAAACACCCATTGACTAAAATGCAGAAGCCATAACCGATTAGTGACATCATTAACAATTAGTCATATCCAATATTCGCTCTGTGACACAAATGATCGGCTTATGAGTGTCAACTGGGCACCTTCCCTTTGACACATCACAATACATAAGCTGTCATTTCCTTGTGCAGCCAATTAGAACAATATTCTTATCATCGCTAAAGATCAGAATTATACACCAGCCTATCAACTGCAAAGAAGAAAGTAAGCGAGGAATTGACAGCACGCTATAAAAATACACACACATTTTGTTGTGTCTACCGACATCCCAAAAGGTGATTCAACAAATTCTGAAGCATCTAATGGGCTGAGCGCGCGCCGTTCTGCAGGGATTGCCCACTGATAATAGTCAGGTCAGTCACGTGACATATTCTAATTCCAATGATATGACACTTGTGCTCATTATCTCTACAATGAGATAGTAGTTGGTAAGAAATGTTACCACCATGTAATAAGCAGCACTACAGCGTAATTCTGTCTTTCTTAAGATAGCTCAAGTTAGCATCCAGCAGAGAGGTGAACTTGTAAAATTTGCCACCCGCAGCTGCCGTCTATCCATCATTGACTTCCTCAGCAATTCTTCCGTGTAGTCGGTTTTCCTGATACAAAAACAGGAGCTTCTGCTTTAATTTCCAGAGCTACAAACATAAATACACATAACCAAATATATTTATCCGCCATCAGATGCCTATTTATAAATATTCAATACATCTTTGTTGATAGATGTCTGGCCTATCTATAGATATTTCATGTTTCACATTTAAGGAAAATAAAAAAATAATAATAATATTGTTGCTTTCCCGAAACGAGCAGCTATTTGTTCACTCGGAGAATGTCACATCAATTGTAAAGCCATCAGCCTTCGAAGCGCGTCGGTGATTGCTTCATATTTACCGTTAGTCCAGCAATGGAGATGGCACTTTTAAAGTCCTTGGACAGACTAGTGAGTGTGACATTTAAAGTGTTGATTTTTTTTTTTTCAGCACTTATGTTAATTGTTGTAATTTTCTTGATGAACCACTATTCTGGTTGCCTGATGCAGCCAAGATAGTTTTACATTTTCTATGCAGGCCTCTTTGCCATTTGGTCGTTGTAGTGTCAGCTTCAAGTGTACTGAAAGCACACAAAATTGCAAGCAAATTGCATCAGATTGCCAACATTGTGAAAAGGTAAATTGCTTGCAAATCTATTTAAACCACTGCCCTACTTTCATCAGCTTCAGTACTTGGTATTCATGATTGCTTAATTGACGACCTTTCCTATTGTGTAGTGCTTTATGGTGTAATGGAAAGCGATCTTTACCAAACCAATTACCCTTTTTTCTCAGCACTGCATTATCGCTTTGATTGCAACTGCCAGTCCTTTGTAAATGAACTTTCTGATTTCAATGATGTTTTTTTTTCTTTTTTTTTTTTTAAATGTAAGATAGAAAGAAGTGGCATTCATAGTGCGTGTGTTATGTTCTGTGTTCAAATCTCGTCTTTTTTTAAATTTTTTATTTTATTTTAAAGGTGCCATTGTCTGGGGAAAAAAATGGACTGAAGGGTGACATAGTATCTACAAATATCCATGTAACTATTATTAATATTATAATGTCTGCTTTTGTAACCTGGGCTCAATTAGAGAAAGATAGGAGAAATGTTTTGTCAACTTGTCAGGCGCGCAGGAAATGTTTTCTAGTGTTTTTCTTTTGTTAACACATATATATTGTCTGAATGTGCTTCGGAAATTGGCAGGATAAATATTTGATATATATATATATATATATATATATATATATATATATACAATATTAAATCTCACTCATGCTACTTGCGGATTGCCCTGTGTGCTATGTGTGAACATACCCTAAGGCAGTGTTTCCCAACCAGTGTGCCTCCAGCTGTTTCAAAACTCCAACTCCCAGCATGCAGCGGTTTTGCTACAACTGGTGCCATACTGGTTGGGAAACTCTACCTTTGGGTTTGTGCACTCACACGCAAGGAAAACCGCAAGTAGAATCCACAGCATGTAAGCGAGCTTAAATATTTACTATATATATATATATATATATATATATATACATTTATTTCTATTTATTTATCCTGTCGTTTTCAAAGCACATTCATAAATATTTTTATATATATACTGTATTTATCCTGATATTTGCGTGCCTCCAGCTGTTTCAAAACTACAACTCTAAGCATGCCCGGGAATGCTGGGAGTTGTAGTGTTGCTACAACTGGTGGCACAATAGCACATTAGTTGGGAAACACTGCCTTTGGGTATGGTCACTCACACAAAGGGAAATCGGTAAATAGAATCCAATTCACAGCATGTAATCAGTCAGATTTAATATTCAATATATATATATATATATATATATATATATATTAAATGACAATATATATATATATATATATATATATATATATATATATATATATATCCTGTCATTTTCCTTCAACCCTCAAAGCACATTCAGATAAGGTATATTTAAAAACAAAAATAAAACACCAGAAACATTTCCTGTGCACTTGAAAAGTTGACATGCTGGCAGTTGTAGATTTAAAACAGCTGGAGGCATACTGCTTGGGAAACACTGCCCCAAGGTGATGTTGCTATGTAGTGGATATTTTGCAGATTTTCAGCATTTTTTTTTTTACAGATTTCCCCAATGAAGAGTGTCAAGATGTGCAACAAATCTTCAGATAATTGTCAGCAAAAGAAATATGTGAAAAAAAGTGAAGGAACTCACCCACGATTTTCACTCAAGGGCTGGTCCTGCAGGACTCCTGCTAACGGTAATGGTGCTCCTGTTGTAGAAAAAATGCAGGAACTCAGTTCCCACGTGTTCCTGCAGGACTTGACCCCTGGGTCTTGTTCACACAATGTATTTTAATTTGTTATTTTTTTTTGGGGGGGGGGGGGGGGAGTGGTAAAACATCCATAAAAAGCGCAATTTTAAAACTCGAGTTCTAAAAATAGTTGACGTTCTGTGTTTTTATAGGGCCGATTATGGACGGAAAAAGAGCCAAATTTAAATTGGTATAACTTGCCATTAAAAAAAAATTTCATGTAAAAACGGACAATTCTTTTCCACACAATTTCTTTTTACAGCTGTAAATACCAGCCATAAATATTGCGTAAACATTGGGAGAGATTTATTAAAACCTGTGTAGAGTAAAAGTTGTACAGTTGCCCATTGAAACCAATAATATGGCTTCTTTCATTTTTACAGGCCTCTCTAAAATTCCAAGAAGCTAGCTGATTGGTTGCTATGGGGAACTGCACCACTCTTCCTCTATACAGATTTTGATAAATCTCCCCGTTAGTCCCCAAAGCTAGGTATGTGTGGACCCAGCCTAAGGCTAAGTTTCTACTTGTTTTTTTGGGGGGGAAAAACGCCAAGAAAAACGCCAATTCTGCCGCTTTTTCGGCCAAAAAACGCTGCGGCCAGATGTTAGCTGTAAATCAATGAGAAATCGCAAAATTCTTATTCCACTTGGCATTTTTCACTTTGGCTTTTTTTTTTTTAATCCTTTTAGCATTTTTTCACTCTTTTTTGGCGGTTTTCAGCTCCTTTGCGGTTTTCCAAAATCGCAGCATGTTGAGCCACTGGAGAGAAAAACGCCAAGAAAAACGATATGTGGGTTTTAACTTTGGCTTTTTTCTGGGTGGATTTTATTCTTTTTTGGACTTTAGCGATCCAAAAAAGGGATGAAAATTCCTTTCTTAATAAAATTTTATAGGGTACCATTATAAAAAAAAAAAATAAAATACAGTAGTGAAAGAAAAAATTGTATCTAACGAAATGTATCTTTTATAACAACATTTTTATAAATTTTTAAAACAGGGATCAATTTATGTGGGCGGGGACCTAAAAATATAGCCGACAATAATAAAAATGTAGTGTGTGTATGTTTTTCACTTTTTTTCTTTATTTTTCTAATTTTTTTTAGGTTGTACTACTACTCCCAGCATGGAACACACTGTTCCATGATGGGAGTAGTAGTACCTGTACTAATTGACAGATTGCCCGTTGCGATCCTCCTGTATAATGCACAGATGCGGCCAGCCGCTCTTCTATGGTCCCCTGCACTGCCGTATATATACACCTATTCATATTTCCCGCAGAGATGTCATTGGCCAGATGGTTCCAGCCAATCACAGCTATGTGGGAAATAGGAATAGGTGTATATATA
The DNA here is from genome assembly GCF_029499605.1 of Hyla sarda. Taxonomy (NCBI): domain Eukaryota; kingdom Metazoa; phylum Chordata; class Amphibia; order Anura; family Hylidae; genus Hyla; species Hyla sarda. The sequence continues at coordinate 75,431,772 of NC_079193.1, read as the reverse complement.
CGGCAGTGCAGGGGACCATAGAAGAGCGGCCGCCCGCATCTATACATGAGGGTCACAGCGGGTGTCAGGAGTGACATCCACTGTGATCTTTCCTTAAATGCAGGTACTACTGCTCCCAACATGGAGCCCACTCTGCTCCATACTGGGAGCTGTAGTACCTGCATTAATAGACAGATCGCAACAGGTGTCAGAAATTACACTCGCTGCGATCTGTCTATTAATGCAGGTACTACAGCTCCCAGCATGAGGCAGAGTGTGCTCCATGTTGGGAGTAGTAGTACTACCTTAAAAATAGAGAAAAAAAAGTGAAACACACACACTTTTTTTAACAATTAATAAAAAATTTGTTATAAAATATATAAATTTAGCTAAATAAAGTATTTTTCCATCACTACTGCATCCTTTTTTTTTTTTTTTTTTTTGGTACCCAACAAATTTTGGGTACCAAAACAAACTGCCAAGGTCCAATTTCCACACAAATGAAAAAACGCCAGAAAAAACACCAGACACAGGAAATTGCACTGCCGTTTTTTATGGCGTTTTTTCTTGCGTTTTTTTTTAAACCAAAAAACGCAGGACAAAAAAACAAGTAGAAACTTAGCCTCAGGGATATGTTTCAGACTTGCTGCAGATTTTATCAATTAACTTACAGCCATTTTTTTTATACTATTGGGGGGGGGGGGGGGGGGGGATTTATCAAAACCTGTCCAGCGGAAATGTTGCTGAATTGCCCATAGCAACCAATCAGATATCTTTTTTCCTTTTTCAGTGGTTCTGAGCAACTCAGTAGCTTTTCCTCTGGACAGGTTTTGATAAATCTTCCCCAATGTGTGCACTGATGGATGCTTTTCCATAGAATGCAAAAAGAAAAAATGTTTATAAAAATACTAAAACCTTTTTTTTACCTATTTTACTGTGATTTCTTTGTTTTCATTTTACACTGTGTGAACTTGAGCTGTTTAAATATCCTCTAAATATCATCTACTGGGACATTACAAACCCCCTACTTAACAGAAGTTGTCCTCCACAAAGGGTCCTGTAAGGCTTTGAGTGCCAAAGCGGCCTTGGGGCCGAATGCATTCATAAGGCATTGCAATTAATGTCCATTTCCAGGACAAATTTATTGGCACCCTTTCAAAATTGTGGATAAATAAGATTGTTTTAAGCATGTGATGCTCCTTTAAACTCACCTTGGGTAAGCTACAGGTGTGGGCAATATAAAAATCACACCTAAAAGCAGATAAAAAGGAGAGGTCTATATAGTCTTTGTATTGTATGTCTGCGTGTGCCACATTAAGCATGGACAACAGAAAGAGGAGAAGAAAACTGTCTGAGGACTTGAGAACCAAAATTGTGGAAAAATATCAACAATCTCAAGGTTACAAGTCCATCTCCAGAGATCTAGATTTGCTTTTGTCCACAGTGCACATTATCAAGAAGTTTGCAACCCATGGCACTGTAGCTAATCTCCCTGGGCGTGGACAGAAGAGAAAAATTGATGAAAGGTGTCAATGCAGGATAGTCCGAATGGTCGATAAGCAGCCCCAAACAAGTTCCAAAGATATTCAAGCTGTCCTGCAGGCTCAGGGAGCATCAGTGTCGGTGCAAACTATCTTTCAACATTTAAATTAAAGGAAACGTTATGGCAGAAGACCCAGAAGGATGCCACTGCTAACCCCGAGACATAAAAAAGCAAGACTACATTTTGCCAAACTGAACTTGATTTAGCCAAAATCCTTCTGGGAAAACATCTTGTGGACAGATGAGTCCAAGATGAAGCTTTTTGGTAAAGCACATCATTCTACTGTTTACCGAAAATGGAATTGAGGACTACAAAGAAAAAGAGCACAGTACCTACAGTGAAATATGGTGGAGGTTCAATGATGTTTTGGGGTTGTTTTGCTGCCTCTGCCACTGGGTGCCTTGAATGTGTGCAAGGCATCATGAAATCTGAGGATTACCAACGGATTTAGGGTCGCACTGTACAGCGCCGTTTCAGAAAGCTGGGTTTGTGTCAGAGATCTTGGGCCTTCCAGCAGGACAATGACCCCAAGCATACGTCAAAAAATGAATGGCAACAAAGCGCTGGAGAGTTCTGAAGTGGCAGCAATGAGTCCAGATCTAAATCCCATTGAACACCTGTGGAGAGATCTTAAAATTGCTGTTAGGAAAAGGCACCCTTCCAATAAGAGAGACCTGGAGCAGTTTGGAAAGGAAGAGTGGTCCAACATTCCGGCTGAGAGGTGTAAGAAGCTTATTGATGGTTATAGGAAGTGACTGATTTCAGTTATTTTTTCCAATGGGTGTGCAACCAAATATTAAGTTAAGGGTGCCAATAATTTTGTCCATCCCATTTTTGGAGTTTGGTGTGACATTATATCCAATTTGCTTTTTTCCCCTCCCTTTTTTGGTTTAGTTCCTATACACACAAAGGGAATAAACATGTGTATAGCAAAACATGTGTTACTACAATCCTTTTCTGTGAGAAATACTTCATTTCTAGAAAAATTTCAGGGGTGCCAACATTTACGGCCATGACTGTATATATATATACTATGACAGTTGATGCATAACAATAGTTTATACAAGACTAGACTTTTCAACCAATGGCATTTGTCCACCCTCCTTAGTATATAAGGGGCTGTAGTCTCTAAATTCACTCTCTTCTCTCTTGTTCCTGACACTCAAGCAAGCACAATCAGCATATCTCAATTCATCCTACCTAGGCCAAAGCCTAAGGAACCTGCAGCTACTACAAAACCATTCGTTATCAAGCTCTATCTACAATTCCTAGTGACTACTATTCAACTCAAAGCCCATAATTAGTAGCACAGTGGCCTGCTCAAATCTGAAGACTACTAGTCCCAGCAAAGCCTGTGAGGCATCCTGCATCCCGGTTACCTCAAGAGAACTGAATAACTGTAAAGACTGTTTCCTGAGAAGCTTAAGTAAAAGTTCCAGTTATCTCATAATCCCACTGTGGACATTCCATTATTTATTTCCTGCCGTTTTTGGGACGGTTTTCGGCAGGGCCTTCTATACTAAACAACCTCACCCTGGCGTCACGACAAACCAAGGGTTAAAACCACTAGACCCTGTAACATTATTGCCTCACCCAGTCACCACAACTCTTTTGTGGGGGATTGGTTTGCCGGAGGCTTTCTGCCCAATGCCTTGACTACTGGGGTAACTTGGCATTACCCATTTCTCCCCAGAACACTAGTTATCTTTAAGGGGTACTCCGGTGAAAAACTTTTTTTTTTTAAATCAGCTGGTGCCAGAAAGTTAAACAGATTTGTAAATTACTTCTATTAAACAATCTTAAATCCTTCCTGTACTTATTAGCTGCTGAACACTACAGCGGAAATTCTTTTTCTTTTTGAAACACAGAGCTGTCTGCTGACATCATGAGCACAGTGCTCTCTGCTGACATCTCTGTCCATTTTAGGAACTGTCCAGAACAGCATATGTTTGCTATGGGGATTTCCCTTTTACTCTGGACAGTTCCTAAAATGGACCAGTATTCAGCAGCTAATAAGTACAGGAAGAATTAAGATTTTTTAATAGAAGTAATTTACAAATCTGTCTAACTTTCTGGCACCAGTTGATTAAAAAAAAAAAACGTTTTTCACCGGAGTACGGAGTTGCTCCTCCCTTGTATCCCTGCAGGATCTTGGTTGCCTAGTGCTATAGTGAAAGTCCTGAGTCCCTGTTACCGTGTACCTTTTTCTTGCTACCTTACCTACCTTGCACCTGTGTTACCTGCCCTGAACTTCTGCCATCTTACCACGTCCTGCCATTCTCCTTCTGTGCCATACCACCTCCCAGCTACCTGTGTGGACGAGTAGTGCCAGGGGTAGCGACCTGGGTGCCGTCTGCCGCAGCAAGACCATCCTGCTTCTGCTCCCAGGCACGGCTCACGTCATCATCCACACAGACCCAGAGGATCTACCACCTGCCGTGATCCGTTATAGTAAGATCCGGCCATGGATCCCGCTGGGGTGCCTTTGCCAGATGTCTCGGATCTTTCCACCGTCGTGGCTCAACAGTTGCAGCAGTTAGCCCATCAGGCACAATAATTCTATCAACTCTCAGCCATGGTGCAACAGCTTCTTGTCGCTCAGCAGCAACAACAGCAACAGCAGCAGCCACCTGTTCCTGATCCTCCTCCTGTGTCTGCAGCTTCTCCTGGGACCAAGCTTCATTTGTTCATGTCTTCTAAGTATGACAGAGATCTCAAGCTCTGTAGAGGCTTTGTGACAGAGTGTTCTATTTATCTAGAACTCATGGCGGATCTGTTTCCTTGCAGAATTCCGCAATGCATTTGAAGAACCCATGCGAGCCTCCTCTGCCGAGATGGCTCTTCTGAACCTCTGCCAAGGGAACTCTTCCATTGGCGACCACGCGGTTGAGTTCCACACTCTTGCCTCTGAACTTGCTTGGAACGACGAGGCCTTGTGTGCTACCTTTAAAAAAGAACTTTTCTCTAGAATCAAGGATGCTCTCGCTGCACGAGATTCCCCCGACTAACCTGAACGAACTTATCCATTTAGCCACTCGAATTGATGTACATTTTGCAGAGAGGCAAGAAGAACTTCCTTTGGAAAAAGAACCTGCCCGAACACGGCAATTACCTCATCTGGCACCCGTGTTCCAACATCCACCTCTACTGTCTTCTTTGGCTCCTGCCGAAGAGGCTATGGATGTGGACCGTTTTCACTTAACGTAGCAGGAAATGAGAATTTGTGCCTATATTGTGCCAGTCCGGAGCACAATTCTGGACTGTTCTGGACATCCTCTGCGTCCGGGAGAGCGCTCTCTTCTTGGACAAGTAGGAGTGGCATGCCTTAATGTGAATATTACCTCTCCTCGCTTGACCACCCCGGTTCAAATGTTTACCTCTGCCAAGACTTCTTTCACCACTTCTGCTTTTTTGGACTCTGGCAACTGCTGGTTCTGCTGGCAACTTCATTGGTGCCTCCTAGGTCCACAAACACCGTCTTACAGTGACGCGTCTTGTCAAGCCCTTCTACATTTCTTCTGTTAATGGACAAAATCTGAACTGTAAGGTGCAATTCCGCACTGAACCCCTCGTCATGCAAGTGGGGGATTTGCATAAGGAAAAAATTTAGTTTTATGTGCTACCACGTTGCACTTTAGAGCTTCTTCTTGGTCTTCCTTGTCTTCAACATCTTTCTCCACATTTTGACTGGAAATCTGGTGAAATCACTTGTTGGGGACAATTTTGCCAAGATCACTATCTCGTGCCTCCTATTAGGCTTGCAAATAAAAGATTCAGAGCCGACGTTCTTTCCAGATCCTCCCATGTCGCAGGATTGGACTCCACGCCAAGGCATAATGTTCCTCAAGTGATATCTTCTGTGCCTGTTAAACTCAGATGTAAAGTCTTGAATTTGGGACATTCTTCTTTGCCATTTGGTCACCTTAGAAGACGGAAGACTCCATGACAGAAACCTGCAAGTTCCTTACAGCCTTTGCCCATTCCAGAAACCCCTTGGTCTCATGTAGTGGGAAACTTTCTGAGGTCCAAAGAAGAGGGTGGGTACTGTAACATCTGTGCTCCAGCCAGACACGGTAGTCCAACAGATCCCCCATGACTCGACTTTCGTCCTGCAGAGTCTTCCAGGTATATAGGTCTTTCTGGACCTTCTCGGACCTGGACATTTGAATGGGGCAGTATAGGCCTAACTGTCGCCCCTGAGGGCTCCTGAGCAGGTGCAAGCGGAGTAAAAACATCTTTAGACTCAGTCCCGGACTCAATTACTTGAATAGCCAGTCTTTTAAAAGCGGGGAAGGACAGACTGGGGTTCTGAACTGCTAGCATTCTCAACTGGGCTTTGTCCCACTTATTATGAACCCCATCAATAAACCTGTCCATTAACACTTTGTTGCCCTGCTCAGGTGTGATACCAGCTATTTTTTGAACAGTCTCTAGGGCATTCTGTAGGGCTACGGCATAAGCTCTTAAAGTCTCATCTGGTTTCTGTCGCCTCTCATACAAAGGGAGAAAGGGAGACGTACTTGTGATGTAGAATGTGATTCAAATACCTGGTACAGCCCTTCAAAGGTCTGCTCTACAGTTGCCTTCTCAGTGGCGGGCCAGGTGCGGACTTCCTCAAGTGCTGGTCCCTATAATTGTCCTATGAGCAGCTGCACCTGTTGATTAGGAGGAAGAGAGTAGAAGACAAACAAACTCTGGATCTTCTCCTTGAAATCCCTCAGGGTGAAGGGGTTTCCATTGTAAATAGGGAGGACAGGATTCCCCAAGAATACTGGTGCTGACATCTTGTAGACTTTTTGAGTACGCCGTCACTTTAAGATGAATTGAGTGTGCTGTTGCTTTAAGATGATTTGAGTGTGCTGTCGCTTTAAGATGATTTGAGTGTGTCATTGCTTTAAGAAAATTTGGGTGCGCTGGTCCTTTAAGATGCTTGGCAATATGCGGCAGCGATTTAAACCTTGATTAACAGGAACCCTCCGAGTGGCGCTCCCCCTCTTATGTTGTGAGTACCCGTGGACTTCGTTGGGCACTATGTGGTAAATGCGAGCTGCCACTGATGCTGTAGACTGATTGCGGGAGATCGTTGGTTTATGCAGAGTCTGCACTGCAGCGGGTACTTGGTGGTATAGCGCACAGCCGGACGCAGCCGTCGGAGCCTTTAATATGGCTGCGCCGGGGGAACTTCCTGTTTGGTCCAGCTGGTAAAGTCTTCCCCCGTGCAACACAGGGCAGATCTTCATTTCTGGCTCGCACACTGAAGAGGCATCACCGCTGGGGACAGACGGGGCGGAGCTGCGACCGCTCCAACGCCCGGGAAACACTGAACTCTGTTTAACCCTTTGAGGTACGGACTTTACACACTTTATAACAGCAATTAAGAGTCTCTCTTTCACCTCCCCCACTACTTTATCAGCGCTCGTTAGTAGCTCTTTGCAATAAGGACAGTCGCCTACAATCTTCTGCTGCAAACTTTTTCGCAACTGCATGCGATTTTCTTTGGACACAGTTCAGACTCAGACTAAAAGGGAGGAGGTGCGGCTTTATGGCTAAGGCGCACACCCGTAACCGTTTTGGGATGCCAAAGTTGTGGTGATGCCAAAGTTGTGGTGTGACCATGGGGTGTGAAGGGTGTAGGTGGATGGGACAGATGGTATAGCCCAGGGGCAAGGTGTTATTAACCATTAATGTTTGTGACGCCAGAGTGCTTTTTCCGGTAACCACCTGAACGATAGCACCGCTATCCCAAGATTAGGCAGGGCAATAATAGACCAAGACCAGGTATAGGTTAAAGTGGTACTCCGGTGAAAACCTTTTTTCTTTTCAATCAACTGGTGGCAGAAAGTTAAACATATTTGTAAATTACTTCTATTAAAAAATCTTAATCCTTCCAGTACTTATTAGCTGCTAAATTCTACAGAGGAAATTCCTTTATTTTTGGAACACTGATGACATCACGAGCACAGTGCTCTCTGCTGACATCTCTGTCCATTTTAGCAACCATGCATAGCAGATGTATGCTAAGGGCAGCATGGTGGCTCAGTGGTTAGCACTGCTGCCTTGTAGTGCAGGGGACTTAGGTTCAAATCTCACTAAGGACAACAAAAAATAAAGCGTTATTATTATTAAAATAACGTCAGTAGAGAGAACTGTGGTCGTGATGTCATCAGAGAGCATTCCAAAAAGAAAAGAATTTCCTCTGCAGTATTCAGCAGCTAATAAGTACAGGAAGGATTAAGATTTTTTATTAGAAGTAATTTACAAATATGTTTAACTTTCTGCCACCAGTTGATTTAAAAGAAAAAAGGTTTTCACCGGAGTACCTCTTTAATGGTAGTGTTACTGAGGTTAGACAGTTGTTAAAGCATTTACAGCTAGGCCAGAATCCCAGGAGAGTTAACCAGTAACACAGAAAGGGTCTTGGAGCTTGCTGGGACTTGCAGTACTTTTGGGTCAGACTTCAACACAGCCACTCTGACTATAATTGACTTGACTAGTGACTTGACTTTGGTACAGCAGACATAGCTGAGTCAACTTACTGACAATAGCTGGTGTGCAGGCTTTATGGCCTCCAGGTGTACTGGACACAGGATCTGTGATGTCTGTGCTTTGCTGTTCTTCAGCAGGATTGATGGTGTAAAAGAGAGAGATGTGGTAGAAAGGGGGCTGAGCCAGAAGCCCATAGGTCAAGCTGCAGGTCAGGTGGTCATCTCGTGCTCTCTGGGTAACATAACACATCATGTGAACATAACAGGTGATACCTCCAAAAGGTCCTTAAAGGTCCTTTATACTTTATATACCTATACATAACATTATGCACTATATTTACAACACTATACATAACATTAGACTTACTACCATGGGGGAGACGCTGCAGGAGAGCCCCTATGACAATGAGGAACTCAACCTGACAGGGCCTAATTAATGTACAGGAGTATATCCCGCACTGGGACATTAGACACACACATATATATATATATATATATATATATATAGATATATATATATATATATAAACAAAAAGCAACAGCACACAAAAAAATGAAAGAGTATAAGGTGAGATGCAGGCAACCTGTTAAAGGATCAAGTCCAACAATCCATCCAAAGATAAAAAAAAAGAAGATCAGGGCAGCACTCCAATAACATGAACAAAGTGAATTTATTCCATCAAAGCAATGTGCAAAACAGCAGCGACGTTTCGATCCTCTCCAGGATCTTTTTCAAGCTGAACTAAACAGATTTGTGGTTTCTTTTATACATACAACCATAAAGTGAATCAATTATCAATAAAGTGCGATATCAAAATACAATAAAGTGCAATTAGTGCATAAAATGTGTACAGTAGAATGATCAGTATACATTGTAAGGCTCATATATCCTTCTTATTATGAGCAAGGTGCTTATACATGTATCCACAATAACTGGACACTAAAGTGCTTACAGTGATCTTAAAGCAATCAGATTGCCTATAATTAAAAACAGTCAAACAATCAGAGGAATAACTATAGTAACACTATACCTTAAGCATGTGTGATGGCGTGCATGGACACTCTGCGTTCCGGAAGCGCCGTCTGTGCCAGCCCCACCCCTAACATGACATTGTTGGCAATCATTGGTTTGAGATCTCCGTCCTGCAAACACCAGTGAGTATCGGCGCGTGCGCAATGCCGGCTCTTACGTCCGTACATAGTCACGTACCTGCGCCTGCGCACCGAGGAAATTGGTACGGCAGCAACCATCTTGAAAACTGGAAAATCTACCCTAACATAAAAGAACATAAAAAAAACAATGTACATGATTAAATCATTCTACAGTAGAATACCTTTCAACTCTCGGACATTATAATGCAGCAGTCAATATGTAAACAGGCGACCATGGGGCAGGATCCCATGCCAACCTCATGCCGCCAATGCTCAAATCCAGGTAAAATTAAAATGAAAAAATTAAAAATAAAAAAAAAGTAAAAAATAAAAATAATAATAAATGAATGAAAAAAAAAAAAAATGAATGAAATGAAAAAAATGAAAAAGACAAGGGAAATAAAATTTATGGCAACAAGCTAATCCTAATACATATTAGATTCATGTTCTCTCAAATCTCGCTTTCTCAGAGCAAAGAGCAGGGCATTGTTTAGCCAGACTAGAGCGGATTCTGGCCACAAAACCCCTATTCTGTAGGTCACCCTTACCAACATGTACTGTATTGTAAGTCCATGTTATGGATATGTATAAAAGAAACCACAAATCTGTTTAGTTCAGCTTGATCCTGGAGAGGATCGAAACGTCGCTGCTGTTTTGCACATCGCTTTGATGGAATAAATTCACTTTTTTCACGTTATTGGAGCTAATATAAGATAGATAAATAGATAGATAAATAGATATGCAGTAGATTAATGCAGCACACCAGAAACATCCAATAAAGTGCAATTTATTCCATGGTGCAAAGGTACAATGTTTCAGTAGCCTCACGCTACCTTTTCAAGTCAAGCATGAGGCTACTGAAACATTGTACCTTTGCACCATGGAATGAATTGCACGGTATTGGATGCTTCGGGTGTGCTGCATTAATCTACTGCATATCAAGTTTGGATTGCCTAGCCAGGATCCTATACCTGCGTGCACCCATTTTGGCTTTTTAATTTTGGATGTGCTGCTCTTTTCTACCTAGGTAAATAAATAGATGGATAGACAGACAGATGAAAGATGATAGATAGCAAATGTATACTGCTATTAAAACACTTGTTTGCCTTTTAATGGAATAAAAATAAACACTTTTTTTCATCAATTTAATTTGCTGCGGAGAGATTACCTTTTCTAGATAGATAGATAGATAGATAGAGGGTAAAGAACACTGCAGCACTCCAAGGATGTGGATGACAAACTTGTGAAAAAGTGTTTATTCCATCAAAATGCAGAAGGCAACGTTTCAGCTGCTAACATGCAGCCTTTCTCAAGCCGAGAAAGGCTGCATGTTAGCAGCTGAAACGTTGCCTTCTGCATTTTGATGGAATAAACACTTTTTCACAAGTTTTTTTATCCACATCCTTGGAGTGCTGCAGTGTTCTTCACCCTCTTGGAATTTTGGAGTCCTGGGTCTCACACTGAGTTGCACCCACTTCCAACAACTCTGATGGTGTGCTGCTTTTTCTTCATTTTTTTTTTTTTTAGATAGATAGCTTGAAAATGGCTTCAAAGACAGCTAAGATGTTGCACCTGTGTGTTATGATGGAATAAAGCTACAAAATTTTTGCATCTACTGGAGTGCTGCGGCTATCTTTTTCTTTGGATAAATATATAGATATGTAGAAAGATAGATGGGTAGATAGGTATAGATAGAAAGGATAATGGTGGGTGCCAGCGGGTCGTTGTCCCAGGTTACAGGTCAATCTCCAATATCCATACCATAAAGAATTCTGCAGCACTCTAAAATACGTGGAATAATGGTGACATTTATTAGCCTGACGGCATAGCGATGTTTCGGCTGCCAACTTGCAGCCTTTCTCAAGCTTAACATCAGTGATACACATAGGCTAGGTTCAGACTACGGAATTTCCCCCTGCAATTTTGCTTTGAAATTGCAGGCGGAAATTCTGCTTTCTAAAATGTATAGTGTAGTGAATGATTTTCCGTTCACAAATTCACACATCGGATTTTGTGAAGTGGAAAATCTGCTTTGAAAATCCGCTTAGAAATTTCCGCCTGAAGAAAGGCGGTGCTCTTTCTTCAGGTGGAAATCCGCGCGGAAAACATTGCAGTCTATTGGAGACTGCAGTATCCGTGCGGTTCTAGCACCGACTGATTCAGCCGGCACTGGCCGCACTTGGAATCTCCGGGCGGAAATTTTCTGCCTGGTGATTCCGTAGTCTGAACCTAGCCTTACAAAGATGCACTTACTGTCAGGATGTTAAGCACCTAAGGTGCTTTATGCACTAGTAACATCCTGACATATAAGCCAAGGACTTTCTGATAAACCATGTATTTTGAGATGCATGTATTTTTATGATGTTTTTACACAATGTTTTTATTATGTTAATTGATTGATTAATGTATACCACATGCATAAATACTCTGCCAGTATCACTGATGTTAAGCTTGAGAAAGGCTTCAAGTGGGCAGTCGAAACGTCGCTATGCCGTTGCATTGCCGTGGAATGAGATTTGCCATAGAATGAGATGGTCCGCCTCCATCACATCCTATTGGCTCTCTCTTGTCACGTGACATATTTAAACGTCACGCAGCGATGCGCACAGCAGTGTCAATTTGGCTATCACAGGGAGAGGATCTCCTCACCCTGTGATAGCTGAAGCTGTACGGAGCTCTCATGGCCTCTGTGGCCCGACAGAAGTTCACACATGTACGCAGCTCATACGGCTGCCTCATATACATTTACTGTTGATCCACAGCGCTATCGGGATCCCGATGCCCGATGCGCTGTCATCAGTGTGCGTCCCCGCGAGCGCCCCACGCCTGCAGCTCTACTCCCCGTCCTCCGCCCCCCGCTGCTCTACTCCCCATCCTCCGCCCCCCGCAGCTCTACTCCCCGTCCCCCGCAGCTCTACTCCCCGTCCCCCGCATCTCTACTCCCCGTCCCCCACATCTCTACTCCCCGTCCCGTTAACGCTCAGGGAGCGGGGAACAGAAAGTAGAGCATCGGGCGCAGGTTAAGTTATTCGCGTAGTGCTGCGCATGCGCAGTACTACTTTACCTGCGCCCGATGCTCTACTTTCTGTTCCCCGCTCCCTGAGCGTTAACGGGACGGGGAGTAGAGCTACGGAGGGACGGGGAGTACAGCTGCGGGCATGGGGCGCTCGCGGGGACGCACACTGATGACAGCGCCATCGGGCGTAGGAATCCCCATAGCGCTGTGGATCGCTCCCTGAGCGTTCACAGGGGACGGGGAGTAGAGCTGCGTAGGACGGGGTGTAGAGCTGCGGGGGACGGGGTGTAGAGCTGCGGGGGACGGGGAGTAGAGATGCGGGGGACGGGGAGTACAGCTGCGTAGAACGGGGAGTAGAGATGCGGGGGACGGGGAGTACAGCTGCGGGGGACGGGGTGTAGAGCTGCGGGCGTGGGGATCCTGATGACAGCGCCATCGGGCATCGGGATCCCGATAGCGCTGTGAATCAACAGTAAATGTATATGAGGCAGCCGTATGAGCTGCGTACATGTGTGAACTTCTGTCGAGCCACAGAGGCCATGAGAGCTCCGTACAGCTTCAGCTATCACAGGGTGAGGAGACCCTCTCCCTGTGATAGCCAAACTGACACTACTGTGCGCATCGATGCGTAAGGTTTAAATATGTCACGTGACAAGAGAGAGCCAATAGGCTGTGATGGAGGCGGAGCATCTCATTCTATGCAAATCTCATTCCACGGCAATGCACCGTCAGGCTAATACATTTCACAGTTATTCCATGTATTTTGGAGTGCTGCAGAATTCTTTATGGTATAGATAGGGGCAGTGGGATTGTGATTATGGATCAAAGTAAGTACATTCAAGAAGCTCTATGACAGCTTAGTGACACACACACCTATCGAATGTTGCCACGTGACCCTAAGAAAAATATTGAGAGTCTCCTCGAGTCCATCCTTAGGAAAGACTTAGATGACTCAATTATTGATCAATCTCTATGCGATTTTCTTAAAGTACCTCATCCTAAGACCACGATTTTGTATTTGCGACCATCATTTTACATCAAGTACTACGACCTTACGCCGCAGAAAGCCAAATAATTTTTACGAGACTCAACTGATTTTTTGATAAAATTGGAGACCATAAGCATACCTAATAATGTCATCTTGGCTTCATTCCATATTGTTTCACTCTACACATCCATTCCCCATGACATGGGCCTGCAAGCTGTCAAGAGAGCCATTTCTCCTGATTTTTCCTCTTCTAAAACATCACTCATTATTACATTATTGGATTTTGTACTGTCTAACAACTATTTTATGTTTAACAATGTATTCTACTCCCAAATAGCTGGAACCGCCATGGGGACCAATGTGGCCCCTACGTATGCAAAATTTTTGGTTGTGTCACTAAAGGAGTCCACCATCTATGTGTCCCACCACTCAAGCCATGTGCTGGGGTGGTGGTGCTACATTAATGATGTGTTTGGGGCGGTTCCATCGATGAGTTAAATATTTTTCATGCATTTCTTAACACCATCTGTTCTTCCATTAAATTTACTTTAAGTGAATCCATGACATCTATACAATTCTTAGACATTTTGGTTTCCATTGACAACGGTAGATTGACCACAAGTCTGTTCACAAAACCTACGGACAGTAACATTACACCAGTAGACATCCCCGTTCAATGATCAAATCATTACCCCGCAGCCAAATGCTCCTAGCCAGGTGAATTGTCAGCGAAGAGTCTGAAATCCCCTCCACTTTAAATAAAATGGCTGATAATTTTGTTGATAGAGGGTATCCTAGAAAAGTAGTCACACAATGTAAATCTAGTATACTGGTGCTAGACAGTAAAAAACGTATTCCTGACACAACACCTAAAACATCCAACAACCGTATCACTTTTGTCTCTACATTCAATCATCAATCCTCCCAGATTTCTCGATCCATTAACCAACACTGGCACATCATAAAACAAGCATCTCCAAACATCTCTGAATTTCAACAACCAGCCCTGCTGTCTTATAGGCGAGCACCAAACCTAAGAGATAAGTTGGTCAAAGCCGACACTTCCACCAAGGTCAGCGATGGACAACGATATCTTACAGTGAAACGCAGGGGATCATTCCCCTGCTGTCACTGTATTAATTGTTCCAAAGTGTTAAAAGGTCCCAACTTCACACATCCTAGAACTGGTATATAACTGTGGTGTCCCGGTACCGTATAGTATACCGTACCTTGTATTGTGGTCCCCAAAGCCAGAGTTACTTCGTTCCAGTAGCGTCCTCCTGGTGGGTTAGCCCCTAGTCACCTTTTTCCTTTTTTAATGTTGTGATGTTTGTATGTACATTTAATTGTATATTTCATTGTGTACATAGTGTCGCAGGACCTTCGGTCATGTGACTAATGTTAATTCTCTTAGGATATGTTAAAGGGCCTTCCTAGGTCACGTGTGTGGTCACATGTTTAGACCGTAATTCCTTGTGTAAAGTGATTGACAGATGGTATGGACCAATGAGCTCAAGGCCAGCCCCTGCCCATATAAGGGAGCTGCCAGCCAATCCTTGCTTTCTTGGGTTCCAGACTAGCAGAGTGTAGAGATCCGTGCAACTTTCAAAGACAAGACCAGGCCGAAGCCTGACAATCCTGCAACTTACCAAATCATGAGTTACAATACAACTCCCTGCTAAAGTCTGCGTGACTGCTGGACCTAAACTCAATCCCTTAAATCCAGCGGAACAGCGCATATAAATCTCCTGAGCTTAAAACTCACAAGGTCCCTGTCAGGATCCTAATAGACTCTTATTGTACAAAGACTGTTCCTGTTTAATTCTGCATAAAATCTGCAGTAAAAGTTCCGACAGTTTTCTGAAACCTCCGGTTGTGGACAATCATTTAATATCCCTCCCTATCGCTCTTGGGACAGGTGGCGATAGGACCAGAGGAGCCCTCACCCTGGCGTCACGACAGTTAAGGGTTAAACCAGCACCCTTTCATCACTGAACAGCTACACCCCATATACCCTACACCCCCACAAGCTTATCACATAACATTAAACTCTACCTGACCTACACGTCCAGTTATGTGATGTACATTCTAGTGTGTCCGTGCAAACTCTTATTTGTTGGTGAAACAACCGGGAAGTTTCGGGTCAGATTCAACCAACATAGATACACTGTATGCAAAGGGAGACTAGATCTCCTGGTCTCGAAACATTTCGTAGAGGCTGGACATAGCGAAAGGGATTTAAAATTTGCTATTGTAGATCATACCCCCCCCCCCTCTTAAAAGAGGAGGGGACTACACTGCAGTCTTGATGCATTAGGAACTGCAGTGGATCTTTGATCTCTAGACCCTTCTGCCTTTGGGCCTAAACACTGAATTTGTGATACCTTATAACTAATAATTCATTATTTGTTTACACTTGTTGAATACTGTAGATTGTCCATTTCCGTACATGTTAGTGAGTATTGCCTTTTTAGTGCAAAAAATATTTTTTATTTCATGCTATTTATTTCTCTTTCTTACAGAGCCAGTCGGACGGTCCCTGCATGCACAATCACTCTTGTTTCTACACAGCGGGATGGAGGCCTACCTATAAAATTTACTATATAATGTGTTACTCTATTGGCCATTAATTATGTCTTTCTTTTTTTCCCTTTTTCCCCTCCTTCTCCCATAGGTCCAGTGAATTTGATGGGTGAGGTGTCGGAAACTTCTGATATTGGGACTGTTGAGTCCCACCCCCACTGAGCTGGTCTGTAATGTGGGCTTTTCCAACACTCTCCAGTTCTGGGGATGTATATGGGTATACTACAATAATCCATACTGAGATATCTCTGATGTCTCAAAGTAGGGAAGTAGGACCCGAGGGGTAACAATATGTTGTGTCCTATGTACAAGTGCTTTCTTGCATGTGTGGTGCTTTCTGGCAAGCCCAATACATCTATCATTGGGGCCTCTGCCTCCTTCTGGCCGGCGTTTGGCGTGCATATACTATGCCGCCATCGCCAGAGTGTGTTTGTTTACACTGGCATGCAGTGCCCGCCCAAACCTCTGCCTCTGTAAGTGTTTTTAACATTATATATCACTGTATATTATTATATGGCACTGCATATGCACTTTACTGATATGTACAGAATATGTAATATGGATTTTTATCATTATGGCACTGATTCCCACTATCTGATCACAATGTTTTATATATGTTATGATTTATATGCAAATATGTTGATCTGCATAATTAATGGATGACATCACTTCCCATGTCCTATAAATTGTGTCACTTGCACTATGTACTTTGCTTGAGAAAGTCTGCATTGTAGCAGATGAAACGTTGTCTTGTGTTTCTTGATGGAATAAAATGCTACCCACTTGGAGCATCTTGGAGAGCCGCAGTGATATTCTTCTACTTAGATAGATAGATAATTAATAGATTTAGATAGATAGATAGATAGATAGATAGATAGATACAAAAAAAAAAAAAAAAAAAAAGTTGGCCAGCACATACTGATACCAAACTATTGCATGGACCCAGCATACAGGTGCATGCTGCTAGGCTAAATATACACAATCAGTAGAATACAGCAGCACACTGCTAGCACAAAGATACAGATAAAACATGAAATGATATATTGCTACACTGAAAAATGAAAAATTGAGGTGCTTCGCTCACTATTTGGCCAAATAGTTTGGACCATCCCACGACGATAAGGTGACCTCTTTGAGACAGACCCTACACTATGAATGTGCCTCTGTGCAGTCAATTACTAGGCTTGTAAGGTCTGAGACTTCCAGCACCTTATAAGATGGGTGGGGTACAGGAACCAACATGGAGGTAGCCACTCCCCCATATGTATAACACAAAAAAGGATAAGTTGGCCAGCACATACTGATACCAAACTATTGCATGGACCCGGCATACAGGTGAATGCTGCTAGGCTAAATATACACAAGCAGGAGAATACAGCAGCACACTGCTAGCACAAAGATACAGATAAACATGAAATTCTATATTGCTACAATGAAAAATTGAGGTGCTTTGCTCACCATTTGGCCAAATAGTTTGGACCATCTATGGACCATTTGGCCAACTATTTTGTCAAATGGTGAGCGAAGCGCCTCAGTTTTCCATTGTAGCAATATAGCCTTTCATGTTTTATCTGTATCTTTGTGCTAGCAGTGTGCTGCTGTATTCTCCTGCATGGATAGATAGATAGTAAAAGCAAAAACACTGCAGCACTCCGAGATGTAGAAAAATCTTGTGAAAATATTTATTCCATCATTGTTGCAAAGGCAACATTTCAGCTGCAAGCATGCAACCTTTTTCAAGCCAAAAAAACTTGAAAAAGGCTGCATGCTTGCAGCTGAAACGTTGCCTTTGCACCAATGATGGAATAAACATTTTCACAAGATTTTTTTTCACCTCAGAGTTCTGCAGTGCTTTTGCTTTTACTTGAAGTCTGGAGATCCGTGACCGGGGTCCCCCATTGAGTTGCACCCACCTCAAGCTGACTTATTCTGGTGTGCTGCTTTTTCTTGCTCTTTTTTAGATAGATAGATAGATAGATAGATATAGATAGATTGATAGATATGAGATTGATAGATAACATTTTTTAAATATTTATTCTGTGTTTTTTATTATTGTACAGATTCTTAGGGCAGGAAACTGAACTAACATTTTGCGAGAAAGAAAAAAATTAAAAAAGAGTATAATCTATAAGTGTTATAAAGCAACTGTGACATTTATGCATTTCCAAATGTTCCAGGAGAAAAAAAAAAGCTTTTCTCTAAAAATTAACTTTCTTTCTGCACATAACTGTGCTGACTTTCTTTTATAATACATAATAATATGAGATAATACAGAACCACCGAGAGGCAGCTTTATGTATTTATGTCTGTGATTTGGGAAATTATATCATTACCCACAAGTGGTACATCAAAAAAGATCTACAAGCAATTTAGCCATTCCTTAATACAGTAAGTGGAAATAGATGCACCATTTTACTTCCCACAGTTTTGACTTGCATTGTGCCATATGAGTTTTGAAAAGATTTCTTTTTTATTGTTTTCCTCTTTTTTCCACTAATAAAAGAGATTGAGCTAAAGCCAAGCTCTCTGTTGATGATCAAGTGAGAGAAAAATGCTAGTTGTTGATTTTCGCTCTTTTGATACAATGTAATGATTCATTTAAAGTATAGCCACCCGGCAGGTCCAATTCTTGGAAGCCAAGAAATGTGTTTTTGTTGCGAGCTGTATTTTCTAAATGTGTTTCTCACAACAGACATCACTTGGAGCATATTAACTTTGTATGGGTCCCTCAAATGGCACACAAAAGCTGGATTTGCGGATTTGATATTAATTCAATTCTTTACTTTTCTCAGATATCGTTCATTCCCAAATGCTGGTTTTAGAAACAACTTACAAAATTAAATATGCAGCCTGAAACGAAGAACAAAACTATTGTGCAGGGAAATAAAGCCGCATGTCATTAAAATGCATGTTTAAACAGTTTAGCTATCTGGCTCAAAGCAATGTTGTAACTCTGTCACAGTTACTAATATAGAACCACAATGGCTAACCTATAAATGTCCAGCTGTTGCTGACTATTTTGGGCTTCAGCTCTATATTTCAAGCTTTGGTTTGCTTACAGAGAACCTACACTTGTTTATTAGGGAATCACCTATACTGCAATTCCCAACATACTATGCAATTATTGAAGGCACTCCCTTTATGGGTAGCGGGGGTGGGGAATCCAATAATAGAGCAGGGAAGCTGCAGGGGGTTGTAGCCCATAAGAATCTATAGATTGTTTTACGACAGCCTGCTTTGCCATGGTGAGAATACAGGCAAAAGGACATAATGATTTCAGACCCTAGATCCCTCCTCTAGGGAGATTTATCTATAGTTTTGGAGGGTGCATGAAATTGAAAAATGGAGAATTATGAAGCAAATGGTACGCAAGCCTTGGTAGGCACCATTTTTTTTCTAGATGCTTTTTGAAGAGGTTGTGCAACCATAAACACGTATCGCCTATCCACAGAACAATGGATAAGTGTATAATCACAGGCGTCCCACTACTGGTCTACTGGTCCTGAGTCTTCAGTGGTAAAAGAGTGGTGGACATGCCTGTGCACTAGCAATGCATTCATTATCTATAGGAAATGCTGAGCGATTATACACTAAATTATCCCTTAGCTTGCTGACAAATTTTGGGTTGACACCTGTATTTTCTGTGTCCTGTGCAAAACAGTGTGTATGTTTTTTGGTCACCCACCTGTTATCAATTTTGTTGCTGGACTGATGGATGAGGCCTACAGCGTTGCCTGCCTTAAACCTACTGTCAAGCAAGGTGAGGGTTCTTGAATAGTTTGATGGTACAATATTATGGCACTCTTTGGGACCACTAGTATCTGGATGGTCTAAGTGACCAACTTCATCCCATGGTCCAGACTTTGTTTCGAGATGGTGATTCCATTTTCCAGTCATTAGTAAACCATGGGAATAACTGGTTTTATCTTTTCTATGCATACCTACAGGGCTCCTATGCTACGGTACAGGCTGCAGATGCTTACTTAATTTTCTTGCTCCTCAAAGCAAGATCCAATGCATCGAACCATGTGGATAGAAGTTTTGTCATCCTGGAGTTGGTCACTTAGAATATCCAGATACTAGTGGGCCCAAAGAGTGCCATAATATAGAACAAGCATACTATACTAGAACCCTCACCTTGCTTGACAGTAAGTTTAAGGCAGGCAACATTGTAGGTCTCATCTGCTAAACTTCAGACATAACATGACTGGAAGCAGGAAAATCAGTTAAACTCATCAGCATGTACCACATGTTTCCATGCCACCAGTGTTCATATTTTGCCCCATTTCAGATTTTGTGGTGTCAAGAATGGTTTGGCTTATGCAGCTTTTTTATGAATATCATCTCTGTACTGTGCACTGTTTTCTCGTACACTGATGACCTAAAATTGCATTAAACTCTGCAATGGAGGTAATAATAAAAAAAAATTAAAAAACGGTTCAGCGAGGTGCTGCTCTGTATTTGGTCAGAAAAGAAGGACTCGAGTAGCACAGGACAATAAAAACGTATTTGTGTAGCAGGGACAATGCGTTTCGGCATCCACTGAGGCCTTCCTCAGGTCCACTCACAGTTCTAAAAGAATAGATACATTTAAACACATATAGAAGGTGTGCTTCTTCTGGAAGGATAGAGAGGGAGTAATTTAATATATATGTATATATATATTTATATATATATATATATATATATATATATATATATATATATATAAAGATATGAAATAAAAGTAACCACAGGGTAAGTTTAAGAGGAAAACGGATCCGCTGCTGGAGTTGCAGGGCGCTGGGTAGGTGGTAGTGCGTTTGTGTCACTTTTACACGAAAAATTATTACTTTAAAAAGGCATGGTGGCGCCAGAAAAAATAGTGTGCTATGAATTTTTTAACAGAATGCTAGAAACTGATATATATGTGGAAAGGATATAGAGGGGTTAAGTCTACGTCCCAGGGTGGTGGGGTTGAGGAGATTGGATTGAGGGGTGAAACAAATACCTGGAATGGAGTCCTGTTGTGTGTCTGTGCTGTCTTGATCCGTGGCAGTGCGCCGGGAGCGTGTGCTAAAGACAAAGAAGCCGCCGGTACGTCACTTCCGGCACTGGTTGCCATGGATACCAGGGATGCTGCAAGGATATGCACATGGATTATGCGCAGCCCGGCGGATATTTGCGCTGGTGGATTACTTTGTAAAGAAGCTTATGTGCCCAGAGACAGGGCTGGTAGTAATTTGAGGGCCTGTAGTCCTGTGTTTTACCTCCAATTCAACAAAGTGCTTCTGTCCCTTGTATTGACCACAGCTACTTCTGACTGCAGATGTGATCAAGAAAACAGCAGACCTTGATCCTGAGTTTTTGAATTTAAATATTTTATTTGTTTTTTCACAGTCATTTCTTTAATTTCAGTACCCACAATGAGCTGCATCTAAAGACCTCAATATACAGCCAACTGGACCCCGACAGATAAAGTTGGGGATGAAGGGACATGGCTGGACTGGACTACCGGGATACCTGGAAAATTCCGGCTGTGAGCACAGAGTCCCTGTGTCCCCGTCTGCTGGCGGGGCCGAGATTCGCATTGCGGGAAGCGCCCGCATGCGAGTCCCGGCCCGTCCCTCACCATGTTCCACTGCCTCCTCCTCCCCTGTGTCTCAACTCCGGCGCTTTGAAATTTAAAGGACCAGTATACCCATAATTACTGTTTGCACCTGACACTACATTATAAAGTCCCTGCACCTCCCACACTTCCCTGCAGGATATTCACTGCCCCTAGCCAGAGATTAAGCGACCCTTTAGCCTGTTAGCCTTTCCAGTGTATCCAGATCTTCCGCTACGTTATTAGACTCCACACCTTTGCTCCCTGCCTTGACCATCTGCTACATTTGACTACGCTACTGCCTTATCCTTCAGTACCTCGCATATATATATATATATATATATATTGTTTTTTTTGCAATTAAAATTGTTTATTATTTTAATTTAACTATTTTTTTTTATATAAAACTACAGTTAAAGGACAAATATCACGTGATCTCCTGTATGGAGCCTCTGTGCTGTAGTGTTGTAGCACAGGAGTGCATCAAGCGCCCCACACGCGCCTGATCCTTTTTCTTTTCTGTTATCAGATAAGCCTGCCGGAGGATTCTTGTAGTGGCTTACTCCTCCTCCCTGCAGTCATAATACAGCCAAGCTAAGTGGTATGAGGGTTATAGAAAGATAATTGAGAGACCTCCATTCCATGCACAGATTACTGTTGTCCACGGCATGAAGCGGTGGCTGACACCCCCTCTATGTATCTCTACGGGAGAGCTAGAGATACAGCTGTGATGTCCCAGTACAGGACATGGTCCTGCACTACACTAAGGCTTAGTTGAGTCCCTTAGTGACCTGGGGCTCTCCTGCAATGTCTCCCCTGCTGTTACTATACTGTCATTTATTGCATAAACAACTGTGAGATGTCACATGTTGTCACATGTTACCCAGAGGGCACTAGTTTAACACATGACCCGCAGCTTGACCCATGGGCTTTGGCTCAGCCCCTCTCTATATAAGGTGGCGGCCATTACAATTCTCTCTCTTATGCTCCCTGCTGAGGAACAGTCAAGATCAGAGATGTCAGTGCTAGTGTCCAGCACCCTGAAGGCCTCAAGTCTATGTCTGCTGTCCCTGCCTACAATCTAGCCAAACCTAAAGTCAAGCATCTAAAGTCTATTACAAGTATAATTGGTCCCAGCAAGCTGCAAGGTCCTTCTGTGTTCCTGGCCACCTCTCTGGGATTCTGGCCTAGCTATGAAGATAATAACACCTGTCTTAACTCAGTAAAGCCTCTGTTAAACCATAACTTGGTTCTGGACTCTCCTTTCACTGCCTAGCCATTGAAATAGCGGAGATACTGTTTGTGTTGTTCCAGTACCCAAAAACCACTCTGGTGTCACAAACATTAGGGGTTAATAACACCTTGCCCCTGGGGTTAATACCATCTTGCCCCCCTCCACCTACACCGCTACCACCTACACCATTACCGCCATCACCGTGGGTTACCACACAGCGCATTGTGTGAATAGGGAATAAGTACTTATGTACCAGAGGTCCTCTTTAAAGCTTTAAATACATAATTTACATATCAGACTGAGGGTAGGGCCACACGTAACGGATCTTCAGCATATTTTACCCATAGTGTGCCTCCAGCTGTTGCCACCCCTGCCCCTCCCCCTGACCTGCTCACAGCGGCAATCTGACACTCCGAGCAGCCACATAGGGGCCTGCAACATGCTGAGTGTACTAGCAGTGTCTGAGTACACTACACATGTGCTCGCTTACTCACAGGCCCCTGTGTGGCTGCTTGGAGTGGCGGATTGCTACTGCGAGCAGGTTGTGGTATGGCGGCGGGGGTGTGTGGTACAGGGCACATGTTGTTAACCTTGGGGCAAATGGTATTAACCCCTTGTGTTTGTGACGCCAGGACTTGGTTTAGCCTTAACCACCCGAAGGTATACCGCTGGATCCTGGGCTAGGCACAGGGGAAATGAAGACACCAACGCCAAGTTACAGACAACAGTAGCTTTACTGAGGGTAGACATTTTTTACAGTCTATGCAGTACAGCCAGGCCCCAAGGAGAGAGACCTCACAGGTTTGCTGGCACTTGTAGTAGACAGGAGAATTTAGTGCAGGCCACACTGAGTAGACAGAAGGCTTTACTTGACTGACAGGACAGTGACTTAACTTACTTGCACTTGACTTGAGGCTGCAGGACTTGACTTGAGGCTGCAGGACTTGAGGCTGCAGGACTGGACTTGTGGCTGCAGAACTTGACTTGAGGCTGCAGGACTTGATTTGTTGCTGCAGAACTTGACTTGAGGGTCCCACTGTTCTGGACACACACCATAGGAACGACTTCACTGGACTAGACCTCAGCACACAAAGAGAGCAGAGCTCAAAAAAAAGGAAGCTAGCTCCACCCAGGACTTATATGGGTGAGTCTAGCAGGGAGCCCATAGGTCACCTTTGGGGTCAACTGGTCACTAGTACTTCCTGGGTAACAATCACATGGTACATTTATTAAAGGTACAATACACAATAAAATACACAATCTATTTACATGGGGGGGAACAACTGCAGGGGGCCCTGGGGACACTGAGGGACACTGCCTGACTGGGCAGGGAAGGTATGGGGAAAAACCATCCTGTACTGGGCCACCTCAAGGTCATGGGGTGGGGCGGGGTGAGGCTGGGTAACAGCTGGAGGCATATGTGTTGGGTCACCAGCGGATCTGCAGCATAAAATACCTTGATACTGCATATCACTTTTAAGATATATATATATATATATATATATATATATATATGTGTGTGTGTATTACTTATTAATATAACTGGACATACATGCTTATGAGCAATGTGAAAAGACTAAACTTAATGAAACCTTTTTGATACATCCATTGTGTTGTGTAGTGCATTATTCTGTTAGATGGCTAAGAGATTGTGGAGGTGGCTTCTTACATTGTGTGACTCAGAAGTCTGATAATGATCGGTGACAAACTATGTACTGGGATGCAATAGTCTGCATGTCAAGGCTACAGGAATGCTGCTCTTCTAATGTTCAAAACATCCCCTCCAAAGCACAGAATGACAAACCATGTGAGCAACAGAAAGAAGTTATTTGTGAGATAAGTATAGGTGCTAGACACATAGGGGGGGATTTATCAAAGCTGTCTATTTCCCGCATCAATATAGACCAACAGAGCGTAAGGCCAGTCTACTGTGTGCCTAATTTATCAAATGTCGCATGGTTCTTGATAAATTCTGCACACAAACTTTGGGCTCTATGGTTTAGCCTGTATTTAAACATGCCTCGGCATGGTCTGACATTTCAGCACACTTTTGTGCGAAATATATTCAGCACCAATGCATTTTTCTGTCTAAAATAGCCTTGAATGTCTCATGTACTAAAAATCCTCTAAAGGAAAAGTCCCGAAAAAGTCACACGTATTTAGACTGCGAATTTCTGTGCGACAATTTTAGAAGGGAAAAACCTTTAAATCCTTTGATAAATACCCCCCATAAACATTACATCAGGATAAGGTACCAAGTAACATATAACATTTTTGTTTTGTTCAATGGAACCTAGCTGCCGACCCACACCCAACCTGGAGACAGACGGGGAGAGATTTTTGAAAGAAATAAGCTCTGTTTTTCTGGATAACCCTTTTAAAGGCACTAAGGCCAGAGTGTGATTGTTACACACACACACACACACACACACAGACACATACACATTGGCCCTCATTTACTAAAGTCCAACCGACTCTTTTTCTCGGTTATTGCACTTAAACTTTAGCCGCAACTTCTGTGCGACTATTTATGCGACCAAATTTTTTTCGCACAACCAACACTTTAGAAAGTGTTTTTTTTTACTCTGAAATGGGCGTGCTTTATGCAAAAATGGGCGTTTTACTGACAAAAAACAAAAAATACTTCCAAAATCACTCGAGAAAAAGTGTGAGTTTGCCTCACACAATAACCGACAGCCAAGAGGCCGAGTGAAATTTAAAAAATGGAGTGATTTCTAACAAGGGACTGTTTGCCATTGTGTTTTGTGTGAAAGTAACTTGTTTTATAACTGGAAAACATATTGTACAGTTAAACACTTTTATGAATAAAATATTGAATGCTTTTGTGATAGTTAATGTTTATATATTTATTTTTCTGTTTAACACATTTGCAATATTAGGATTAAATCTATTTAACACCCAAGCTGATAAACCAGGATAATTGTTGTAATGTTTGAACAATTATAACACATGATTTAAAAAAACATTTTTAAACAAACAAGTCTAAACCATTTTGACTCACACAACTAATTTCTTTAGCTCGGAGTTTGTGCGACACAATTGACTAGTGCGACACAAAAAACTGTGCAGCAGAAAAATAACCGACATGTGCGACAGAATAGTAAGTAAGCCTGAAAAAAGAAGATGAGTGATATTGAAAACACTCCAGAATAAACACTCCACTCTTAGTAAATCAGGGCCAATGCCTCCAGCAGCCTCACACACTCACACACACACACACACACACACACACACACACACACACAATGCCTCCAGTAGCCTCACACACTCACACACACACACACACACAATGCCTCCAGCATCCTCACACACACACAAACACACACACAATGCCTCCAACAGCCTCACACACACACAATGCATCCAGCAGCCTCACACACAATGCCTCCAGCAGCCTCACACACACACACACACACACACACAATGCCTCCAACAGCCTCACACACACGCACACACAATGCCTCAAACAGCCTCACACACACACACAATGCATCCAGCAGCCTCACACACAATGCCTCCAGCAGCCTCACACACACACACACAATGCCTTCAACAGCCTCACACACACGCACACACAATGCCTCCAACAGCCTCACACACAATGCCTTTAGCAGCCTTACACACACACAATGCCTCCAGCAGCCTCACACACCTTCACCCCACCACTCCTGCTTCCATTCACCCTACAGCTCCTGCTTCCATTCACCCTACATTCCTGCCCCAGCTTCCTTTCACCCACCGCTCCTGCCCCTGCTTCCATTCACCCACTGCTCCTGCCCTTTCTTCCATTCACCCCATCGCTCCTGCCCTTTCTTCCATTCACCAACCGTTCCTGCCCTTGCTTCTATTCACCCACCGTTCCTGCCCTTGCTTCCATTCACCCACCGCTCCTGCCCCTGCTTCTATTCACCCACCGCTCCTGCCCCTGCTTCTATTCACCCACCACTCCTGCCCCTGCTTCTATTCACCCACCGCTCCTGCCCCTGCTTCCATTCACCCACCGCTCCTGTCCCTGCTTCCATTCACCCACCCACCGCTCCTGTCCCTGCTTCTATTCACCCACCACTCCTGCCCCTGCTTCCATTCACCCACTGTTCCTGCCCCTGCTTCCATTCACCCCCTTGCCCCTGCCCCAGCTTCCATTCACCCCACCACTCCTGACCCTGCTTCCATTCACCCCACCGCTCCTGACCCTGCTTCCATTCACCCCACCACTCCTGACCCTGCCTCCATTCACCGCACCACTCCTGACCCTGCTTCTATTCACCCCCCTGCTCCTGCCCGTGCTTCCATTCACCCCACCATTCCTGACCCTGCTTCCATTCACCCCACCACTCCTGACCCTGCTTCCATTCACCCACTGCTCCTGCCACTGCTTCCATTCACCCCATAGCTCCTGCCCTTTCTTCCATTCACCAACCGTTCCAGCCCTTCCTTCCATTCACCCACCGCTCCTGCCCCTGCTTCTATTCACCCACTGCTCCTGCCCCTGCTTCTATTCACCCACTGCTCCTGCCCCTACTTCCATTCACCCACCGCTTCTGTCCCTGCTTCTATTCACCCACCACTCCTGCCCCTGCTTCCATTCACCCACTGTTCCTGCCCCTGCTTCCATTCACCCCCTTGCCCCTGCCCCAGCTTCCATTCACCCCACCACTCCTGACCCTGCTTCCATTCACCCCACCGCTCCTGACCCTGCTTCCATTCACCCCACCACTCTGAGCCTGCCTCCATTCACCGCACCACTCCTGACCCTGCTTCTATTCACCCCCCTGCTCCTGCCCGTGCTTCCATTCACCCCATCATTCCTGACCCTGCTTCCATTCACCCCACCACTCCTGACCCTGCTTCCATTCACCCCACCGCTCCTGACCCTGCTTCCATTCACCCCACCACTCTGAGCCTGCCTCCATTCACCGCACCACTCCTGACCCTGCTTCTATTCACCCCCCTGCTCCTGCCCGTGCTTCCATTCACCCCATCATTCCTGACCCTGCTTCCATTCACCCCACCACTCCTGACCCTGCTTCCATTCACCACACCACTCCTGACCCTGCTTCTATTCACCCCCCTGCTCCTGCCCCTGGTTCCATTCACCCCACCACTCCTGACCCTGCTTCTATTCACCCCCTTGCACCTGCCCGTGCTTCCATTCACCCCACCACTCCTGACCTTGCTTCCATTCACCCCACCACTCTTGACCCTGCTTCCATTCACCCACTGCTCCTTCCTCTGCTTACATTCACCCACTGCTCCTTCCCCTGCTTACATTCAAACCCCTTCACCCCCTTTCCTTGCGCCTGTTTTCATTAAAAACCCTGCTTCCATTTGTGGTAACTGGGCTTTTGCAGTATGTAGCAGGGTCTGGTGGTATTAACCCTGGGGGGGGGGGGGGGCAAGATGTTGTTAACCCCTTAGTGTTCGTGATGCCCGGTTGGGGAATTTCGGTATGGTAACCGCCGCCAACCAACCCAAAACGGTTTGTAATAAAGGAATGTCCACAGCAACGATTCTGAATAAACTGGAACTTTTACTTGAAATGCTTAGGAAACAATTATGCAGTTCCTTCAGAGGCAACCGGGACACAGGATACCTCGCAGGATTGCTGGGACTTGTAGTCATGAAGATATTTATGCAGGCCACTGTGCTACTAATATATTCTTTAGCTGAATAGTAGTCACTAGATTTGTAGAGAGCCTTGTAACTCATGTTTAGAAGTGGCTGCAGGTTCTTTAGGCTTTGGCCTAGATGAGATGAATTTGCAGTGTACAGGAGTTAATGCTTTCTTTAGGTCCAGGTCTCAAGAGAGTGAGAATAAAGACTACAGCCCCTTATATACAAGGGGGCTGGACAAAGCCTGTAGGTCCTGCACCCAAGGAACTCTGGGTATGTCACATGACAGTGGTTCACAAGACTAACACTTTTATACATTTGTACAAACTTTATACAAATTGACAATGCATACACAATATATACAATACATTTAAATAGAACAATAAGAGGGTGAGCAAGGGGGGGGGGAACCCTGCAGGAGAACCCTATGGACTCAAGGGACTAGGTCCTATACCGGGACACCACACATTCAACCCCCCGTGCCCCTGCTTCCATTCAACCCCCCTTGCCCCAGCTTCCATTCAACCCCCCTTGCCCCTGCTTCCATTCACACTATCGCTTCTGCCCCTGCTTCCATTCATCCCCCTGCTCCTGCCCCTGCTTCCATTCACCCCACCGCTCCTGCCCCTGCTTCCATTCACCCCACCGCTCCTGCCCCTGCTTCCTTTCACTCCCCTGCTCCTGCCCCTTCTTCCATTAACCCCCTGCTCCTGACCCTGCTTCCATTTACCCCACCACTCCTGCTTACATTCATCCCACCGCTTCTGCCCCTCCTTTCATTCAACCCCCTGCTCCTGCCCCTCCTTCCATTCAGCCCTCCTGCTCCTCCTTCCATTCAGCCCCCTACTCCTCCTTGGATTCAACCCCCTGCTCCTGCCCCTACTTCCATTTACCCCACTACTCCTGCCCCTCCTTCCATTCAGCCCCCTGCTCCTCCTTCTATTCAGCCCCTTGCTCCTCCTTCCATTCAGCTCCCTGCTCCTCCTTCCATTCAGCCCCCTTCTCCTCCTTCCATTCAGCCCCCTTCTCCTCCTTCCATTCAGCCCCCTGCTCCTCCTTCCATTCAGCCCCTTGCTCCTCCTTCCATTCAGCTCCCTGCTCCTCCTTCCATTCAGCCATCTGCTCCTCCTTCCATTCAGCCCCCTGTTCCTCCTTCCATTCAGCCACCTGCTCCTCCTACCATTCAGCCCCCTACTCCTCCTTCCATGCTTCTGCCCCACTTTCAAACACCCCCTCCCCCTGATGCTTCCACCAGGAGGGAAATTCAAACTAAAAAACAAAATAGTTATCCCCTCAGGAGCCCGCAGCATCCCGGGCACTGCCGAACGGCACCCTGCATTTGTATAATAATAAATAAAAAAATACAAAAATAAAGCACATCTTCTGTATCTCAGCAGGGTCTTCTGCCTGCTGAATGCTGGTGAAGGGCGTGGGTGCTGACGATTGACGTCATCGCGCGCGCTGACGCTGGGACCTCAACGTTCTGCGAGGGGTCTCGGCTTCCTCTAGAACGGAGCTTACAGGTACGATCTGCAAACAGTCATAAATTTCACCTGTATGTGTGAAAAGCCGCGCATACAGCTGAAAGATGTTCCGCAGCCCTGGGGCATCAGGTCTAAACTCCTGTGCCCCGGATCCTTTGGGCCCGCTGTGGATGGGGTCTTGGGCAATTGCCTGCCTGGGGATCTGGGACAAGTGTCCTGGATCCCCGTAGCAGCGGCGGGCCCTTAACCCAGTGGGGCCCTCGGACAACGTCCAATGGGAATAGACGGTCAGTCTGCCCTTGATTGATATATATATATATGTATATATATATATATATATATATATGTGTAGTTTTATGGGGAAAGTTCCAGGATAAAACATTCATTCATGAAAATATCTGTTTATTCTTCAATAAGTAGTCATGTAGGTGGTCCTGCACAGTGATTGACAGCTATCTTCATATAAGTGTGCATAGAGAGGGAGCTGTCACTGAGCAGGACCGTCCCTTGACTACTGCCCAGAACGAGCAAAGATTTACTTGGAAAAAAAAAGAGACAAATGATCCTAAATCTTTTCTCCCCAAACTATATATGAATCTTCTCAGCTCCTCCTGATCTATAACATGATGCCTGCAGATTGGACGCATTTTCAACATGTCCGGTTCCTTTTAAGAAATGAGGCCGAACAAATACTGAACTTTTCTAAAAGCTGTTAGGTTGATTGAAGCAAAGTCAATACTTGTCTTATATCACCCCCATGTTTACATCTACTATGTGACAGTCTGCTGACTGTGCTGTATATATCTAACCCTAACCTGGCTAGAATGACTATGAATATATATCTCCCTATCACCTTGCAGCGGTAGAGCTGTCAGTATTTTCCATTCATAGTATTTCAGTCATCTTGTATTGTTTTAGCAGGAGGAATCTGTTTATATATTTACCACAGCTATGAAGCGGATGACCTCCCTGCGGGCCTATATTCATGTTTCCTGCCCCAATGTTATAATTAATAGCCGAGCTGGAAGAAAAATTTATAAAACGAAGAGCGATCTGCTCGGCACAGCAGATTGTCAAAAAAAGAAGGAAATTCCACTACAGATTAGCTTATTTTTAAGCATGTCAGGCTCTACATACAAACATGATCTATTGCTTCCTTGTAACGTCTGCCTAGGTCCAAATGCTGCAGGCTGTGTCAGAGAATGCTGTAAATTTTGTCTGAGTCAGGGCATTGCTGATTGATCTCTGAGTGTAAAATCGATAAGAAGACACTGTCATTTTCTTAAAGGATGAGCTCGAAAAGAAAAATAAATTAAGACTTGAATGAATGTCTATCTCCTGTGCGCATTAATTCAGTGTGGTCTCTACTTTGTTAATGCTAGATCCACAACTTTAATCTTCCAGGTGCTTTTCTAGTAGATACAGATAGCCGCCTTTTGTCACGTTATGTATATTTCATCCACGTGTGGAGGAAATAAAGTACTTGGCCTATTCCTTGTTGGCACACTTGATGAATCCGGTTATTTTTGAGAAATACATCACTTGGCTACTGATTAACTTAAAAATGCAAACCTATTGTCTTTCCTGCATGCCCTTCATCAGAGGGAACAATCCAGCCAGGCTCATTTGTCACGAATTGTTACCACAAATAAAGATTATCACACATTTTTATTTAATGTTGCAGATGAAGATTAATTTACTCAGCTCCTTCTCTCAATGACTTTTCGCCAAGAATGCATTTTTTACCATTCACGCTTATTCATTGCTTTAATTTCCACACATCTTCCTTATTCAAAACAGATGAGAGACAATACGAATATCTAATTTTTATCCTCCCCTGATTTTCAATGTCTCGTGTGTGACCTTACTTGGCTAAGCATTTTCAGATCTATTTACAGGTGCATGCCAACTAAATGCAATTATGGTGTATGCATCATATATAGCTGATACAACTAGCGCTCCGGCCAGACATGCTGGCTGCGAGCACTCTCTTGCCCCGTCCTCTTCTGCCTTTACTCACCTCCTGCTTCCTCCGCTGTCCCAGGTCGCCGTCGTGTGTGTACCCACCCTCTAGGGCGCTCGTGCGCCGGCTCTCTGTGATTTAAAGGGCCAGTATGCCCTTAACTGGTTACTGCTCCTCGCTGACACTATAAGTGTCAGCACTTCCTGTTTCCCCTTGCCGGATCTTTGTGCCTTGCTGCCTTAGATAAAGTGTACCTCCTGTGTGTTCTGCTATTCCGTGTACCAGTTCCTTCAGCTATGTTCCCTGTCCACGCTCCAGTGCCGCCTGTCTTGACCTTCCAGCCTGTCCCCAACTACACGTTTGCCTCATCCTTCCTGTACCATGTTACACCACGGCAGTCTGTGTGGACAAGTCATGTCAGGGGTAGCAACCTGGGTGCTGCCTGCACCTTAGACTCCGCTCCCTGGTACGGCCCACACCATCATCCACACAGGTTCAGCGGATCCATTTCTTCAGTGCCGCTAATAATAGCAATGTTCCTACTGAAACGTTTTTTGTGGTATACAAAAAAATATACCAAGAAGGAGTTGGAATTGAAAACAACTTCATATGACCTTTCTGTGCTGCATCAGCTGTATGAGAATGTTGATGTACATCAATCGGAAGAATTGCCTATTTGAGAAATCAGAGCTCGCTTTCTTGGGCGACATTATTTTTTGGGGAAGTTCTTGGTATAGATCCAAGTAAGGCTTTTAAGGTCCTAAATTGGCCACAACATGTGGGGCTGAAAAGGTTCAGTTCTTTCATCATTAGGAGAAATACAGTCATTTCACCATACAACTGGTTTATATCACTTTGGTGGAATGCCATCATTTCTTTTACGTCGTCAATTTTTCTTTGACCATTTTTACCTACAAAAATCAGAAATTTTACTGGGTCCTTTTCGCAATTCAAGTTAAGCCCCATCTACCATTTGGAATGCAAGAATTGTAGGCTGTACATCCTTATCAGATCCTTTAAAATCTCCAATCTACCTTTTCTAAGGCCTTGACACATGACATGGGACCAAATTGTATACTTGTCTTGACCAATGTATCCCCTAAAGAATACCAGAGAGGATGATCCCCTGACCTTGAAATTATTATTCTCTATTGTCTGGTCATTCCAGACTATCATGTAATAAAAATAGAAATAGAATAAACTCCCCTTGCATATGCTGTGCACCTTTACTATAACACCATTTCCTTTATTATAGGTTTAGGCAGCACAAAAATGCTTTCAACATAGCAATTTGCAAATATACAGTCACTTCAGACATGAAAAATGACCCATATGTATCAGACCCATGGGTCCTTTCTCAAGGACCGAAGTCGTGCACTTTTGAACGGCTTCTATTGGTGACCAGATTGGGAACAACATATTTAAGATTTTGTCTCCATATGTAATCAGTTTAGCCATGCACACATGTTTGGATTTACTCCTGAAATCAGTCAAATTAAAACATTTTCTGAGTTGCTTGGATATTTGCAGAGTCATCTTCTTATAATCCTAGTTGCTCATATCCTTAATACTTCATGTTAGTAGTGTTGCCTGTTAGCTTGGTGCCATCCACGAACAACACATTGTTGGCCCCTTTGGGTCTATGGGTTGTGTTCTGTACTGCAGTTCAGCTCTATTGAAGTAAATAATGCTGAGCTTCCTAACCACCCATAGAACCTGGGGATAGCTGAAGTGTGGCACTGGTTTTGGAAGAAAGCAGCCATGATTTTCTAATCGTGGACTAGCCCTTTTATTATTGCTGTTATCCCAAGTGAGGTCCCATTGAAAAGAACTGTATGACCTGAAATTCTCATGAGTTTCCACCACAGTTTATGAATGTGATTTTATTCAAATGCCATCGGCTACATTGTAACACATTATCACTGTGGAAATAGTGGTATTGGCCAACAAGCAAAGTATGATTTCTTTTTCCTCATCTAAAGGAGTAAATAATTTTAGCCTGAAAATTTGGAAGATCTAACTATCCAGCACATGCTTTGTCCAGCATTTTTAATTTTAAAAACGTTGTATTGTTGTAGATAAAAACATTCCTAAATTTAAAAAAAAGGCTAATTAGATTTAGATTTACATGAAATTATTGAAATGTTCCTGAAGTTCATTTGTAAGGATCTGCATGGAGTGGAACCATTACTTAGTGGAGTGTGTATGGGCCGGCAATTATATGTGCATCAGGATGTGTAATCATCTGGTCATTCTCTTGATCGTACACTGTAGACTTATCCCTTCTGTAACCATCTGCATAGTGTTTTCTGAATGCAAGAGATGCTACACAATTATGCAGTAGGTCTGGATGAGAACCAGCTTTTCAACATATTTGGCAATAACATCCTCAGTACTAAAAAAAAAAAAAAAAAAAAAAACGGCAGACAGGGAAGAATTTCAAATATTTTTTTTTTTTACCTGAAATTCATGAATTTTACTTCTTCATGAGTACCATTTACACACTGGTTGGCACTTTGATGCCACAATAATTATTTGGAATATTTTATGAGTTTAAAAATGCAGTTAACAGATTGGCTTTATATAGATTCATGCGTTTAGTTTTTCATCACATAAAGCTTTAGATTCATACATATATTATTTATTTATTTAAAATGCAATTTGACACATTCTGGAGGATGACATCTAAGGCTGCATTCACAGCATGTTTTCAGCCTACGGTTGCCGTATCCGCCTGGGGGAGGGGAAAACTGGGCGCTCCCGTACCCCAGCCGAACTGGTGCTGAAATCCATTTACTTCAATGAGCCGACCAGAGTCAAACCGGATGCGGGTCAAAAATAAGCCGACCGGAGTCATCGTTTGTCTCCGGTCGGCTCATTAAAGTAAATAAATTTCAGCGCCGGTCCGGCTGGGGTACAGGAGCGCCCGGGTTTCACTCCCCCCAGCTGGATCCGGCAACCGTGGGCTGAAAAAGAGCTGTGACTGCAGCCGATGTCAATAAAAAAAAACTATACACACTACATACCTACACATGCACACACATTCTACATAAATACACATACACACAAAATATTTTTTGTGCATTTAACCTGTTAAGGATGCAGGGCGTACAGGTACACCCTTGCGTCCCGGTCCTTAAGGCCTTACCTGCACGTCCTGGCCCTGTAACAGGGTTTAAAGCGTGCTCAAAGGGCTGAGCGTGCTTTAAACCCTAGTAACGGGGCCAGGGCATCCTTAAAGACCGGGATGCAAGGGCATTAACCGATGCCCGGCATTATAAATTTAGAATGAAAGTGAAACCATCCCGGCAGCTCAGCGGAGATGATCGGGACCATCGCGCTGAAATCACATTGTCCCGATCAGCTGACATGACAGTGTCCCGATTAGCTGACATTTGTTAAAACATTTTCTTTATGCCTTAGTGGTCCAATTATTTCACTGTTATACTGCAACCCTGTAGAAAAAGGACAAAACAGTAACAAAAACAAACAGGCACACAATTCCTTTGATATTCTCTGTCGTTATGACGTGTCATGGCATGTTTGCAAACAGTCGAGTCCCCATGATAATGAGCTAAAACAGAAAAAGCATGCACTTTGTATTGTGATATAATACAGACCCGGTAAGCGCAAGGTTCACTTACCGGAGATGGTTGTGCGGACACAAGCACAACATTGGGATATGTATATTTAACAAATGGTGGAGTCTGCTGGAGCCTTTCCCAAACCAATTTGTAAAAACACTCCATGCCATTTCCTCCAGGTGGTGGCGGGATACAATCAGGCACTGCTGCACCTGATTGTATCCCGCCATCACCTGGAGGAAAGATCTTGGAGTGTACCATTATAATGAAGGAGACAGATATGACATCAAACCAAAGAATCTGCCTTGTTCATTCTGCAATGTTC
Source organism: Hyla sarda (assembly GCF_029499605.1). Taxonomy (NCBI): domain Eukaryota; kingdom Metazoa; phylum Chordata; class Amphibia; order Anura; family Hylidae; genus Hyla; species Hyla sarda. The sequence goes on along the minus strand of NC_079193.1, from coordinate 75,396,215 downwards.
CCACCATTTTACTGGACTTAAAGAGTGCCTGTCACCAAATAAAACTTTTTATATAGTGTTCCTTGTGTAATTAGCAGACACTTTCCCATTCACTTGCTTTTAAAATGATCAACATAAATATGTTTAAAATGTAATATAAAAAATGGCCACTAGGTGGCTCTGTTCTGTTCCCTGCCACAATTAATACAGTGAGTTTGGTCTCCTCTAGGCCTGGCAGGATTCTGAACTCAAGAAGTGTTTCTCTGCATGGAGCTTGATTGTCAGCTGCACAGAAAATGAAAGCTCCACAGATTCTCACAGAAAGCCATACAGACTGACAGGTGAAGGAGAGCCTCACTGAAACATGCACAGAGCTTGAAATCTTCTATTCATCACAATGCTGCAGCATTGTGAGGGCGTAAGTGGTCCCCCAGCAGGCTTGAGTGATGTCATACCTGTTGGGAAATTGCACCGGTCCAAACGGGACGCTCTGTGACACACATAATGGGTGAGTGTACATAAGACTTCACATCATGTGATCTAGTTGCTACATACCACCCGTAATTCAGTGTTGTTTCCTGCTGGTTTATACATTGGTGTACTTTTGCCTGACATACCTCATATATTTTTAATTGAATAATGTTTAATAAAGATTTGTAATTTTATAACATTTTGAGTTTGTAGCTCTATTTTTTCTTTGGTAAAAAATGGTTGCCCAAAGAGCCCTCCACGGTACAGGAGGTTTATAGAATGGTCTAGACCGGCTATAGATGCAATGAGGTTGTATATGCACAATAATGGTCTGGTGGGACCTTTGGTAATAGATATGTGTGGGTGTTGGCCCACTGCAGTCTATATAAGCATTAAGACCAAGGTAGACTTGTGAAGGTTTTCTGTAGTGTTTGAGGTTTATACTTCCATCTTTCCATATTACATATTGTTAGTGCAGCAAGCTAGTGTAGCGCATGGTAGAAGCAGGTAATCACTGCTGGGGGACACGGCGGTCTCTCCTGTGTTTGTAGCGCAGAGGTATTCAGTCAGACTGTAGCAAGAACAGAACAGTGCTGTATGGTGAGTGGTGCTATTTAGTTCTGGTGTCCTCTTGGTATTCCAAGCACGCATTCCAAGATAGACAGAAAAAAGTGTTTTTTTGATTCTGGGTATGTCAGCGGGATAGTAAAGGTGCCAAAATGCAATTTGTGCTGGTGGTAATATCAGAGTTACGACTAGACGTGTTTCAGGACACCCTTAGGTCCTTTCCTCAGCAGCATATAATAAGAAATGATTTCTTGTTATAAATTGCTTTTATACTTAGTGGTCCAGTATCCTTGACTTTGAGCCCCCAAATCATTTATTTCCCCATCATCAAAAGTAAGCGGAGAAAAGCTACCTGTTTAGGGGTACACCATCCCTAGACATGTTATCCCCTATCCTGGGGCTTCCATCTTCATGACATCACGCCACGCCCCAGGCTTCTGTTTTCGGAACACCACAGCACAAGCCTAGGGATCCGGGGGTGCATGGGGGCGAGGGGTCTGGGACTTTGAATAGGAGATAACGTATCTACAGGTGGAGTACCCCTTTAATCTTCCACAGCTCACCCCCTGTGAAAATCCCTATAGTAGCTCATACATTTAGGACACTCTCTAGCACTGTAACTAGTTTAAGTTCATGCCCTGCTCTCCGAACACAGACTCATTTTTCAGTCACATTGTACTTTGGAGTGGTGAGCTGAATTCACAATTTTCTTCTTTTTCTATTATTAGACTGTCAAGTCTAAGTTTCTATTGTTTAAAGTTATGTTCACACAAGGAAATTTCTACTACTATGAATTCCACTGTGTAAACATTAAGGGGGTACTCCACCCCTAGACATCTTGGCCCACATTTATCATTGTCTTTAGACTGTTTTTTTCTGTCTAAAAAAGGGGCAAAAAAGGCGCAAGCAGGGTTTTTTGCGCCTTTTTTTGCCCCTTTTTGTTTACACATTTCTGCTGATTTTGAGTTGCAATCCACTGATTTTGAGTTGCAATCCACTGATTTTGAGTTGCAATCCACTGATTTTGAGTTGCAATCCACTGATTGTGGCAATAAACATGATATGGAAGGAATTTATCATTGCGCTTTTTTGTAAAAAGGAGCAAAAAAAGGCGCAAAGCCACTGAAAAGTCTCTAAAACTACACCAGCCCAGACATGGTGTAGCTTTTTGGTGAATGTGTAGACAGAAATTTCAGAAAACCATTACCATTTAATAAATTTGGTGCTCCTACACATTATCAGCACATAAAAAAAAAGGTGTAAAAAAATGCTTCACTTGCTCTGCAATGATAAATGCGGGCCCTTATCCCTATCCAAAGGATAGGGGATAAGATGTCCGATTATAGCGGTCCCGCTGCTGGGGACCCTCGTGATCTCCTTGCCTCACCCGGCATTCATTTAGAGCATCAGGTGCAGCGCCGGAAGGTACAGATACAGCACTGGAATGCACGCCCCACTTGTGATGTTACGGCCACACACCCTCAATGCAAGTCTATGGGAGGGGTGTGACAACCCCTCCCATAGACTTGCATTGAGGGGGCGTGGCCGTGATGCCACAAGTGAAGCGTGACCATGATGTCATGAGCCTCTGCCCCGTATTGCCAGTCATCCGGCATTAAGCGAAGTTCGCAGCCAAGGTCGCGGGGGTCCCCAGTGGTGGGACCCCCCGCGATCAGACATCTTATCCCCTATCTTTTGGATAGGTAATAAGATGTCTAGGGGCAGGGTACCCCTTTAACATTGGTGTTAATTCTTTTGGTGGAATGGCTGCATTGCTGTCAATTGTGATGGCACAGGTCTGCACGGTCCTACTGCTGAAGCATTTCAGCAGGGCCTGCCATATGGAATCTTTGAGCGAAATTCCTGGTCGGAATTCTGTGAGTGGAGATTCCTCAGTGTGAATATACCCTAAGAAGTAGACAGTTTTAGTAAATCTGGACCACTGAGAGATTCCCTAGAAGGAATGGTTAAAATGGAGAATGCCCCAATAATGAATGGAAAATTTTAGAAATTCTTTATCACAGATTTCCACCTAAAATAGTGAATGCCAATTGTATGATGGTCCTTTATATTTGTCCCATGACCTATTAAATTATTTTATGCCTAAACTTTGATTTTATACAATTTCACAAGATAATTTCAAGCACTGGGTTCTTAGGGGCCCACATTTTGTACAACTAGTGTAATGTAATTGCAATTCCTGAATATTGTATAAAAATTGCCAAATTGTAATTTTCTAGAAGAGGACAAGCTATAGAATAATGCAGTATGTATGCACAGCTTAATGTCTTTAATGTTCAAAATCCAATTATAGGTATATAACATTTACAGTATGTTTGCTTTTTATTGTCCCCTTACTATACACAAAATGCTAATGCCATGTGCTTCTGCTGTAGAATGTAAGAGTAAAGGAGTCTTTGTGTGAAAATATTAATATTTTGATAGCACTTAAAATTCTTTACAGTCTGTCCTTTTTATTAATTTTTTTTTCAAATAGTTTTGATTGCATTTTTTTAAAGTTATAAAAAAGAGAGTATAACAAACAAAATATTACATGTAAATATGAATCTGCACTTATCTATGTTCTCAAACTGTAGTCAAGTGACTATGAGGATGATTTCCTGATGGATCGTCTATGGATTCCATAGGGAATAAAGTTCTTTGAGTTGTGGTTTTTTAAACAAGACAAGGTATCAAGGATCTACTCAATGGATATGCAGAAAGCATATTGATGGTACAAATATAAAATAAAATAAAACACATAGAACTCAATAACAGAAAATGTCTCAGTCTGTATGTTTTCAATGCCCTTATTGGAATATGTATATTCCTGCAGTGGGTATGTAAATCAAGCATTTATGCATTCAGGATATTTATTTACTGGGGTTTAGCTTTACGGAATGTCCTGTAAATGAAATCCCTCTGTAATCCCTCAAATAAGATATAAATATGTATTACAAATGTTGAAGTGATTTATTTACCTAAAAATGTAAGCTTAACAGGGAACTAGATGTTGTAAGATAATTGTCTATGGCCTAATTATCGGTGAAACGTTTGTGATCTGGAGGCAGCCATGGTACACAGAGGAAATTGTATCATCCATATGTTGGTGCAGCTTATATAATGGTACAGTAATATTTAAAAGGAAAAACAAGTCTATTTCCATGACAAAGGGACTCGTTGGTGTGACGTGTTACATATTAACCAAGAGCAACAAATTCTAGAAAAGAGTAGAATAATTTAAAATAATGAACCTGGAATATGACATCATTGACAGTCACAATGGAAAGCTTTTACCCACTCATCACTGTGCTGTAGCAGCAGATTGCCAAGTCAAGTAAGTAGACGTACAAGTCCATCAAGTGCATTATAATATTTTAATATTAAGGTCTATACCTGTAAGCTGTTATAAACCATTTAAAGGGGTACTCCGGTGCTCATCCTTTGGAACAAACTGTTCCGAACGCTCGGCAGCGGAGTACCCCTTTAAAGGGGTACTCCGGTGAAAAACTTTTTTTTTTTTAAATCAACTGGTGCCAGAAAGTTAAAGAGATTTGTAAATTACTTCTATTAAAAAATCTTAATCCTTCCTGTACTTATTAGCTGCTGAATACTACAGTGGAAATTCTTTTCCATTTGAAATACAGAGCTGTTCTGCTGACATCATGAGCACAGTGCTCTCTGCTGACATCCCTGTCCATTTTAGGAACTGTCCAGAGTAAAAGGAAATCCCCATAGCAAACATATGCTGTTCTGGACAGTTCCTAAAATGGACAGAGATGTCAGCAGAGAGCACTGTGCTCATGATGTCAGCAGACAGCTCTGTGTTTCAAAAAGAAAAGAATTTCTGCTGTAGTATTCAGCAGCTAATAAGTACAGGAAGGATTAAGATTTTTTAATAGAAATAATTTAGAAATCTGTTTAACTTTCTGGCACCAGTTGATTTAAAAAGTGTACCCCTTTAACTTTATTAAAAAAAATTTTTATGTTGAGGCCTTGTCCTAAAATGAAAGAAATCAAGCCCCCCATCTCCCATGATTCTGCACTACATAATCCATAATAAGAAAACAGAATTGTAGAGATTTTTTTCAAATTTATTAAAAAGGAAGAACTAAAATTTTGGATAGATACAAGTATTCCGACCCTTCGCTATGACATTTGAAGATTAGTTCAGGTGGCCTCCTATTTCACTTAATTATCTCTGAGATGTTTCTAGAGGGGCAAAGATTTAAATAAATATCAGGAAGTATTATTTTATTGAGGTCAGTACTGACCATGGCATCTATGGGATTGACGTGGGCAGGGGGCTTTCCTGTCCCTCCATCGCCGACCTCTTAATGCAATCGCAGGGTTCCAATGGTTGCAATGGCAGCAGGAAGCAAGATGATGGAATCTTGTCTGCCTAGTATGGAAGTTTGTGAGGTCCAGCCATAAGCTTAGTCTCACAGGCAAACTGTTGGTATGATACAGTTATACTATGCTGCAGTACAAAGTATCAAAATAAAAATTTTCAACAAATAAATGAAGTATTAAAAATATACAAATAAATGCCCTTTTCCCAATAAAGACCTATATTATCATAAAAAAATGAAATAAATAAATAAATAAAAAAGCCTATACATAATATGTATCGCGACATCCATAATGACTTGTTCTATAAATGATAATGTTATTTATACCATACAGCGAATGCCGTACAACAACAAGAAAGAATTGGACATTTTGGTCACATTGCCTTAAAAAAGGTGGAATAAAGAAGATTAAAAGGTATCTTAAGCAATGTGTGAATGCATCGGTACTCCAATATGCATAATGCTGCTCCATTCAGGGAGCACTCAGAACCCCAATTTTCATGATTAGTTGGGGACACAATGGCTGGACCCCCATCACTCACCTTTCACCTATCCTCTGTCATAAATGTAATCTTGGTATACCTTGTAAATAAAACCCTTTGTTTTAGTGTCACCAATATTTTGACAACTCGAGAAGTAGACAGAAGGCTAAATTGCAAGAAAATGAGTGCAATATGCATAAAAGAAGTTTGGAGTGGACTTGAGATGTATGAGAAGGCACCTCCTACAAGGATGACACATCAGAGGAGGGAGCAAATGCAATGGGGACCAATAGTGGCGTCTTCAACTTTCAAAACATTTTTTGTTGTTGGGGGAGAGACACTGGGGCCAAAACAAAAGTAGGCTGGGCGGATGGGGGGGGGGGGGGGGGTGGACAATTATAACAACGCTACATTTGTACAATGTGGGCACATGTGTATTCATGTGGAAAATAAGTGATATGTCACTTATTTTCAGTTCCTTGTCTCTCGCTGAAGTCACACATGTTTTTTTGCCATAGAAATTGTTGTGGCTTTTGCGCCAAAAACGTGGATTATATCCATGTGAATATGTCCTTGAAAGAGTTTTCCCATATCATTAAGTTATCCTCTTTCTATAGATGGGAATAACAGACAGAGAGGTGACAGCTTTAGATGCAATTTTTTATGTAGAAATTCACCCAACATATGTGTTTTTATAGGTAAGCGTTATCGCTTCTAAAGATCCTCTTCTCACACAGGCTTTTCTCTGGCCTTCTATGCCAAGTTCTCAATAACAATCTCTGCAGCACTAGGAGACTTTTTCCAATAGCAGAAAAAGTAGATCACATCAGTCCATCCTGCATTGTGTTGCCTTTCGAAGGCCATGCCTTCTTCCTCACACATGGATGTGGCCTTCGAAGTATAACACAACTCAGGATAGACTAATGTGGTCTCCCCTGGCACCACAGAGACGGTGATTGAAAGCATTGTATGGAAGACCAGGGAAAAGCTTGTGTGAGCACAAGTCTTTGGAAGCGACAACATATACCGATGGTTTGGAAAGACTTTGCACTCTATAAAACACAAATGTTGGGTGTTGTTTATAGGAAATGTAACACATTTACTTCTGTGCAGGATCCAGTGTTATCTCTCTACTGGTGTCACCTTTCACTCAGGTCTTGAGAAGAAAGGCATTGCTGTGAAATGTTCTGTACAGAACAGGATGTCTAAGCTTAGTTTAAGACCTAGTGGTCAGAACGGGAACTGCAAGATTTCAGTATTATTATAAAATATTGATAGTAATGTGGAAAATTATAAAAAGCATCATAGAAAATTCTTTAAAAAATTGGTTAACATAAAAATCTGATTTAAAGATTTGATGAATTCCTGATGACACATCCCCTTTAACAACAACTATGCTTAACCCCTTAAAGACGTGCACCATAAATGTATGGCGCTGCTTAGCGATACTTTACCCACAGTGCCATACATTTACGGCGCAGCTACGCTTGCTTCATTCACGGTGGGTCCCGGCGGCTGTCAGCATCCACGGACCCGCCGGTAATGGGGGACATCAGCGATCACGCTGATGTCTGTAATTAACCCCTCAGATGCCATGATCAATACAGATGTAGGCACAATGTGGCACTTAAAATTGCTGATCTGATCGCCCACGGCACTGCCGAGGGGATCATATCAGCCAAGATGGTGGACTGAGGTCCCCTCACATGCCTGGGGTCCCTCTCCCAGGGTCTTCTGCACTGATCTGCCTTCCAGCAGACCAGAGCAGAAGATCGCCGATAATACTGACCCTATGGGTACTAAAAAAGTTTAAAATAAATGTAAAAAAAAGTTTTTAAAAAAGTGAAATTTTTTTGAAAAAGCCCCTCCCCCAATAAAGTGTAAAATCACTCCTTTTCCCCATATTAATACAAAAAAGCATAAAAGACCATAGGTGTAAATATCCAAACTAAAAAAATATAATGTTAATGATCCTCTAAGGTGAACGGTGTAAACGTGAAAAAAAAAAATTTCAGCTTTTTTGTCACATCAAACTGCAAAAAAAAGTTAATGAAAAGCAATCAAAAAGTCACATAGCTACATATTATGGCACAAAAATAGAGCCCTCACACATCCCTGAATACGGAAAAATAAGAAAGTTAGAGGTGGCCAAAATAGGGCAATTTTAAACTTACTGATTTTGTAAAAAAAAAAAGTTTGATATTTTTTTAAAAGCAGTACAATAATAGAAATGTCTGTAACCATGGGTATCATTTTAATTGTATTGACCCAGAAAAAAACAAAAACTGTAATTTTTACCATAAAGTGTACAGTGTGAAAATGAACCCCCCCCCCCGCCAAATTAGCAAAATTATGATTTTTGTTAAAATTTCCTTACACAAAATTTTTTTTCCCAGGTTTACCATACATTTTAGGGTAAAATTTGTGATGAAATTACAAAGTACAACTGGTCACAAAAAAAACAAGCCCTCATATGGGTCTGTGAATGGAAATATGAAAGAGTTATGGATCTTAGAAGGCGAGGAGGAAAAACAAAAACGCAAAAATAAAATTGGTTGTGTCCTTAAAGGGGAACTCCAGTGAGAACAAATTTTTTCAAATCAACTGGTGCAAAAAAGTTAATTACTTCTATTTCAAAATCTGAAGCCTTCCAATACATATCAGCTGCTGTATACTATAGAGAAATTTGTGAAGTTCTTTCCAGTCTGACAACAGTGCTCTCTGCTGACACCTCTGTCTGTGTCAGGAACTGTCCAGATTAGAAGCATATCCTCATAGAAAACCTCTACTGCTCTGGACAGTTCCTGTCCAGTTCCTGTACAAATCTGTTTAACTTTATGGCACCAGTTGATTTGAAAACATTTTTTTCCTCCGGAATTCCCCTTTAAGGCCAAAATGGGCTGTGTCCTTATGGGGTTAAGCCTTATTATCTGTGATCTTTTGGATGTTTGTCAACAACTTTGATCAGTTGATAGTTTTGCCCCTAAACTACTTCTAAATAATTATAGTTTGTGTTTTCATCTCTTTAATATCTATGACATAAGGCTTTATTTTACCACATTTCATGGTTTGACTGCTTTGTTAAAGGCCATTTTCCAACAATGGGGAAGCTATTTTTTGACATTAGCATTACAATCTGAAGCTACAAAGCAACAGAAAAAAACTTCACACCTAATATTACTGTTACGCCGAGCGCTCCGGGTCCCTGCTCCTCCCCGGAGCGCTCACGGCGTTCTTCTGCGTGCAGCGCCCCGGTCAGACCTGCTGACCGGGAGCGCTGCTCTGTCATCACCGACGGGGATGCGATCCGCGTAGCAGGACGTGCCCACTCGCGGGTCGCATCCCAATCTGCTCACCTGCCCCGTCCTCCTGCTGTCCTGTCCCGGCGCGTGCGGCCCCGCTCTCTAGGGCGCGCGCGCGCCGGCTCTCTGAAATTTAAAGGGCCAGTGCACCATTAATTGGTGCCTGGCCCAATCAGTACCAAACACTTCCACATTATAAAAACCCACTTCCCCTTCCTGTCCTTGCCGGATCTTGTTGCCTAGTGCCAGTGAAAGCGTTCCCATGTGTCCTTTGCCTGTGTATCCAGACCCTTGCCGTTGCCCTTGACTACGAACCGTTGCTGCCTGCCCTGACCTTCTGCTACGTCTGACCGTGCCTTTTGCCTAGTCCTTCTGTAACGCGCCTGACTCAGCAGTCAATAACGTTGAGTCGCTATTGGGTTACCTGCCGCAGCAAGTCCATCCCGCTTTGCGGCGGGCTCTGGTGAAAACCAGTAACCCCTTAGATTCCGTTCCCCTGGTACGGCCCACGCCATCACCTCACTGACATAGAGGATCCACTACCTGTGTCATGCCTGCATACCACTCCGGATCCTGACAGTAGATCTGGCCATGGATCCCGCTGAGGTCCCTCTGCCCAGTGTCGCTGACCTAACCTCCGTGGTCGCCCAGCAATCACAGCAGATCGCGCTACAAGGACAACAGCTGACTCAGTTGACCGCTATGCTGCAACAGCTTCTGCCTCAACAACAGCAACCATCTCCTCCGCCAGCTCCTGCATCTCCTCCCAGATTCCGCCTGTCCCTACCAGACAGGTTTGATGGGGACTCTAAACTGTGCCATGGGTTCCTGTCCCAGTGTTCCCTACACCTGGAGATGATGTCAGACCAATTTCCTACAGAACGGTCTAAGGTGGCGTTCGTTGTCAGTCTGGAAGTGCCTTGTCCTGGGCAACACTGCTTTGGGACCGCAACGATCCTGCCACTGCTACTATTCAGTCCTTCTTCTCAGAAGTACGCTGTGTCTTTGAGGAGCCAGCCCGGGCTTCCTCAGCCAAGACAGTCCTATTGAATCTTGTCCGGGAGTTCTTCAGTGGGCGAATACGCCATTCAGTTCCGCACCCTTGCCTCTGAGCTATCCTGGAATAATGAGGCCCTCTGCGCGACCTTCAAAAAAGGCTTATCCAGTCACATCAAAGATGTTCTGGCTGCACGAGAAATTCCTGCTACCCTGTCTGAACTCATCCATTTGGCCACCCGCATCGACATGCGTTTCACTGAAAGACGCCAGGAGCTTCGTCAGGAAAAGGATCATGTTTGCACCAGGCGGTTTCCTCCCCTGGCACCTCTCTTCCAGCGTCCTTTGCAATCTGTTCTTGTGCCTTCCGCCGAGGAGGCTATGCAAGTGGATCGGTCTTGCCTAACCCAACAAGAGAGGACTCGCCGTAGGAACGAAAACCTGTGCCTGTACTGTGCTAGGACTGAACATTTCCTAAAGGACTGTCCCATTCGTCAGGGAAACGCTCGCACCTAGTTAACGTAGGAGAGGCGTTGCTAGGTGTGAATTCTTCCTCTCCACGACTGACTATTCCTGTGCGGATTGCCATACCCGCTAATACTAATACTTCCTTCTCCGATGTGGCCTTCTTGGACTCTGGTTCAGCAGGAAGTTTCATTGAAGCCTCCTTAATCAACAGATTCAATATTCCAGTTACCCGTCTTGTCAAACCTCTCTACATTTCATCCGTCAATGGAGGGAGACTGGTCTGCACCGTGCGTTACCGCACTCAACCGGTTCTCATGAGTATTGGAGTTCACCATCATGAACATATTGAATTTTTTGTGCTACCCAACTGCACTTCTGAAATTCTTCTGTGCTTGCCCTGGCTCCAACGTCATTCGCCTAGCCTCGACTGGGCCACCGGGGACATTAAGAGTTGGGGAAATTCTTGCCACAAGCGATGTCTCCACCCAGTTCCTTCCTGCCAAGTCTCCATGGCTACTCCATTGCCAGGTCTTCCTAAGGCCTATCAGGACTTTTCGGAAGTCTTTTTTAAAAAGCAAGCAGAGGTCTTACCTCCACATTGACCCTATGACTGCCCTATTGACTTGCTCCCTGGCACCACACCGCCCCGTGGTAGGATTTACCCACTTTCTGTATGAGTACATACAGGAAAACCTCAAAAGAGGTTTTATCAGGAAATCTTCTTCTCCAGCCGGAGCTGGATTTTTGTTTGTTGCTAAAAAAGATGGATCTCTACGCCCCTGTATTGACTACTGCGGTCTTAATAAAATTACAGTAAAAAATCGCTATCCTCTGCCTCTCATCTCCGAACTCTTTGACCGACTGCGTAGAGTTTCACCAAACTTGATCTAAGGGGCGCATATAACCTCATCCGTATTCGAGCAGGTAATGAATGGAAAACCGCCTTCAATACTAGAGATGGTCACTTTGAATACCTAGTCATGCCCTTTGGACTTTGCAACGCCCCAGCAGTCTTTCAAGACTTTGTTAATGAGATTTTTCGGGACATGCTGTATTCCTGTGTGGTAGTCTATCTTGATGACATCCTCATTTTTTTCCTCCAACCTAGAGGAACATCGCCTTCATGTCCGTCATGTGCTTCAGCGACTACGCCAAAATCAACTTTACGGCAAAATTGAGAAATGTCTATTTGAACGCAGCAGTCTTCCTTTCCTGGGATACATTGTGTCTGGTCAAGGTCTTCAAATGGACCCTGATAAGCTATCTGCGGTAGTTGATTGGCCTCATCCCACTGGCCTACAAGCTATCCAAAGATTTCTCGGATTTGCTAATTATTATCGTCAATTTATTCCTCACTTCTCCACCATCGTTGCTCCTATTGTAGCACTGACTAAGAAAAATGCTAATCCGAAATCCTGGCCGCCACAGGCGAAGGAAGCCTTTAACCACCCCAAAGCCGCCTTCTCCTCTGCTCCAGTCTTGTCCAGACGAGATCCCCTGAAGCCCTTCTTCTTCAAGGTTGACGCCTCCTCAGTTGGAGCCGGAGCTGTTCTCCTACAAAAATCCGCTAAAGGAAAAAATGTCACTTACAAATTTTTCTCCAAAACCTTTTCTCCTCCTGAAAAAAACTATTCCATTGGAGATCGCGAACTATTGGCTATTAAGTTGGCACTTGAGGAGTGGAGACATCTACTGTAAGGATCCCTTCATCCCATCACCATCTATAGAGATCACAAAAATTTGTCTTATCTTCAATCCGCCCATCGGCTAAATCCTCGCCAGGCTAGATGGTCATTGTTTTTTGCCCCTTTCAACTTTCAAATCCATTTTCGGCCTGCAGACAAGAATGTCAGGGCTGATGCTCTATCTCGTACCACCGATGCCTCTGAAGCCGAGACCCTTCCTCAGCACATCATCCCTCCTGAATGTCTGATCTCTTCTGCTCCTGCTTCTCTGGTGCCTATCCCTCCAGGAAAAACTTATGTTCCTCCACGTCTTCGCCTCCGGATCCTCAAATGGGGCCATTCCTCCCTTCTGGCTGGTCATGCAGGAATCAAAAAATCTATACAGTTGATTGCCAGACACTATTGGTGGTCCTCCCTGGAAAAGGATGTGACCGATTTCGTACGAGCCTGTACAGTGTGTGCACGTGACAAGACCCCACGCCAGAAGCCTGCAGGTCTTCTCCTTCCTCTCCCGGTGCCTGAACAACCTTGGTCCCAAATTGCCATGGACTTCATCACTGATCTTCCTTTATCCGATGGTAACACTGTCATCTGGGTGGTCGTTGATCGTTTTTCCAAAATGGCTTATTTTATTCCATTTCCTGGCCTTCCTTCTGCGCTACAGTTGGCGAAGCAATTTTTTCTGCAGATTTTTCGTCTTCACGGGCTTCCCACGCATATCGTCTCGGATAGAGGCGTTCAATTTGTGTCAAAATTTTGGAGAGCTCTCTGTAATCAATTAAAGATCAAATTCAATTTCTCTTCCTCCTATCACCCCCAATCCAATGGACAAGTGGAAAGAGTGAACCATATTCTTGGTGACTACTTGAGACATTTTGTCTCCTCCCGCAAAGATGATTGGGTCGACCTTCTGCCCTGGGCTGAATTCTCGTACAATTTCAAAAATTCAGAATCTTCACCAAATCTCGAAGGAGACTCAAAAGTCGCTCTTACTGGCCTCTTCTCGTATGAAGAGACATGCGGATAAAAAGAGAAGAACTCCTCCTGTCTTTGTCCCTGGTGACAAAGTGTGGCTCTCTGCCAAATGCATACGGTTTTGTGTACCTAGCTACAAGTGTGGTCCTCGTTACCTCTGGCCATTTAAAATCAGACCAAATCAATTCTGTCTCCTACAAACTCCACCTTCCTTCTTCTCTTCGTATTCCTAACTCTTTCCATGTATCTCTTCTCAAACCTCTTATACTTAACCGTTATTCTCCCAAGGTCACTGTTCCTGCTCCTGTTTCTGGCTCCTCTGATGTCTTCTCTGTCAAAGAGATCCTCGCCTCCAAGATCGTCTGAGGTAAAAGATTTTCTTTAATTGATTGGGAAAGTTGTGGTCCAGAAGAGAGGTCCTGGGAACCTGAGGCCAACATTTTGGACAAAGAGCTTGTCCGCAGATTCCTGGGCTCCAAAAAGAGGGGGCGACCAAAGGGGGGGGGGGGGGGTACTGTTACGCCGAGTGCTCCGGGTCCCTGCTCCTCCCCGGAGCACTCGCGGCGTTCTTCTGCGTGCAGCGCCCCGGTCATACCCGCTGACCGGGAGCGCTGCTCTGTCATGACCGGCGGGGATGCGATACGCGTAGCGGGACGCGCCCGCTCGCGGGTCGCATCCCAATCTGCTCACCTGCCCCGTCCTCCTGCTGTCCTGTCCTGGTGCGCGCGGCCCCGCTCTCTAGGGTGCGCGCGCATCGGCTCTCTGAAATTTAAAGGGCCAGTGCACCATTAGTTGGTGCCTGGCCCAATCAGTACCAAACACTTCCACATTATAAAAACCCACTTCCCCTTCCTGTCCCTGCCGGATCTTGTTGCCTAGTGCCAGTGAAAGCGCACTTGTGCCAGACGAAAATGTACTTATCCCCTATCTACAGAATAGGAGATGAGTAACTGATATCAGTGAGTCCGACCGCTAGGGCCCCCCCACGATCACCGGGACTGGACCCTGGCGCTCATAGGGGGAGATTTATCAAAACCTGTGCAAAGGAAAAGTTGCCCATAGAAACCAATCAGATCGCTTCTTTCATTTTTAACAAGGCCTCTGCAAAATGTAAGAAGCGATCTGATTGGTTGCTATGGGCAACTGGACAACTTTTCCTTTGCACAGGTTTTGATAAATCTCCCCCATAGTGAGAAGAGCGTATCGTCTACCGGTAGACAACACATGCTCCATTCATTTCTATGGGGGCGCCGAGGATGTCCAAGTGCTGTACTTTTCAGTGCTCCCATAGAAATGCACCGGGTCTCGTCCCGGTGATCGCGAGGGGCCACAGTGACAGGACCCCCGCAATCAGCTTCTTATTCCCTATACTGTGGACAGGGTATAAGTTATTTTTTTTTGTTTTTATTGCCAGAGACCTCCTTTAAGTTTGGCCAACTGCACAAAAGGGCTCAATCTACACCAGATTTATCGTGCCCAGTTTACATTCATTATTTTGTTGTTTACTACAGATAAAACTAAGAATAATTTAAAGTAATAAAAAAAAGCAACTGCCCTGGATTCCACAGACAGACTTCTTGTGATAGACTTTTGGAATGTGGAGATGGTTTTCAAAGGATTTAGAGCTGAGGAAGGGAATAATAGGCTTAGCCATGCAACATTGGGTGTGATTAATAAGAACTATCCGTTAGTCTTAAACCCAGTTTCCTTTCTGAAATTCCTTTAGGAGATTGTTTCCTTATGTTATAGATATATCCTAAATTGGAATCAAATAGACTGTTAATATCTGTTGATATTTTATAATGTCTTTTAAAAACAACAATAGTTAGATGTTATTGGTATTCTAAACTATATTTGTATGGAATAATATACAAATATTCATTGTATCGTTTTACAAAAAACATTGAATCTAACATAAAACATTTCATTTAGTTGTTTACAAATAAAATTGTAACTTTCAGGGGCAGTATAAAAATGGTCATATTTGTCCTGGTGTCTATTTCTTTAACAACAAAATAAAACAAAACAACAAACAAAAAAACAAACAAAGAATAAATGTTGCACATTCCATAAAAAGCTAAAAACGTTCTCGTTCAATGTATAATGTAAAGTGTAAATAGTTGTATTCATTTTAAATAATGTTGCTTTTGTAACTGTTGCCCCAAACCATGAAAAACGCAATTATTTTACAATTATTGTTACTTATCATATGATAAGTGAAAATATGATAATAATGTAAGTTTCTGCACTTTATTATAGATTACATATTAAACATATTTGAGCATTAACTAGATTTTTTACTCATTGTCCTCATGTGTCATTAGAAAATACTTTTGGGGTACATTATTCATCTACTTAATGTTTTATATTTTTGTCTATTTATCCATGTATAGAAAATGTGAATGCCTAACGCCAATCAGAAATTGTTTTCTGGTAAATCACACTGTTGCATGGCGGCTATAAAAAAAATTATTTGGCACGAGTCTTACTAGAGTCTTACGACTTCCTGCTGTGCGACAACACGAGCGTCCCTTAGGAGGATGTAGGTTATTTATTATTTAAAGACTCTTGTTTGGTAGAAATAGACATGGGGAAAAATCAGGGTGTCTCTCTTATTTATACAGTGGGTTTAGAGATTGTCCAGTGTTAAATTTCTGGTGAGCACAGTGCATTTTAGGACATCTTTTCTTTCTCTTTATATAGTAATATCTTAACTGGATTAAGGAATTGAAACAAGTTTGGCCCATTGCAAAGTTCTCATTTAATCCTTATTCACACTCAGTTTATCAAATTAAAGTAGACAAGATGGATGCGGAGCCTTTTCAAGATGGACATTGTGTGTGAAATCTGGAGACAAGAGATTTTAAAAAGTGGCCACCATGACTTGTCACATCATCTCTGCTAAGATTCAGCTGGCCTTGCAAAGACCAAGGCAGGGTCAGCGTTCTCCTTAGTGTTACACTATGGACTACTGCAGAGAAACAGTCCTGCTACACAGTCTCCAGCAGAGTTACTTATTACACCCTGGCCCTCTTCACCTGCCCCAGCCATTCAAAATAACATCACACCATAAAATATTCATGAACAGCCAATGCTGCCGCTATGGGCTCGCTTCTGCAGGTGGCCGTCACATCAGTAATTGCCCAATACTTCCCTCCACAGCGTAAAATTGTTTTCATTATGTGTCATGCACACAGAGCCAAGTAAATCCCTCTTCAGTGCTTTCCCAAGAGCTAAAGGGAGGTGGTACTTAACTTAAACAGGCGCTTTTGGCTTACAAGAAAAAAAAAAGAGAGGGAGCTCATCATTAACTTACTTCTTAAGGCGACAAAAAAGAAGAAGTAGCTAATGCAAAAAAAAAAAAAAAAAAAGTCTCATAAAGATTATCCAAAATGTGTCAGTAACTAGGACTAGCTTTAGTGGCTTTAGATGTCCTTATGATACTTAAAGCTACTTCAGCCAAAGAAACTAGAATAACTTTCCGCCCGACTGCAGTTCCCATGGTTAGCAGTGCAGGACGGTAAGCAGGTTTCAGCTATAAACTGCTGTATTGTGTGACAATAATGCACAGTCAGGTCTCCCCTTTTAAAATCAAGGGTGTCTTTTTCTTTGCCCCCTGCCGGGGACTAATCACAGTTCCACTTTGTTTAATTGCAGCATGGGAGAAATATGTTTAAGAGGAGTGATGCACACACCGAACGTACGACCGCGGTCTTCAAGCCACAAACAGATTTCATTAATGCAATTATGCTTGGTCTGGTAGTAATTATACCAGATCTGGCTATATACTGAAACTTGGATCCTATAATTGTGAGCGGCCAACAATACATCCAAGAGGGGATCGGAAAAATAGGACAGATTAGACAGTTTTTCATTTTATTTTTGAATATAGCTTTATAGTTATGGTTTTAAATAAAAATAAAAACTTAGATATTAAAAATAAACTTATAAAAAGAAATTTTAGATATGTTAACATTTATTTTTTATTTTTTAAAGAACAAAAGAGAACACAGGGAAAACACTTTGTATGATTGTGCTTTATCCTGATTAACTTTTATTCTTTAATACTTAATCATTTCCTCTTATATTTATGTTTTTGCTGTATCCCAGAAGTTGGTCTACGTCTATAAAAAAAAGGCAAGTTTGAAGCCAGTTTTATGTCCACTGCAGATGGTAGGTATTCCCACTTCTCCACTTGTGTCAGACTCTTGAACACCAACAATGATTCTTAAAACTCTGAAGATCCTTTGCCTACAATGTATTGTAAATTATGGCTTAGAGGTCATGAACTCAGCGAAGGGAGGGGGCGGGGAAGCATTTATCAATCAAATGAGTTGTTTTCAAACTCAGCCACAAATCAAGTGAATGGGAAGGGGTCCGCGAGCCATTATTTTTAACTTATATACTTTCTCCCTCCCATCTTTTTCTTTTAGAACAGAATGTAGATGTAGAATTAGAAGATGTGCAAACATTATTCAACAGTTAGTAATTTCAATGACAAAACATAAAGGGACAAGAAGTCTTCTTCAACAATGTGAACCTTTCAGTAATATCAGAATTGGATAGTTTAATTTCATGAGAAATGTCTATCAGCTTTTCTTTACTCCTATATATTCTCCATCCAGAGCATGGAAAAATGAGACTAGGTGATAGGATATTGGTTTCATCAGGAGTGTGTTTTTTTTTCTTACTACGATAAGACAATAAAAAATAAATTGTTTTGATCATATTTACTTCATACTTCTCTTGTATTATTTATAATATACAATGTTACATTATAAGTTATGGGTACTAAATTTCTGGAATTGGGACATTATTCTAAGGATTAATTCATATTTCCATATTTAGAGTTGCCAAGTACTCTTTTCTTAGTATAGGGCGATTGGCATCTTCCTCATAAGGTATTTTCGACTTCCTACGGATCAGCACAGTAGGTTTATAGGTTAAACTTCATGAAGTCTTTTATGTTTTAACCTTTCCAACTATGTAACTATAAAGCAATTGGGTGCAAAATGTGTCTATACTCTTTTTATCATTTTTTCCAATAGTGACTCTAGATGAGGGCATTCAAAATTTGACCCATTCTTAAAGGGGTACTCCAGTGGAATTTTTTTTTTTTAATGAACTGGTGCCAGAAAGTTAAACAGTTTTGTAAATTACTTCTATTTAAAAATCTTAACCCTTCCAGTACTTATCAGCTGCTGTATATATACTACAAAGGAAGTTCTTTTCTTTTTGAATTTTCTTTTCTGTCTGACCACAGTGCTCTCTGCTGACACCTCTATCCGTGTCAGGAACTGTCCAGAGCAGGAGAGGTTTGCTATGGAAATTTGCTCCTACTCTGCACAGTTCCTGACATGGACAGAGGTGTCAGCAGAGAGCACTGTGGTCAGACAGAAAAGAAAATTAAAAAGAACTTCCTCTGTAGTATACAGCAGCTGGTAAGTACTGGAAGTAAGTACTGCTTAAAGGGGTACTCCGGCGCATAGACATCTTATCCTCTATCCAAAGAGGATCTTGCACGCAGCACCCCAGTTAAAATCAGTCCCCGGAGCATGCCTGCGGTGTGTGACATCACACCTCCGCCCCCGTGTGACGTCACGCTCCGCCCCTCAATGCAAGCCTATGGGAGGGGGCGGGACAGCCGTCACGCCCCCTCCCATAGGCTTGCATTGAGGGGTGGAGCGTGACATCACATGGGGGTGGAGGCGTGACGTCACACGCCACCGGCCCTGTGGTTTGGCTGAACGAACATTCTGACAACAGTTTTTTAAAAAGTGCATGGACACCTTTGATAGGTTTGCTGTTCTCGATTCCAGACAAGTTTTTACACCCATGATGGTTTCAATAATTGTTAATTTTTCACCTATGATTTACATGATCATCTGGTCATATGGCTCTTACACTTTTTTACGATCGGTGATTACACGCTTGTTAGTTTGAATTTCATTCTGAACAATTATCTAGTAAATGACTTTACAGTACAACATCCTTTCCTGTACTGATGATAGGAACACCTTTCTTTCATGCACAAATGACGTCCCCTAATGCATTGCTTCAGTTCTGTATTGACCCTGTATATATTATTTAAATGAATGAGATTACCTATAAGGCTAAGTTTCTACTTGTTTTTTTGGTGGCCCCAAAAAAAAAACGCCAGAAAAAACACCACAGCATTTTCCTGTGTTTGGCGTTTTTTTCTTGCTTTTTTTCTGGCGTTTTTTGGCTTTGAGTGGAAATTGCATTTTTGGCCCCTTTGACGTTTTCTCAAAAAAAAAAAAAGGATGCAGTAGTGATGGAAAAAATGTATTTAATGAAATATATATATTTTTAAAACAAAATTTGTATTCATTTTTAATAGTGTGTGTGTGTGAATTTTTTTCTCTTTTTTTAAAAAACATTTTTTAGATAGTACTAATACTCCCAGCATGGAACACACTGTTCCATGATGGGAGTACTAGTACCTGTACTAATAGACATATCGCCCTGGGTGTCACTCCTTATCCCCAAGGCGATTGTCCATAGTATAGCAGAGATGCGGAGTGGCTCTATACAGCGCTCACATCTCTGCATTATACTCCGACCGGTCAGTAATATGAATAGAACATCACTCATTCATATTTTCCGCCCAGAGTGAGGATTGGCCGGATGGTTGCAGCCAATCACAGCTCTCAGCGGAAATATGAATGAGCGATGTTCTATTCATATCAATGGCTGGAGTATAGTGCAGAGATGCAAGCGCTGTATAGAGCCGCTCCGCATTTCTGCAATAGATAGGACGATCGCATCAGGTGTCAGGAGTGACACCCGCTGTGATCTGTCCTTAACTGCAGGTACTACTACTTCCAACATGGAGCACACTCTGCTCCATGCTGGGAGCTGTAGTACCTGCATTAATAGACAGATCGCAGCGAGTGTAACTTCTGACACCCGCTGTGATCCTCCTGTATAATGCATAGATGCGGGTGGCCGCTTTTCTATGGTCCCCTGCACTGACGTATATATATATACCTATTCATATTTACCACATAGAGTTGTAATTGGCTGGAACCATCTGGCCAATCACAGCTCTGTAGGAAATATGAATCGGTGTATATATACGGCAGTGCAGGGGACCATAGAAGAGCGGCTGGCTGCATCTTTACATTATAGAGAAGGATCGCAACGTAACCCGTGGCTATCTGTCAATTAGTACAGGTACTAGTACTCCCATCATCGAACAGTGTGTTACATGCTGGGAGTAGTAGTACTACCTTAAAAATGTAAGCCAAAAAAAAAAAAAGTGAAAAGCACACAGCACAAAATTGTTATTATTGTCGGCTACATTTTTAGTGCCCTGCCCGCCCACATAAATTGATCCCTGTTTTAAAATTTAATACAAATTTCTTCATTAAAAAAGATAAATTCGTTAGATACAATTTATTCTATCACTACTGCATCTTTTTTTTTTTAAATGGTACCCTACGAAATTTTATTAAAAACGGTATCTCCATTACTTTTTTTGGATCGTTAAAGTACAAAAAAGAATAAAAACCGCCTGCAAAAACGCCAAAGTTAAAACCCACGTGTCGCTTTTCTTGGTGTTTTTTTTACTCCCATAGGCTTCTTTGGGAGAAAAATGCCACGATTTCAGGGAAAAAACGCCATAGGCTCAACATGCTGCGACTTTGCAAAACCGCCAAGGAGCTGAAAAATAGTGAAAAAATGGCAAAAGGTTTTAAAAAAAATGCCAAACTGAAAAACGCAAAGTGTAAAAAGAATTTAGCGATTTCTCATTGATTTACAGCTAACAACTGTCCGCAGCGTTTTTTCAATGAGGGGGGGGGGGGGGTAAACGCACAAAAAAAATCAAGTAGAAACTTAGCCTAAAACCTCTTTTTTTAAGTTCAACAAGTCCAATTTTTTTCTACCATTCTTTGTAAGGCTATGTTCACACAGCGGACTTTGTGAGCACAATCCAGCAGAAAAATTCTGCTCAGAAAATTCTTTTGCAGCAGAGTTACATTTTTTCTTCAGATTCCACTCAGAAATACATTGCCGTCTATAAAGTCGCCACATTTGCGAGTGGTTCTAGTGCCAGCATGTTCTGCTGGCACACACTTTCTGCGGAATGTCTCCCAGAAATTTTCCAGGCGGATATGCTGCAAAAAATCCACTATGTGAACATAGCCTAAAGAGGCTTCCCATTTCTTGTTTGTGGCTAATTAAATGTTTTTTACACTCTTCAGTAACGTGATCTTTCTTTAAGTACATTTATAATATAATGATCTTAGTTAGTGTGACCACTTAGGCTGGGTTCACATATGTCCTGCATCTGGCACAGTGAACTAAAATGTTGCAACAAAAGTGCATCAGTTGTTTAGATCTGGCATCCATAAATTGTGCATGCCAGACAGAGTAACACAGAAAGATGCGTTTCCCTGTCCAGAGTCCATGCACCATGTTCCAACATCTGCAGGGCTGGCTCTGCCTATAAGCAAAATAGGCAGCCCCTAGAGAACCCTCTTGATGGAGGTGCTGCTCTGCTTATTGCAATAAAGTTAGCCAGCATCCGAAGCACCCCTCATCCAAAACACCTGACCATCAAGCAAAACTCCACCACGCTACCCCCACCCATACTATAATAATCAGCACCTCTGAGGCAGACAGGGGTGATCACTAAGGTCAGGTGTGTCCAACATCCTGACATTGTGCGCGCCCCCATACATTGGGAGGCGTGCGCATGGGGTGTGCCGGGTGTCGATCCAGGGGGGGATCCGCCACTGAGCAGCCCGCAGGGAGCATGTCACATTCGGGACATCCCTGTGTCCCAAAAAGATATTTTCGGGACCAAAGATGTCCCGGTTACCTTTCTGCAGCCCCGCATTAACTTTAAAAACCCAGGGGCCGCCGGGAGGTAGCGCATGCAGGGACGTCACTGACGTCCCGTGCGTGTGCCCATTGGAACGGAGCATCGTGCATCGAGGAGGAGGACGATGCGCGGGCATGGTAAGTAACTTGCACGTCATCTTCAGTGCTCCGACCACCGCTCCTCCAGTCCTGGGTCCCGGAGGAGCGGTGGTCGGAGCACTGAAGTGGGACAGTACACAGGCATACAGCCTCCAGCCATGCACTGTATATGGCTGAAGGCTGTATGTCTGTGGGGAATATGTACTGCACCTTGTTACGCCTAGCGCTCCGGGTCCCCGCTCCTCCCCGGAGCGCTCACGGCGTCCTTCTCCCTGCAGCTCCCCGGTCAGCGCTGACCGGGAGCGCTGCTCTGCCATGGCCGTTGGGGATGCGATTCGCACAGCGGGACGCGCCCGCTTGCGAGTCGCATCCCAGGTCACTTACCCGTTCCCGTCTCCTGCGGTCATGTGCTGGCGCGCGCGGCTCCGCTCTCTAGGGCGCGCGCGCGCCAGCTCCCTGAGACTTAAAGGGCCAGTGCACCAATGATTGGTGCCTGGCCCAATTAGCTTAATTGGTTCCCACCTGTTCCCTGCTTATATCTAGTCTCCTCCCTTGCACTCCCTTGCCGGATCTTGTTGCCTTAGTGCCAGTGAAAGCGTTCTTTGTGTGTTTATACCCTGTGTACCAGAACTATTGCTATCTCCCCTGACTACGAACCTTGCCGCCTGCCCCCGACCTTCTGCTACGTCCGACTTTGCTTCTGCCTACTCCCTTGTACCTCGCCTATCTTCAGCAGCCAGAGAGGTGCCGTTGCTAGTGGATACGACCTGGTCACTACCGCCGCAGCAAGACCATCCCGCTTTGCGGCGGGCTCTGGTGAAAACCAGTAGTGTCTTAGAACCGGTCCACTAGCACGGTCCTCGCCATCCCTCTCTGGCACAGAGGATCCACCTCCTGCCAGCCGGCATCGTGACAGTAGATCCGGCCATCATAAGCCTTCAATATGGTGTTCTTCGTACTCAGGTACAGAGGCCATTTCTTCTGAATTGCATACTGGAAACAGCTGTGTGCAAAACCAGAGATAGACTCGTCTGTGTTGTACATCCCCGTGCCAGGTCCCGCCCTCTGCCCTCTCTCCCCATTCCTACTCCTGCGGTTCTGCCTGCCGTTGTGGAATCCCTCCATCCTTTCCCGGTGTCCTCATCCCAGGGGAGGCAGTTACCCGATAAAGAGAAGGGGAGACCTAAGGGGGGGGGTACTGTTACGCCTAGCGCTCCGGGTCCCCGCTCCTCCCCGGAGCGCTCACGGCGTCCTTCTCCCTGCAGCTCCCCGGTCAGCGCTGACCGGGAGCGCTGCTCTGCCATGGCCGTTGGGGATGCGATTCGCACAGCGGGACGCGCCCGCTTGCGAGTCGCATCCCAGGTCACTTACCCGTTCCCGTCTCCTGCGGTCATGTGCTGGCGCGCGCGGCTCCGCTCTCTAGGGCGCGCGCGCGCCAGCTCCCTGAGACTTAAAGGGCCAGTGCACCAATGATTGGTGCCTGGCCCAATTAGCTTAATTGGTTCCCACCTGTTCCCTGCTTATATCTAGTCTCCTCCCTTGCACTCCCTTGCCGGATCTTGTTGCCTTAGTGCCAGTGAAAGCGTTCTTTGTGTGTTTATACCCTGTGTACCAGAACTATTGCTATCTCCCCTGACTACGAACCTTGCCGCCTGCCCCCGACCTTCTGCTACGTCCGACTTTGCTTCTGCCTACTCCCTTGTACCTCGCCTATCTTCAGCAGCCAGAGAGGTGCCGTTGCTAGTGGATACGACCTGGTCACTACCGCCGCAGCAAGACCATCCCGCTTTGCGGCGGGCTCTGGTGAAAACCAGTAGTGTCTTAGAACCGGTCCACTAGCACGGTCCTCGCCATCCCTCTCTGGCACAGAGGATCCACCTCCTGCCAGCCGGCATCGTGACACACCTTATGTGGGGAATTATACTGCACCTAATGTGGGGGAGCTATGCAGCACTTAATGTGGGGAACTATACTGCACCTAATGTGGGGAACTGTACTGCACCTAATGTGGGGGAACTATACTGCACCTAATGTGGGGGAACTATACTGCACCTAATGTGGGGGAACTATGCTGCCCCTCATGTGGGGAAACTATACTGCACCTAATGTGGGGGAACTATACTGCACCCAATGTGGGGGAACTATGCTGCAGCTAATGTGGGGGAACTATACTCCCAACCTAATGTGGGGGAACTATACTGCCAACCTAATGTGGGGGAACTATACTGCCAACCTAATGTGGGGAAACTATACTGCAGCTAAGGTGGGGGAACTATACTGCACCTAATGTGGGGGCATTATACTGCCAGCCTATTGTGGGGGGAACTATACTGCCAGCCTAATGTGGGGGAACTATACTGACAACCTAATGTGGGGGAACTATACTGCCAACCTAATGTGGGGGGGACCTATACTGCCAACCTAATGTGGGGGAACTACAACCTAATGTGGGGGAACTACACTGCCAACCGAATGTGGGGGAACTACAACCTAATGTGCGGGGACTTATACTGCCAGACTAATGTGGGGGAACTGTGCTGTCAATCTAATGTGGGGGAACTACAACCTAATGTGGGGGAACTAAAGCCTAATGTGGGGGAACTAAACTGATAACCTAATGTGGGGGAACTACAACCTAATGTGGGGGAACTAAAGCCTAATGTGGGGGAACTAAACTGATAACCTAATGTGGGGGAACTACAACCTAATGTGGGGGAACTATTCTGACAACCTAATGTGAGGGAACTATGCTGTCAACTTAATGTGGGGAACTATACAAAAATATAAAATTGTACTATTCTGATCCCTATAACTTTTATTTTTCTGTATATGAGGATGTATGAGGATAATTTTTTGCACTGTGATTTGTAATTTCTTTGTTTTGTACCGTTTTTGTTTTGATGGAACTTTTCAATAGTTTTTTAGATATTTTTTATGGTATTTGAAGTGACCAAAAATGTGCAAATCTGGTTAGTGCACTATTACGACTTTTGGGGTCCCACTTTTGATTTTGCCCAGGGCCACACTAAGCCTAAAACCGGCCCTGGTAGGACAGACATGCTCCTCCTCCAGACCTCCCCTCTAGCATGTGCGGCATGCTACTGCGCAATACCAGCGGCATTGCTCTTGGTATCCCACTCTCTCAGAACGGCTTGCGGCAGCCGATATCTGCTAGAGGGGATTTTTTTTTCATTTTTAAATCATCAATTTGTAATAAATTGTGTAATTTATTGGTTATATAATTATTATGATAGTGTACACGAGCACTACCATCTTTCTGTGGATTCTCTAGTTAGTCACCTTAATGTTTTAGTTTAACAGCTTTAATGATAACAGCTATTGCTTATTTATTTTATATATATTTTTCATAATTTTTCTTTTTTCCTCAGTCATGTACACCAAGGGGGAGATTTATCAAAACCTGTCCAGAGGAAAAGCTGCTGAGTTGCCCATAGCAACCAGATTGCTTCTTTCATTTTTCAAAGGCCTTTTCAAAAATGAAAGAAGGGATCTGATTGGTTGCTATGGGCAACAGGGCAAGTTTTCCCCTGCACAGGTTTTGATAAATCTCCATCTAAGAGTTTATTTCTTCTTCCTTCATGCTGCATTTCTATTTCATTTACTCATTCGTTCAGCCTCAGTCAGACCCATCTGTGTCACATATTGAAGGAGCAAATGGCTACTTACTGATAGTTTAGATTCAAATACAGATTGTCCTGTTTTAATCTTGCATGATAATACATATTGGCCCTCATTTACTATTGCCAGATTCTGTCGCACTGCGCCAAATTCTGCCTGCGCCAGAATTTGCGCCAGAATTGAAAGACCCCGACTAACTCTCCATTTTGCTAAGAAAACCCGGAAAAGGGGAGTGGACGCCGGGGGAAGGGGGCGTGGTCTCCAAAAGGGGCGTGTTCCTGACATTTTCACAAAAACCCAACATACTTACGAAGGTTTCCACATAAAATGTGGTGGATTTGAGCTGAGGAAAACCAGACAGGTCAGAGCATGTTTAAAAAAAAAAAAAAATGTTTGGAAAGTGGAAAATGTAGGGAAACCTTAGTAAATACCATGGAAAATAAATTGTAGGGAATTAAAACCCACAAAGAAAACTACACAACACTCTTAGTAAATAAGGGCCATTGTTCACACAGAGCACCTGACCTGGGCTGGTTTACTGAGTGCAATTCACATAGGGGGAGATTTATCAAAACTGTCCAGAGGAAAAGTTGCTGAGTTGCCCATAGCAACCAATCAGATTGCTTCTTTCATTTTTGAAAAGGCCTCTGGAAAATGAAAGAAGTGATCTGATTGGTTGCTATGGGCAACTCAGCAACTTTTCCTCTGCACAGGTTTTGATAAATCTCCTCCATAGAGATCATGAGCAAATTATGCAGGTCTGTTTATGTATGTGTGCATGCAAGCAAGAGTGTATTTGTGTGTGTGTATATGTGTGTGTGTGTGTGTGTGTATGTGTGTGTATGTACATATATATATATATATATATATATATATATATATATACGCAAAAGAATAGGGCGGCACTCCAGCGATCCAATTGTAAAAAAATAACTTTATTCACCCAATAGTGAAGCCTTCACTATTGGGTGAATAAAGTTATTTTTGTACATTTGGATTGCTGGAGTGCCATCCTATTTTTTTGCGGATATATACCTGATTGGGACACCTTGGTCAAGTCCAACATAGGACTGAGCACCTGCCTAGATCCGGGGATCTGAATAGCACACAGTGCCACTCTCAACTTGGAATTTTTATATATATATGTATATACACGCACGTGCGTGGCGTGAGTTTGCGCTTTAGGGTGCACACTCTAATGCAATAGGCTGCGCACGCCTATGACTATAACGTATACTTATCACGTTGTTTCTTGTATTGATGCCCAATGCGTTAATTGTTTAATTTTCACCTTAAACTGCTGGATCGCTCTTACAAGAATACGTCGGCACAAAATCTGTCAGCGCCAGGAGACTTTGTGGCCATATACAATGTGTCAGGCGCTATACAACTTTTCTTTCTTTTGTATCCGGAACAACTGACTATTTCAAACTAGGAGGCAGTCGATGCAAAACTATAGCATTATGCTTAGCGTGAATGGGGCCTTTTTAAAACTTAGGTATATCATTGCCAAAAAGGGCTAAATAGTTCTGTCAGCATTTTAAGAAGGGGCTAGCTCTTTTTTTTTTTTTCTTCTTCTTCTTCTCTCTTCCTTCTGAAATGCCATTCCGGACAGCTGTTAGTGACTTACCAAACTTTTCATATGGATATGTATGTTAATGGCAAGCAATGAACTGAGGATGAAGAGCCACAAACACAGACCAATCTCTTCAGCGCACATCAAAAGCCTTCACAATGGGGGCAGTAAAAGAGGCAGCAATGGTGGAGCCTTCACTTTTGTACACTGAATTAGTTCTGCAAGCAATGAAACTGATCTTTTCTCCTTTGCCAGGAAAGTCTGGCATTTTTTTTTTTTTTTTGTAAGTACTCATTAGCACAAGAGGCATTTATGAAGATAATTGACTGACGCCGATACCTCTGGCTGTCACAACAGTGCCAAAAGACCATGTGCGCACTTGTGTTTTGTCCAAAAGATACCAGATTTAAAGGCTCGCCGTAATGTGTCCGGTCGTCCTCCACTCCCCTAGGTGCACATCACCCCGTCAATCGCTTGTTTTTTTCTTATTTGTTTTTCATAAAACGAGGGAGGTTTAACGTTTCGAGGGCTCAAGGCAGAAATCTCTTAATGGTTCCATAAATGGAGAATAGATAGGGGCAATGTTGTCTGCAAGCATGAGCTATCAGCCGCAAATTACAATGTAATAAATAGTGATATCCTACACCTCGCTGCAATGTCATTTCACACGGTGACTGAATATAATATGCTCTAAACCAGCATTTTTTTTTTCAAACCTGTGTGCCTCCAGCTGTTGCAAATCTACAACTCCCAGCATGCCCAGACAGCCTGCGGCTGTCCGGGCATGTTGGGGGTTGTAGTTTTGCAACACGTGGAGGCACATGGTTGGGAAACACAGCTCTAAATACTGAACCGATATAAAAAGGGGAGTTCTGTATATTAATAAAGTAAAACCTATCCACTTTGCTGAGTTGCCCATAGCAACCAATCAGATCGCTTCTTTTATTTTTCACAGGCCTCTTCAAAAATCAAGCAGAAATCTGATTGGTTGCTATGGGTTACTCAGCAACTTTTCCTCTGGACAGGTTTTGATAAATCTCCCCCCATTGTCTTTTATGTAACTTTTAAATACTATACTGTATACTGGTTACACCTGTGAGGAAGTATATGAATCCCAGCAGACAATTTTAAAAGGGCACTGTCAGAATCAAAATCTCTGGATGTGTAAATCTTTCCAAAATGTAAACCTTTCTAATATACTTCATAAACATTTTTTATCTTCTTTATATAGAAATCACTAGGGGTCCCCATACCATCCAGAACATTATCCTGTCCGGCTTCAGCATCGTCTTTTTACCAGCTGAAGCACAGACTGGGACTAGCACTGGGACTAGAGGGTGGGACTAGCACTCATTTGTGCTCACTCCTGTCCTGTCTATCAGACTATAGCATAAAACAGAGAGGAGGGGGTTACAGAGCAGTCTGCAGTGAATGATTGAAGAGACCCAGCACAGCACATCATACTTAGGGAGGAAGTGAATGCATGGTAAATGAGGGCGGGCTCAGTGCTGCATCAAACACGCCCCTTCCTGAGCAGTGAATGTCAGAATGAGGTAGCAGCAGATGGACTTGTGAACCAAATACAGAAGCTAGACAAATTAAAAAAAAGACATGTAATGTATCTGCATGACCTAGTGAGTGACATATATAAGCAGAATTATTTTTGTGATATGACAGGTAGGTTTAAAGTGTACCCGTCAGATCCAACAAAAACATTTTTTTATATATCACTCAGCACCTAATCCTGACCATATACATCTAATTTGTATGTGTCTATCCCCTTTATTTATTTTTTTATTACACTTTTAATTTAGCTCACTAGCCTGAATTCCTCTCAAAGGGAGGGGGTGTGGCCTCACTGTGCAGGTCTCCGCCCCCTCCCTCAATATGCTATCTGCTCACATCTCCCCTAGTATTAGCAAAACTACAACTCCCAGCTTGTCCTCACTGACAGTATTGGGACACAAGCTGACAGTGGGAGGATTTTTACTCCAGCTGAGAGACCTGCGCTCACCGCTGTCAATCAAGGAAGTGTGTCCGTGACATAGGTGATGATGCATGGACACAGCAGGACTAGTATGTGTCCAAGCAGGCAGGGGGGGCAGTTGTTTGACTGGCTTTTTCAGAATGAAATACTGAAAATTTTCTAATGAAAGCAACTACAAAACCTATTGGTTATACATGCTTTACAAAATATCAAACGTTTTTATATCTGACAGTGCCCATTTAAAAGCGTCACTGTCAGTGAAATAAACTTTCCACATGTTTTCCACAAGTGAAAAGTTTTAATTGCGCCTTTTACTCCTATGATCCAATGCAATCACAAGTTATAACTGGGAGAAGTGTGTAGCCTCAGTCTCCAACTGTCCGACCCTTTACTACAAAAGTCTATGGAGTAAAAAGGTTTTCAAAGTGGCTGGTTGGGTAGAGAGGTGATTGCTTATGCATACTTCACAGGGTTAAAACTTGTGATTGCAGCGGGTCTCAGAAGTGAGACCTGTTGTGATCAAAATTTTTGACTTAAAGGGGTACTCCCACCCTAGACATCTTATCCCCTATCCAAAGGATAAGGGATAAGATGTCTGATCGCGGGGGTCCTGCCGCTGGGGACCCCCGCATTATTGCATGCGGCACCCACCTAGTTTTTCACCGGAACCGCTGGAGGGTCTGAGTCGCTACTCAGGAAACGGAAGTCTGTGATGTCAGGACACTGCCCCCGTGTGACATCACGCCCGTCCCTTCAATGCAAGTCTATGGGAGGGGGCGTGACTCAGACCCTCCAGCGGTTCCGGTGAAAAACCAGGTGGGTGCCGCATGCAATAATGCCGGGGTCCCCAGCGGCGGGACCCCCGTGATCAGACAACTTATGCCCTATCCTTTGGATAGGGGATGAGATGTCTAGGGTGGGAGTACCCCTTTAAATGACATTGATGCTTTTATTCTGCTATGCAAACTGATGCACATTTAGCTCAAAAGAAACACTTTTTACTGAAATACTTGATTCTAGTTCTATTAAGACTGCACATATAGGGTTACATGATGCAACATGGGCACCAATAGGATCAATTACATATTGTGATTTTTTCTATATATCTCAGGAACAGCACAACGCATTTTGAAAAGGTAACCTGTGCTAGAATCAGTATTACATACACTATTACCCTGTATAATCAGGTAAGTGCAGGTAATCTAAATGGCAGGTTCTCTTTTAGTATTGAGAATAGCATTTGTGACTTCTCAAAAGATTCACGTGATATAAATTCTTGGTTCACACTTTGACAAAAGAAAATGATTAAGTAAGTGATGCAGCTGTCTAGTTTCCCATTATTGGAGAATGACCGAGGCATCACTTTAGTTAGTTACATCACAGGTTATAGGCACACCAAACTACAAAAAAGTTTACACAGGACTATAATAATAGTATCATTTTTATTGGTACACTCAAAAAAAGAAAGAAAATCATGAATATACATAAAATGGACAAACACAACAACTGATAAGTGGGCACGTAGTAAACCCAGGCAGTATCACCATAGTTTCTTTTCTTTTGAGTAACAGTAAACATTTAACTTTTATACTCTTATTATACTCCCGTGTAAACTTGTTACATTGGGATACACTACATGTTTTTATTACTAGAAGCCTAGGGATAATTTGATGTGTGATATATATATATATATATATATATATATATATATATATATATAGATATACATTCCCTACATAATTTAGCATGCTGGCTATTGTGAAATAGGTTGTTTACATTTATAGG
The DNA here is from genome assembly GCF_029499605.1 of Hyla sarda. Taxonomy (NCBI): domain Eukaryota; kingdom Metazoa; phylum Chordata; class Amphibia; order Anura; family Hylidae; genus Hyla; species Hyla sarda. The sequence continues at coordinate 75,365,002 of NC_079193.1, read as the reverse complement.
CACACATTGGGCATGAAGTTGTATTTAGTCATGCAAGGTATGTCCAGTGTCCACCATTGTAAATCAAAGGCAAGAATGCAGAATATATAAATTTCTGTAAGTTTGTGCCTACCTTAAAGCGCAACTGTCATGAAATCGTGGTGCAATAACCTGCACACAGCCTTTGTACTGTGTGCAGGTGGTGTGTATACCAGTGTTTTTACCTGATATTTGCAGGCCTTCATGACGCCAAAAAACTGCTATTAATAAATGCCCACCCCCACGCCTACCCAGTATGTCAGCGCTGGGATTGCTCTGTGATTGACACACAGGTCCCAGCGCATGTGCCCTTCAGCTAATCTAACATGTGTGCCGCTGTGTGTCATCCAGCAAGCTCGATCCTGCCGCTGTCTTCCTCCTCAGTGCGCCTGCGCAGAACAGCGTGCAATCAGGTTAGTTCTCGATACTAGCACTGCGCAGGCGCACTGGGGAGGAAGATATCGATGGGAGCGAGCGCTTGCTGGGGGGGGGGGGGGGGGGGGGCGAGCGCTTGCTGGGTGACATAGCGGTGCGCACATTAGATTAGCTGAAGGGCAAATGCGCTGGGACCTGTGATGTCAAGCGGTCCCAGCGCTGACATACTGGGTACGCGTGGGGGTGGGCGTGGAGGTGGCCGTGGCGGCGGTGGGGCATCGCGTACCTTGTGCCTCACCTATCCGACCGTCAGTGGCTTTGAATAAAAGCATTTTTTGGCTTCATGAAGGCCTGCAAATATCAGGTAAAAACATTGCTGTACACACCACCTGCACACAGTACAAAGGCTGTGTGCAGGTTATTGCACCAAGATTTCATGACAGTTGCGCTTTAACAAATGTGTATTAAAAGCTCCAGAGCCAAGTTAGAAATAGTAGTAGCAGCACATAAAACATGGAACAAATAACAGAAAGCTAAATATAAATGTATTAGTTGTAGTAGAAACAATAGAAACATTGAACTCTTGATGTGAATTTTACTTCTCTGTTGACTGTTGTATTAAAGGAGTGCTACATGAAAAAACAAATAATTTGTGCAGTGCAGTGTGTTTCATAAACTATTATTCCCAGCATGCCCAGACAGCCTTTGGCTGTCTGGGCATGCTGGGAGTTGTAGTCTTAAAACAGCTGGAGGCACCCTGGTTGGGAAACACTGACCTAGTGCATGGCCAGTTGCATGACCTTTGTCTTTGATCGTGCACCTTCCCTTCCCATCCTGCACGAGGCATAACATTAGAAGCATCAATATTCCTGCAGTGTTCTTTTAAATAATAGTTGTAACTAGAGATGAGCGAACTTACAGTAAATTCGATTTGTCACGAACTTCTCGGCTCGGCAGTTGATGACTTATCCTGCATAAATTAGTTCAGCTTTCAGGAGTTCTTCAGGAAAGAGTCTCCTAGGACTGTATCCACCTTTTCCAGCCCACCGGAGCACCTGAAAGCTGAACTCATTTATGCAGGATAAGTTATCAACTGCCGAGCTGAGAAGTTCGTGACGAATCGATTTTACTGTAACTAGTTGTAACTTAAGAAATGGATTTAAAGGAATAAACTCAAATTTAAATATTTCTTTGTGTGATGAATAAAACACTCCACAGGTCAAACACAATTGACCTTTCATATATATATTTGTATATATAGATGGTTCTAATTCAATGTGGCCTAGTTTACACATGGTTAAGTAGTTTATGGCCTTCCGCACCTACAGATTAGTGCGCAATGACTGTGTTATTTCCTGCTGTATTCAGTAATGGGAAATCTTTCTGTCATGCAAATGAACTGTTTTTTTATATTGATTATTTTATTTAGGAACTAGTAACAATGCAACAGAACAGGGAAACTGCATTAGAAAAAGGTGATATACACAAACATAGAAATAATCACTGCAAGTACCACAACACGACACATATGTTTAGGTAGGGTGCATATAGTATAAAACAAAAATTGACAGGGAGCATATGGAAACAACAGTAGTAGTGACCACAACACTATTAAAAGGAAAGGAAGGAGGTTGAATGGGTTTTTTTCTTACCATTTAAAGGAGTACTCTGGGATGTTAAAACTGTGTCCTATACTGCCGGCAGTAAAAAAAAAAAAAGGGATACATACCTGTCGCCGCGTCCCGGTGCCTCCACTAACCCGTTTCGATAGGCTGAGTGGCCTTGTGACGTTTACGCTCCCGAAAACTGGTGCCGGGACCAAAAACATCACAGTGCTGCTCAGCCTATCATCGGTTGAGGCGGGACTTCACTGCGGCCGGTGATTGGTTGAGTGCAGTATGACTCACCGACCTCCGGCAACCAGGAAGAGGATCGTGGCGGAGGCCGAAACATTTTAACATCCCGGAGTACTCCTTTTAAGTGTTTCATTGTAAGGCTATGTTCACACAGTGGAATGGAGGGGAATGAGTGGAATTTAGCAGTCCCATTGATTTCAATGGAATTCTGCACTGTGCACATGGTGAGATTTCCAGATTCTGGCGTCCACAAAAAGACCAGAAATTTCTATTCTCACTGTGGATTCCACTCTGAAATGTATTGCCGTCTATGAGATGGTGCATTTCATAGCGTTCTTAGTGCCCATCTGAACTTAAGGGGGAACTCTCCGGTGAAAACAAGTGGAAAACAAATGTTTTCAAATCAACTGGTGCCAGAAAGTTAAACAGATTTGTAAATGACTTCTATTTCAAAATCTAAAGCCTTCCAGTACTTATCAGCTGCTATATGCTCCATAGAAAATTGTGTAGTTCTTTTCAGTCTGGCAACAGTGCTCTCTGCTGACACCTCTGTCCATGTCAGGAACTGTCCATATTATAAGCATATCCCCATAGAAAACCTCTCATGCTCTGGACAGTTCCTGACATGGACATAGGTGTCAGCAGAGAGCACTGTGGTCAGACTGGAAGAACTTCACAAATTTCTCTGTAGTATATCTGTAGTATATAGCAGCTGATAAGTACTGGAAGGGTTGGGATTTTTAAATGGAAGTAATTTACAAATCTTATATTCAAACAGTAACCAACCCCTCAAGACTAGTGTCAGTTGCCTGATACATAGATGAATAGTAATAATGAAAAACTAGATTGTGCTTTAATTACAAGACACAGATTAAAATATGTTATATGTAATGCAATTTGACCTCTTAGCACATGGCCCTTGTGCCGAGGAAAACAAATACATGTACTTGTGACATATACTATACACCGATAACTAGCATTGATATAAAAAAGTATCAAATTGATATCACTTTCGGTAATCCGGCACCTGGTAGTCCAGAAGTATTATAACGTCCCGTATATAATATGGGATTCCGATATACTGGATGTAAGAGAAATGGTATAGTTACCAGCCTGATGAAAGTCCCAACATATCGTCACCTGAGGCTGGATCGGGATCTTCAGGTAGACATATATTGATTAGGTATCGGTGGTGTAAAAGTAGCTTAAATACACCTAAACTCGTTTCAGGGCTCTTATATATTAAACACGGCCCTTTCCTCAGTAGGCATGTATCGTAGGCATGTATCATACATGCCTACTGAGGAAAGGGCCGTGTTTAATATATAAGAGCCCTGAAACGCGTCTAGGTGTATTTAAGCTACTTGTACACCACTGATACCTAATTAATATTCATCTACCTGAAGATCCAGATCCAGCCTTGATTATTCTGTGCTAAACCAGCAGTGCAATTCGAGCCCAACTTCCAGGCAGCTGCGCTGAGCTCCTGTGACGTCACACGCCATCAGGATACCACGAGGTCCGTAATAGTTTAGCGCTTGTTACCATCCATAGCAAAAGATCTTGGGAGCTGCTTCTACTCAATCCGGTCTGTGGCAGGCAGACCGCCACGGTGACGCATGCCAGCGTCTTCACCAACAAAGACCTACGGACCTCACCATCTATCCTCAGGTGACGATATGTTGGGACTTTCATCAGGCTGGTAACTATATCATTTCTCTTACATCCAGTATATCGGAATCCCATATTATATACGGGACTTTATAATACTTCTGGACTACCAGGTGCCGGATTACCGAAAGTGATATCAATTTGATACTTTTTTTATTATCGGTGTATAGTATATGTCACAAATACATGTATTTGTTTTACTCGGCACAAGGGCCATGTGCTAAGAGGTCACATTGCCTTATTTTATATTTTAAATAAAATAACATATTTTAATCTGTGTCTTATAATTGAAGCACGATCTAGTTTTTCATTATTACAACTATTCATCTATGTATCAGGCAACTGACACTAGTCTTGAGGGTTGGTTACTGGTTGAATATAAAATTTTAAATCCCTGGCACCAAATGATTTGAAATTTTTTTTCCCCACCGGAGTTCCCCTTTAAGTTTGTGTGGAATGTCTGCCTGTGTTTTCCATCTAAGACGGTGCATTTTCAATCGGTCCTAGTAATCACTGGAACATTAAATTTGTGGGGAATGTCTGCCGTGTTTTTTTGGCGGACATTCCACATATTTTCGGCCCTGTGAACATGGCCTAAGAACTTCAGAGAAGTTGGGGGAAAACCAAGAGAGAAATTAGACAAGACACAGACACAAAAGAAATACCGGGAAGGGTACATCTAGTCTTCACAAACTTGTAAGAGAACAATAGCCTACACGTGTCCAAGTGTTTCTCTGAGACCAAAAAAACATCCAATAGTGACCATACAGAGTCAAACAGGGGTGCCTTATTGATCCTTAATATTGCATGTTCTTCATGTCCTTGATGGGTGAATACATTTCTAGTGCACAGTTTAATAGACAACTCTAATGGGAACCCCAGCAGACACAGAATAGTACTACCTAAGAGATCCACAACCTAACACTGGGTCCCAAAATGTGCGAAATGTATTTTTTACTATGGCACTGTTGATATGTTATACTGTAGTTTTCAGCATTGACTTAAAAATAAAACTGTATACATTAAGCCTAGAGCAGTGATAGTTCTTTATTGGTTGTCGGGAGGGACCAGATTTGTTTCTCCCTCCTAATAAATCTTTGACCTGTTATACTGAGAACAGATCCCAGCCTCCTTTTATACTTACAAATTACTCCTGGATACCTGCTGAGTTCCTGCCCAGAAGCGTCTGCTCAGCTCAGTATAATTCATTATCTGGTCCTGAATAACAGGGGAACTTCTTACTCTGAAGGGATCTGTAAATTGGTTACTTCCTTGCATAAATTATTTTATGATCTTCGAAAAGTTTACGGACATAGCTGATTAAACATAAATGTATTTATTAACAGTATACGGCAGTGTCAGCTCTGCTCATCGAAATGGTGTTTTTAGGTTTCCTCAAATTTTACTTAGAGAGATAATCTCCATTTTCTGACCCACCTGAGACTCCAAAAATATGCAGTTTGCCTACTGGCCTGTTTACCAGTGGACCATGGTGACTCCGCTGGGAATAATCTGCATGGGGTTTATTCATTCCTTTTGGGTTTAAAAATGTACAAATAGAGTTATTAAAGCATACTGATACAGTAGTTGACTTGATAGTTAGACATTCTCCCACCTTTATAGTGATGCCTATTTGCTGTAACTGTAATAGTTACATAGTTACATAGTTCATGAGGTTTAAAAAAGACAAGACCCTATCAAGTTGACCCTCCCTACCGTGTTGATCCAGAAGAAGGCAAGAATCCCTTAAAGGGGTGCTTCACATGCCAAGTTCGGAACATTTAGTTTGGCCATGCCCCTCAATGCAAGTATATGGGAGGGGGCGTGCCATCATTGAGGGGTGTGGGCGTGGCCGACCCCCGCAGAGCGCACACAGCGTTCAGAACTAAATGTTCAAAATGGAGGCTAATGGAGTACCCCTTAATGAGGCTTATGCCAATTGTCCCATAAACAAGTCATTTTGGCTTCCATTTGGGTGATTTCCAGTAGGGTTTGTGTTTTTCTGATGGAATAAATAATGCAGACCTCTACTCCATAGAGCAGAAAAATGAGAGAAAAGCCCAAGACTGGTGCAACCGCTTGCCAATACACCTGACTTGACCGCCATTAAAAGACATATCAAGAACAGTGAATGGAAAGTTGTATTGAAAAGCTAAGTTAACTGTGCTTTTAAAAAGAATGCCGGTCAAAGTGCGTGCCAAAGCAACATTTGGCATTCCTTTAGCTATTTAAAGGAGTTATCCAGAATAAGAAAAACTGAGCTGATTTCTTCAAAACACAGCACCACACCAGTTCTGAGGTTGTTTGTGGCAGTGCAGTTCCACTGAAGTGAACAGAACCAAGTTGTAATACCACACACATCCTAGGGACAATTGTGGTGCTGTTTTCGAAAAAAAATTATCTATTTTTTTATTTTTTTATTATCTTGGATAAAGGGTTGTAGTATATTATATTATAATAAATCAAAGCAATGAACCCTATGGGTACATTAGGCATCTGACTATTTAAACCCTGTGGGCACACTAAATGGACATGCCAAATGTGTACCACTGAGATGGTGTGAACCTAATAAAAATCAGAAATGAAAATCAAAAATCAAAATATGCTGTTTATATAAAACATGAATTATGATGAAATCTATGCATTGAAATGGCGAGACCTCCAGATATAAGACTATTGTGTTTGGATTCATGGAAATGAACACATCATACATCAATTACTTCTCATTTCCTTTCTCTTCAATGTGTGAACATGTAATAAATGTAACAACTGTTAATTGCAGTTAGTTTATCTATAAATCATGACAATCTGACTGTATATAGTGTATTCATTCTGAGCACGCTAACCGTTTTATTACCCTCCCCAGAATTTAGAGTTTTGCGCAAAGGTAATTTCCCTATTTATAAACAAATTATAATTTTTATATTTCAGGATAATATTTTCCTGTTTGTATTTACAGATACAAATATTAGCCCTCTAAATATGTTTTCCTCCATGTCATTTCCATAATTAGGTCAGGGGCAAAAATCTTTCGTCTATTTTTTTTCCCAGCTTTATGTTTTTTTATTTCTTTTTTTTTTTTCTCTCCTTCTCTCAGTTGTGGCAATGAGCAGTAATTGCAGTAGTCTAGACACAGAGACAGATGCAAAGTAGAGCATTATTATACCGGACATTTGCCCTAGTGCCATACCGTCTAATTGCCCAGAAAATATATTTCTCCATGAATTATTTGTAATTTGACTTTAAATGGACCAACTGTTGTATATTTATGTGTCCTTTAAAAGAAATACATTTTTAAAAAAAAGTATCAAGAAGACACTTGCTTTTGATATTTCATTTCTCTAAAATAAATGACTGGGATGCAACATGGTAAAAAAAAAATTATTTTTTATTTGTTTATTTATTTGTTTGTTTTTATGTTGCCTTTTTGGCTTTATAAGCATTTATTAAAAAGTTTTCCAGCACAGTTTCTTATTGTGCCAACTCTTTATTGGATGTGTCACATGGATAGAAAGCTGTTGGGTAATAAAGACTAAACTATAACATGAGGTGTGTCTGGGCACTTAGCTGAACCATTTGCTGGGTTCTCGGTTTATATCATGGGTCAGCAAAACTGAATGTCTTAGTCATTGTTCATTTACTAGCCTTTCTTCTCGCAGGAACTAAAGCAATCTAGCCAAGTACAGTGCGGAATCTTAAAGACACTACCTACTTTTCTTGAAAAAAAAAAATATCATTGAAATAATTTAAACTGACAGTGCCTTTTAATCGAGTAAACACATTTTAACTAGTTTTTTCCCCAATCCTTCCATTCATGCCAACTATAGAAATTAGCCTTCACTCTTCCTTCACTTACACATGGATACACAGACTTGCATGAACACAAGAAAAAAATTCTTTTCTCCTGTCAGCATTCCTGACCAACAATAGTTAGATTAGTGAAAATGAGGGCCTCCGCAGAGAAAAGACATTCAGCCACAGAAGGCTCCCTGTAGGAACAGCTGGTAGGGGTTAATAGCCGCTGAACCTCACAGCCAGGGTCTTTTCTCTATTGTGCGTTCCACTCCTGGGAAGGAAGAAGACTTGTGACAGCCTCTTGGGTGCAAGGGATAAGGGGAATAGTAACAGGTCGCAGAAGCTCTGCTCGAGGATATGGCTACCTAAGGATGGCATAAGAAAAGAAAAAAAAAACATTTCCCTTTAATTTATGTATGGAAATCGTTACCTATTTATACAGTCCCTTTTGCCAGTCGGAAGAAAAGCGCTACAGTATTCACCACTTTGGCCAATAGCGTTTTAATTCATGTTACGGCTTTACGGGAACAATTGGCACTGGGGTCTTAAATGAATTATTCACACCCCATAAAATGGGTGCAATTCAAGTGATAGAGGTCCTTGAGTTAGCAAAGCACATGCTGTCTACCTAGAACGCATATTTATTCATTTATTTATTCCTTTATTTATTCATTTTTTTGTGTTATGGCTGCTTTAAACTATGGTGACGATTCCAACTTAAAAGGGAAAAAATGAATTCCTTAAACCTGGAAGAAAACAACAACAACAACAACAAAAAAAAACAGGAAAAAAAGAAATCAATAAGTGTGTGTTGTAGAAGAGTCATCGCACAGAGTAAGACTAAGGGGAGGTTTCTCCAAGGAACAAATCCTTTTCAGGACCTGTGAACTGTTCGCTGCGTGAATATTAGATTGTCTTCCTTTTGCCGCTGTGAACATTTGCCAGGTTAGGTCACCACAAACGGGTTCTAAAAAAAAAAAAAATTCCACATATAAACATAAAATGATAAAAGGGGAGGGGAGAGGGGACGTCACTGGAGAGAACAAGTTTTATATCTTTTTAAAGTCACAAAAGCTATTTTCTTGCCAGCAGCCCCCGGGTTGCTGTGATGCAAGTTGCATACACTGTTCAATGCCTCCCCGAGAACGGGTTAAGCTTTCTGACTTTCTGGTTACAGTGAAATTATGACAGAAAGAAAATTGTTCCATTTTAGCATGAAAATGCTTGTACAAATACTGTCGTTCCTTCCTTCTTGCTTTCTTTATAATGCTTCAACGATAGCTAAAATGACAGACATTTGACAGGTATCTGTAAGCATACAACCCAGGCAGCTCATTAAAGTTTTTATTCCTATGCATTGCCTTTCACAAAGGCAAAAACCCATTAGCATTGACTGTTTTGCAGATTAGAAGAATTAAGGGCTTCAAATGTTGGCTTATACCAAGCAATGTCATTTGTGAAGTGATGTTTGCTTTATTATTTCCCGTACTCTCCCTCTGAAACCAGCCTGACATGACTCTAGCTCAACATAGGGCGTAATGTGCAAACCAAAAAGACTGGCTCATCGATGAAAAGAAACACATTTCCTTTTATACATGACTGGAATGGCAAAGAGGGGAGACTTTACATGTACTCTTTAGGCTCATTAGACTACTGATTATAATAGTTCTCCGATGTAATCTTTAATCGACTTTGACACTAGATTTGCCCCGTTACAAATCCTGTCATGCAAATTAAGTCATTTGTGTTGTTTGATATGGAAAGATCTGCTATGAAATGAAAGATTAGTTCACAGATGAGGCACCAGAGACTGCTGCCCTTGTGCACCATGCAACTGATTACAAGGATGAGATCATCTATTTTTACATTGCCGCTAACATTTATTTTTACACTGCCGCTAACATTTAAGGAAACAGTATTAACCATCTCGGCCCCAGACCTTTATCATACATGTACATTGCCACCGCCTGAGCTCCAGATCGATCGCGTTCTAAAATTCTGTGTTCTGTAATGCGTGTTAAATTGACCTTAAAAAAGGCTTTTCCAAAACATGTTAGATTTTATATATTTTTGTAGTCCATAGTCTGTTTGGATATATTCCCTGCTGCAGAGTTGGATATCCTTTTTATTGTGCTTCTTTGGTCACTTTCAATTAAACTATATTGAGAAAAAAACAACTAAAATATCATCTAAAATATCATCTTTCATAAGACACCTATCCCTGCCGTGCATTGTCCTGAATTTTAAAGGTTTGTACCTGCCTTTTTAGTGTTAACCAAGGACATAACGATGTTTCCCCAACATGAATTTCAGTTTCCGTTCTTACTCAGTGTATAATGAACCTAAGTGACCCTTTTCTATCATTAAATATAGCATTGCTTAAAGTGCATCCGCAGTGTTGCCTTGCAGTGCTGGAGGTCTATGTTTAAATTCCCCTAAGGACAACACTTGCAATGAGTTTGTATGTTCTCCCTGTGTTTGTATGGGTTTCCTCCTGGTACTCCGGTTTCCTTCCAAATTTCAAAAACCTACTGATAGCGTTTATGTGAATAAACACTTCAAGATTTTGCAAGATTACCTGTGAGTGCCGAGACTTCATTCCTATCATCTGATTTAGTCTTTTGGTCTGCGTACACCACCTGAGACTTGAGTGCCGACTCCTTCTATTCCCAATGGAGACAGGGACTGGTTTAAGTGAACAGTGTACAGTGCTGTGTAATCTATGTGTGCTATATAAATTAATAAATTAATTATTATCATCTGTCACCTGGTTCAATCATGGCAAATGAATCACAAATAAGAAAGCATATATGGAACTAATAAACATGCTACCTGTATTTTGCCCATCCGTCAGTGGTCAAGTCCTGTGAACAAAAGTGTAGGAACTCATCCAAGATTTCCACTCAAGGGCTGGTCCTGCAGAACTCCTGCTAATGGAAACGGTGTTCCTGTTGGGAAAAAAATTGCAGGAACTTCCCTTGCGTTCCTACAGGACTTGAGCCTTGCCTTCCGTGTAGCATAAACCCTGTAGAAGAAGTTTATTTAGTTCGAGTCAACAGTCAGAGAGACAGGGCCAAGCTCTGAAAAGCCATGGGCTGGCTTGCCTCTTCTCTTAACCAACCCATGTGAGATCCTGACTGTTACCCATGGAGCAGGGTGCATTCTATTGACTAGTCTCTTGACTAACTATTGAGCCGAACTGGAGAAACCTTATCTTCAGGGTTTTTCAAACACCTTTTTTTTTTCAGTTTCTGGATACGCCATTCCATTCCTGAGATATGAGGGTTTATATTTTTTACTGACAAATCAGGGAATCTGTTATATAGGTGTGAACAGAATTTTAAAAATGAAAGTGATCAGGTGATGGGTGGGATTATACAGTGTTGCACATTGAAGGACATGTATGCTTAATATACACCCCCTGATTGTATAATCCCACCCATCACCTGAAAAACAGAGTGCAGTTCGTATAAGTTAAAAGTCATTTTATTTTGTCCAATGACACGTTTTGGATGTAGAACAATTCATCAGATTGGCATCCAAAATCAAATAATTTTTTAACTACGGTAATACAAACAGCACTGCTTTTTTCATACAAGGGGCAGCGCTTATAGAGGGATTTTCTGCTACACTCAACTGTCTACTAGTAGATTGGCAACCCCCAAACCCTGTTACCCTACGGCCAGCAGCACCCGAATAGTTTGTATGTATGCTTCAGGTGAGCAGATTACATAGATTTCTGGACCCAACCCTATATTCCATTTAATGCACTAGGCCCCTGTTTGGTCTCTTTTTATCTCATTATTATAACCATCACCTGAGTCACTCCCATTATTAAGATTAATTCCACGCCCATCTGACTGATTCCATAAGTTAAAGAAAACAACTGTATGGGGAGGGCTCACTCTTACCGTATGCAATTAACCTGAGCAAACCAAACAAACACCCACACCTAAGGTGTAAAAACAAGCAAATCTGAATATTTAAAGAGGTACTCCGGTGAAAAACTTTTTTTTTTAAATCAACTGGTGCCAGAAAGTTAAACAGATTTGTAAATGACTTCTATTAAAAAATCTTAATCCTTCCTGTACTTATTAGCGGCTGAATACTACAGTGGAAATTCTTTTCCGTTTGAAACACAGAGCTCTCTGCTGAATCACGAGCACAGTGCTCTCTGCTGACATCTCTGTCCATTTTTACGAACTGTCCAGGGTAAAAGGAAATCCCCATAGCAAACATATGCTGTTCTGGACAGTTCATAAAATGGACAGAGATGTCAGCAGAGAGCACTGTGCTCATGATGTCAGCAGACAGTTCTGTGTTTCAAAAAGAAAAGAATTTCCGCTGTAGTATTCAACAGCTAATATGTGGTGAGTGCAGACATTTCTTCTTTACTATTGGAATTTTGGAATTGTCTATTTTTCCTTCATTTGTCTGGCAGCCCACAGAACCATATTCACACCGGGTCGAATCCATTGTTTGGTTTATTCTCTCAGCTGCAATCATTATGTGTTGCAGTGCCCATCCCATCTACGTTTTACTACTAATTTACAAATCTGTTTAACTTTCTGGCACCAGTTGGTTTAAAAAAAAAAAAAGTTTTTCACCGGAGTACCCATTTAAAGGTTTTGGTGCTCATGGGTTGATGGAGATTGGGGTCAATTGTTGATCATAAATAAAATACTACATAAAAATTGTAGAAAATAAATACACTTCTTTGCAATCTGTCGATGCATACAGATACTAAACCATGAAATTTTAGACTAAATAAGTATTCAATAGTATACAAGATAATTAATACAATAAAATATAAACAGATTAGGTTAAATAGTGTACTTGTGACACACCACTAATAAATATAAAAATTGTATAAAATAGTACATTGGTTTAAAACAAAAAGAAGGAACCTATTGATTGGCGCTTTAAAAAGATATATCCTTAATTCCTTTAAGGCAGGCTGGGATCTATAGTCCTCCCATATCCATTAACAGTTTAAATTTTGCCTTGAAAGGGTAAGTCTTTGATTAATAATTTCAATGTATGCTGGGACTTATAGTTCTTCCATGCATCTCAAAAATATGAATATTATTTCTGCCATCAAATATAACATAATATATAATAGGTCATTCTCAGCTCAGTATGTCAACACCAGTGTTCATATATAGCATTCCTATAGGATATAGATCCAATGTTGGTGACCAGTTCTAATATAGTCAATTTCTGCCCATACACCTATTAATAGAGACTCCTCCACTGACCGCCAAGTTATATTGCATATGTGCCCATACTAGTAAACATAGTTATATTGCATATGTGCCCATACTAGTAAACATAGTTATATTGCATATGTGCCCATACTAGTAAACATAGATAATCAGAGTAGATCTTACCCACTCCACCGTACTACATTCGAGTAGGATCGTGGAAGATGGCGTGCTGTACCTCTCCTCTCCGCTACAAGGATTGCGCTGTAGTGATTCCATAAGTTGTTAGTCTAATTATAAACCCTCATATCTCGGAAACAGAGATTTTGCAGAAATATAAACCAATAAGAACCTTAATAAATAATGCCCTTAGTCTGCTGTTGCCCTGTTGTCCTTCCAGTAGTTATCAGCTGCTGTATGTTCCAGAGGAAGTCCTTTTCTTCTTAAATTTCTTTTCTGTCTGACCACAGTGCTCTCTGCTGACACCCCTTAAGGACTCAGCCCATTTTGGCCTTAAATGGGTACTCCGCTGCTAAGTGTTTGGAACAAACTGTTCCGAATGCAGGAGCCGGCACTGGGGGCTTGTAATGCCATAGCCCCGCCCCCTCATGATGACACACCCCGCCCCTTCAATGCAAGTCTATGGGAGGGGGCAGGAGCAGTGGAGTACCCCTTTAACCCCTTAAGGACATAGGGCGTACAGGTACGCCCTGACGTCCTGGTACTTAAGGACACAGAGCGTACCTGTATGCCCGTGGGAATTTCGGTCCCCACTGTGCACCGGGCAGGGACCGGACCGGGGTGACTGCTGATATCTATCAGCAAGCACCCAGCGCAAACCCCTGGGGGGTCCTGACATCCCCCCATGTCGGAGATCGGTCAATTTAGACTGGCGATTTGTGTTGATTCCGGGTTAATCGGGTCTCTGGTGACCCGGAAAAAAGGGGTGGATGAGGCTGTCCGCCACAGCCCCATTCACCCTTACCCACCATCACGTGATTGATCAGTCAGAATGACTGACCAATCACGGCCCTGCTGGGCGGTGATTGGGGCGGCAATTATGGCGGTGATCGGGGCCAGCGGAGGTCTCCTACCTCTCCCTAGTCCGGCGGGGGTCCCCTCTGGTGCGGCGGCAGCGACAGGAGCAGGAGGAGGGGTGGCAGCAGCAGTGGCCGTCCCAGCAGCAAGATACAGCAGGAGGTGAGGCCTGTTCACCACCTGCTGTTGCTTAGCAACAGCTCTTAGCATGCAGAGCCAAAGGGCATGCTGGGAGTTGTAATTTTGCCACAGCTGGAGTTCCATCTACAACTCCCAGCATTTCTGAGAAAAAGTAAGCATCCAGCTGTTGCATAACTACAACTCCCAGCATGCACAGACTACCAAAAGGCATGCTTGGAGTTGTAGCAGTGTGCCTCCAGCTGTTGCAAAACTAAAACTCTCAGCATGCTGATTGTTGCAGTTTTGCAACAGCTGGAAACACATTGCAAAAATAAAACTCCCAGCATGCACTGAGAAACTGTATATGTTGGGAGTTCTAGTTTTGCAACAGCTGGAGGCACACTGGTTGTGAAACACTGAGTTAAGTAACAAACTCTCAGTGTTTCACAACCCATGTGCCTCCAGCTGTTGCATAACTACAACTCACAGCATGTATGGTCTGTCAGTGCATGCTGGGAGTTGTAGTTTTGCAACAGCTGGAGGTTTGCCCCCACCCATGTGAATGTACAGGGTACATTCACATGGGCGGGTTTACAGCGAGTTTTCTGCTGCAAGTTTAAGATGCGGCAAATTTTCCGTCACTGTAAACCCCCGCCTGTGTGAATGTACTCTACACTACACAAAATAAAAAGTAAAACACTACATATACCCCTACACAATCACCCCCCCCCCCCCCACAATAAAAATAAAAAAGGTCTTGTACGGCACTGTTTCCAAAACGGAACCTCCAGCTGTTGAAAAACAACAAAATAGTATGCCATTTTTTTTTTGCTGTTCTGGCACCATAGGGGCTTTCTAAATGTGACATGCCCCCCAAAAACCATTTCAGAAAAACTCACTCTTATAGTGTCTTGTAGTGCATACGCAGAGCACTTGATGTCCACATATGAGGTATTTCCTTACTCGAGAGATATTGGGTTACAAATTTTGGGGGGCTTTTCTCCTTTTACCCCATGTAAAATTTCAAAAACTGGGTCTACAGGAATTTTTCATCAAATTTTGGGATTTTTCGCCAAGAAATGATGCAAGTAACGCTGAAAATTTACCACTAACATAAAGTAGAATTTTTCATGAAAAAACTATCTCGGAATCGGAATGAAAAGTAAAAGCATTCCAGAGTTATTAATGCTTAAAGTGACAGTGGTCAGATTTGCAAAAACGCTCTGGTCCTTAAAGCGTACCCACCAGATCCAACAAAAAAGCATTTTTTAAATATATCCCTCAGTAGCTAATCCTGACCATGTACATCTAATTTTTATGTGTCTAGCACCTTTATTTATTTATTTATTACACTTTTAATTGAGCTCACTAGTCTGAATTCCTCTCAAAGGGAGTGGGCGTGGCCTCACTGTGCAGGCCTCCGCCCCCCTCCCTCAGTATGTTGTCTGCTCACATCTCCCCTAGTATTAGCAAAACTATAACTCCCAGCTTGTCCTCACTGACAGTAGTGAACACAAGCTGACAGTGGGAGGATTTTTCCTCCAGCTGTGAGCCCTGCGCTCACAACTGTCAATCAAGGAAGTGTGTCCATGACATAGGTGATGACGCATGGACACAGCAGGACTAGTATGTGTCCAAGCAGACAGGGGGGGCAGTTGTTTGACTGGCTTTTTTAGTATGAAATACTGAAAATTTTCTAATGAAAGCAATTGCAAAACGTATTGGTTTTGCATGCTTTACAACATACCAAAAGTTTTTGTATCTGACAGTGCACATTTAAGGTGAAAAATGGGCTTTGTTCTTAAGGGGTTAAGGACTTTTATTTTTACATTTTCGTTTTTTACTCTTCACCTTCTAAAAATCATAACTCTTTTATATTTTCATCCACAGATGAGTATGAGGGCCTATTTTTTGTGCAACCAGTATTCCTTTGTAATGTCATCACTCATTTTACCATAAAATGTATGGCGCAACCAAAAAATACTATTTGTGTGGGGAAATTTTAAATTTTTTTTGCTAATTTTGGAAGGTTTTGTGTTCACGCTGTACAACTTACGGTAAAAAAGACATGTTTTCTTTATTCTGCGGATACCCATGATTACATACTTTTCTATTATTTTACCGCTTTAAAAAAACTTTTAAACTTTTAAAGCAAACTATTTAATCAAATTAGTATGTTTAAAATCCCTCTATTTTGCTGACCTATAACTTTTTAATTTTTCTGTATAAGCGGCGGTATGAGGGTTAATTTTTTGCGTCGTGATCTGTTCTTATTATTGATACAACATTTGCATATATAAAACTTTTAATAACTTTTTTAATAATTTTTTTTTATAAAATGTTACAAAAAAGCAGCAATTTTGGACTTTTTTTTATTTAATTTTTTTACGTTCACACCGTTCACCGTACGAAATCATTAACATTATATTTTAATAGTTTGGATATGTACACACGCGGCGATACCAAATATGTTTATTCATTTTATTTTATTTTTACACTTTTTGGGGATAAAATGGGAAAAAGGGACAATTTAAATTTTTATTGGGGGGGAGGGGATTTTTCAAATTTTTTAACTTTTTTTTAATACTTTTTTTTTACTATTATTTTTATACTTTAATAGTCCCCATAGGGGACTATTTATAGCAATCACTTGATTGCTAATACTGTTCAGTGCTATGCAGAGGGCATAGCACTGATCAGTGTTATCGGTCATCTTATGCTCTGATCTGCTTGATCTCAGACCAGAGCAGAAGGCCCCTGGAGACGGCCGGAGGCAGCTGAGGGGACCTACGGCCACCATGCTGGATGATCGGTTCCCCGTGGCAGCGCTGTGGGCGATCTGATCATTCATTTTAGTGACCGCACTGCCGCAGATGCCGTGATCTGTATTGATCACGGCATCTGATAGGTTAATGGCCCACATCAGCGCGATCACTGATGTGCGCCGTTACCGGCGGGTCCCTGGCTGCTGATAGCAGCCGGTACCTACTGCGCATGACCCAAGCATCGGTCTGATGCTCGTGGTCATGTACAGGACGTAAATGTACGTCCTGGTGCGTTAAATACCACCGCACCAGGACGTACATTTACATCCTGCGTAGTTAAGGGGTTAAAAAATTGTTTAGTTTTTTTTTACAGTGGATCACCCCTTTTAAAAACTGTTTAAAATGTATATGGGATTTACAGCTATACTTCTTAGTATATCCACAGATGTACCTGCAATAGTGTCCATTAACAAACTGCCTTTAGCTGTAACCAACTTGAAAACATATTGACACAGTTTCAGCTGCATCTTGGCCACATCTATAGTCTTAAAGGGGTTCTCCGGTGCTTATACATATTATCCCCTATCCAAAGGATAGGGGATAAGATGCCTGATCACGGGAGTCCCACCGCTGGGGACCCACGTGATCTTGCATGCGGCACCCCGTTTGTAATCAGTCACGAACACGCTCCGGGGACTGATTACAAACGGGGTGCCGCGTGCAAGATCACAGGGGTCCCCAGCGGCGGGACTTCCGCGATCCGGCATCTTAAGCTTTTTCAAGCTTTTTTTTTATTTTTATTTTTTAAATCAGCTGGTGCCAGAGAGTTAAACACATTTGTAAATTACTTCTTTTTAAAAATCTTAATCCTTCCAGTACTTATCAGCTGCTGCATGCTCCATAGAAAGTTAATTTCCTTTTTTAATTTCCTTTCCTTTCTGTCCAAAAAAAACCCCCAAAACTTTTAGTGAGAAAAAAAAAACCTGCAGAAGCAAAAAGGTTTATGATCAACAGCCTGAAAAGTTATCTGCTCTTTGCTGGGAGACCTTGTAGCAAGTCAGCATTGAGAATAGCCTTTCTGGCTTGTTGTGTAGTGTGGTGGAAGATTTCAAGGGTCATTAAAGGGGTACTCCGGAGGAAAACATTTGTAAATTATTTCAATTTAAAAATCTTAATCCTTCCAGCACTTGCCAGCTGCTGTATGCTCCAAGTGCTTCTTTTCTTTTGGAATTTCTTTTCTGTCTGACCACAGTGCTCTCTGTGCTTCTCATTTTAGGAACTGTCCAGAGTACAAGCAAATCCTCATATCAAACCTATCCTGCTCTGGACAGTTCCTAAAATGGACAGAGGGGTCAGCAGAGAGCACTGTGGTCAGACAGAAAAGACATTCAAAAAGAAAAGAACTTCCTTTGGAGCATACAGCAGCTGATAAGTACTAGAAGGATTAAGATTTTTAAATAGAAGTCATTTACAAATTTGTTTAACTTTCCGGCACCAGTTGAACAAAAAAATGTGATATGAATGCAGTCGTTTTACAATTTGAATTTTATGATAAAATTAACTGTAACTATTAGGCCACGTTCACACACCATAAAAAACTGCTTATTTAATTTTTTGTGGTGTGTGTCCACCCCACCCCCACCTCATAATTAGCTTAAAAAAAGGCTGTAAATAACTTAGGCTTTTTTTTATTGGCCTAAGAACTATTTTGTAATAAATGTCAACCTTTCATGACTTCCATCGACATACATTTGATATTGTATTAACATTTGCATTTGTCCACTGTAAATGTCTTCTTCAGAAATATTCTGTGCCAGGAGAACATCAAACTCTTTCCTTGGCTTGATGGCAGATGATGTTCCCACGTATTCTGGCATTGTTGTGACAGGCCAGTTTCTGGCAATATGACAGGGAACTGAAATAATCAGTTTCCTGTCATTCAACTGGCAAACATGGAACACTTGTACGTACCACAACATGGCATGTCTTAGCAAAAATGTAATCAAAGTTAAAAATTAATTTGATAAAAGGTGATCAAAAATAAATCAATGAAATAGAAAAACTAGGAAATGAAATTATAAAGAAACTATTTAAGATTAAAATATTTTTAAAAATGGAAGCATATGTCTATGATGATTACAGAATAAAGATATTAAAGTGCATCTCCCATTAGCATTAAAATGTACCTGTCATTAGCAAAAACTTTTTATATAATATAGAAAATAACATTATATGTATATTTGTAATATACATTGGTTAAGAAATGTGCACATTTTTGTCCCTGCAGCTATTGTCTGTGTTTCTCTGTGAGAAGACCAAATACAAGAAGTGTTGGTGGACAAGCAGGGCCCTGTGCACTGAGGACAAGCAGGGCTCTGTGCACTGAGGACAAGCAGAGCTCTGCACACTGAGGACAAGCAGGGCTCTGTGCCCTGAGGACATGCATGGCTCTGTGCACTCAGGACAAGCAGGGCTCTGTACCCCCAGGACAAGCTGGGCTCTGTGCACTGAGGACAAGCAGGGGTCTGTACACCGAGGACAAGCAGGGCTCTGTGCACCGAGGACAAGCAGGGCTCTGTACACCGAAGACAAGCAGGGCTCTGTGCACTGAGGACAAGCAGGGCTCTGTACACTGAGGACAAGCAGGACTCTGTGTACTGAGGACAAGCAGGGCTTTGTACACTGAGGACAAACAGGGCTTTGTACACTGAGGACAAGCAGGGCTCTGTACACTGAGGACAAGCAGGGCTCTGTACACTGAGGACAAGCAGGACTCTGTACTCCGAGGACAAGCAGGGCTCCGTACACTGAGGACATGCAGGGCTCCGTACACTGAGGACAAGCAGGGTTCTGTACACTGAGGACAAGCAGGGCTCTGTACACTGAGGACAAGTAGGGCTCTGTGCACTGAGGACAAGCAGGGCTCTGTACACTGAGGACAAGCAGGGCTCAATACACTGAGGACAAGCAGGGCTCTCTACACTGAGGACAAGCAGGGCTCTGCACACTGAGGACATGCAGGGCTCTGTACACTGAGGACAAGCAGGGTTCTGTACACTGAGGACAAGCAGGGCTCTGTACACTGAGGACAAGCAGGGCTCTCTACACTGAGGACAAGCAGGGCTCTGTACACTGAGGACAAGCAGGGTTCTGTACACTGAGGAAAAGCAGGGCTCTGTACACTGAGGACAAGTAGGGCTCTGTGCACTGAGGACAAGCAGGGCTCTGTACACTGAGGACAAGCAGGGCTCTGTACACTGAGGACAAGCAGGGCTCTCTACACTGAGGACAAGCAGGGCTCTGTACACTGAAGACAAGCAGGGTTCTGTAAACTGAGGATAAGCAGGGCTCTGAGTACTGAGGTCAAGCAGGGCTCTGTAAACTGAGGACAAGCAGGGCTCTGAGTACTGAGGTCAAGCAGGGCTCTGTGCAGTGAGACTCTGTGACATGCTTCCGGCTCACACGGCAGGATGATTGACAAGCTAGGAGCCTGCAGAGCCCTGCTTGTCCCGCCCTCACTTCCTGTATTTGGTCTCTTCAAAGAGACACACAGGCAATAGCTGCAGGGACAGCATGGTTTCACCAAAAATATACACATTTTTTTAGCCAATGTATATTAAAAATATACATATAATGTTATTATCTATATTATATAAAAAGTTTCTGCTAACGACAGGTACACTTTAACCTCCTGAGCGGTAATCCCGAGCGTGACTCGGGGTTAATTTTCCCTGCCAGGATCGGTAACCCTGAGTCACGCTCGGGGTAAAATTGCAGAGTTCCCGGCCGGGCTGCACGATATATCGCAAAAGCAATGCAATATAGCGATGCGGCCCCCGGGAAAACATGCGATTATCTGCTCTGGTCGGCTCCCGTTGCGGGGGCCGGCCAGAGCAGGTAAAGAAAAATACTAAAAGTCAGTGTTTCCCTACCAGGGGGCCTCCAGCTGTTGCAAAACTACAACTCTCAGCATGCCCGAACAGCCAAAGGCTGTCCGGGCATGCTGGGAGTAGTAGTTTCACAACAGCTGGAGGCACCCCTGTTAGAAAAACACTGAGCTAAGTGTAAAAGGAAGAAGTAGTAAAATAAAAAAAACTTTTGCTCACCTAATCCCGGTCCCTGAAGATGTCGTTCCCCTCCGTGCGCTCAGGTCCGTGCTCTATTCATCTTACAGGACCTTTCACTTTTCAGCCAATCACAGGCCGCAGTGGTGTAAAGCCTGTGATTGGCTGAAGGGGAAAGGGCTTGTTCTGCAGCAAATACACTAGGTTTGAAATCTGCCCGGCAAACCCAGTGTATGCTGCTGCAGGACAAGGTGAGGAGGGGGGGGGTTTGGAGAATGTGACAGAGGGAGGAATGTGACAGAGGGGGGGATGTGACAAGGGGGGGAATGTGACAGGGGGGGGATGTGACAGAGGGGGGAATGTGACAGGGAGGGAATGTGACGGGGGGGGGGGGGGAATGTAACATGAAGGGGGAGAATGTGACAATGGGGGGAATGTGACAGGGGGGAATGTGATAAGGGGGGGGATGTGACGTATACATTTTCCTGCATGAAGTTATGATTTTTTCCAGAAGTACGACAAAATCAAACCTACATAAGTAGGATATCATTTTAATCGTATGGACCTACAGAATAAAAACAAGGTGTCATTTTTACCGAAAAATGTACTACGTAGAAACGGAAGTCCCCAAAATTTACAAAATGGCGTTTTTATTTCAATTTTGTCTCACAATTATCTTTTTCCGTTTTGCTGTAGATTTTTGGGTAAAATGATTGATGTCATTACAAAGAAGAATTGTGGCCCCAAAAATAAGCCATCGTATGGATTTTTAGGTGCAAAATTAAAAGAGTTATGATTTTTTAAAGGTAAGGAGGAAAAAACGAAAATGCAAAAACTGAAAAACCCCGGGTCCTTAAAGAGGCACTGTCATTGTTAAAAACTTTTCAAAATATGACATTTCACAATATACACCTGTTAAAAAAAAATTACATTTTCACCTGAAATTCTAGCTCAAAATAGCCACCACTAGGGGTCGCCTGTCTTTGTTGCCAGACAGACTAGTCTAGATTTTACAGCATACTGGATACCGGCCGTAAAGCATACCGGTATCCAATATAGGAGATTTCTATTGTGTATGCAAAACTACAGATAAAGGATGTGTGGACATGCTGGGAGCTGTAGTTTTAAAACAGCTGGAGGCAACACTTCAGTTGTTACTAAACTACAACTCCCAGCATGCTGAAATAGTCAAAGCTTTCTCGGACTCCTGAATGACAAAGAAGTTGATCAGACATTCAGGAGTCTGTGAAAGATGAATGACACACATAATGACAGCTATGCTGATTAGCATCCAGCTTTACTAGGAGAAGATAAAACAGATAGAACATGTATTCATAAAAATGCTGTACTTTTATCTAAAAAATCCTTGCACTAATTTTATAAAGATCTATTCTTATATTTATAAATTTTATCCTGTTATGAATTCACCATAATGTCTTCTGATTACTGCAGGCAAGCTCCAAGTATCTTCCTCTGACACATGACACAGCATAAAACCAGAGAGGAAAGGGTTACAGAGTAGAGAGTACTGATTGGCTGACTGCACAGGTTTGCTCCTGTGAGGGAGACAGACTGACACGCCCCCTCCAGCCTGCACAATGAAAAAGTAACTCACCAGCAGATAAATGCTTATATCTCTGGATATATAGGTCCGAGACACATAAAAATTATATGCACATGATCAGGATTGGGTCATGAGTAACATATCACTTTTTTTTTCACTATGACAGGTACGCTTTAAGGGGTTAAGTCATGATTTCTTTGAAACATCAGAGCTTTTTGTAATGAATTTTGGTGGTATAGAAGATGACAAGGACCACTTATTTTAGCTCTCCACAGCCTGGCACCAACCCAGTTTCAGACAATATTTTGATGGTCTAAACGTCCGAGTACCTGGCTCTTTCCAGTACTCCTGGTGCCAGTAAGTTTTAAGGGATAACAGTAAGCCCCAGCTCAGTAACCGATGATCTAAATCAGATGGGTTTCACTACTAAGCCAAAATAAGTTTTTTATTAACTTTATTAACCTAAAAGCTTCCCGATCCCCCTCATTAACCCCTTTATCAAGAAAAAAATCTCTTCTCTTAAGTAGCCCTGGTCTTCCTCCCATAAAAAAATAAATAAAAAATAAACATTTTAGTGAAAAAAGAAAAACCTGCAGAATCAAAAAGGTTTCTGGTCAACAGCCTGAAAAGTTCTCTGCTCTCTGCTCGGAGACCTTGTAGCAAGTCAGCATTGTGAATAGCATTTCTGGCTTGTTGTGTAGTGTGGTGGAAGATTTCAAGGGTCATTAAAGGGGAACTCCGGTGGAAAACATTTTTTTTTTTTAAACAACTGGTACCAGAAAGTTATACAAATTTGTAAATCGCTTCTATTAAAAATCTTAATCCTTCCAGTACTTGCCAGCTGCTGTATGCTCCACAGAAAGTTCTTTTCTTTTAGAATTTCTTTTCTGTCTGACCACAGTGCTCTCTGCTGACACCTCTGTCCATTTCAGGAACTGTATAGAGCAGGAGCAAATCCCCATAGCAAACCTATCCTGCTCTGGGCACTTCCTGACATGCACAGAGGTGTAACAGAGAGCACTGTGGTCAGACAGTAAAGAAATTTAAAAGGAACAGATTTTTTTACTTGAAGTAATTTACAAATCAGTTTAACTTTCTGGCACCAGCTGATTTAAAAAAAAAAGTTTTTCATCAGAGTATCCCTTTAACAACAATTCCAATAGTACTATATAGGACAGTTATTAGATCTTCTCTATTGAACACTTTGGTGGGCATTGAAATAGTGACTGGAACATGAATTGCCTTTTATTTTCTATCATTATCATTTACAATGTAGGATACAGTTCTATTCTGTAAAGCAGTCATCTAATGAGGCATATAATGATGAATCATATGACAAATAGCTATGAGTCCTCAAAATGCATTCACCTATCAATACAGTTTCAATGCCTGTTCTGCATTAGAATTTATTTGGGCATCACCAACATATATATGCAAGTGTGAATAGACGTTAAGAGATGGCACTACTCCGTTACTGCAGGTCGTGGGGGTTAACCAATAATATATGGTGAGGCTGAGACAGCATGATGAGGATGGAGACATACACTGAATGGAGTCAACGGTGGTGCTAGGATAAATAAAAGGACAGAACTATCAGATGTAGGGTATACAGCAGACAACAAAGATGTCCGCACTCACCGCAGGGTTAGTGACTCGATGCTCCTATCTGGAGATGCCGGTGGAACTCGGCAGGGAATGATGTATAACATTCAGAGCCTCTGAACGCTATGCATCGTTCCCCGCCAAGTTCCATCAGCATCTCAAGATAGGAGCATGGAGTCACTAACCCTGCAGTGAGTGCGGACATCTTTGTTGTCTGCTGTATACCCTACACACACACACACACACACACACATATATATATATATATATATATAGTCATGGCCGTAAATGTTGGTACCCCTGAAATTTTTCATGAAAATGAAGTATTTTTCACAGAAAAGGATTGCAGTAACACATGTTTTGCTATACACATGTTTTTTCCCTTTGTGTGTATTGGAACTAAACCAAAAAAGGGAGGGAAAAAAGCTAATTGGGCATAATGTCACACCATACTCCAAAAATGGGCTGGACAAAATTATTGGCACCCTTTCAAAATTGTGGAAAAATAAGATTGTTTTAAGCATGTGATGCTTCTTTAAACTCACCTGGGGCAAGTAACAGGTGTGGGCAATATACAAATCAGCCGAAAGCAGATAAAAAGGAGAGAAGTTCACTTGATCTTTGCATTGTGTGTCTGTGTGTGCTACACTAAGCATGGACAACAGAAAGAGAAGAGAACTGTCTGAGGACTTGAGAACCAAAATTGTGGAAAAATATCAACAATCGCAAGGTTACAAGTCCATCTCCAGAGATCTAGATTTGCCTATGTCCACAGTGCTCAACATTATCAAGAGGTTTGCAACCCATGGCACTGTAGCTAATCTCCCTGGGCGTGGACAGAAGAGACAAATGTATGAAACATGTCAACTCAGGATAGTTCCGATGGTAGATAAGCAGCCCCAAACAAGTTCCAAAGATATTCAAGCTATCCTACAGGCTCAGGGAGCATCAGGGTCAGCGCGAACTATCCGTTGACATTTAAATTAAATGAAAAGTTATGGCAGGAGACCCAGGAGGACCCCACTGCTAACACAGAGACATAAAAAAGCAAGACTACATTTTGCCAAAATGAACTTGAGTAAGCCAAAATCCTTCTGGGAAAATGTCATGTGGACAGATGAGACCACAATAGAGCTTTTTGGTAAAGCACATCATTCTACTGTTTACCGAAAACGGAATGAGGCCTAAAAAGAAAAGAACACAGTACCTACAGTGAAATATGGTGGAGGTTCAATTATGTGTTTTTTTTATTTTTTTTACTGCCTCTGAAATCTAAGAAATCTGAGGATTGCTAACAGATTTTGGGTCGCACTCGGAAAGCTGGATGTGCTTCTGAGATCTTGGGTCTTCCAGCAGGACAATAACCCCAAACATAATGGATGGCAACAAAGCGCAGGAGAGTTCTGAAGTGGCCAGCAATGAGTCCAGATCTAATTCCCATTGAACACCCGTGGAGAGATCTTAAAATTGCTGTTGTAAAAACTCGCCCTTCCAATAAGAGAGACCTGGAGCAGTTTGCAAAGGTAGAGTGGTCCAACATTTCGACTGAGAGGTGTAAGAAGCTTATTGATGGTTATAGGAAGTGACTGATTTCAGTTATTTTTTCCAAAGGGTGTGCAACCAAATATAAAGTTAAGGGTGCCAATAATTTTGTCCAGCCTATTTTTGGAGTTTGGCTTGACATTATGTCCATTTTGCCTTTTTTCCTCCCTTTTTTGGTTTAGTTCTTCCAATACACGCAAAGGGAATTAACATGTGTAAAGCAAAACATGTGTTACTGCAATACTTTTCTGTGAGAGATACTTCATATTCTAGAAAAAGTTCAGGGGTTCCCAATTAAAAAGATGAGAGAGGCCTGTAATTTTCATCATAGGTATACCTCAACTATGAGAGGCATAATGAGAAAAAAAATAAAAACATAAAATCACATTGGTTTTTAAATAATTTATTTGCAAATTATGGTGGAAAATAAGTATTTGGTCACCTAAAAATAAGCAAGATTTCTGTCACTCATAGACCTGTAACATCTTCTTTAAGAGTCTCCTCTGTCCTCCACTCGTTACCTGTATTAATGGCACTTGTTTGAACTTGTTATCAGTATGAAAGACACCTGTCCACAATCTCAAACAGTAACACTCCAAACTCCACTATGGTCAAGACAAAAGAGCTGTTGAAGGACACCAGAAACAAAATTGCAAACCTGCACCAGGCTGGGAAGACTGAATCTGCAATAGGCAAGCAGCATGGTGTGAAGAAATCAACTGTGGGAGAAATTATTAGAAAATGGAAGACATACAAGACCACTGATAATCTTCCTGGATCTGGGGCTCCACACAAGATCTCACCCCATGGTGTCAAAATGATCACAAGAACCACACAGGGGGACCTAGTGAATGACCTGCAGAGAGCTGGGACGAAAGTAACAAAGGCCATATACAAACTCAAGCAGGCTCAGCAACAATAATCTTACTCGGGGTGCCACTGTGTATATCAATAAACTGACATTACACCACAAGAAACAGGATATACCAAAAAGCACACACCCTAAGTAACAAAGGCTACCATCAGTAGCACACTACGCTGCCAGGGACTCAAAACACGCAGTGCCAGACTTGTCCCGCTGCTTAAGCCAGTACATGTCCGGGCCCTTCTTAAGTTTGCTAGAGAGCATTTGGATGATCCAGAATACGATTGGGAGAATGTCATATGGTCAGATGAAACCAAAGTAGAACTTTATGGTAAAAACTCAACTAGTTGTGTTTGGAGGAGAAAGTATGCTGAGTTGCATCCAAAGAACACGATACCTTCTGTGAAGCATGGGGTGGAAACATTATGCTTTGGGGCTGTTTTTCAGTAAAGGGACCAGGATGACTGATCCATGTAAAGGAAAGAATGAATGGGGCCATTTATCGTGAAATTTTGAGTGAAAACCTCCCTCCATCAGCAAAGGCATTGAAGATGAAACGTGGCTGGGTCTTTCAGCATGACAATGATACCAAACACACCGCCCGGGCAACGAAGGAGTGGCTTTGTAAGAAGCATTTCAAGGTACTGGAGTAGCCTAGCCAATCTCCAGATCTCCACCCCAAAGAAAACCTTTGGAGGAAGTTGAAAGTCCATGTTGCCCAGCGACAGCCCCAAATCATCACTGCTCTAGAGGAGATCTGCATAGAGGAATGGGCCAAAATACCAGTGTGAAAACCTTGTGAAGACTTACAGAAAACGTTTGACCTCTGTCATTGCCAACAAAGGGTATATAACAAAGTATTCAGATGAACTTTTGTTATTGACCAAATACTTATTTTCCACCATAATTTGCAAATAAATTATTTAAAAATCAGACAACGTGATTTTATGATTTTTTTTTTCTTATTATGTCTCTCATAGTTGAGATGAAAATTACAGGCCTCTCTGATCTTTTTAAGTGGGAGAACTCAGTGGCGTAACCTTGATGTTACCAGAGAGGACAAGGACCATTGTTACCGGCCCTCCCCAGCCTAAATAATGCCAGCCTGTTACCACCCAGGCACAGGAGCGCCATATTTGACACTCTGAGCCTGTTGGTACCGGCTCTTCCCGGCACCCCTGTGCTGGCGGGTACCGAGATAATAATTGGGGGTTAGCACTAGCTTGTTTTGGGGCTAGCCTGAAAAGTAAATAAGTAAACAAAACACAACACATAGAAAAAAATATTTTATTACAAACCCCCCCCCCCCCAAGCACTCATTAACATTTCATGTAAATAAAAAAACGCCGGTCATCGACGTAGTCCACAAAATCAATAGTTATCCTTAGCATGCACGTAACTGAAATGAGAAGAAAAATACCGAAAATGGGTTAGTGCATTTTGGCAGTGTGCTCCCAAACAAGGAGCCTCCAGCTGTTGCTAAACTACAACCCCCATCATGATGATGAGGCTGACATGAGGAGGCACAGTATTGTGGGGTTGGGAGGTGGGGATGATGATAAGGTGGCACAGTAATGCAGGGGTTTGGAGGTGATGATTAGTTGCTAGGGACGTTGCTAAGCTCTGACAACTGTGCTTGCAGAACTCTCATTGGCTCACAGGCATAAGTAGGGCTGAATTTCCACGAATATTCGCATGCATAAACCTTTCGCATCACAGTCTCATCCCTGGTTCTTTAATGAGATGATACAAGCATTGCATTTATCAGTCAAAGGAGATCCCTACAATGTGCTCAGTTTTTAAAACAGTTTGAAAAAAAGACCAATATTCGTAATAGCGAATTTTAATTCGTGAAATTCGTAATATTCGCGAATTCACGAATATACGATATTCATGACGAATATTTGTGAGCAACACTAGTGATGATGAGGGAGACAGGAGAGGGCGTTTGGGGGGTTGAGGATGCTTGGGATACCGACATCAAGCACAGTATATAAAATGGGGGTGGGTGACCATAGAGGGCATGAGGCACAATATATAATATATCGGCACACTAGTGTATAATTTTTTCATGGGGCATAGTTTGTTTTGCATTTCAGAAAGAATAGTGTATATTGTAAGAACATTTTTTGTGGGATACAGTATATCGCGGTATTAGATTCAGAGGGTGCAGCATGTGGCAGTATTTTATTCAGAGGGTGCAGCGTGTGGCAGTATTTTATTCAGAGGGTACAGTGTGGGACAGGGTTATATTCTGAGGGAGCGCAGTGTGTGTGGTAATATTATATTTAGAGGATGCAGTGTCTTACAGCATTATATTAATTATTGTTTTCATATAGAGGCTCAGAATCCACTGACAAATTGAGGAGCCATCTGAGTTCTACTTAAGTTCTACAGAGTGAAAATTTATCTGGAACAAGTCCTGGTGGTACGTACTTACTGAATTAGATAAGGAAAGACTATAGAGAAGTCACCTGTAGTCACTGATGTCATTGTATATTCTCCTCTTATATACTCTCTTATATTTCCATCCACAAACCCATATGAGGGCTTGTATTTTGCGTCACCAATTGTGCTTTGTAATTACATCACCTATTTTACCATAAAATGTATGGCACAACAAAACAAATATTATTTATGTAGGAAACTTGAAAGAAAACCACATTTAAGCAAATTTTGGAAGGTTTTGTTTTCACGCTGTACACTTTCCAGTAAAAATTACATGTTTTCTTTTGATACCCATGTTATATGCTTTTCTATAATTGTACCACTTAACCTTTTGAGGACGCAGGGCATATGCATATGCCCTGCATCCCCGATCCTTAAGGACTCAGGGTGTACCTGTCTCGGTGTTTAAAAAAATGACATTTTTTCTTCAATTTTGTAGCACAATTAATTTTTTTCCGTTTCACCGTGGATTTTTGGGTAAAATGACTAATGTCACAGCAAAGTATAATTGGTGGCACAAAAAATAAGCCATCATATGGAATTTTGATTGCAAAATTTAAAGCGTTATGATTTTTAGAAGGTGATGAGGAAAAAATGAAAATGCAAAAACGGAAAAACGCTGAGTCCTTAAAGGGGTACTCCGCCCCTAGACATCTTATCCCCTATCCAAAGGATAGGGGATAAGATGTCAGATCGTTGTGGTCCCGCTGCTGGGGATCCCCGGGATCCTCGCTGCGGCACCGCGCTATCATTACAGCACAGAGCGAGTTTGCTCTGTGCGTAATGACGGGCGATACAGGGGAGGGAGCAGCGTGGCGTCATGGCTCCGCCCCTTGTGACATCACGGCCCATCCCCTTAATGCAAGTCTATGGCAGGGGGCGTGACGACCGCCACGCCCCCTCCCATAGAATTGTATTGAAAGGGGCGGGCCGTGACATCACGAGAGGCGGAGCCATGACGTAACGATGCTCCGGCCCCTGTATTGCCCGTCATTACGTGCAGAGTGAACTCGCTCTGTGCTGTAATGATAGCGCAGTGCCGCAGCAGGGATCCTGGGGGTCCCCAGTAGCGGGACCGCGGCAATCTGACATCTTATCCCCTATCCTTTGGATAGGGGATAAGATGTCTAGGGGCGGAGTACCCTTTTAAGGTGAAAATAGGCTGAGTCCCCAAGGGGTTAAAAAAAAATCTCAGACAATTTTAACAAAATTAGTATGTTTGAAATTGCCCTATTTTGACCACCTATAACTTTCACATTTTTCCGTATATGGGGCAATATGAGGGCTCATTGTTTGCGCCATGATTTGTAGTTTTAATCAGTACTACTTTTGCTTAGGTTTTAATTTTTATAAATTTTTTATTACATTTTTTTGGGAATAAAATGTGACAAAAAAGCAGCAATTTTGATTTTTTTTTTTTTACGTTTACACCGTTCACCGTACGGGATAATTAACAATATATTTTAATAGTTCAGACTTTTACACACACGGCAATATCAAATATGTGTATACATTTTTTTTTATTCTTTTTTGGGGGGTAAAATGGGAAAAACGGATGTTTTACTTTTTTATTGGGGGGACAGGATTTTTCAAATTTTTTTACTTTTTTTGTTTTACCTTTTTTTTTTTACACTTTTTATGTCCCCATAGGGGACTATTTATAGCAATCAGTTGATTGATAATACTGTTCAGTGCTATGTATAGGACATAGCACTGCTCAGTATTATCCGTCATCTTCTTCTCTGGTCTGCTCGATCTCAGACCAGAGCAGAAGACCCCCAGAGACGGCCGGAGCCAGGTGAGGGGACCTTCAGCCGCCATGCTGAATGATTGGATCCCTGCCGCATCGCTGCGGGTGATCCGATCATCCATCCATTCTAAGTACCACGTCACCACGGTCCATGGTCACCATGGTCCACATATACGTCCATTGTCATTAAGGGGTTAAACTTCATGGGTTTGATTTCCTGGACAGGAAGACAGCTTGGATGTTGGACTGCTCCAGTCAACACCCCTAGTCCACTATGGGTTTCCCTATTTCAAGGTGTCCTCAGGTGAGGTTGGGTGGCTGCTGATTTGCTGGAGATACAGAGGAGAAAACAGCCACAAACAGGACTGCAGCTAAAACCCACCAGGTCTGAACTTTATTCTATGGACACTTTTTTTAGTTTGTTTTGTTTGCACTGTGCTTTGTGCTGAAAATCACTTAACCCCTTAATGACCATGGACGTGTATACTTGTCCATGTGCCATTAACGGGGTATGGCGCGGGCTCCCGACATACCGGCTGGCCCCAAGTTTAAAAACACCCACTCCTTATTAAAAGTTCAAATTACCCCCCTTTTCCCAAATTCCATGTAAAAATATGTAAACATAATAAAAATAAACATATGTGGTATCGCCGTGTGCGTAAATGTCCAAACTATAAAAATATATCATTAATAAAACCGCATGGTCATTGTCGTACGCGCAAACAAATTCCAAAGTGCAAAATACTATATTTTTGGTAACTTTTTATACTATAAAAAAGCGATCAAAAAGTCAGATCAAAACAAAAATGGTACAATTTAAAACTTCAGATCACAGCGCAAAAAATTTGCCCTCATACAACCCCGTACGTGTAAAAATTAAAAAGTTATAGGGGTCAGAAGAGGACAATGTATTAATTTTCGTGCATGTAGTTATGATTTTTTTTCCAAAAGTATGACTAAATCAAACCTATATAAGTAGGGTTTCATTTTAAGTGTATGAACCTACAGAATTAAGATAAAGTGTAATTTTTTCCGAAAAATTTACTGTACAGAAACAGAAGCCCCCAAAATTTACAAAATTACGTTTTTTCTTCAATTTTGTCGTACAGTGATTTTTTTTCTGTTTTGTCAAAGAATTTTTGGGTAAAGACCAATGTCTTTACAAAAAAGAATTGGTGGCACAAAAAAAAAATGAAAGTGCAAAATCAGAAAAACGATTGGTCCTTAAGGGGTTGAATAAACATCCACTTGGACATTTGAAGCCAACTGCCTGTGTAAAAATTGTCATTGCCGACCCCCACCGTGTGAGCTGTTCACTACAATATGTATGAATTAATTAATAATTAAAACAGTGGTAGATAGGGGGTTTGAACAAAGTATTATTGATGAAGAGACAAGTAAATTTTTGGTGGTTTTGTTCCCAGTCACTCCATTGTTATATCTTTTGCCGAAAATACACAAAAGTGTAAAAAATCCTCCGGGTAGACCAATTCTGTCCAGCCATAACGCTGTAACATCACGTATATCTATTTTTTTTAGACAAAGTACTACGACCTTTTGCCATCAACACAGCAGCTTACATCAGAGATATGTCTGATTTTCTCTGTAAGACCTCTGGGTTGACTTTACCGGTGGGGGCCCTGATAGCTTCATTCGATGTGGTCAGCCTCTACACTTCCATCCAAAACGATGGGGGTGTGGAGGCTGTTATCAGGGCTCTCACTGGAGCATATTTTTGTAACACACAGATTGAATTCCTGATTACACTTTTATGTCTGGTACATGAAAATTATTCTTTTCAATTTAACGATAAGTTTTACATTCAACAGCAGGGTACGGCTATAGGCAGCAATGTGGCGCCCACCTATACCAATATGTATGGCATCACTGGAAGAAACAACTATCTATGTATCCCACCACTTCGGGCATGTCCTGAAGTGGTGGCAATACATAGACGATATTTTTTTTATTTGGACCGGAGGTGAGGAGGCTCTTGGTGAATTTCATTCCTTTTTATACAAAATTTATTCTAATATAAAGTTCACATTGATAGGATAAGTTTTTTGGATGTGCAGGTCAGAATTCAAAACAATGGGTTGTCTACTGACCTGTATACCAAAAAGACTGATAGCAATATGCTCTTGAGATTTGAGAGCTGTCATCCTAGGACTATAATTAAATCTTTACCCTATAGCCAAATGTTGAGAGCTAAGAGAATAGTTGATAATGACATGAATTTGGAGAAAGCCTTGGATCATGACATTTAGTTTTAGGAATAGGGGGTACCCCAGTGAATTAGTGAAACATCAAAGGAAATGTGTGATGCTATCAAATGACAACAGTGTGAGAAGGAGAGATAACAATGAGAGAATCCCATTTGTAACCTCATATAATTATTTACCTTTTGAAGTCTCAGGTATTATTCGTAAACATTGACATTTGGTAAGAGATGGTTTTGATGTGCCAGAATTTATGATGTTTCCTCTCATGCCTGACAGACGTACAGCTAATATTAAAGATTGATTTGTCAAGTCAGATGTATCGATAAAAAAAGAGGGTACTCAAAGATACCTCACGGTAGAAAACAAAGGATGTTTTCCTTGCACAAAGTGTGTGAATTGCCCCCTAATGAAAAAGGATAGCTCTTTCCTGGACGTTCGAACAGGCAGGAGCTATCCAATCAAATATTATTTGACATGTGACACTTCTTTCGTCATTTATGTATTGTGGTGCCCATGTGATCTCCTCTATGTAGGGGAGATCACATGGGACCTAAAAACTCAGCTCAATCAGCATCGATATTCTATTACAAAGAAATCATTGATCATATCCCTCCCCTGAAAAGAGGGGGTGATAGACAGGCACTTTTGAAGAAGCGGAATTAAAATGGATTTTTATGCCCAATACACTGAAACCACATGGACTCAATGTGGAGTTTAAGATGTCAAGTAGAATTATTAATGGATAGAGATTGATTCCTACAAATTCTGGATGTTGATTTTAGTGATATGACTTGTGCACAATTTTATAAGGATCCACTCTTACGTAGTTTTTTTAAATTTTTTACAGATCTATGGAGGTGGAATTTTTATAAAGAAACTCACCAGATGAAACTTCAGTCAAATTTTGTATATTAATTTAATAAAATATATAGTAAATTTTACACATGTGTATTGGTGTTTTAGTGACAGGGGTGTGTATATACTTCATACTGTTAATACACTGGGTGACAATGGATGAGGAATAGGGGATTTGGATGGGTATTTGTTCCAATTTTATCTTTATTTATTTTTTGTTTTTAATTTTGTTTGTTTTTTGTTTTTAATTTTTTTCAATTTTATATATTTTCATAATTATTTTATTTCCTATTTGTATTTCATTTAAAATTTTTACTTTTTTCATTTTTTTATTTACTCATTTAACTTTCATTTTGGTTTATTCTTTTCATCTTGGTTTATTATACAAATGGTGAGCAATACACGACCGGGAGGGTCCAGTGGCTGAGCTGGTGTGCAGGGGACCACATGTGCTGTAAATGGGACATGTGGTTCCTTTTGCCCCGAGGAGATGGTTACCCTGAGACATTTTGTGTTTCTGGGTACCTTCTCACCTATATGTGGCCACAATACTGAGAAATACACCTAAATCCCAGTACCTGTGCCAGGAGGTCTGAATAACATGAGTTGTTTTCATTTTTTTTTTTTAAATGTTATTTCATTTAATTTTGGAACATATACTTACCTCATCCAAGATTTCTGCTGTAGTCACATAGACATGGGAGGCGCCTGCGCAAGGAGAGGGGCGGCCCTATGAGTATGATGCAAGCAGAAGCTCATTACCACGCCTCCAGCAGTGATTGGGATGTCTGCGCATTGCGTTTGGCGGTCCCATGAACGTGGTGATGCAATACGTGCGACGTGGTCACCATGACAATGTATATACAAATGTTTTTATTGGTAATTGCACCCCCCCCCCCGTCATTGAATGCACCGCTACGAGGGTGCACATGCGCAGTGGAAAAGGACCCACGCTAACGTGGAGTTACACAACATACAATTACATCTGGTGAGCCTTGAAATCCCCTCCCCTAATCATGATGAATACTGTTTACATGTGTTTTAATATCACTAGGAGATATTGTTTTTATGATTTTTCACTTTTAGACATGCACTAATGCACTTTATTACGTAAATGTAACACATGAGATTTTGATGTAATAATACGTTTGCTCTTTTATATGTTTATGTATTTGTAATTTCTTGTAATTTTTTGATTGGTACACAATTGTTATCTAATAGGTACCCCTATTTATATATGTGTTGGATCACATTGTGCACTGCTTGAGAAGTATATATACTTTATTTTCTGTTTTGTATTTAATTTGGCTAATTTGACAAATTAAATCCATGGTAAGTTCAGATACACAAATCCATCATATATTTGTAAATATTACAGACTATTAGATTTTATGACTCTTTATACTAAGTGACGGTAACACTTTTCACAACATAATTGAAAGAAACACAGTTTAATTACATTACAATATTTAAATAAACCAATGCTTAAAAATCTGTTCTGTATGTCAGCTTTACTTATACTGAGTAATTTATTTGGTGGCTCTAAGTGACAGGGAAATCCCCGGTGGTTGTTTTGTGTACTGTATTGCAGCAAGTACACTTCATTGTTAATAAATTGAAAGAGATGGGTAAATATTTCTGAAAAGAGGCTTATCCGAGACTAAAAACATACACAATTTATATGGATTGTTACCTTCCGAATTTAAACAAATTTAAAAGACCATGTGAAACACTTTCATGGTTTGTGACTGCAAGTCGTAACTGTTGTTTTTTTTTAACTATTTTAAACCCAGTGCCTATTTTTTTTCTTCAACCGATTAGAGGCTGATGCTGAAGGATGTTCTTTTTTTTTTTTTCAAACTGTTCCTATTTTCTGATTGTATTTTTATTTATAAAATTTTTAGCACATTATTATGGGGGCTACCATCTTGCCTTTGCTGTTTTGAACAGCAGTTAGTGATGTGCTTTACATCAAGCCCCATGGACATAGACACAATGAACATCTCCAGACTCTTCTTTGTATAGATCACTTTCCAGCAGCTTCCTCCTTATCCTCAAAGACAGTTTTAGGCCTAGTGACCAGACTGGAAACTGCAAGATTTTGGGGTTATTTATAATAAGAAAAAAAAAAAGAGAAAAAACATCAAAATCTTTAAAAAAAAAATATGTTTAACATAAAAACATGATTTAAATAATTGGTCATTTTGTGATGACATATTTCCTTTAAGTGTATGCCATTTGTTCAGTCTGCTTAAGCTCATCCAGCCAGGTGGCATTGACATAAATGTTAAAAGGGTCATAAAACTAGTAGAGGGGAACAGCAGGGCAGCTTTTCCCTGTGCTAGCAGGGGATGCAGGCTAGGAGGCAACTAAAGCCGCAAGTCTAACTCCCTGGACTGCAAGTTCACGTCTTCAGCAGGATTCACAGTGGTTCTGCCCTACAGGATGTCAGATTATGACAACTAAAGGCGTAAAGGAGAATTTGTATTATTATTCTATTCTGTTTGGTCTGCAACAATAAGAATAATATACTTTAACTTACCTACCACCACTCCCTTTGTGTCTTCTTCCTGGTTTTGGGGCCCGAAAACTGCACTGCGGCTCTGATAATCTCTAGCCACATTGATGTCCCACCTTGACAGATGAAAGGCTGAGCTGTACGGTGATGCATCAGGACCAGGCATCAAGAAGAAAGCCTGATCCGGGCCCATCACATCCCACTTCCACTTAGCAAATGCAGGACAACAAACAAGTTCATGGGGAGCCTGGATGTTTTTCTGGAAAAATATAATGTTTCAGGTTATGGATACTAGATTTATGGTGATAGAACATTGATCCAGGGATTTATTCTGATCGCCATATTGGGGTCAAGAAGGAATTTTTCCTCTGTCATCGAGCAATTGGCATCTGTCTCATGGAGGGTTTTTGCCTTCTTCTGGATCAACACAATAGGTTTTAGGTTAAACTCGATGGACAAAAGTAGAAAGAATATCAGGACCAGTGAATGGTAGAGCGATATCCACGGCATTGGGGGAGAAGCAAAAGATCAGTTAAAGTTTATTATCTTTACAGAGGCAGACGGGAGGAATAGAAAAATATTTATTTTTTTGCTGTAGTACTCTTTTAACCATTTGTTGTTCAGTAGTCTATTAATTTGGTGCATTGTGACTTTCCACCTTTTGTGATAAATGGAAGACCCCCAAGACAGAGGCAGGCTGAGTGAATGGGTCTGGTTGGGTTTGGGGGATGGTACTGCTAGTCCTGGTGAGTGGGGGGGGGGCAGGTTTAGGGTATTGGCTCTTAGCCTGGGATTGTCTTTGCTATGGGGCACAGGGAATTATATGTAGGCCTCTGCGTGAGAGTTGGAAGCCACCACCATGAATATAAACCGATAATGGAGGCCAAAACCAAAATACACCATTCCCAATGTTTGGTGCTATTGTTTCAATTAAAGAGAGAGAAGGAAAAGAAAGAGAAAAACAAGCAAGATAAAGAGAGGAAAGAAACAGAAAAAGGAATAAAAGGAAAGAGAGAAAGAAATGAGAAATATATAGAATATAGAATCTATTAGTCATATAAAATCAAGATTGAAACCAACCAAAGACAAAAACTAGAATGTAGTCGGAGCAATAGGTAAATAGAGTAAGTATTCAATATGGGGAATCCTATGACTCTATAAAAATGGGGCATAGGTGTTATGCTCATTTTAGGCCAAAAGGGGTCACTGTTTTCAAATCAAAAATCCAACGGGTCTCTCTCTGTGCCAGGACTCTTTTCCAGTCACCCCTCTTGCATCCCACAACCACCCTATCTATCCCTCTTATCTTCAATAGACATCCATTGCATACATGGTATTCCTTAAAATGCCTGGGTAGTGTTTTCAGCTTAGTAACATCTTGTTCATTCTTCGCTGCTTCCATGCCCAAAATGTGCTCTCTTACACTCCTCCGCAATTCCCTAGAGGTTTATCCAACATAGATCAAATTGCAGGGACAGACAGCATAGTAGACCACCCCAGTAGTACAACAATCAATAGCATGGGTAATTTTGTACTTTTTCATTCCAGTGAAGTCCACAAAATCAGTGTCCTTTTCAACATTGGGTCAGGCCACGCATCCCCCACATGGTTTGCACTCCCACTTTGGGCCCTTTGATCCAAAAATACCCTTGTTGGTCACATTTTGGTGGTGGCTATGCACCAGTATGTCTCTTAAATTTCTTGCACGCTGATATGTGATGGATGCTTTCGGGGTTACATACTGTGCAAGCACCGGATCCATCTGCAGAATGGACCAGTGCTTTTGTAAAGCTTTATGCATCTGTCGCCAGTGTGAGTTATAATTTGATATAAATCTCACCTGGTTGTCGGGAGTTTTCCTCTTAGGTTGCATCAGTAAGTTGTTTCTTGGGGTGTCCTTGGCACGCAGATATGCTCTTGTAATATCCTGTTGTCTATAACCCCTCTCCTTGAACCAATTGGTAAGATTCTTAGCCTGTTCTTCAAAATATGAAGATGTTGAGCAAATGCGTTTCATCCTAAGGAATTCGCCTACAGGGATGTTAGAAATTAAAGGTTGTGGGTGAGAAGAAGTTGCATGCAAGAGAGAGTTAGTAGAGTTTTTTTTTTAATGGTGTACATTGGATAATACGTATCCATCTGAGTTGATGTTAAAGAGTACATTCAAAAATTCAATAACGGACCGTCCACTTTTGTATGTTAGTTTTATATTGAAATTGTTGTTATTCAATTCATTCATGAATGTTCTCAGCTCTTCAGTCGATCCATGCCAGACAAACAGAATGTGGTCGATAACCGACCCCAGAGCGACACCTTTTCAATGAGTTCAATAAATATCCTCCTCTCCCAAAACCCAAGGAACAGATTTGCATATGAGGGCACACATGACGCCCCTTGGAGTTGCAGATAGGGAGGTCGCTGAATAAAAAGAAATTATGGGAGCAAATTCCAGTAAGTTTAAAATAAACTCACAGAGTTCTGGTTCCAAGTCTGTCATCGAGAGGAAAGCTTCCACTGCCTCCAAGACATCTGCATGGCGGATAGACGTATACGATGCTTTGACATCACAGGTCACCAGGACCGAGTTTTCGTCCAGTTGGATGCCATCTAGTCGTCTCAAGATGTCTGTTGTATTTCATAAGAGGGTAAAGATTCAATGATGGGTTTTAGGAAGTAGTCAATGTATCTACAAACAGGTTCAGAGAGAAAGTTGTTACCTGATACAATTGGGCGACCAGGTGGATTTTCCAATCCTTCATGGATTTTGGGAAGCAAGTACAATGTGGCAACAGTAGGGTGTTCTGGTAGCAGACACGAAAATTGTTTCTTAGTGATAACCCCCCCCCCCCCCCACTTCAACCCCTGATTCCAAGATAGCAGCAAGTTCCTGCTTAAACTTGGAAAGTGGGTTGAAGTTAAGTTTGTAACACACACTGTCTTTAAGCTGTCTACTAGCTTATTTCTCATACATCAATCTGGGCCACAGGATGACATTGCCATCTTTGTCAGATGTTTTTATAACAATGTCGTCCATGTGGCCCAGATTGATGAGAGCCCTGCGTTGTGCTCCTGTAAGATTGTCATGTGCTCGATTTTTGGTCACCAATTAAACAAAGATATTCACATAATGGTTCAAAGGAAAATGGAGGAAAATTCTTAGAACGGGGTATCAGGTATTTAGGGAACTTACCAGTTTTGAAGGATTGTTGTTCTTCCAAGAGTTCATTAAGTGCATGTACTGCATCAATTTCTTCTGTTGTCCAGAATATCTGTGTCAGGTGTACAGTGAAACATCTTTTTGAAAATACATTTTCTCGCAAAGAGATGTAAGTCTTTCACTGCATGTCCTCTGTTTATAATTAAGTGCGTCCACATTTATTTCTCTGCAGTTTGCTTAATTTGCATGCGCCTGTAACATTACTATGCATGCGTTCGTAAAATACGGGCCGATCTAATATGCGCGTGCAGAATAAACTCTTACTCTCAGCCTCCTGTGTTCACTGTGCATTTGCCCGCTACTACTGTGATGACGTCAATGCGTACGTGTCGCCGCAGTGTCATGCGCATGCCCAGTGTAACTCAAGATAGTGCCGACGGTCGCATTACACACGCATAGCGCGTACAGCTGTATCAGGTATGCTGTCCAGATATCCTTTCTGATTCTATATATAAACTTCCCATTCACCCTCCTAAGACACCCCCTGAGAAAGCGAGTGAGCGAAACGACGTAGGGGTAGGCTCCCAACACAATGTGAGTATGGCCCCATGTCAGGTGGTTGGATGTTTGGACAGTTTGCTTTGGTAATTGCTTTTACAGGGACAATTGATGTTCCAACCATCTCAGAGGTGGCTTAGCTCACCAGTTTTTGTATGGTTTACATCCACTGTCCCTTTATTGCTGTTCCGGGCACCAGGTAATTGACATTTCAGTGCCATGCTACTGCATATGTCTTTTTTGTTTACATTAGTGTACTGGGTTTACAGATCTTAATATAGGTGTATATATATATATATATATATATATATATATATATACAGTATAGTGTGTGGGCTTATTCAGTCCACCTCGTACAGAGTACCATATGTTTACTGATTTCTGATTTTATCCCATGTACCTATAGAGACATTTTATAATCTATGTTTGGAGTCTTTTTTCTTCTGACTGCTGCTGATTTTTTAATGTTGTTAATTTACATTGTAAACAATAAAAGGTATTTTTCATTATCAATCCTGTGAGTTTGGTGAACTTTTGATAGCCACCACCATTAGCAACTGCTGTGTTCAAGATTTGTGCATGTAGTAAACATGAAATAGAATTAAGCCTTCTCTCCTGCCTCCTGTGTCTAAGTTCTTTGAGGTGCATCACATTACATCTACAAGGGAACAGTACAGAAGGTTTTTATTATAAAATTAAAAAAATTGTATTTTCACACTGATCATTTTGACAAACACAAAAACTGCCACATTCGGTTTTCTGTAACTCAACTGTCAGTTTTGTGCCATAAATTAGGAACATCATTTTTTATCATTTAAGATACAGTCATGGCCATAAATTTTGGCACCCCTGAAATTTTTCTAAAAAGTATTTCTCACAGAAAAAGATTGCAGTAACACATGTTTTGCTATACACATGTTTATTCCCTTTGTGTGTTTTGGAACTAAACCAAAAAAGGGAGGAAAAAAGCTAATTGAACATAATGTCACACCAAACTCCAGAAATGGGCTGGACAAAATTATTGGCACCCCTAACTTAATATTCGGTTGCACACCCTTTGGAAAAAATAACTGAAATCAGTCACTTCCTATAACCATCAATAAGCTTCTTACCCCTCTAAGCCAGAATGTGGGACCACTCTTCCTTTGCATACTGCTCCAGGCATCTCTTTTATTAAAAGGGCACCTTTTCCCAACAGCAACTTTAAGATCTCTCCAAAGGTGTTCAATGGGATTTAGATCTGGACTCATTGCTGGCCACTTCAGAACTCTCCAGTGCTTTGTTGCCATCTATTTCTGGGTGCTTTTTTACGTATGTTTGGGATCACTGTCCTGCTGGAAGACCAAAAATCTTGGGCGCAAATCCATCTTTCTGACACTGGGCTGTATAGTGTGACCCAAAATCCATTGGTAATCCTCAGATTTCATGATGCCTTGCACACATTCAAGGCACTCAGTGCCAGAGGCAGCAAAACAATCCGAAAACATCATTGAACCTCCACCATATTTCACTGTAGGTACTTTGTTCTTTTCTTTGTAGGCTACATTCTGTTTTCAGTAAACAGTAGAATGATGTGCTTTACCAAAAAGCTCTATCTTGGTCTCATCTGTCCACAAGACATTTTCCCAGAAGGATTTTGGCTTACTCAAGTTCATTTTGGCAAAATGTAGTCTTGCTTTTTTATGTCTCTATGTCAGCCGTGGGGTTATCCTGGGTCTCCTGCCATAGCGATTCATTTCATTTAAATGTCAACGGATAGTTCACACTGACACTGATGCTCCTTGAGTCTGCAGGACAGCTTGAATATCTTTGGAACTTGTTTGGGGCTGCTTACCCACCATCCAGACTATCCTGCGTTGACACCTTTCATCAATTTTTCTCTTCCATCCATGCCCAGGTAGATTAGATAAAGTGCCATGGGTTGCATACTTCTTGATAATGTTGCACACTGTGGACAAAGGCAAATCTAGATCTCTGGAGATGGACTTGTAACCTTGAGATTGTTGATATTTTTCCACAATTTTGGTTCTCAAGTCCTCAGACAATTCTCTTCTCCTCTTTCTGTTGTCCTTGCTTAGTGTGGCACACACAGACACACAATACAAAGACTAAGTGAACTTTTTATCTGCTTTCAGGTGTGATTTTTATATTGCCCACACCTGTTACTTGCCCTAGATGAGTTTAAAGGAGCATCACATGCTTGAAACAATCTTATTTTTCCACAATTTTGAAAGGGTGCCAATAATTTTGTCCAGCCCATTTTTGGAGTTTGGAGTGTGACATTATGTCCAATTTGCTTTTTTTCTCTCTTTTTTGGTTTAGTTCCAATACACACAAAGGGAATAAACATGTGTATAGCAAAACATGTGTTACTGCAATCCTTTTCTGAGAGAAATACTTTTTTTTCTAGAAAAATGTCAGGGGTGCCAATATTTATCTAAGATGGATTAAATAAATATGGTACAGAAAGTGCATAGAATAAATATCTGCACCTATTTCTCTACCCTAATTTTTGACCCTATTTTGTTTGTTATTTAAAGGGGTACTCTGCCAGAAAACATCTTATCCCCTATCCAAAGGATAGGGAATAAGATGTCTAATTGCTGGGGTCCTGCCGATGTAGAGCCCGTGATCTTCGCTTTGGCAACACATTCATCCGGTGCCCGGAGTGAACTCCGCACTGCACTGGGTGACAATTGACTACAGCTGCCACGCTCCCTCTATTCATGTCTATGGAAGGAGGCAGAATGACTACTTACTTCCACGTTTCGGTGGATAAGGGACAAGATGTTTTCTGGTGGAGTACCCCTTTAACAGTTAAAACAGAAATCTGTATGAAAAAATCTTTTCTGTAATTTAGGGATATCAATCATGTCTTTAAACATGTATTTTTTTTTCATTTTGTACATTTTATGGTAAAATCAAAGGTGTCATTACAATTTACAATTGGTCAAGCAAAAAACAAGCACTCATTTTGATCTGTGAATAAAAAAATAAAAGAGTTATGTCTATTTAAAGGCAAGGAGGGAAAAAAATGCAAAAACGAAGATTGTCTGTGTCCACAAGGCCAAAACAGGCTGTGTCCTTAAGTAGTCAAAGGAATAGAAAAATGAATACAGTCAATAGCTAAAAATGGGTGATTTCTCTTTTACACGCTCACAACTATTTATTGACTCTAAAATAAAATACAAAAGATATTCCCCTTAAAATCAACACAGCAATGTACTAAGTTATCAGTACTATATCACAAACATTTTAATATTCTAGGCCAAAGGTTTCACAGTTTAAACCTTGTAGTAAAAATTGAACAGTGAGCCAACTATATTGAAAGAAACACAGGTTGACTTTTCAAACCGACCCAAACATAATATGTTTCCACCTTAGCATGCTAAGGAGATGGAAAATAGCATGACTGCGCCTCTTTATTACTGAATAAGGTGATAAAAGCATCTTTGTCTTTGAAGCACCCCTATAGTGCAGGTCGCAGCATGTACATAGAATTAGCCATATTCAACTGTGAAATTCACTGTGGGCTATCGCACAATAGAGTTTAGCACCGGTAGATTAGAATTTAGTGCCAAAACTAGAAATTATATTATGGAGGCAGAAATTCTTCAAATAAGACGGTATATTTTGATTCCATTCAAGAGCAAATTGAAACCATTTTGTAAAGCATTACAGCGTTACTCAGTCTACACAAAAAAAGTAGTTTTTCTAGTCATCACTGCCTTGCTCATTTTTATTCTTACACGTAGTATTATTAATATGTACATATATTCTTAAAACATTAATATAAGATTTATCAACAATGATTAATATATGATTAGATATAGACCTACAGAATAAATATAAGGTGTCATTTTTACCAAAAAGTGCACTGTATAGAAACGTAAGTTCCCAAACCTTACAAAATGGCATTGTATTTTTTAAAATTTTGTCCCACAAATAATAATTTTTTGGTTTCCCCGTGGATTTTTTTGGTAAAATGAGTTATGTCAATACAAAGTAAAATTGATAGCGCATAAAACAAGCCCTCATACGGGTCTGTAGGTGGAAAACTGAAAGAGTTATGATTTTTAAAAGGTGAGGAGGAAAAAACAAAAGTGCAAAAATGGAACAACCCTGAGGCCTTAAGGTGTTAAAAAAATTGTTTTCCACTGGAGTCCCCCCTTAACCCCTTAATGACACAGTGATTTTTAATTTTTGGCTCATGTTTTTTTGCTCCTCACATTCTAAGACTCATAACTTTTTATTTTTTCAACTGACAAAGTTGTATTAGGGCTTCTTTTATTGTGGGACAAGTTGTACTTTAACCCCTTAATGACATAGGACATAAATGTACATCCTGGTGCCCTGGTACTTAAAGCACCAGCACGTACATTTGTATCCTATACATGACGTGAGCACCAGAACGGTGCTCGCATCATCCATGGCAGGTCCCGGCTGCTATCAGCAGCCAGGG
Organism: Hyla sarda; assembly: GCF_029499605.1. Lineage (NCBI taxonomy): Eukaryota > Metazoa > Chordata > Amphibia > Anura > Hylidae > Hyla > Hyla sarda. The sequence continues at coordinate 75,320,553 of NC_079193.1, read as the reverse complement.
ACCCGCTGGTAATGGCGAATATCAGCGATCACGCTGATGTCCACCTCTAACCCCTCAGATGACGTGATCAATACAGATCACGGCATCTTCAGCAGTGCGGGCATTAAACTGGATGATCGCCCTGGTGCTGCCGCAAGGATCCAATCAGACAGAGGCCTGCTCACCTGCCTCCATCCGTCTCCAGGGGTCTTCTGCTCTGGTCTGAGATTGAGTAGACCAGAGCAGAAGATCACTGATAATACTGATCAGTGCAATGCCCTTAGCCTAGCACTGAACAGTATTAGCAATCAAATGATTGATATGAATAGTCCCCTATGGGGACATAAAAAGTGTAAAAAAAAAAGTAAAAAAAAGTTTTTAAAAATGTGAAAAATCCCCTCCTTCCCATTTTACCCCAAAAAGCATTAAAAAAAAATGTATAACCATATTTGGTATCACCACATGCGTAAATTTCCAAACTATCAAAATATAATGATAATGATTGCTTATGGTGAATGGCGTAAACAAAAATAAAGGTAGAAAACTGCTTCTTTTTGTCATCTTATATTCCAAAAAATTTTTTATTAAAAATGTAGATTATATCACATATATATGCAAACATGGTACTGATAAAAATTTACTTTTTTTTGTAAAAAATAAATATATGTAAGGCAAAATTGAAAGAAATATGGACTGCACTCGCTTTGTGTTCATGATGTAAGTGTACATCATGGTGTGCTAATTCCCAGGGCATGATGATGTACATTGATGTCATGGGTCCTTTAGCAAATATGTCACCTAGATTTTTTTTTACTGATTACAGACAGATGTAATAAAAGAAATATAAAATATGTTCTTTTTGCTAATCTGTTTAGATTTTCTGACTGTATTTTTTATTTATTTCATTTTTACAAATTTTTTATGGTGCCAGCCATATTGCCGAAGTTTCTGTGTTTTTCAGAATCCTCTGTGCCCGGGCTACAAAAATTAACAAAACAAATGTTAACTCACCTTCCTATGTTCCCCTGTTGCACTGATATCGGTGTTCCTGTCCCCTGACAGTCTTCTTTCTGCTTCCCGGGGACAATGAGTCATACTGCGCTCAGCGTATCACCGGTCGCAGCGATGTCCCGCCTCGGCCAGTGATAGGCTAAGCGCACTGATATGTAAGGAACCTGGGCCCCGCCTTCTCCCTGCTGCCAGGCTCGTTACATGACAGTGTGCTCAGCCTATTACCGGCCGTGGCGGGACATCTCTGTTTGTGATGGAAAGAAGGAGTTTTCTTTGCAGAACAGGAAGAGTCAGATTATTTTTAGGCTTCGTGTCCAGAATGTAAATTCCACAGTTTCATAAATATTTTAAAATATAAGTAGAAAGACTGAAAAAATAAATAATTAATTTAAAGAAGATGTGTGATAAGAGATGTGGAATAAATGTTTGATCGCGGGGGTTCATGACATTTCGCACCCAGCACGTCAGCTGGTGGAAACACACGGCGATCTCGTGTCTACGCCCCTCCCATAGAGATGAGAGGAAAGGCAAGTTTTGACCAGCTGATGTGCAGAGCAAAGCCGGAGCCGAGTCGGGGCCCTGTATGGGAGATCACGTACAGGAGATCCTGTGGATAGGGATACATATCTTACCATTGGACATTTCCTTTAACCTCTTAAGGATGCAGGATCAAAGTTGATCACGGCATCTAAAATAAAAGAAAATGATTCCCCTCAGTGGAGCTGATTGGGACCACTGCGGTGTCCTGATTAGCTGAGGGGATGGTGGGAGGGCCCTTACCGGCCTCCTCACCATTTGATCGGTGCTCTGACGCTCCAGGAAGCCTCAGCAGCCTAGAGCAATCGAGCACCAATAACACTGATCAATGCTATGCTTTAACAGTGAACAGTGCTATAGCTTTAAACAGAGTATGCAATCCAAGAATTACATGTAAAAGTTCCCTATGGACAAAAAAAAAAAAATGGTGATAAATGTGAAATAACCCCTTCCATAATAAAAGTTTGAATCACCCCCCTTTTTCCATAAAAAAATTATGTAAACAAAAATAAACATATATGGTATCGTCGTGTGCATAAATGTCCAAACTGTAAAAAATATTATGTTAATTAAACCGAACGGCCAATGGCGTATATGTAAAAAAAAAAAAATACCAAATTCCAAAATTGCGTATTTTTGATCATTTTGTATATCCTATAAAAATTTATGAAAAGCAATCAAAAGGTCCCATCAAAACAAAACCGGTACCAATAAAAACTAAAGATCACAGTGCAAAAAATGAGCCCACATCTACAGAAAAATAAAAAAGTATTATAAGTATTATATATGGATCATAAGTATTAGAAGGGTCAGAAGAGGGCAATTTAAAATGTACACAGTTATAATTTTTAACAGAAGTAAAACAAAATGAACACTATATAAGTTGGGTATCATTTTAATCATATGGACCTACAGAAGAAAAATAATGGCAGGCATATTCAAAGATTGATGTATTTTTCTGCACGTTTTTTCTTTTACATTAATTATTCATTTACTTGGGATTATTTTTTGACTTTTCACGCCGAATAGTTACAATTCTGCTCCACTTTTGCCGAGCTATGCGCCAAAATTGCAAACCCTGGAAAAAGGAGGCGGGGCTAAATCTAAGGAAGAAAAAATGAAAATGCAAAAATAAAAATGGCCTGGTCTTTAAGGTCAAAATGGACTTGGTCCTAAAGGGGTTAAAAAAAATTATATGGTGTGTAGGTGACAGAATAAAAGCTTAAGGACTTTGAGAATGAGTGCTTAAGGGATTAAGGAGTTAAACTGCTTTTAATAGCCATATACAGCTATATATTTAACATAACATTTAGTACAAAAAATAAAATCATATAGGTTTTATACCACCTCAGAGCTGGTGTGAATTTTACATGATACTTTTCTAGTAAATTGTCTACACAGCATTTGAAAATATACAGTAAATTTTCAAATTGCATTGACACACCCACTTTTTGACGTGAACCATGCAAACCTTGCAGAAAACCAATTTACACAGTTTTGAATATAAATCAGGAATTTTTCTCGCAAAAATTTTGGCGTTAAAATTTTTGTTTTCTTACCGTGACAAGCTTTGAATATCCCCCTCAATGTGTCACTTTTACTGAAATGTGCACTGTGTGAAAACGGAAGCCGCTAAAAATTACAAAATGGCGTTTTTTTTTAAATTTTGTCCCACAGATAATTGGTTTCTGGTTTCGCCACAGATTTTGTGGTGAAATGACTGATGTCATTAAAGTAAAATTGGTAGCACATAAAACAAGCCCTCATATAGGTCTGTAGGTGGATAACTTAAATGGGCACTGTCACCAACTTTATTTTTTGATATGTTGTAGTATTTATGCACTACAACATATCTCTAATATACGTTTATTATTATTTTTTTTCATAAAAAATTTTTAATTTACATTTAAAAACCGGCTACTGAAAAAGGACTGATTTTGGAGTGGCAATCAGTCCTTTTTCAGTTAGGCTGCACTCGCTCCCTGCCTGTCAATCAGACAGGCGGGAGCGAGCGCATCGGCTCCCTGGCCACTGGCTGGGAGGCAACTCCTCCCACACATCGCCGCCGCCTCATTGCCGCCACTGTCCCTGCACGCCTGCTGCCGGACTCTGCAGTAACTGCAAGCGTAATGAGGGATCTGGGTATGCGGGGCGGGGGGGGGGGAGGAGGGAACGGGCTAGTGCCGTAGTGGGGGGGGGGGGGGAACGGGATAGCAAAAAAAAAATATAGGATGGTGAGAGCTACCCTTTAAAGCGTTATGATTTTTAGAAGAGTCCTTGAGGGCTAAAACAATAAATTATTTCTGATAACATCTTTAAATAAAATGTATTAAACCTTATTTGACAATTTACTACATCTTATTACTTAGAAAATGAATTTTTTTTTCTCCTTTATTATTCTACAGCAATTAGTATACCCATCACAAATGTGTGTAGCACAGTTACTATTACTCATCCAGTAGCTTATTATAAATGACTTATGTAGGGTTTCAGTATTACCGGCATGAATGCCCCCTATAATGAAATCAGTTCCTTGCTACATAACTCAAATAATTCTGTAAAAAAGAAAAAAAAATTTTTGAAGTTTTTAGCGTATACGGTTCTAATGTTCCTTTAAAGTAAGTTCCCTGCAATTACCTTAATTAGGTAGACGGAATACTGACATAATGTATAGTTACTTCTGCCAACCGCCATTAGCCACCTTGAATCTTTAACTTTTTATAAGATGTCAAATGTCAAATATACGCATTTGATCTAAAAACATTTTCTTCTTTTCCTTAATTGTGAGAACATTGTAAGGAATATTTGCATATGAATAAGCAACAGCTTATGTGGCAGATCACGCGCCATGTTTTTCAGCCATTAGCCTTGCACCTACCGAGTAGATGCATTACAAGCCAGATGTTAAATTGCTTTGACTTTGGTGTTAAATGAATAATATTATGTTAAAAATCTTGAATCCAGTTCTAATACTTTAGTCTTCAAGCCGAGAATAATATATGAACCCTGGATTCCTATAATACTTCAAATAAGCCTTTTCCTTTTTTCCTGAGAATGCCCAAATATAAAAATACACATCCAGTGATTTAAAGAATTAAAATCAGGTCTGCCAGCATGACGAAACTGAACGAAAAAATAACTAAAATTTGATATTGCAGAAATACATATAGTATTCTTTTGTATCTCAGAAACACAGAATAAATAATCTAAAAAAAATGTAATGTCTATCTATCTATATACAAACGATGTTGAGCAGCACTCCTGGTAAAGAAGTTGAGCGGTTGCAAGCAGTCACACAGCCCGGTCCAAGGCACTGAAGACTATATGGAAGACAATGCTGCAGCACTCCAGTGATAGTGATAAAAAAGTGAAATTTCTTCCATCCAATAAGATGCAACGTTTCGGTTGCCCAATGCGGCCATTTTCAAGAATGCAAACACAGACATATGCCACATTTAAATAGGGTAACATATCAAGGATGATTGTGCAAGTAATTTACATGAAAATATCAATACAGTGCAAATGTGCATAAAGAAAGTGACCTTTTGGTGCACAGAACATCATATTCATTGTATCACACATAATTTTACAGTGTACACAGTAGCAAGGTGCATAATCCATATATGTGCACACAGGTGAATTAAGTAATTTAATAATCAGTTCATCTCAGTCGGGGCGGAGGAATCATACACTCACCAATCACAGGAAACCAACTCGCTCGGTACTGTCAGTGTGACTGTACCTGCGTAACATACTGTGGGAGGAGATGGGTGTTGACCAATAGGGTGCAGGGATGATCAAAGCGTTATGGTAGCATCGAGATCCCGTGATGCACTGGTCCAACGAATGCGCACTGGAACCTTTGGAAGTTATTCAGGCATCTTGGAAGAGGGCAGCACTAATGGCAATGTTGAATAGGTAAAAAGATGAGCGGAGTCAGCGAAATCCCTCCCGTTTCACATCTCTTGTATCCAGTGACTCCCATTAACACCGCTGTGGACAGTTGCCCCACAGTATCCTGGAGGATATGGGGAAACCATCACTGTGGGACACTTTTTAAAAAAATATATATGATGTGATGTAAAAAAAAAAACAAAAAAAAAATCACCAAACTTTGTTGAAAATATATGAAAAAGAAAAACTGACCACACAGTATGATTATGCCGAGAAAATACACCCACTTACAATGTGTAATTATGATGACTAAGGATAAGCGAATCGAATCTGCCGAATCCGAATTCATTACGAATTTCAGGAAAAGTTAAATTCACAACGAATGCGAATATCGCCATGATACGATTGCGCAAATCGCTTCATTAAACTCCATTTAGTGAGGTCCAGGCTCCAGGGCATCTAAAATGGCAGATCCACATGTGAGGACATGGGGCAAGAAATCCTGGGAAGGCGGGAACAAGGGTCGACGGGATGACCCTGAATCCCATGCAGCATGCAGCCTATCAGCAGTCAGCCACCCCTGTTATGTCACAGCTCTATATAATCAGCAGCCATCTTGCGGCCACTCACATCAAGATTCTATTGCAGAGAGAGAGGGAGAGAGAGCAGTGTGTGTTGCACAGAAAAGCTTTTTTACAGCAGCGATTCACCTCAAGCCCAAATCCAGCCTAGAAGCACTGATAGGAAAGTGAGTAAGATTGAGAGAGAAAGTGCAATTGGGAGTGTATTACAGCAGTGATCCACCTCAGGCCCAAATCCAGCCTAGAAGCACTGATAGGGAAGGGAGTGAGATTGAAGAGAAAGTGAAATTGTGGGTGTATGACAGCAGCGATTCACATCAAGCATAAATCCAGCCTAGAAAACACTGAAAGGGAAGGGAGTGAGATTGAAGGGAAAGGGACATTGTGGGCATATTACAGCATTGATTCACCTCAAGCCCAAATCCATCCTAGAAGCACTGATAGGGAAGGAAGTGAGATTGAGAGTGCAATTTTGGGTGTAGTACACAGCGACTGTGTGCTGCAGCAATGGTGTGTACAACAACTGAAAAGCTATTAGTAGCCAGCCAGTTAGGGTGAGCAGAGCACTAAACGAGCATTGTCCTCTATTAAGTGTAACCTGTGCGTACATCTAAGTGGTGTACCATTTTGTTCCTGTTAAAGTCTCAAGGGCCTAGTTACTGTGAGAGGCCAGCTGAAAGTACACACCTTCTGGTGTTGTAGACAAATACTGTTTTAAGCATACTGGAGTGCATTGTACTCCTCTCATAAGTGCATACCTCATATGTACATCTAAATGGTGTACCATTTTTTTCCTGTTAAAGACTTAAGGGCCTAGATACCGTGAAAGGCCAGCCAAAAGTACACACCTGCTGGTGTTGTAGACAAATACTGTTTGAAGCATAGTGGAGTGCATTGTACTCCTCTCATAAGTTTGTACCACATATGTACATCTAAGTGGTGTACCATTTTGTTTCTGTTAAAGTCTCAAGGGCCTAGTTACTGTGAAAGGCCAGCCAAAAGTACACACCTGCTGATGATGTAGACAAATACTGTTTTAAGTGTACTAAAGCGCATTGTAATCCCCTCATAAGTGCATACTACATACGTACATCTAAGTGGTCTACTATTTTGTTCCTGTTAAAGTCTCAAGGGCCTAGTTACTGTGAAAGGCCATCCAAAAGTAAACATCTGCTGGTATTGTAGACAAACACTGTTTTAAACTTACTGGAGTGCATTGTACTTCCCTCATAAGTGCATACCACATACAAACATCTAAGTGGTGTACCATATTGTTAATGTTAAAGTCTTTAGGGGCTATATACCATGAAAGGTGAGCCAAAAGTAAACACCTGCTGGTGTTGGAGACAAATACTGTTTTGAGCGTAGTGGAGCGCATTGTTGGCATTGCACGGGAGCAGTCCTGTCCTTCCATTTCCTCTGTCCTATGCTGTTCCCTTCCCCACAGAAGAATCTCATGCTGTGGGTTCAGCTCCACTATTTTGAGAGAACGATCTACTAGAGAACAGTCAGCAGCTGCTGCCCAGCCAGGAAGTGGAGGAGACATCCGACGCTTCCTCAGCTAGGTGGGCAAGTAGTGATGAGGAGAGTGGCGTGGGAGGTGGTGTTGCGAGCATTCAGGCTCCTGAAGCAGACACTGTTGAGGAACCTGAGGAGGACATCAGTGACGTGCAGGCACAACTCGATGATGATGAAGCCCTTGGGAGCCGGGTGAAGAAGGGGCTTCATCATCATCAGGAGAAGAGAGTTGCAGGTTACCCATGAGGCAGCAGCTGAACCAGCAAGGTGGTAGTATGGTTGACAGTCAGCATGGTGGCAGAAGTGGAAAGTCTGCTTCGCGGCAGCCTACCTTCCCGGGAGGTAGTGGAACAGGGGTTACTGGAGCCAGTCAGCAGTAGCAGTCAATCAGTGGCGACTGTTGGTGGCAAAATCAGCTACTCTGCAGTGTGGCAGTTTTTCATGAAGCATCCGGAGGAGTTTAACATAGCTACATGCAAGATGTGTTGGCAGAAGGTGAAGCGTGGCCAGGGTCCCAATGTTTGCACCACGGCCCTGCGTCAACATATGCAGCGTCACCATAAAGCGGCCTGGGAGAACTGTGGCTCTGATGTGGTGGTCCAGCCTGCTGCATCACCCAGTGGCATGCCGATCCCTATTTCTAAGGTTCCACCACCTCAGCCAAAGGGAGCTGTGTGCCAAACCCATCTTCTGTCGCTGCAGATGCTCCTGCTCCTCCTATTCAAGTCAGTCATTCCGCAAGCAATCCATTGGTAAAGCCATATCCAAAAGACAACAGTATGCGCCCACTTATCCAATGGCGCAGAAGCTGAATGTGCTCCTGTTCAAGTTGCTGGTGCTGCAGTCCCTCCCTTTTCAAGTGGTGGACTCTGCACCTTTCAGAGAACCGATGGCTTGTGCGGAGCCGAGGTGGAGAGTCCCAAGCCATTATTTCTTTGTGAAGAAAGCTGTACAAACCCTGCACAATGTTGTGAAACAGAAGGTGGGCCAGTCCTTGAGCCTGTCGGTGTGTACCAAAGTGCACGGCAGCGCCGACGTGTGGAGCTGTAACTACTGTCAGGGACAATACATATCCTTTACAGCCCACTAGGTGAATGTGGTTCCTCTACAGCCACAACAGCAACTTGGACAGGTCACGCCGCTTCCGCCTCCACGCTCTCAGGCTATTGGTCCTGTGACAGTGTGCGACTCCACCTCCTCAGCCTCCACTGCACGGACAAGTCTCAGTGCCCCTCCAGCATACCATGTGTGCAGGGCATGGCAGTGTTACGCTGTTCTTCACATGGTTTGCTTTGGTGAACAGAGTCACACAGGGAAGGAACTGTTAAAAGTAATTCATCAAGAAATCGAATCATGCCTTACTCCACGAAAAGTGGAAATGGCAACAATTGTGACCGACAATGGGAAGAACATCTTGTCTGCGCCGTGACAGAGAAGGCTGTGCCATAGACCTTGCATGGCACACGTGTTCAATCTTGTTGTCAAGCAGTTCCTGAAGTGTCCCCCCCTCTGCAAGACATCCTAAAAATGGGAAGGAAACTTTGCATCCACTCCAACAATGCAAATCCCACCCTCCTTAAGCTGCAGCCTCAGAACGGTATCCCTCAACATAGTCTGATTTGCGACGTTTCCACACATTGGGATTCCACCCTCCATATGTTGGACCGACTATACGAACAGAGAAAAGCAATCACCGATTTCTTGATGATCCTAACGGATAGGGGGGGACTCCCCTGTGTAACTTCAATTTGAACCAGTGGCAGCTCATACGTGACACCTGCCGCTTGCTCAGGCCCTTTGAGGAAGCCACCTTATTGCTCAGTCGCCAGGTTTACGGGATGAACAATATCATTCCACTGATTAATTTACTACAACAAGTGTTGGATACGATGGCTCAGGGCAATGGAGACATGGCGCCTACATCTCACGGCCACATAAGCCCTGTGGGGGCTGAACTGGAGGAGTAGGATGGGAAGGGGCACAGTGAAGCACAGTTTAGGTTTCACGAGATGGGAGGTTTGTCTAGTCATCTGACAGGAGAGGAGGAGCAGGAGCAGCCAGAGGAGCTAGAGGGTTATGAGGAAGGTGAGACAGGGGACCCAGACACACCATGGCAGTATGGCGTAGAGATGAAGGCAAGGAGTCCCTCCGAGTCACTTGCACAAATGGCACGATGCATGCTCACTTGCTTGCGTAATGAACGCCGAATTTGGGATGACTTTTGGCTCTCCACCTTATTGGACCCTCGTAACCGCCACAAATTGGGGGCCTTTTTTACACTCACTGAGAGGGAGGACAAACTGACCAATACAGAGATCTCCTACATAGTCAGTAGGCCTATCTGTGCCATCGTCCATCCTCTCTCAGGTCTTACTCGGCCAGCCCTTTGCACTCACCTTCCACTGCCCTGGCTGCTGAGGAGGGGTGGGGTGGCAGGAGCAGTACCAGCTCAATCAGCAGCAGCCTGAGTCTACAATCGCTGATGAGTAGCTTTATTCACCCGCATAGTGAAGCAACTCATCAGCAGCAGGTAAACCTGGAGCAGGACTTGAACCAGCAGGTGATGGCATACCTTGACATGACCATGCCAACACACCTTGAAGATCCGCTGGACTTCTGGGCAGCCAAACTTGATTTGTGGCCGCAACTAGCAGAGTTTGCCCTGGAAATGCTGTACTGCCCGGCCAGTGGTGTGCCATCAGAGCGGGTGTTTAGTGCGGCGGGGGCCATAGTAACCCCAAGGAGAACTCGTCTTTCCATGAAAAATGTGGAGAGACTGACATTCGTGAAGAGGAATCAGGCATGGATCAGTCAGGATTTCCACCCACCAATGCCTGATGCATTAGAGTAGATTGACCATGATTCCTCACCAACACTTCACAAATATGGATAGTGCAAAACATATTTACCCAGTTACAAACATTCCTTTGCATTAGACCACAAGTAAGTATTGAGGATATGCATTAGCTAAAGCTTAACTTTTCTTAGGACAAAATATTTGTACCCAAATTTTTTTTTAAATCAAATAAAAGGAAAGGTGTGAAAAAAACACCATGTGCCACCTACACACCAAGTAATGATGTGATGAAAAGACCTCTAAAAGGTGGAAGGGAACAACATATGGTCCATTGTAACTGGTGGGGGGTAAAAACCACTCTGGCATAATTAATTCCCGTTTTGGCAAGTGTTACTCGCCCTAAAAAAGGGCAGCCCCACACAGGAGCCTCTCACCATTTCCACCTACAAACACTGCCATTTCACAGGGTTTTTAGGTGGAAATAGGAACAGTTTTCTGTATGGGACCGCCATTTTTAGGGTGAGTAACACTTTCCAAGAAGGGAATTAATAGGGCGTGAGTAGGGCCTTACAGGGGCATTTTTTACCCCACCTGCTACAATGGACAATACTTTGTTCCCTTCCACCTTTTTGAGGAAAGTGTTACTCGTCTTAAAAAGGGCCCCACACAGGAACCTCTCTCTATTTTCACTGAAGAACCCTTGGAAATGGCAATGTTTGCAGGTGGAAATAGGGAGAGGTACCTGTGTTGAGCTGCCCTTTTTAGGGTGAGTAACACTTGCCAAGAAGGGAATTAATAATGCCAGAGTAGGGCCTTACAGGGGAATTTTTTGCCTCCACCTGCTACAATGGAACATACGTTGTTCCCTTCCTCCTTTTCGAGGAAAGTGTTACTCGCCTTAAAAAGGCCACCATATGTTCTCCTCATGCTGCTGCCAGCTCCAGGCTGTCTCATACAGCCACCATATGTTCTCCTCATGCTGCTGCCAGCTCCAGGCTGTGCCATTCAGCCACTATAAGGTCTCCTCATACTGCCGCCACCTCCACGCTGTGTCATTCAGCCACTAGATGGTCTCCTCATGCTTCCGCCAGCTCCAGGCTGTCTCATGCAGCCACCATATGTTCTCCTCAGGCTGCTGCCAGCTCCAGGCTGTGCCATTCAGCCACTATCTGGTCCACTCATGCTTCCGCCACCTCCAGGCTGTGTCATTTAGCCACTATATGGTCTCCTCATGCTGCCGCCACCTCCACGCTGTGTCATTCAGACACTATATGGTCTTCTCATGCTGCCGCCACCCCCATGCTGTGTCATTCAGGCACTATATGGTCTTCTCATGCTGCCGCGTCTCCACGCTGTGTTATTCAGCGACTATATGGTCTTTTCATGCTGCCGCCACGTCCACACTGTGTCATTCAGCCACTGTATGGTCTTCTCATGCTGCCCCCACGCTGTGTCTGTGTCATTCAGGCACTGTATGGTCTTCTCATGCTGCCGCCACCTCCATTCTGTGTCATACAGCCACTCTATGGTCTCCTCATACTGATGCCACCTTCAGATTCCTGTCAATGTGCCACTTTGCGACAGTGATTCTAAGGCTAGGTTCAGAATACGGAATTTCCGCCTGCAATTCCTCTTTGAAATTGCAGGCGGAAATTCCGCTTGCTAAAATGTATAGTGTAATGAATGGTTTTCCGTTCACAAATTCACACTTCGGAATTTGTGAAGCGGAATTTGTGAGCGGAAAATCTGCTTGGAAATTTCAGGCGGAAATCCGTGAAATCCGTGCGGAACACATTGCAGTCTATTGGAGACTGCAGTGTCTGCGCGGTCCTAGCGCCGACTGATTCAGTCAGCGCTGGCTGCACTCGGAATCTCCGGGCGGAAATTTTCTTCCCGGAGATTCTGTAGTCTGAACCTAGCCTAATAGCGACGCCTCTAGTCTGCATGTCATACTGAATAACAGTATGATTTCACTAACACAGCACACTCCCTATGCGTGTTACAGTAAGGCAAAGGGTTCTACACCCCTATTGAGGATCTCTGTAGGCCAGAAATAGCCATTTTTAATACAGATTTGCTGCAAATAAATCTGGATCAAACCACATTTTTTGGGAAAGTTTGGTCGAATAGAATTTTTCAAAAATTCGCTCATCTCTAATGATGACCTTTTGAAACAGAAATAAAAAATAAATAAAAAATTTACTGTAAAATAACTAAAAATGTAAACAATTTAAAATAAAATCTCCTCTCAGTGAAATGCTCTGGACATATCACAGTCACTGATAACACGGAAGATACACGCTACATTTTCTTCTTCCCCAAGCAGTGCCTTAAATGTGCAGATTTATTATAACATTTACCAGTGCTTATTTATAGCTTAAAAAAGCAAAACATCCTGTAGTGTACATCTGAAGATTAGGATATATTGTACAAGAATCCTTGAACAATTTTATCAAAAGCCCATTTCTATGTAGTGTTTTACTGCAATAAATCACACAGGAAAAATCTATCAGGAGATACCACCTCGCAGATAAATGAATAGTGAGGAGAAGGGTCATCACAGATTTTCTGTCTTACGACCTGTCACCAGCAAGAACCCAGTAACATTTTATACATATTTCTTCACAGCAATGTAAAAAAAAAAACACCTGGACAGAACAAAGCCAAATAAAATATTACCGCTGCTATGGTTAAGGTTATGTTTGTCAGACTCCTTAAAACAACAGCATAAAATATTTTGCTAGTTTTTATTGAATATTATAACAGACGTTCTTATTAGAACAATTTAATGTACGGAACAGTCATCTCCTTAAAGCTGTAAGTACCGTAGTTTGTAAAGTTGAGTATCTCTCTCTACAATAATAAAATCTCTAGTAAATATAAATCCTTGAGTCATATTCCTCTGCTGTGCTAAAACGTACTTTAGATGTTTAGTTACATTTTATATCTACTTCTGGGAAAACTGCATGACTACTACCACTACTACGGCAGCACTCATGAATTACCTCACTTAGGGTCACATTAGCCCTTCAGTGTACCAGAAGTTCCTCCAGTAATCCCACTCTGATAACAAAAAATGCTTCCATATTCAACAGGGCCCTAAAGGTCCATCAGAAAATAACCCCATTTGGAGCAGACCTTAGGGCCGATCACTGGTTAGTAGGGTCTATTTCTAATGGGTTGATTCAGGGTTGTCTATCGCACCTTATAATAGCTGCTCCAGCGATCATACAGCCACGTATGCCATGCATGTAGGCCAGTTTTTTTTTTGTCATGGTGCTAAAACTATTCCTAAATAAAGTTTGCAGTGTGGCTAGGAGCATGCAGATATAGAGACATCAGTTATAATAAACAAGCTGCAATTAATTATAAATTAATAAACGCACAACACTGCTTAAAAGTTAAAGGGGTACTCCGCCCCTAGACATTTTATCCCCTATCCAAAGGATAGGGGATAAGATGTCTGATCGTGGGGGTCCCGCCACCCCAGACATCCGGTGCACGGAGCTAACTTTGCTCTGTGCAGGATGACTGGCGTTGTGGGGTGGAGGCCTGTGACATCATGGTCACACCCCCTCAATGCAAGTCTATGGGACTTTGGATAGGGGACTTTGGATAGGGGATAAGATGTCTAGGGGTGGAATACCTTTTAAGGCCATGTGGCTTTATTAAGGCTTACCTATTTACACAACATAAAATACTTCACAAAGTGCATCCTGGTGCTATCTCTTCCACATCACCCAGCCATCCCCAGGAAGAAAGCATGATTCAATAGATCAGGCCACATTCTTCCACTGCTCTATGGTCCGGTTCTGAAGCTCTCATACTCATTTTATTAACTTTTTTGTTGGGGAAACAGGTCAGCACAGACACTCTGGTCTGTGGCTATGCCATAAAAACAAACACACTCCAGGAACCACGAGGGCAAAGAGGTCTACATGTTTCATGTCATGCCCATTGGTTCCTACTCATGACCTGGATATTTATTTTATCTTCATTCAAGTACTGGAGAACTGTGTTTTCTCTGACAGCCATCTCTCTACTCTAGGAGCCCCTCGATTTCCCTAATCTGCAGGAAGTGGTGGGGAAGGACAAGGTGAAGGGGAACGATATGATAGGTATTTCTAACTGAAATTTGCAGAAATCTGGTCATTAGTAAATGCCACCCAAAAAAGTAATGGTGATGTAAGTATAGGCATTGTGCCATTTTGAAAGTCCCTTTTCAAGTTCCCTATTAGAAAATATGGACATTATTACCCACTTGAGACCTTACTCTAAGACATTCTGGATTAAGACTGGCTACAGAGCACCATGATGTCACCTCTATGCTGAGAAACTCTAGAACGTGCAACTCAACTCCACCATATATATTATGTTGTTATTATTACTATTAATTTGGATGGACATTGTGAAAGGCATCTCCTGCAACATCTGAGGGAAGGATATTGAGAAATTGTATGCAGCTTTTTCTTATAATGACAACTGTTTGCTGGGGAAGCATCATTCAGGCATTTATTCATTCATTCAGGAGAACCCCTTCAAAGAAAGATAACTCCCTTCCTTTCTCTTCTATTATAAGTCCTAGATATCAAACCTTATCAATGGCAGTATTCTAGTTTCAGCTTCACTACATTAAAGGGGTTAAAATAAATATAAAAAAGGGGCTAAACAAATATAAAAAAGGGGGGGGGGAATAGCCCATAGGAAGTGGTCTTAAATGTAACATTTACAGATTTTAGGTTAAAATACACCACTTCAATGACCAAATAAAATATTCAGAAATTATCTGATGTCAGTTGTACCAATTAAGTAAATAGCCCGACTATACTGTTTCAGTAGATATGCATAGTGCTCCAATCAATCACTATTATATAGACATTCAAATTCTTAAATCAGGTCCATCACAGCATGGTATAAATAGTAAAAAAACAGAACATGATATGTGACAAATACCCTGGCTAGTTTCCTGAGGGCAACTTGGGAAAATGAAAATAGAAAGAGATGCTATCAGAATCCTAGGTAGTTTCAAAGGCAATGTGTTGGTAAAGGATACTTTCACTACCTCCATACCCTTCTGGGTGCCTAGAAAGTAAAGAAAAAAAATCCCCATTAGGGGTATTGTCCAGAAGCAAGGTACCTGGAAGAGAAACTGCCGCCAGAATCTGGCTACTCACATTTAGATGTTCGGTATGTTAAAGATATGAGCGGGCCCGAGTGCTACCTACAGTGGTAGGGAGCCAGCTTTGTGGTCTGATATCCGAAACACCGGAGTCACACGATGCAATCCCAGTCACGTGGGTCGCAGTACAGCGATCTCTCCGATCACGTGACACTGCCGCGTCCACTCTGCGGAATCACCATCGGTGATTACATGCCAGGAGTCAAGTCCCGCCCACCGTGGGGAGATACAGCCACAGAGCAATCAAAATTGAGTGAACTGTATTATTAAGATAGTGATTTAGAATGATAAATGTGGTAATTACATAGTGGTAATAAGAATATAAATGGTATTAAAAAAAGGGCCCTTCTATATTCTAAATTGCTAACGTCATATATATTACAAGGAAAGAGAGTTGGCAAACCACGAACAATGCTTCCTGATATACTGGATGATATGTTAATGTGATACATATATCATCCATATATCCCATATTGTATTAGCACTACAATCATGGCTCCTCCCATAGTAGGTGAATCCCTAAACAATGCCAAGATGGGGGAATTGGAGCGGGGGCCTAGTGAGCCTATACTTATGCCTAGTATGCCCTAATTGTGCCCCTAATACCTAGGTGGTCCCGCTCTCAAACCTCCTGTTAATCCATTGACTACACTAACTATGTTAAGACTCTTATCTCGGGACACCTACTAAGGGTCCACTATCTATCTACCATGTCATTACTTAAAGGAAGCAGCCATGTATATGTATTTGAGATCTAAAGAAAACACAAAAAATTCTGCTGTTCATTAAGACTTATAGCGGCAGTGGAATTAAGTGTATGAATCCATTGACATTCTTTCTGTAATAAGATTCGATCCATATCTCCGGCCCAAGAGGAGGGTTTAACCCATTCCACTGCTGTGAAACTAAGTCCCTCTGTCTGGCCTCCATGCATGTTGTTGATATGGATAGCGAGAGAGGTCTCTCTTTTGTTTCTGAGTCCCCTAATTGCTTGAGAATTCTTCTTTTGAAGGCCCATGTGGTTTTTCTCATCCGGAATGAACAGGTAGCCACATCGATGACTTCACATGAGTCACAGTTGATGAAGTTATTTGGTAGCTCGTATCATACAGGATGTCCCTAAAGACCTTTGTTTTTAATAGAAAGATATAGGCCTTACATTTGCCACATCGGTAGCAACCCTTCAATTTAGATTCTCTAACCAGATATCCTTCGAGCATGTATCTGGCGTCAAGTGGCTCTGAGTCAGAATGTCCCCAAGGCTCCTCCCTCTCCTAAACATTATCTGTGGTCATTCACTTATGAGTTCAGAAAGAACAGGATCCATCTTTAAAATCCCCCAATATTTCTCAAGGATCAATCTAATCGGGCTTGCAGCTTGATCAAATGTGCCTATGACCCTCATGGGGGTTATTGGAATCATCTTTCCTATGAGGGATAAGTAGATAATCTCTTGGAGTCCGTCGGGCATGACAAAAAGTATCCCTTAAGATCTAGTCAGGATAACCTTGGTTTCTGAAGCGAGTTCTCAGGTGACGAGATTGTATAATGAAATCCTCTGTCTGAGAACAGTTCCTCCTGAGGTGGAGATACTGGCCCCTCAGAATCCCCCTTTTCAGGGGGGTCAGGTGCCAGCTCTCCCACCTCAGGAGGCTGTTACTAGCTGTTTTTTTTATGGTGCACTGTTGTTCGAAGCATGCCACTCTCATCCTTTTCAATATTAAGATCAAGAAAAGCCAATTTGGTATGGCTAATTTCAAATGTGAAAAAATAAACCCAGAGGATTAGTGTCCAATGATCGTATGAATGTCTTAAACTCATCCTCAGAACCCTGCCAAAGTATGAGATGTCGAATAGTGGAAGCACTCTTAGCATGCAAAACAGTACTGTCCCATCATCACCTCTGCCTCCAGCTTTCTCCTGTCTGTTCTGCACGTATTGTATATGCCTTACGAACCTAAGTAAAATTATGATCACTGGACAGTGAGTGCAGTCTCCTTTTTTCCTTGCATTACAAAGTATGAGAATGTCATCAATTGTCCTTGCCCATAACAGGGCAAGGTCACTGAATTTTTCTCTCTCGTCAACAAAGACGAGGCTGGCCTCCCACCTGACTAGGAGCATATTGGCATATGTGGGGGCAAAGAGGATCCCCATTGCATTGCCCCTAAGCTGGTGGTATATTTGGCCATCAAAAAGAAAATGATTCCGGGTGATTATTCAATGCTTGTTAACAATGTGTTTTCATCAAGTGACAAGCCCTCAATCTTGCTCAAAAGGTCCTTTGAGTCCCTCGTGTAAGATGGAAGGGTAAGGACAAAATCTCTCAAGTCTTGCTCAAGGTAAATGCCAATATTTTGCCCTATGCTACCTATCCGTGATACTATCGGATGCCCCTTAAGCGGGATGACCCCCTTATGTATCTTTGGGAGAGCATAAAAGCTAGGAATAGTCTGTTTAGCTGGCAATAGAAACTGGCATTTCTGTGTCACTCAACAGTTTATCACTTTTGGCCTAAGAAATAATATCTCTCATTTCTGATAGATATTCACGGTTAGGATCCCTTGGGAGAATTTCATAGGTGGTCCTATCGTCCAGTAATTTGTGACACATCTAAACATAGTGTGTTCTGTTAAGAACCACAATATTACCCCCTTTATCTGAGGATTTAATAATTAAATCATTATTATGCCGAAGTTGTTTCATTGCATATTGTTCTTGTCTTGAGAGATTATTTTTAACTGGAAGACCCGAATTGGCAAGTGCTCTTAGATCCTGTTGTACCAAGTCCAGAAAGAAGTCACTGGTAGGTGGGAATGATTTACTAGTGGGTCCACATGTCGTAAAGGGCCCTTCCCCCCTTGGTTTATTATTTTCATCTAACAGATCTGCAAGGGTTCTTGTCGCAAATAAGTCCCCCACATCAATCCCAAGCTCCTGACACTTACGCATCTCTTTTTGCTTGTAAAACTTTTGCCACTTTAGTTTTCTGGTAAACAGGTGCAAATACTTAGTCATGTAAAGGAGTCATACATCACCGTGGGTACAAATGAAATACCCCTACTAAGGTGATGCACCTGTTGCTCAGATAACACAAAATCTGAAAGGTTATCCCTCTGCAATGTATCACCAGATGATGAATTATTTAATAATGGGTTTTTGATTGTAGGGGATATGGATCCCTGCTGTTGTCCCTGCTGGCGGCTCCTAAAAAAGGAGGAGCTGTAGAGGAAGAGATAGAGGAACCATCGGTACATGATGTATGGTTTATTGGCCTCTACCTGTAACTCTGCGTCTGCGGGGTTCTCCCCTCCCTGCTGGTTTGCCCCTAGAGTAGCCTCTCCCTCTTCTACCTCTCCCCCCAGTCTGCTCGGACTCTGGAGGGTCTGTTTTTCTGAGGAGGATATCTCTGTTTCAAATTCACAAGGTGGGGGGGGGGGCTCCTTTCCCCACAACAGTGTAGGCACGGTTCTCTCGAAAATCACGCAAATCTCTCACAAATTGAGAATGTTTTCTTTCTTTGAGATTACAGTGGAGTTGGGTCTCACGATTAACAAAATCCGGATCACTCTTAAATTTTAATGTAATTTCTTTCTGTTCTTTAAGTTTTAATTCAGCAGTCTTTAAATTAATTTTTTCCTCCTCCAACAGGATCTGGAGAAACCTGATAGAGGTATTTGTTGCTTCTTGTTCCCACATTTTGACAACTGAAGGCATATATAGGCGTACAGCTGGGAGCACAGGGATTCGGAGACAATGAGGAACTATACCATGATGGATATAGTTCTCAAACCCTGTACTTCCCAAAAGGAAATAGCGTACTGTCGTAAATGTCTTGTCCGAAAAGACCTCTTTCTCCAGTGACAAAGCTAGCCAGACATCACTGTGTAAACCATTACATGATTATATGAACAGGGTCTGCGGTATTGTGTCCACCCCACAGTAGGTGAGATATTTGTATAACTCTTCCCAGCAAAATAAATATAAAAAAAAGGGGGGGGGGGGGGGATAGCCCATAGGAAGTGCTCGATAATGTAACTTTTACAGATTTTTGGCTAAAATACACCACTTCAGTGACCCAATAACATATTCAGAAATGATATGATGCCAGTTGTACCAATTAAGTAAATAGCCTATACTGTTTCAGTAGAAGCGGGGGAGAGGTAGAAGAGGGAGAGGCTACTCTAGGGGCCAACCAGATGGAAGAGGTGAACCCCGCAGACGCAGAGTTACAGGTAGAGGCCAATAAACCATACATCATGTACCGATGGTTCCTCTATCTCTTCCTTTACAGCTCCTCCTTTTTTAGGAGAAGCCAGCAGGGACAACAGTAGAGATCCATATCCCCTACTTTCAAAAACCCATTATTAAAGAATTCATTATATGGTGATGAATTGCAGGTGGTTAACCTTTCAAATTTTGTGTTGTCTGAGCAATAGGTGCATCTCCTTAGTAGAGGTCTTTCATTTGTACCCATGGTGATGTATGACTACTTTACATGACTAAGGATTTGCACCTGTTTGCCAGAAAACTAAAGTGGCACAAGTTTTACAAGCAAAAAGAGAGGCGTGAGTGTCAGGAGCTTGGGATTGACGTGGGGGACTTATTTGCAACAAGAACCCTTGCAGATCTGTTAGATGAAAATAATAGACCAAGGGGGAAGGGCCCTTTACGACATATGGACCCACTAGTAATTCATTCCCACCTACCAGTGAAACCTCCTGTGTAGACGTCTTTCTGGACTTGGTACAACTGGATCTAAGAACACTTGCCACTTCGGGTCTTCCAGTTAAAAATTATCTCTCAAGGCAAGAACAATATGCAATGAAACAACTTTGGCATAATAAGGATTTAATTATTAAATCCTCAGATAAAGGGGGTAATATTGTGGTTCTTAACAGAACACACTATGTTCAGATGTGTCACAAATTACTGGACGATAGGACCACCTATGAAATTCTCCCAAGGGATCCTACCCGTGAATATCTATCAGAAATGAGAGATATTACTTCTCAGGCCAAAAGTGATAAACTGTTGAGTGACACAGGAATGCCAGTTTCCATTGCCAGCTAAACCAACTATTGCTACCTTTCATGCTCTCCCTAAGATACATAGGGGGTCACCCCCTTAAAGGGCGTCCGATGCATAGGGCAGAATATTGGCATATACCTTGGTCAAGACCTGAGAGATTTTGTCCTTACCGTTCCATCTTACACGAGGGACTCGATGGATCTTTTGAGCAAGATTGAGGGCTTGTCACTTGATGAAAACACATTGTTAACAAGCATTGATGTGGAAGCCCTCTATTCAACTATTCCACATGAGATGGGTATGAGGGCTGTTTCATTTTTTCTATCATCTAGAGGTAATCACTTGCTAGCACACAATACCTTAATAATCAGGTTACTCGAATTCATCCTCACCCGGAATTATTTTCTTTTTGATGGCCAAATATACCACCAGCTTAGGGGCACGGCCATGGGGAGCCCCTGTGCCCCCACATATGCCAACATGCTCCTAGGCTGGTGGGAGGCAAGCCTAATCTTTGTTGACGAGAGAGAAAAATACAGTGACCTTGCCCTATTATGGGCAAGGTTAAATGATGACATTCTCATACTTTGTAATGTAAGAAAAAAAGGAGACTGCACTCACCATCCAGTGATCATAATTTTACTTAGGTCCGTAAAGCATATACAATACGTGCAGAACAGGCAGGAGAAAGCTGGAGGCAGAGGTGATGATGGGACAGTACTGTTTTGCATGCTAAGTGTGCTTCCACTAGCCGACACCTCGTACTTTGGCAGGGTTCTGAGGATGAGTTTAAAATATTCATGCGATCATTGAACACTAATCCTATGGGTTTATTTTTCACATTTGAAATTAGCCATACCAAATTGGCTTTTCTTGATCTTAATATTGAAAGGGATGAGAGTGGCATGCTTCGAACAACAGTGCACCATAAAAAAAACAGCTACTAACAGCCTCCTGAGGTGGGAGAGATGGCACCTGGCCCCCCTAAAAAGGGGGATTCCGAGGGGCCAGTATCTCCGCCTCAGGAGGAACTGTTCTCAGACAGAGGATTTCATTATACAATCTCATGACCTGAGAACTCGCTTCAGAAACCGAGGTTATCCTGACTAGATCTTAAGGGATGCCTTTCATCATGCCCGACGGACTCCAAGAGATTACCTACTTATACCTCGTAGGAAAGACGATTCCAATAACCCCATTAGGGTCATAGGCACATTTGATCAAGCTGCAAGCCCGATTAGATTGATCCTTGAGAAATATTGGGGGATTTTAAAGATGGATCCTGATCTTACTGAAGTCATAAATCAACAACCACAGATAACATTTAGGAGAGGGAGGAGCCTTGGCGCCAGATACACACTCGAGGAATACCTGGTTAGGGAATCGAAGGGTTGCTACCAATGTGCCAAATGTATGGCCTGTCCCTTCGTATCAAAAACAAAAGTCTTTAGGGACATCCT
Source organism: Hyla sarda (assembly GCF_029499605.1). Classification (NCBI taxonomy): domain Eukaryota; kingdom Metazoa; phylum Chordata; class Amphibia; order Anura; family Hylidae; genus Hyla; species Hyla sarda. Next base: position 75,298,566 of record NC_079193.1, on the reverse strand, counting down.
GTCTGATATGAGCTACAAAATAGGGAACTTCATCAACTGTGACTCATGTTGAGTCATCTATGTGGCTACCTGCTCGTGCCCTATGAGATATGGGGGAAAAACCACACAGGCCTTCAAAAGAAGAATACTCGAGCACTTAGGGGACATCAGAAACAAAAGACAGACATCTCTCACTATGCATATCAACAACATGCATGGAGGCCAGACAGAGGGACTTAGTTTCACAGCAGTGGAATGGGTTAAACCCTCCTCTCGGGGCGGAAATATGGATCGAATCTTATTACAGAAAGAATGTCAATGGATTCATACACTTAATTCCACTGCCCCTATAGGTCTTCATGAACAACAGACTTTTTTTGTGTTTTCTTTAGATCTCATATACATGGCTCCTCCCATTAACTATTGACATGGTAGGTAGATAGTGGATCCATAGTAGGTGTCCTGAGATAAGAGTCATTACATAGTTAGTGTAGTCAAGGGGTTAAAAGGAGGTTCGTGAGCAGGACCACCCTTTTTAACGTGGCAACCCCGCCTAGGTATTAGGGGCATATTTAGGGCAAACTAGGGATTAGTATGGGCTCACTAGGCCCCCGCTCCAATTTCCCCACCTTGGCATTGTTTAGGGATTCCTCCACTATGGGAGTCATGATTGTAGTGCTAATACAATATGGGATATATGGATGAATGTATTACATTAACATATCATCCAGTACATCAGGGTGTGTTGTTCGTGGTTTGCCAACTCTCATTCCTTGTAATATATGGTGTTAGCAACTTAGAATATAGATGGGCCCAGTTTTTAATACCACTTATATTTTTATTACCACTGACTAAGTACCACGTTTATCAGCCTAAATCACTAGCTTAATAATACAGTTCACTCCATTTTGATTGCTCTGTGGCTGTATCTCACCACGGTGGCGGGACTTGACTCCTCTCATGTAATTCCCGGCGGTGATTCTGTAGAGCGGACACGGCTGTGTCACGTGATCTGAGACATCGCTGTACTGCGACCCACGTGACTGGGATTGAGTCATGTGACTCCGGCATTCTGGATATCAGACCGCACGCCAGAAATCCCGGGCAGAGCGCCAGTAGCCACAAAGCTGGCTCCCTACCACTGTAGGTAGCGCTCGGGCCTGCTCATATCTTTAACATACCGGACATCTAAATGTGAGTAGCAAGGTTCTGGTGGCAGTTTCTCTTCCAGGTACCTTGCTTCTGGACAATACCCCTAATGGGGAATGTTTTTCTTTACTTTCTAGGCATCGTGAAGGGTATGGAGGTAGTGAAATGATCCTTTACCAACACATTGCCTTTGAAACTACCTGGGATTCTGATAGCATCTCTTTCTATTTTAATTTTCCCAGGTTGCCCTCAGGAAACTAGCCAGTCCGGTATTTGTCACATATCATGTTCTGTTTTTATATTATTTACACCATGCTGTGATGGACCTGATTTAAGAATGTTTTGTGTCTATCTATGAGTGATTGATTGGAGCACTATGCATATCTTCTGAAACAGTATAGTCGGGCTATTTTCTTAATTGGTACAATTGACATCAGATCATTTCTGAATATTTTATTCGGTCACTGACGTGGTGTATTTTAGCCTAAAATCTGTAAAAGTTACGTTTTAGAGCACTTCTTATGGGCTATTTCCCCCCCTTTTTTTTCATGAGGTCCTCCTAGGTTATAGACACTGTTTTATACCATATTGATTTGTACAATTTTGAAGTTTTTTTCTCTTGCCATTGAAAACATATATACACACATTGATAGCATAAAATACTTACACTGTATAGTGTCTTCTGTATTTTCTGTTTAAAAACAAAATACTTGGAAACACAAGATGTACAATGACTCTTTTTGTGCTCTATTCATTTTACACACTTTTATTAATTTCATTTTATGCAGTATAAACACATTTACAGCTTGTATGTCACAAGGCTTTGTAAGGCTTTGTCTATTTCAATTTGTTCAATTTCCTCACATAATTAGCCACTAAATAATAGCAGAACAAAATAAATGGTACTGTGCACTATGTACATAGCCATTATTTCACTTACCTTTCACATGCTGAAAAAAAATATACCAACATTTACATATATTAAATGGTCCATATTAATCTCTTTTAACGGCTGGTCTCTGCAGCACCTCACAGCAGCGGCAGCGTTCTCAGACTACTTATCTCTTCTTGGTTACAATTAAATATTCCCTGCCATTGTGTAAATGAAATGATGCTTGTCTAACAACTGGACAACAAATGTTGCTAGCATTTAGCTATCGATAACCGAATGGATTTGGTCTCGTATAATAGAAAGCATTGTGGGGAATTCATTACACAATTGCTTGCTGGCCTTTCAACACTTCAATGGATATTTATATATTTGGTGCCTGTACTTGCAAATGCATGTGTTTTAATATGAAAATGTTTTCAGATTTTTTATTTTCCATTGTTAAATACAATGCCACATTTTCTATTTATCTGTGGGTAAAACTAAAAACGCATTAAACCATGTTATAAACAAATGTTTGCATTTACCACCACAGAAAGAAGTCTATATTTTACGTAACAGATTTCATTTTAGTTTACTAAATAGTTCAGCCAGGACCATTGCTTAGTAAAGTCAGTGTACCTAAATGTGACACCACTCAAGGTATATCATTTCTTCATTATTTATTAGGTCAGCCTTGCTCTTCTGAGGCTTGCCTCACAATAACAACCCTTATTTATAGGCACATGGATATCGTAGGGTGGGGCTCTACCTGCCGGAAGACAGAGCTCTTCTGTAAAGGCACCCATATATCTTAAACAAAGGTCAACATAATCTACAGACTTTAGTGGGTTTGGCAAACTACCCAATGTGTATGGCAGCCTACTGACTCTCCACCGACAGATTTTGTCAGTGGAGAGAGGGGTCAAGAATGTTGCTTGACTCTATTGGTATGGGATAAGCCACAGCCAGAGGAGATAAGCTGTCTCACTGTGGCTGATCCTTCCCCATAGAGAACACATATATATTCAGTTGTGCCGAACATTTATGTGTATGGAGAGGTTGGAAGAGATAGCTGTCAGATATATCTTCAAAAACTATTGCGTATGGACACCTCCTTAACGTTGCGGTTTGTAACCACATCATGCCAGTTTCCCATAGTAAGTAATTGGAAAGTAAAATTAACTAATGGTGCATTTCAGCATATGTGCTGTGGACTCTGTGGTTGGCTGAACATTTTTGTGTGCATCTTCATGCAGGTCTTGACCACATTATTATTGTTTCCTATACATCAACTTCCTTGAAGTCTCAAGATGGTTTAAAGATTTAGAGGAGGTATGGATATTGCTAAAGAATGTTTTACTTAAAGGGGTACTCCGGCCCTAATACATCTTATCCCCTTTCTAAAGGATAGGTGGATAAGATGTCTGATCCCCACCGCTGGGGACCCTCGCAATCTGACATTCAGCACCCACCATTGCGAGCTCTTCACAGCGCTGGAGGCTCCGAGTGTGCAGCGTGATGACCTCAGGGCCGGAAAATTATGATGTCATGTCTATGGGAGGAGGCATGACAGCCATCACCCGCCCTCCCATAGACTTGCAATGAGGGGGCATGGCGTGACATCACACGGGGCGGACTCATGACATCACGATACTCCGGCCCCATGGTCGTGACGACACTCGGAGCCTCCAGCGCTGCGAAGAGCTAGCAAAGGTGGGTGATGAATAACATATTGCGTGGGTCCCCAGCGGCGGGACCCCCGCGATCAGACACCTTATCCCCTATCCTTTGGATACAGGATAAGATGTATTAGGGCCAGAGTGCCCATTTAAATTTGCTTCCCATTTGTCCACAAAGGACAATGGCAAAGAATTTCCAGGATTCTTGATGGGCCCGTAACACCTGGAGAGATCCTTGGTGAGTTTGGAAGGATCATTAATGAAGACCATAAATAGCATGAAGCAGCATGAAGTAAAATATTGTGAGGAAAAGGAGGAAATACGTGTATATGACACATATATGACCTATGACCTAAGATCTATGCGCTCCCTTAAAACAATTCCACTGAAACCCATTGCTTTGAAAAGACAAAGCCACACAGTGTTCCCTGATAGCCATCAAATAATATGAGGACACAGAAGAACAAGCCAGACCATCTCTGTCTATTGGGGCATATAATCACACAAAAAGGGAGGGGACATTGTGAAAAAATACAAAATCATAAGCAATAAAATAATTTTCATTGTCACAATGCGACCTGGCCATGAAATCAGCAACTAAGGAAAAAAAGCTATATCCTCCTGTGTACACTGCAGGCACGATTTGTTAGCCTCCTAGACCTATCAAAGGTTGTGCCCAATAACATTTGGTCCCAGCGTCTATGCAACTCTAGGCTGGCTATTTATACTCAACGCACTAGAATATTCATTGCCTGGAATATTGGATCCCTCCAGAAGGCAGGGATAGGGGCTGTGGTTAAGCTCAGGGCTTCACATATCCCTGCCCCACTTGACAGCAGGACTTCTTGAACACAGAATGGAACAGACTGTTTAGTGATCTATCGAAGTAAGAGGGTAGGCAGAGAAACTTCAGCCAGGAAAGAATCAGTCGCTATCAACATAGGCTGAGATGTGGCAGAATCATTATGTAAGTTATAAAGGTCCAAATAATAAGTCGTCATTACATCTACAATACCCTTCTGACCCTGCACCCTCTCCCTTTGACCATCATATAAAGAAGGGGGTCCAAGTTTTGGTCACCTGGACCTTCAGTTTTTCATACAAAAGGGAACCAGCCCTATAATACGGCCAATAATAATTCATTTTCAACATTTAAAGGGGTACTCCAGTGGAAAACAATTTTTTTTTCATATCAACTGGCTCCAGAAAGTTAAACAGATTTGTAAATTACTTCTATTAAAAAATCTTAATCCTTCCAGTAGATTTTAGCTGCTGTATGCTCCACAGGAAGTTCTTTTCTGTCTCTCTGTGCTTTCTGCTGACACTTCTGTCTGTATCAGGAACTGTCCAGAACAGGAGCAAATCCCTATAGCAAACCTCTTCTGCTCCAGACAGTTCCTGACACGGACAGAGGTGTCAGCAGAGAGCACTGCGGTCAGACTGAAAGAACAACTTAACTTCCTCTGGAGCATACAGCAACTGATAAGCACTGGAAGGTTTAAGATTTTTAAATATAAGTCATTTACAAATCTGTTTTACTTTTTGCCACCAGTTGATTTATAAAAAAAAAATGTTTTCCATTGGTGTACCCCTTTAAGGGCCAAATCAAATGTATATGGATTTAGGTAATTTCATTGAGCTTGTAGAGCTGATATCTTCATAGTGTGTTGAGGGCAGTATTGAGAAAATGAAAGTAAGTAAGCTCAACCTGCAACTGTGTTATTTTCACTCATTAAAGTTTTTATTTTTCAAAAAAGAATCAAGGGGTACAGGAAAAGAAAAAATATAAAGGGGTGGGGAAAAAAGTATCCATACAAAATCAAGTAAGAATCACGTGGTAAAGTGTCAACATGTAAGTTCACATAAGAATGATTAAACAACAGAAATAAAATAATTAAGCATATAATCTAGGCACTGGTACACGGCACGTAAGATACTGGTGCAATTGCATTATTTTATTATGTACAGCTGCCTGAAGAAAAATTCCTTGCACAAAGTGTAAGAAATAAACCAAAAACAAAGATGTTGTTTTGGGAATTCAAGTAGACAAAAAAACAGACATGGTCGCACATCCACAACATGCACCTTGATCTAATGCTTCTCAGCAAAATTTATTAAACTAACAGGTTGCTAGTGTACTTTATGATCATGAAGTGCAAGCCCGCTAATCACGTCACAGCCACCTGTGACCACCACCGCTGCAACTCCAGTGCCCACAGGGGGAACGACCCACTGGCAGAGCAGCCCCAATGCTGCCCGAACCAGTCCCTGGGCTGCGCCTCCCCACAGTCACGGCGCAGCGGTAGCAATAGACACTGCACAGCACCACAACAGTGTGAACAGGTGTAAAGCTCACTTACTATGTGTTGCCATACATTGACTGGGAGACTGCCAGAAAGAATAAGGCCTTTTGTAGTTTTGAGTTTATAAATGGAAATTAAGAATGGGGGAATTAAGATACCAAAGATGCCAAACTGGGGTGAGGGCTTATGATGTACTGAGATCGCAGCATGGAGATAATAATAACTTATCAACTACAATTAAATCGATATTAGTTTAAATTCTGATCCAGCCTACAACCTCCACACATCATGTAGGCTGTACTGTTGAGAGAAAGTGAAAAGTGGGGAGGGGTTAGGAGATACAGCTGGAGATGTAGAATCCATATTGGGCCACATGATAATATTAAAATATTGCAAAATGATCAAAAAGTCCTAAAACACATTTATTAGTCTGAGCTAGGAGCATAAAGGGCCAAAACTGTGTGCAGGATATGATAACTAGCACATATCTGCTGCCATCATCCACAATTTTATCCAGCACTGGAACTACAAGAAAATCCTTACAGAAACTTTTTTGAGTACATCAGGGGCAGATATTAATAGGAGAAACCAGTCATAATATGATCTAAATAGATCTTGTGGATTTAGATGTGTCTCCTGGACACACAATATATCCGAGGCAGAAGATTTTTCCTCCTTGCACAACAAGGATGTCCTAAAAGGGGAAATTAGATCTTTAGTTGTACACCACAATAGGGGTGTAGAGCACTTTGCCTTGTCCTAACACGCATAGGGAGTGTACTGTGTTAGTGAAATAATTCTGATATTCAGTATGACATGCAGATTACATGCAAAGCTATTAGAATCACTGCTGCAGAACGTTGATGTGGTAGCATGGAGACAATATGGTGTCAAAATGGAAGAGAATGAAGAGATTTTTTTATGTCATTTAAATTTTATTTTATTTTAATTAATTAGAATTTTTTGAGAATCCATTCTGGTAAACATCGATCTGGCGGTCCTCTGCCGGGCGGGATACCACCTGTTCCAGCCCCTGCCTCTCAGCGCCCCCCTCACTATGAAAGTGAAAATGTTTAATTTAATCAGTTATAGTTCATTGTTATCAGTCCAAGCTGTTTAATTGGATTCTTGTGATAATTCCACAAGTAATATGATGTCGACGACCATAGGGCCTCAGTCTTGAAAAGATTACATTGATTTATTTAAATTTAAATGTAGAATTTATATTAGATTCCCAAATTTAACCCCTTAAGGACCAAGCCAATTTTGGCCTTAAGGACCAGAGCATTTTTTGCACATCTGACCACTGTCACTTTAAACATTAATAACTCTGGAATGCTTTTAGTTATCATTCTGTTTCCGAGATAGTTTTTCGTGACATATTCTACTTTAACATAGTAGTAAATTTTTGTGGTAACTTGCATCCTTTCTTGGTGAAAAATCCGTAAATTTGATGAAAAATTAGAAAATTTAGCATTTTTCTAACTTTGAAGCTCTCCGCTTGTAAGGAAAATGTATATTACGAATACATTTTTTTGGATTCACATATACAATATGTCTACTTTATGTTTGCATCATAAAATTGATGTGTTTTTACTTTGGGAAGACACCAGAGGGCTTCAAAGTTCAACAGCAATTTTCCAATTTTTCACAACATTTTCAAACTCGATATTTTTCAGGGACCAGTTCAGTTTTGAAGTGGATTTGAAGGGTCTTCATATTAGAAATACCCCATAAATGACCCCATTATAAAAACTAAACCCCCCAAAGTATTCAAAATGACATTCAGTTAGTGTTTTAACCCTTTAGGTGTTTCACAGGAATAGCAGCAAAGTGAAGGAGAAAATTCAAAATCTTCATTTTTTACACTTGCATGTTCTTGTAGACCCAATTTTTGAATTTTTGCAAGTGTTAAAAGGAGCTAATTTTTACTTGTATTTGTAGCCCAATTTCTCTTGAGTAAGCACATACGTCATATGTCTATGTAAAGTGTTCGGCGGGCGCAGTAGAGGGCTCAGAAGTAAAGGAGCGACAAGGGGATTTTGGAGGGTACGTTTTTCTGAAATGGTTTTTGGGGGGCATGTTGCATTTAGGAATCCCCTATGGTTCCAGAACAGCAAAAAAAAAACACATGGCATACCATTTTGGAAACTAGACCCCTCAGGGAATGTAACATGGGATAAAGTGAGCCTTAATACCCCACAGGTGTTTCATGACTTTTGCAAATGTAAAAAAAAAAAAAAAATTTTTACCTAAAATGCTTGTTTTCCCAAAAATGTTACATATTTAAAAGGGGTAATAGCAGAAAATACCCCCCAAAATTTGAAGCCCAATTTCTTCCGATTCAGAAAACACCCCATATGGGGGTGAAAAGGGCTCTGCTGGCGCACTAGAGGTCTCAGAACAAGAGTAGTCACATTTGGCTTTTTGGAAGCAAATTTTGCTCTGGGGGCATGCCACATTTAGGATGCCCCTATGGTGCCAGGACAGCAAAAAAAAACCCACATGGCATACCCATTTGGAAACTAGACCCCTCGGGGAACGTAACAAGGGGTTAAGTTAACCTTTATACCCCACAGGTGTTTCACGACTTTTGCATATGTAAAAAAAATAAAAAATTTTTTTTACCTAAAACGCTTGTTTTCCCCAAAAAAATTAACATTTTTAAAAAGGGTAAAAGCTGAAAATAGCCCCCAAAATTTGTAACACAATTTCTCCCGAGTACGGCGATACCTCATATGTGACCCTAAACTGTTGCCTTGAAATACGACAGGGCTCCAAAGTGAGAGTGCCATGTGCATTTGAGGCCTAAATTAGGGACTTGCATAGGGTTGGACATAGGGGAATTCTACGCCAGTGATTCCCAAACAGGGTGCCTCCAGCTGTTGTAAAACTCCCAGCATGCCTGGACAGTCAGTAGGTGTCTGGTAATACTGGGAGTATTTGTTTTGCAACAGCTGGAGGCTCCGTTTTGGAAACAGTGGCGTACCAGACGTTTTCCATTTTTATTGGGGAGGGGAGGGGGGCTGTGTAGGGGTATGTGTACATGTAGTGTTTTTAACTTTTTAGTTTATTTTGTGTTAGTGTAGTGTTTTTAGTGTACAGTCACACGGGCGGAGGTTCACAGTAGTTTCTCGCTGGCAGTTTGAGCTGCGGCAGAAAATTAGCTGCAGCTCAAACTTGCAGCCGGATACTTACTGTAAACCTCCGCCCAATGTGAGTGTACCCTGTACGTTCACATTGGGGGGGGGGGGAGAACATACAGCTGTTGCAAAACTACAACTCCCAGCATGCGCTGACAGACTGTACATGCTGAGAGTTTTAGTTTTGCAACAGCTGTAGGCACACTGGTTATGTATCACTGAGTTTGTGACCTAACTCAGTGTTTCACAACCAGTGTGCCTCCAGCTGTTGCAAAACTACAACTCCCAGCATGTACAGTGCATGGTGTACGGTAACTGCTGAGAGTTGTAGTTTGCAACAGCTGGAGGCACACCGGTCGTGAAACACTGAGTTAGGTAAAAAGTACTTACTGTAAACGTCCGCCCAGTGTGAGTGTACCCTGTACGTTCACATTGGGGGGGGGGGGGGGACATCCAGCTGTTGCAAAACTACAACTCCCAGCATGCGCTAACAGACTTTACATGCTGAGAGTCTTAGTTTTGCAACAGCTGTAGGCACACTGGTTATGTATCACTGAGTTTGTGACCTAACTCAGTGTTTCACAACCATTGCGCCTTCAGCTGTTGCAAAACTACAACTCTCAGCAGTCACCGACAGCCAAGGGGCATGCTGGGAGTTGTAGTTATGCAACCAGCAGATGCACCACTACAACTCCCAGCATGCACTTTAGCGGTTTGTGCAAGCTGGGAGTTGTAGTTATACAACAGCTGAAGGTACACTTTTCCATAGAAAAAATGTGCCTCCAGCTGTTGCAAAACTATAAGTCCCAGCATGCCCATAAGGGAATGCTGGGAGTTGTGGTGGTCTGCCTCCTGCTGTTGCATTACTTCAGCTCTCAGCATGCCCTTTTTGCATGCTGGGAGCTGTTGCTAAGCAACAGCAGGAGGCTGTCACTCACCTCCTACTGCTGCTCCGGGACACAGGTCAGTCCCTCGCCGCCGCCGCCGCTCCTGGGGCCCCGATCCCAACATTGACGCCGGGGATCGGGGTCCCCAGCTCCGGGGTCTTCTTCCCGCACCCGCTCACGTCCTCCGGAAGAGGGGCAGAGTGTATTGCGGGAGTGACACCCGCAGCAGGTGCCCTGATTGGTCGGCCGGTAAACCGGCCGACGAATCAGGGCGATCGTGAGGTGGCACCAGTGCCACTTCACCCCTGCTAGCTATGGCTGTTCGGGGCCGTCAGAGACCTGATTGACCCGGAATCGCCGCAGATCGCTGGGCTGAATTGTCCAGCGATCTGCGGCCATCGCCGACATGGGGGGCATAATGACCCCCTGGGCGATATGCCGCTATGCCTGCTGAACGATTTCAGCAGGCATCCGGCTTCGGTCCCCAACCAGCTAGCGGTGGGGACCGGAATTCCCACGGGTGTATGGATACGCCCTCGGTCCTTAAGGACTCGGAATGCAGGGCGTATCCATATACCCTATGTCCTGAAGAGGTTAATGTGCCAGTGTTTACTTTGAACTAATACTGTATGACCGCAAAACCCAATCTAACAAGGAGTCACATGGCGGCACAATGACAGAGACTAGAGGTGGCAGCAGCATGAGTAGACCAAAATCTGTCAGAATGACACAGCTTGGAATTGTCGGCAGCACGAAGAAACCATATAGAGGCAGAACGACCCAGTCTGGAGGTGGCAACAGCCTGACAAGACCATAGGGCCTCACAAAAGAGAAGATTAAAGATATTTAATTAAGATTTATGTTAGCTATTGCAACCATAAAATATTTTAGGTAATGTTTCAGGCCCAGCAGTATCAGTAAACCATATAGTGGCTGAATGGCACAGCCTGGAGCTGGCGGCCGCATAAGTAGACAAAAGGGCTTCATAATCCCTAAGATTAAAAGATGAATTTTAAAATTTAAATTGAAGATTTTTCATGCTAATGCTACCATAACATATATTTAAGGTAATGTACCAGGCCCTGCAACATCAGTAAACCATATGGTGGCGGAATGGCACAGCTTGGAGCTAACAGCAGCATGAGAAGACAATAGGGCTTCACAATCTCTGAAATGAAAAGATTAATTTTAAAACTTAAATTGAAGATTTTTCGTAGCTAGTGCTACCATAACATATTTTTAGGTAATGTATCATGCCTTGCTGTATCAGTAAACCATATAGTGGCTGAATGGCACAGCCTGGAGTTGGCTGACGCATTAGGAGACCATATAGTGGCTAAATGGCACAGCTTGGAATTTGCTGAAGCATGAGGAGACCATATAGTGGCTGAATGCCACAGCCTGGAGGTGGCTGAAGCCTGGGAAGACCATATAGTGGCTGAATGGCACAGCCTGGAATTGGCTGAAGCATGAGGAAACCATAGTGGCTGCATAACACAGCCTGGAGATGGCTGAAGCATGAGGAGACCATATAGTGGCTGATTGGCACAGCCTGGAATTGGCGGAAGCACGAGAAGACCTTATAGTGGCTGAATGACACAGCCTGGAATTGGCTGAAGCATGAGGAGACCATATAGTGGCTGAATGGCACAGCCTGGAATTGGCTGAAGCATGAGGAGACCACATAGTGGCTTAATAACACAGCCTGGAAGTGGCTGAAGCATGAGGAGACCAAATAGTGGCTGAATGGCACAGCCTAGAGTTGGTTGAAGCATGAGGAGACCATGTAGTGGCTGAATGGTACAGCCTGGAGTTGGAGGAAGCATGAGGAGACCAAATAGTGGCTGAATGGCACAGCCTGGAGGTGGCTGAAGCATGAGGAGACCAAATAGTGGCTGAATGGCACAGCCTAGAGTTGGTTGAAGCATGAGGAGACCATGTAGTGGCTGAGTGCCACAGCCTGGAGGTGGCTGAAGCATGAGGAGACCATATAGTGGCTGAATGGCACAGCCTGGAGTTGGCGGAAGCATGAGGAGACCAAATAGTGGCTGTATGGCACAGCCTTGAGATGGCTGAAGCATGAGGAGACCAAATAGTGGCTGAATGGCACAGCCTGGAGTTGGCGGAAGCATGAGGAGACCAAATAGTGTCTGAATGGCACAGGCTGGAGGTGGCTGAAGCATGAAGAGACAAAATAGTGGCTGAATGGCACAGGCTGGAATTGGCTGAAGCATGAGGAGACCACAAAGTGGTTGAATGGCACAACCTGGAGGTGGCTGAAGCATGAGGAGATCATATACTGGCTGAATGGCACAGCCTGGAGGTGGCTGAAGCATGAGGAGACCATATAGTGGCTGAATGGCACAGTCTGGAGTAGGCTGAAGCATGAGGAGATCATATAGTGGCTGAATGGCACAGCCTGGAGGTGGCAGCAGCAGCAGCATCAGGAGTCCTGAAAGTGACCCGGTGACAGTGGTGAGTGAGTGGCAATACCAGTACCTGTTGACAAAAGTGGGTGAAAAAGGTCTGATGCAGAGGAATGTTTGTAACTGGGGATCAGTGCCTTAAATCTGTTTGGCACTGTCCATATTTGTGAAGTGTTGGTGTGGTACCATGGTCAATCTACTCTGATGCATCAGGCATTGGTGGGTGGAAATCCTGACTGATCCATGCCTGATTCATCTTCACAAAGGTCAGTCTCTTCACATTTTAGGTGGACAGACGAGTTCTCCTTGGTTGTCTATGCCCCCCCCCTCCCCCCCGCAATAAACGCCCGCTCTGATGGCACACTACTGGCAGGCAGGACAGCTTTTACAGGGCAATCTCTGCTAGTTGCGGCCATAAATCAAGTTCGGCTGCCCAGAAGTCCAGCGGATCTTCAAGGTGTGTTGGCATGGGCATGTCAAGGTATGCCACCACCTGCTGTTTCAGGTCCTGCTCCAGGTCTACCTGCTGCTGATGAGTTGCTTCACTATGCAGGTGAAGAAAGGTACTCATCATCGACTGAAGACACGGTGGAGGATGAGGAGGCGGAGTCCACAATGTCACATGACCAATGGCCTGAGAGAGTGGAGGAGGAAGTGGCGTGACCTGTGCAAGTTGGTGTTGTGGCTGTGCAGGAACCACATTCACCCAGTAAGCCATAAAGGACATGTATTGTCCCTGACCATAGTTACAGCTCCAGAATTCGGCAGTGCCGTGCACTTTGGTACACACCTACAGGCTCAAGGACTAGACCACCTTCTCTTCCACCAAATTATGCAGGGCTGGTACTGCCTTCTTCGCAAAGAAATGACGTCTTGGCACTCCACCTCGGCTCGGCACAAGACATCAGTTCTCTGAAAGTTGCAGAGTCCACCACTTGAAAAGGGAGGGACTGCAGCACCAGCAACTTGGACAGGAGTAGATTCAGCTTCTGCGCCATTTGATGAGCAGATTCAGCTTCTTTGCCGATGGATTGTTGGCAGAATGACTGACTAAAAGTAGAAGGAGTAGGATCATCTGGAGCGACAGATGGAGGGTATGACACACAGCTCCCTTCGGCTGAGGTGGCGGAACCTTAGCTGGCTGAAAGCGGGAGCGGTGTGCCACTGGGTGATGCAACAGGCTGGACCACTACATCGGAGCCACATTTCTCCCAGGCCGCTTTATGGTGGTGCAGCATATGTTGACGCAGGGCCGGGGTGCCAACATTGGGTCCCTGGCCACGCTTCACCTTCTGCCGACATATCCTGCATGTGGCTATGTGAACCATAGGATGCTTGATGAAAAACTGCCACATCACCGAGTAGCTGATTTTCCCACCAACAGTCTGCACTAATTGACTGCTACTGTCGCCGTCTCCAGGAACCTCAGGCTGCCGCGAAGGTAGGCTGCCGCGAAACAGGTGGTCTCCCATGGGCACAATTGGCTCCAGAATTTCCACTTCTGCCATCATGCTGACTACCAACCATGCTACCATCTTGCTGGCTCAGCTGCTGCCTCACAGCCAACCTGCAATCCTCTTCTCCTGATGATGATGAAGCCCTTTCTGAACCCGGCTCCCAATTGCTCCATCATCATCAACAAGTGTCTGCACGTCACTGATGTCCTCCTCAGGTTCCTCAACAGTGTCTGCTTCAGGGCCCTGAAAGCTGGCAACACCACCTCCTACATCACTCTCCTTATCACTACTTGTCCGCCTAGCGGAGGAAGCAGTGGATGTCTCCTCCACTTGTTGGCTGGGCAGTAGCTGCTGACTGTCCTCTATTAGATCGTCCTCAGTGAATAGTGGAGCTGAACCCATAGCATAAGATACTACTTTAGGGGAGGGAACAGCATAGGACAGAGGACATGGACTGCTCCCGGGCCATGCCAACTGAGGGTTTTGTCTGAGGAACCCACCGACTGTTTACTGGGGATATCAGATGTCACTTGTGATGAAGTGGATGACCATGTTAACCAATCGATGATGGCAGATGGGTTGTTGGTCGAGACACGACCGCTAGCCGATACCAGGAGCTCAGGCCTCTTGCTGCGACTCCTGCTGCCACTCAGTATACACTTATGGGGGCAGAAAAATGCGCTACAGTACATTTAAAAAAGAAACGTATTTGAGTAAAACACCAGCCGGTGATTACTTTTGCCTTGACTTTCACAGTATCTAGGCCCTTGATAGATTAAACAGCTACAAAATAGTACACTACTTAGATGTAGGTATGTGGAATGCAGTTATGACGGCAGAAAAATGCACTACAGTACGCTTGAAAAAACATATTTTTGCACAACACCAGCAGTACACAACAGTGCTGGAGCACACAAAAGCTGTGTACTAAACCAAAAATTGCACTCTGATAAGACTATTAAGAATGGACTGCTGGGTATTATACCGTCTACAGACTAGTATAACCAGCAGATGATTTGTTGTGGAACAAGACACAGAATTGCGCTGGAAAATTATTTCTGCCTCCTCTGCTAAGGTCTATGAAGTTGAGGCAGCTTGTTGAAATATATGAGGCAACACACAGCTATCTGCCCCTCTCTGTAATACAATGCTGTTGAAAGTGACTGGTAGGTTAATGGCTGCAGTAAAACTCCTTTTCAGTGGAAAGAAGCACTGCTCTCTGTATACCAGAATGCTGATGTGACTAGGATGTGAAACGCTGCTGGAAAAAGCTTTTCTCTGTAACACACACACTGCGATGTCCGTCCTATCTGCATGCAGTGTAATGAATGATAGGATGAGCCGCAATATGGCTGCTGATTATATAGGGCTGTGACATCACAGGGGTGACTGGCTGCTGATAGGCTACATCTTGCATTTGATTCAGGGTGATCCCGCCTACCCACCTTCCCGCATTGCCTTCCCAGAGTTCCTTGCCCCATGTCCTCACATGTGGATCTGCCATTTTAGATGCCCTGGAACATGGACCGCACTAAATGGAGTTTAATGAAGCAATTTGCACGATAGAATTGCGGCAATATTCTCATTAATTGCGAATCGAACTTTTCATGAAATTCGTAACGAATTCGGATTCGTCAGCTTCGATTCGCTTATCTCTATATGCAACCATAATGTCACCACTTTAAATGACTTAGATGGATGGCTCACTGTTAATCGTGCACCTTATTTACACTTAAAAGCATCTTTACTACTTGTAGTTATTGGCGCTATCAAGGTCAGGGTTTCTTTACAATGCAAGTTAGCTCTTTACCAGTGCGTTTCATTTGAAGGATGCTTTAAAAAAGCAGCTTTTCCATTTGCTCTCTATTTCAAAACTTCCAGAGTGTCAAGAGGAGTATGTTCTGCTATATCATGTTTCCAGCACTTAAAGATCTAATTGGGATATTGTTCTGTACATGCTGTTAGACACTGTAGTGACAAGAGGAATCTTAGCTAATGCTGGCATTGAGCCAACACACATCTTCTTTGAAGAAAGTGCAGGATAATTAAAGTGCAATCTGGGAAAGTGCTCTGCAGAGAGAACAAGGACCCACTATCAACAAAGTGCTGGAAAACCTTTCTGTGGCAGGTTATTGGGCTCCGTTGTTTGCCTTATTCTCTGTTTTATCCCTCTTATGTGTTTAGCACTACATTGTGTTAAGCTTTTCTATAAAGTTCAGCTTTAGCCCTCTGCAAGGATGTCAGAGCGGAATTATGACATTTTGGAATTATGAGCTGAGAGCAATGGAAGAGAATTTAATACATGTTTTCTTTATAATATGTTAATTATAACATATTCAAGATACTGATTCAAAGGATGGAGGGGATAAGATGTCTGATCGCGAGGGTCCCCAGCTCGGCTGTGGCACCACAGAAATCCGGTGCTTGAAGCAAACTTCGCTCCGTGCTGGATGCCCCACTCATGACATCATGGCCATGCCTCCTCAATGCAAATCTAGGGGGCGTCACGCCACCTCCCATAGACTTGCATTGAGGGGGCGTGGCACAAGCGGGGCATGACCGTGACGTCACGAACCTCCGGCGCTCCAGCGCTGTACCCAATGCTCTAAACGAACACTGGGTACAGAAGGGAGATCGCAGGGGTCCCCAGTGGTGGGACCCCCGCGATCAGACCCCCCTAGATGCCTAGGGGTGGAGTACCCCTTTAAGCTTTGTGTTAAAGGGGTTGTCCGATGTGTGTTTTTTTTTTAAACTATGACTATTTGGTCATATATAATAATTGAAACCTCTACTTACAACCAGTGCTCCTGTGGTGCCTTCGCTATCTTGGCCAGGTCCCCAGTGCAACCCTCTTCCTTGGCCCAATATATTACAATGTAGCTCAGTAAATCACTGGCAGCAGTGGTAACCTGCCTCAGCCATTGATAGGCTAAGGGAGAGTGTGACATAATAGGTCCAAGCAAAAGGAAAAATAACCCGGGCCTAGACCGGCTCGCCCTCCCCACCGGAATCTGGACGGTCCCTGCAGCGAAGATGGGCGAAGAATAACGGCCCGGGCTTATACTCGAGTATATACGGTACCTTGGTTGTAACGAATGGTTACTTGAGTTACTGTTGCCTTTCTGTCATCTCAAACCAGTCTGCCAATTCACTTTAGACCTCTAACATCAACAAGGCATTTTTACCCACACAACTGCTGCTCACTGGATATATTCACCATTCTCTGTAAACCCTACAGATCAGGCATAGGCAACCTTCGGCACTGCAGATGTTTTGGACTACATCTCCCATGATGCTCTTACAGCCAAAATGCTGACCAAGCATCATGGGAGATGTAGTCCAAAACTTCTGCAGTGCCAAAGGTTGCCTATGCCTGCTATAGATGGTTGTGTGTACAATCCCAGGAGATCATCAGTTCCTTAAATACTCAGTCCCTTAAATTCCCTTTATTCCCCATTCGATTTGAACGTTAGCAAGTTGTCTTGAACACATCTACATGCCTAAATGCATAAAGTTGCTGCCAAGTGATTGGCTGATTAGTGATTTGTGTTAACAAGCAATTAAACAGGTGTACATAATAAAATGGTGGTGAGTGTATGTAGCGAGCAAGTTTTACTACAACCCTTATGAAATGCACTTATACAGTAATGCATTACTCCTGTATCAGTAATAGACTCCCTAATGAATCTCGATCTTTTATCTCAGCTTATAAAACAGACATAAAAGGGAGTAAGGCTATTTGTAGAAGTCAAGCTGACTTATCTTCCTAAGTGGAGGAGCCACTTACAGAGAACTTGTCTTATTAGCTCCCTGTAACACTATGAAGATTATTTCCATCTTCAGGACACTGCATACTGTGCTTTATTGTAAGTAGTCAGGAATATGTCAGTGAAGTATTTTATAGGTCATTTCCCTGCATTCTACTAGGTTCACTTGTAAGAAGTTCAGACAGTGAAGTATATAGAGTGCGTAGTTCCTGTGTCTCCTTTCACCCGAATATTTGTTGATTTACAACCCATCTGTGTTTGATGTCATGTAGAGTCATCCTGACTTTATCTGACTCCTGTGATCATTACAAGTTTGTGGGGAAAAAAAAAGGAAAAAAAAATAAGTTGTGACACATTGTAAATTTTCGTCTTTGATTAATATTAATACACTTCCTCTTACTATGGCAAAGGTGTGCATGGTCATACTTGTATCCAACACCTTTTTTTTTTAAAATCAATGACAATCATAGGCAAAAGATCAGAAACCGTGGTTTAGTACTACCCTGTTTCCCCGAAAATAAACCCTACCCCGAAAGTAAGCCCTAGCAGGATTATCAGGGTGGGCTGCAATAAGACCCCAAAAATAAGACCTAGGCCAGGGGTAATCAACTGGCAAACCGCGGTCCAGATCCGGACCGCGGCTGCCAGTAATTGCCAGCAGACCACTATCCACCCCCCCCCTTGGCTGGTCCCGCGGCAAGTTACCGTAATTGAGCCAGGGGGATGAAATGTGTACCCTAGTTTATTATGGCAGAGGGGTGGGGGGCACTGTAGGAGTGTGGAGGACGCTGGGGGAAGAGGAGGATGGGGGGGCTGCAGGAGTGTGGAGGATGGGGGGCTGTAGCAGTGTGGAAGATGGGGGGGGAGGGTGCGGCATCCTCCACACTGCTACAGCCCCCCATCCTCCACACTGCTACAGCCCCCCATGTTGTTCAAGGTACATACCATAAATAAATAAGCCCTACCCTGAAAATAAGCCCTAGTGTGTTTTATGTGACTAAAATTAATATAAGACCCGGTCTTATTTTCGGAGAAACACGGTATGTACAGTATTGATACTTGTCATGTCTCCCCCAAATGTCTGAAGTTATGATTCCTAGCTAATGCCTCTTATTTTCTTATAATACTGATTCGATGAACTATCATGCAATGTGAGTTTGAGTACGCACAGCGTAGTATGTAAATTAACTGGGTCATTTTTCCATTTTTCCTTTTTGCACTTTCGTTTTTTCCTCCTCTTCTTCGAAAAATCATAACACTTTCAATTTTCCCCCTACAGACCCATACAAGAGCTTGTTTTTTGCACCACCAATTTTACTTTGTAATGACATCAATCATTTCTCCACAAAATCTATGGCGAAAAAAAAAATTATTTGTGGGGCAAAATTATAAAAAAAAAAAAAAACGCCATTTTGTAACTCTTGGGGGCTTTCAATTCCATACAGTGCACTTTTCAGTAAAAGTATATTTATTCTGTAGGCCAATACAATTAAAATTATTTGAAACTTTTATAGGTTTGATTTTGTTTTACTTATTTTAAAAAATTATAACTTTTTGTACAAAAATTTGTATGTTTAAAAATGTCCTTTTCCTACCCATATAACTTTTTATTTTTCTGTATACGGGGATGTGTGAGGGATGATTGTTTGTGCCGTGGTCTGTAGTTTTTATTGGTACCATCTTTGTTTTGATGGGACTTTTTGATCCCTTTTTATAATTTTTTTAGGGTATACAAAGTAACCCAAAACATGCAATTCTGGACTTTTTTACGTGTACACCATTGACTGTGCGGTTAAAGCAATGTTACATTTTTATAGTTTGGATATTTGTGCACGTGGTGATACCACACATGTTTATGTTTATTTTTGTTTACATTTTCTTTTTAAATGGGAAAAGGGGGGGGGGGGGTGATTCAAACTTTTATTAAGGAATGGGATAAATCACATTTATTAACTTTTTTTAAAACTTTTTTTCACACAATTTCACACAATTTTATAGTCCCCATAGGGGACTATTACATGCAATCTTCAGTTTGCATGCACAGTTCAATGCTATCTCAAAGCATAGCATTGATCAATGTTATCGGCGCTATGCTGCCGGGTAGCGTTTTTTTTTACATTTTAGATGCCGCAATCAACTTTTATTGCGGTGTCTAAAGGGTTAATGCTGGGCATTGCTGTGATCGGTGATGTCTGGCATTAGCCATGGGTCCTGGCGACAGATAGCCACCAGGACCACCCCGCTATGACCTGCGCTCAGGAGCATCATAGACGGGGAGCGAGACAAGGGCGTACAGGTACACCCTTCTTCCTCAAGAGTTTAAAGGGAACCTATCATTAATTCTTATGATGCCTGAACCACATGTCATCAGGGTGGTGGTTTCTTTCTGCCCTGCTGTCTTATAACCAGGATAATGTCTGTCAATTGAGGCTGGTGTGGAGGGAAAAAGCTACCTAGGACCATCCTGATGACTTGTGGTTTGAGTAGCATGAAAAGTAATGACTGGTTCTCTTTTTATTGCATTCATTATGGAAACATTTTAACCAACACTTAGATTCCTCAAGTAACTGTCCCCTTAAAGTGGATCAAACCTGTATAAGATATTTTTTATTCCTCCGGAGGACTCCTTTAATAAATGTTCCTAAAAAAAAAAAAAAAAAATATATATATATATATATATATATATATATATATATATACATATATATATATATATATATATATATATATATATATATATATGTATTGGTTATGTCAGCTATCTGCTGACATAACAAAGCCAAGCACCCCACACAAGAGATAAGCATTAATTTTTATTACACGTTTGCAGACAGCACTTGGAAATCTTCAAGCTATTTGGGGTAAATTTTTTAACACAAATCACAAAAAAAAGAGATAAGTGTGCACTCACCGCAGGGAACGTCAGGCAGTACCGAGTCACGAGCAGCAGGTTACCGAAGACGCATCACGGGGAGCGCTCAGAGGCGATGCCGGCCTTTCGCACGATAGAGCGTGCTTCTTCTGGCCACAAAATTCGAACAATACAGGTTTCAAATATGTCAGATAAAAAACCTACAATGTTTGGTTTTATTGAGATTTCATGGGGTTTTACAAGAGTCCTGTTTGAGAAACTAGACAAGTTGTCACATATAAATGGATTGTCCGGTTATGAAAGTCCATGCTATTGAATTCTAGGTTATCAGATTCAGGACTTACATTCACTACCCACAATAGGGATTGAAGTCAAAGAGCAACTGTTGCCATGGAGGAACTATCAAATGAGTGTCCAGTTCTGTGCTAGCCATATTGTGTTAGCCAGTATTGCAGAAGAGAAGGATTTACTGTTACTGTATTTACACAGCTTTAAAATTCAACAGTCCACTCAACAGTGTGATTAGTCAGTATGGAAAGCAAGTCGAATGGTTGGCTGCATAGATAAAGGTATAACCAGTATGAAGAGGGAGATTGTAATCACACTGTATTAAGCTCTAGTAAGACCACATCTAAAACACTGCCCAGAGTTACTAAACAGTCTAAAAGTGTCTGAAGACTGTCTAGTCTAAGTTTAGACAAACTGTTAGTTGGCTTACTTCAAACCAGGATCATGTGCTAACAATTTAGCTAACTTTTTGTTGCATCAAGGTCATACACCTTTTTACCAAATCTATACCCCTATTGGACTTTAAAAGTGTCTAAAAAGTGTTTAATGCAGATAATGTAAACAGGTTTTTTTTGCAAACAGTGGCCCAGATTTACTGTTGTAAATGTGCCCGAATTCTGGCACAATGTTCAGTTTTGGAGACCTTACCTACTAAAAGTTATTGTTGAAATAAAACAGGTGCAAAGGCAGCTACAAAAATGGTAAAAGGACTAAGGCATACAACATATCAGAAGAGACTGAAAAATGGTATACTCTGTGGGAAAGAAGAGTTAGGCTATGTTTCCCCATAGGTTTTTTTTCTGGCATTGTTTGGAAAACTGCTCCTGCAGTTTTTGAGGCAAAGCCAAATGTGTATTCAAGAGGAATAGATCAATCCACTTAAATCTACCAATGAGGCCACAAATATATACACAATGAGCTAAAATGTTTATTTTTATTAAAGATCGCAATAAAAAGACATTGCCTCACAATAAAGTGCTCAGAAAGGTTGCATCATATATATATTACAGAATGAAAGACAAAGAAACCAGGGTGGGGTATAGGATACAGGTGAATAACCTGACCTAACCGACCCTGCCTAGTCTAACCCCTTGCCCTGACTAGAATACGTGTGGACAGGGACAAGGGATATAAATGATGTACAAAACCAAGAATACCAAACATAGAAAAGTAGACAATAAAAAATGTCTAAACTCTTACTCCTTATAACCTACGCGTTTCACCCTAACTTGTAATTTGGGCTTCATCAGGGCTCAGAGGAGCAGTCAACATACCTTTGTATATACTGATGAATAAACAAAACACCACATATATAATTACAAAAATATCTAAATACCAAAGATAGTGAGGCACATATAATACATAAATAACACGTAATAGCTGCACGATGATGCTGAGTCAAAAATAGACACTGCAGATAAATTAGATGAATTCATCCACATAGGCCACAGATATAGGAATGAGAATCCTTGATTTTACTTTCAATAGATGTGGCAATACATTCCTTACATAGTTACATAGTTAGTACGGTCGAAAAAAGACATATGTCCATCAAGTTCAACCAGGGAATTAAGGGGTAGGGGTGTGGCGCGATATTGGGGAAGGGATGGGATTTTATATTTCTTCATAAGCATTAATGTTATTTTGTTCCATGAATGTATCTAATCCTGTTTTAAAGCTGTTAATTGTTCCTGCTGTGACCAGTTCCTGAGGTAGACCGTTCCATAAATTCACAGTCCTCACTGTAAAGAAGGCGTGTCGCCCCTTGAGACTAAACTTTTTCTTCTCCAGACGGAGGGAGTGCCCCCTCGTCCTTTGGGGGGGTTTAACCTGGAACAGTTTTTCTCCATATTTTTGGTATGGGCCATTAATATACTTATATACGTTTATCATATCCCCCCCTTAAACGTCTCTTCTCAAGACTAAACAATTGTAACTCCTTTAATCGCTCCTCATAGCTAAGATGTTCCATGCCCCATATTAGTTTAGTCGCACGTCTCTGCACCCTTTCCAACTCCGCAGTGTCCCTTTTATGGACAGGTGCCCAAAACTGAACAGCATATTCCAGGTGAGGCCGTACCAATGCTTTATAAAGGGGGAGTATTATGTCCCTGTCCCTTGAGTCCATGCCTCTTTTGATACATGACAATATCCTGCCGGCTTTGGAAGCAGCAGCCTGACATTGCATGCTATTCTGTAGTCTGTGATCTACAAGTACACCCAGATCCTTCTCTACCAGTGACTCTGACAGTTTAATTCCCCCTAAGACATACGATGCATGCAGGTTATTAGTACCCAGATGCATAACTTTACATTTATCCACATTGAACCTCATTTGCCAAGTGGATGCCCAGACACTTAGTCTATCCAAGTCATCTTGTAACTTATGCACATCCTCTATAGACTGTACCGTGCTACAAAGCTTGGTGTCATCTCCAATCAGAGTACAAATCATTGACCACCACTCTCTGGGTACGATCCATGAGCCAGTGTTCAATCCAGTTACAAACTAAAATTTCCAAACCCAAAGACCTTAACTTACCTGTCAGACGTCTATGAGGGACAGTATCAAACGCTTTAGCAAAATCCAGAAACACTATATCCACAGCCATTCCTCTATATACAGAGCCCCCCTCTATATACACAGCCATTCCTCTGTCAAGGCTTCTACTCACCTCTTCATAAAAGCAAATTAGATTGGTTTGACAACTTCTATCCTTAGTAAACCCATGCTGGCTATCACTTATAATACAATTATCCCCTATGTATTCCTGTATGTAATCCCTTATAAGTCCTTCAAACAATTTACCCACAATGCACGTTAAACTTACCGGTCTATAGTTTCCTGGGGAAGACCTAGAGCCCTTTTTGAAGATTGCCACCACATTCGTCTTGCGCCAGTCCCTTGGCACAATACCAGACACCAGAGAATCTCTAAATATCATGAACAGGGGTACAGATATTACTGAACTTACCTCTCTAAGAACTCTTGGTTGTAGTCCATCCGGTCCTGGGGATTTGCTTACATTTATATCACTTAACTTACCTTGTACCATCTCTACATTAAGCCAGTTCAGTACATTACATGATGTGTTACCAGCACTGACCTGGCCAATGTCAGCTCCTTTTTCCATAGTGTATACAGAACTAAAGAACCCATTCAGTAGCTCCGCTTTCTCTTGATCGCCTGTGACAACCTCCCCATTATCATTATTAAGGGGTCCTACATGCTCTGTTTTAGTTTTTTTTGCATTTATATATCTAAAAAAATATTTAGGATTAGTTTTGCTTTCTTTGGCCACCTGTATCTCGTTTTGAATTTTTGCTGTTTTTATTACATTTTTACAGATTTTATTAAGCTCTTTGTACTGTTTAAATGTTATCGCTGACCCATTAGATTTGTATTTTTTGAAGGCTATTTTTTTGTTGTTTATTGCTCTTTTAACATCATGTGTCAGCCATGTAGGATTTAGTTTTAATCGTTTATATTTGTTCCCCTTTGGTATATATTTAGATGTATAGTTATTTAGAGTTGATTTAAAGATGTCCCATTTACCTTCTGTATCAGTATTTGACAACACCTCCCCCCAGTCTATGTCCTGTAGTGCAGCCCTCAGCCCAGGGAAGTTTGCCTTTTTAAAGTTATATGTTTTTGCCTTCCCCGCCTGTCTTTGTTTTCTACATTTTAAGTCAAAAGTAACTATATTGTGGTCGCTATTACCAAGGTTTTCCCGCACAGTTACATTACCAACCAGCTCTGCGTTGTTGGAAATGATCAGATCCAACAAGGCATCACTTCTTGTTGGGTCCTCCACAAACTGGCCCATAAAATTATCCTGCAATAAATTTAGGAATTGTTGCCCCTTTGTAGTTTTAGCCAACCCCGGACCCCAATCTATATCTGGATAGTTAAAATCTCCCATTATTACCACTGTACCTGCCCGGGCGGCCCTCTCTATTTGTTTATGAAGCCGAACTTCTATCTCTTCAGTGATATTAGGGGGTCTGTAGATTACCCCAAATATTATTTTTTCTGTATTTCCCTCCTTTTGTAATTCTACCCACAGTGATTCCACCTCCTCAAAATCATCACACACTATGGCATCGTTCACACTGACTTTCATACCACTTCTTACATACAGACAGACTCCACCACCTTTTCTGTTCATTCTATCCTTGCGAAACAATGTAAACCCCTGCAGATTGACAGCCCAAATAGAAACTTCACATAGAGTTGTATGTACTCAAGATGACTGAGTGATGTACTATTAGGATACACAATCCTGAATTACCGGTACTACTGGAGCCCTGGTTCAAATAGTCCACGGGTACCAAATAGGGTTAATAGCTGATATAGCACAGAAGTCAGACGTATCACAACACACTATAGACTCCTATTGGGAATCAAGCAACAGGTGACAGATAAAAAGACCAATGAAGTAGATGGCAGTTCCGCTTCCCTAATATGGAAACTCCCGAGAGATGATACACTCCCGATCTCTGGTGTCCATTGTGTGGACTCAGCGTGCGGCGTTCAAGAGGAATAGGACATATAAAGGAAGGATTTATACTTCTCCTTCCTGCTGGATCCACTTCTGATATATATATATACGTATGTATATATATATGTATAACCAAAAAAGAAGAAGCAGCACTCCAAAATAAGTTGAAAAATCGCTGTGGTTTATTCGCCCATCATATGAATGGTGCTACGTTTCGGTCTTCTCAATGAGACCTTTCTCAAGCCCATATATATATATATATATATATATATATATATATATATATATATGTATTTTTTTCATAAGCTTAACACAAGTATAAGGGTACAAGTTAGTTGGAAAAAGATCAATGCAATACCATAAACATTTTTTTTTACTGAAAGAGTAGTAAAAACTTGAAAGAAACTTCAAGTAGCCATTATTGAATGAAAACCATATAGAAAACCTACATTTGACAACCCTAGACAGGTAATTTATGCCTGTAAACATACTGTTCTCCTACTAATGTGCTGACTAGGATGCAGATGGCTATGCAAAGCAGATTAGGTCATGGGGTTGCCATCTTCTGAGATGCTCAAAGTAGCAGGCACACCTAAAAGTTCAGTTCAACAAAGAACATTTTCTATCATAATGTTTGTGGTGAAGCTCCTCTACCTAGAACCCCCAAATAACCCATACTGTATGTCAATACCAGTACCAATGACACCCACATGCTGAAGTCACTTAGTCACTTACTAATCTGTCCATATTGCTAAAATATCAGTAAATTATTCTAGTTTACAAGTTTTTGTACTTTCCACACTTTTGTTTTGCCATTTTTCAAGTTAAATTGCTTATTATTCTGTTTTACTTTGATATCATTCTAATATTAGGTTTACTGGATATTATTCCAATATTAGCTTTTTTTTATTTTTTATATATATTCTAATATTTCATCTTCTCTTTGGGTTCATCAATAGTGTGTTCATGTTATAGGTCAGAATCTATCCATTTTGTTGTGTTTTGTCTTCTGCCTCTTCTTCCAATGAGCAGGTCTTCCTTATAGATTATTCACAAGGTACTGTTGCACCAGTCTTATTATTTAATATATTTTTTTGTATCCTTCCAGTAATATTTCCATATTTCTATGGGAATTAATCATTTGTGTTTCATGAATATTGCTAAAGCTAATAATAATAAGACCATCTTCACATCTGCATTGGAGGCTCCATTACAGTTAGCACGTTTTCACAACAAATTTATGGACACTTTGTCAGAACCCAACAGATCCATTTGTAACAGAAACCACAACACAGTTTGAAACATACCCTATACTGTAAATTAAAAGGTATTATCTGAAAATTAAAAGTTATCCCCTATCCATACAATAGGAAATACCGTAATTTTCGCCATATAAGACGCTCCGGCATATAAGACGCGCCCAATTTTAAAGGAGGAAAATCTAGAAAAAAATGATTCTGAACCAAATAAAATGTAAAGTATAGGACAGTGATCTTCAACCTGCAGACCTCCAGTTGTTGAAAAACTACAACTCCCAGCATGCCCAGACAGCCAACGGCTGTCCGGGCATGCCAGGAGTTGTAGTTTTGCAACATCTGGAGGTCTGCAGGTTGAAGACCACTGGTATAGCTCCGGACCCATCACCGCTGCCCTGGATGTCGCCCTCCATCGCTGTCGCCGCGTCCCTGGGGTGTCCCCATCGCTCTGAAACGTCTCTGCTGCTCGTGATCCTCACTCTCCATCGCCGCCAGCACGTCGCTACGCACGCTGCTCCTATTGGATGACGGGACGGTGTACGCGACGACGTGATGATGACGAAGAAGAGTGCCGGCCATGCAAGGGATCCCGGCATGGAGCAGACACCGAGGAGGCAGGTAAGGTCCCTCCCGGTGTCCTGTAAGCTGTTCGTGATGCCGTGATTTCACCACGGCAGTCTCGAACAGCCCGACTGAGCTCAGCCTGGTTTTCACTTTCGCTTTAGACGCGGCGGTCAGCTTTGATCGCCGCATCTGAAGGGTTAATACAGGGCATCTCCGCAATCGGTGATGTCCTGTATTAGCCGCTGTTCCAGGCTGCTGATGGCAGCAGGAACCGGCGCTATATGACAGAGTTTTAATGTGTATTTGCTGTATAAGACGCACCAACTTTTCCCCCCCAGTTTTGGGGAAGAAAAAGTGCGTCTTATACGGCGAAAAATACGGTAACTAGCTTATTCAAGTGCCAAACTCGGCTTTGTTCCGAAGTCCCATAGTGAATACAGTGGTGGTCAAGGATTCAAGTTGCCACTACATTCACTCTGAGATTACTTTTAATCTTTAATAGTTTGTGTCTATCTGTGTATCTACTTGTCTATCTATCTATCTATCTATCTACCTAGAAACCAAGCAGGGAAGCAGCACAACCCTCTGGTGTATTCACAAGTGCAGTGGGTGCTAGCAGAAAATTGCAGTCCAGGTCATGGTCTGCTGTTCATCCAATTGCAAATAAAGAAGTTCTGCAGCACTCCAGGATACATTTCAAGGTGATCTATTGTCCCATGGTACAGATACAACTTTTCATCAGCCTCTCAACAGCATTCTCAGGCATTAGAAAGCTGGCGAGGGCCGGTGAAACGTTTCTGTAACATGGGACAATAAATCACCTTGAAATTTACCCTGGAGAACTTCTTTTTTTGCAATGATCTATCTATATCTAAACTAAGAGAGAAGAAGCAGCACTTTAGCTGAGGAGATGGCATTCGATTGCCATAGGGGAATAAGTGGAGGGTACTGGTGTCAGAATGAATACAAAGAAGAAGAATCACTGCAGTAGGCACGCATGAAGTGAATGAGTGTGGATTTATTTCCACACAGACTGGTAATGTTTCGGTCACACCATTATGACCTTCATCAAGCTAGAGACTCTTGAGAAAGGTCATAATGGCGTGACCGAAACGTCACCAGTCTGTGTTGGAATAAAGCTAAACTCACTCACTTTATCCATGTGTGCTGCGGTGATTCTTCTTCTTTGTATCTATCCATTTATATTCTATCTAACTATCTATCTTCTATCTATCTATAGTGCTGAAAGTTATTATTCCATAATGTACTCCAGGTTACGCAAAAATCTAAAACAACAATTCCGAATGTACACTGTGCGCTGTTGTATCCATGTAAGCACCACTACTGCAATTTTCTTCAACTTCCTTTTCTGTTGAATGAAAAAAGCCTTGCAGAATCTGAAGGAAAAGCAGATAAGACTGAAAAATGGTTAAAAAGATAAAGCAATATAGTTCTGTCACTTGAGAACATAAATAACATAGTGTTTCTGCCTATGCATCCTAAGATTGTATGATAAGGAGAGCAGTGAATCTCTCATATAAACTACCTGTGATACAGGATGGCGGAAGAGCCCTTGGCTAATAAAGCAGCTATTTTCAGAGTTCTGCCATTTGACTTGATAAACACAGACATGAACAGTAGTAACTGGCGTCAGAGGTTTTCTGTCTTCATCCCTTCGAGGCATTTCTTGATGCAAGCCAAGTCTTGTGCTATATCCAGCTACTGTCTGCGGTGTTCAGTCACATGTTTTATGGCAAACACCCGTATCTGTCCTTGTAGCTATTGTACAAAGGTATCTAAGAATATGTCACGGCTACTGTAACAATTAAAGGTTAAAATTTTTTATATTTTTTAGTAGTGATAGCTGCAGGAAGCCATAGAAATTTTTTATTATACATATATATATATATATATATATATATACTGCTCAAAAAAATAAAGGGAACACTGTAACTCCAAGTCAATGACACTTCTGTGAGATCATACTGTCCACTCAGGAAGCAACACTGATTGACAATCAATTTCACATGCTGTTGTGCAAATGGAACAGACAACAGGGGAAATTATAGACAATTAGCAAGACACCCCCAATAAAGGAGCGGTTCGGCAGGTGGTGACCACAGACCACTTCTCAGTTCCTGGTCACTTTTGAATGCTGGCGGTGCTTTCCCTCTAGTGTTAGCATGAGACGGAGTCTACAACCCACACAAGTGAATCATGTAGTGCAGCTCATCCAGGTTGGCACTTCAATACGAGCTGTGCCAAAAAGGTTTGCTGTGTCTGTCAGCGTAGTGTCCAGAGCATGGAGGTGCTACCAGGAGACAGGCCAGTACATCAGGAGATGTGGAGGAGACCGTAGGAGGGCAACAACCAAGCAGTAGGACCACTACCTCCGCCTTTGTGCAAGGAGGAGCAGGAGAAGCACTGCCAGAGCCCTGCAAAATGACCTCCAGCAGGCCACAAATGTGCATGTGTCCACTCAAAGGTCAGAAACAGACTCCATGAGGATGGTATGAGGGTCCGACATCCACAGGTGGGGGTTTTGCTTACAGCCCAACACTGTGCAGGACATTTAGCATTTGCCAGAGAACACCTAGATTGGCAAATTCACAGATGAAAGCAGGTTCAAACTGAGCACATGTGGAGACACCATGGAGAATGTTCTGCTGCCTGCAACATCCTCCAGCATGACCGGTTTGGCGGTGGGTCAGTAATGGTGTTATGTGGCATTTCTTTGTAGGGCCACACAGCCCTCCATGTGCTTGCCAGAGGTAGTCTGACTGCCATTAGGTACCGAGATGAGATCCTCAGACCCCTTGTGAGACCATATGCTGGTGCGGTTGGCCCTGGGTTCCTCCTAATGCAAGACAATGCTAGACCTCATGTGGCTGGAGTGTGTCAGCAGTTCCTGCAAGAGGAAGGCGTTGATGCTATGGACTGGCCCACCCGTTCCCCAGACCTGAATCCGATTGAGCACATCTGGGACATCATGTCTCGCTCCATCCACCAACACCACGATCTGACCCCCTTAGACTTTTATCTTTGGGGTCATCTGAAGGCAATTGTCTATGCTGTGAAGATATGAGATGTGCAGCACCTGAAACTATGGATACTGGAAGCCGGTGCTAGCATTTCTCCTGCGGTGTTGCTATCAGTGTGTGAAGAGTGGGAGAAGAGGGTTGCATTGACAATTCAACACAATGGGCAGCACATTGAACACATTTTATAAGTGGTTAGAAACTTGTAAATAACTCATTAAAACCAAGTACATCATTGTTTTTCTTGTGAAATTCCCAATAAGTTTGATGTGTCACATGACCCTCTTCCTATTGAAAAAACTAAAGTTGGATTCAAAATGACCAACTTCAAAATGGCCACCATTGTCACCACCCATCTTGAAAAGTTTCCCCCCTCACATATACTAATGTTCCACAAACAGGATGTTAATATCACCAACCATTCCCATTTTATTAAGGTGTACCCATATAAATGGCCCACCCTGTATATCTTGCCTTAAGGACAAATAGGTCCCTTGAAGTTGTTCAGTGAAGATAGGTAAAAGCTGTCGGGGGTGGATACAGTTTCTTGTGCAAAAAAAAAAAAATATGTATAAGTAAAGGCCCCCGCATGGAGTGGAAAATACCCGTAAGAAAAAGCCTGGAGTAAAAAGACTCTACTGACTTCCCCTGGGTGACTATAATACTTGTAATATTGTATATGAATGGGACAAAGAAGTTTTCTAGATGAAAGATTAAGCAACTTCACTTGTACCTGTTTTCTTCTGAATATAGATTGTGTCTGGGGTAATTAGAGCATGTTCGAGACATCCACAGTGCTATATTATACCCGTTCTAAATTTGTGCTATTGCACTGGAGAAGTAGTCTTAAAGTTTCAGTAGATACAAAGTTGAGGGGTACATACCTCACCAGGCTAGATCCAAGTCTGTATAAATCAGCCAATTGAATGTCTAAGATGGCACCTGTAATCGAATCGGTTCCTTTATGAAATCACACATTTTGGGGAACAATTTAGTTGGACCGATTCTCTTGGACATTTATTTTGCACTTAATATTAGTGTTTAGTGCAAAATAAATGTTTATTTGTATGTACACTACTAACATCTGAGTAAAATGAGCCACATATTTTCAGAACTTGTAAGAACGGTTTAAGGCTGTGAGGACTTTCATGTACACTCACTTCACTTTCTATGGGGGGGGGGGGGGGGTTGCCATATTAAATAACAAGTATGAGCCCACCACTGAAGCTGGTCAACACTACCACAAACCAAACCAAATTGGGACTGGAGGGTATAGCGCTTGTTTGTCCCAATCTCCTTTTCAAGATTGTTGGGTTTATTTCTCACACTCTTATTGGCTAACATTGTAGGCCTGGTGGAAAAGGGGATCACTACCCAGGTTCTCACCATTCTTTAAAATATGAGATTCAGCCAACTAGGGCTTGGTCTTTCCTGTCCATGGACCCTATTGCTGTCATATGGCAACCTCATGGGAACACATACATTTTCTGCTTTGGAAAAGCAATAATATACAGACAGGGCAATGTCACCATCATTGCTTGGGTTTAAACACATCCTGTCTCACCACTGCCAGTGGCTAAGTATTCAAGACATCCCAGCTTACACAATTATTATTCATAGAGAAGCCTTGTGAGCAATTTAGGACATTCTAGTGCAATGCAACTCTACTGTGTCTTTGTCTTTCTAAGAATGTATTTATGTCTGACTTGTCTTATTCTGCAGGGCATATGCAACAATTGCACTTAACGTTTCTATGATTTACTGCATTAGAAGGCTGAAACAAGTTTTCTAGATTTCATCTTGCAAGGAGAAAGACTTTAAAAGATTTTTTTTTTAAAAAACAATACATTGTAAAAAATACATTCAGCATGAGTTAGAAAGGTAGAGTCAGATTCCATATGTTCATAGGTTATTTACTGTAATAAAATGGACTCTATGGGCAAATAGAAAGATGTCATTGTGTTTCCTGTTTACATTTGGTCTCTGAAGACTAATTTGTTCTTTCTTTGTGTTAATACATGGTTATCACAAAAATATAGAAGGCGTATCTCACCAAATACATTGAAAGTTAACTCTAAAGAATTGCGATTTTTTTAGGAGAAGAAAATCATCGAGGCAACTAGCAACCCGCAGATTTACAATATATGAGCATCCCAGATGTCTGTGTGTCACAGGGGGAGTTGGATATTGAGTTAAACTGCAATCATGGATGAAGATTTAGGTTTTCTGCTGAGTTGGACATAATATACAGAAAGAACTGAACTATTGACTGATCTATAACTAATGTATTGTACATGTACCAAATTTTAAAGTATACCTTTCATTTGCAAAAACTTTGTACTTAGTGTAGATAACCTTATATGTATATTTGTAATATGCATTGGTTATTAAAACATGTGAGGACAAGCAGGGCTCTGTACACTGAGGACAAGCAGGGCTCTGTACACTGAGGGCAAACAAGGATCTGTACACTGAGGACAAGTAGGACTCCGTACACTGAGGACAAACAGGGATCTGTACACTGAGGACAAGCAGGGCTCTGTACACTGAGGACAAGCAGGGTTCTGTGCACTGAGGACAATCAGGGCTCTGTACACTGAGGACAAGCAGGCCTCTGTACAATGAGGACAAGCAGGGCTCTGTACACTGAGGACAAGCAGGCCTCTGTACAATGAGGATATTCCGGGCTCTGTACACTGAGGACAAGCAGGGCTCTGTGCACTGAGGACAAGCAGGCCTCTGTACACTGAGGACAAGCAGGGCTCTGTACACTGAGGACAAGCAGGACTCCGTACACTGAGGACAAGCAGGGATCTGTACACTGAGGTCAAGCAGGGCTCTGTACACTGAGGACAAGCAGGGTTCTGTGCACTGAGGATATTCCGGGCTCTGTACACTGAGGACAAGCAGGGCTCTGTGCACTGAGGACAAGCATGGATCTGTACAATGAGGACAAGCAGGGCTCTGTACACTGAGGACAAGCAGGGCTCTGTACACTGAGGACAAGCAGGGCTCTGTACACTGAGGACAAGCAGGGCTCTGCACATTGAGGACAAGCAGGGCTCTGTGCATTGAGGACAAGCAGGGCTCTGTACACTGAGGATAAGCAGGGTTCTGTGCACTGAGGATATGCAGGGCTCTGTGCACTGAGGACAAGCTGTGAAAGCTCTTGGCTTGTCAATCAACCTGCTGCGTGAGCCGTGAGTGTGTCACAAAGTTTCACAAAATGACACAAAAATTATGTTAATACCCCCAAAAAAATATTTAAGCCCAATGTTGGGTCATTTACGAACAAAACACTTCAGGTATGTTAAAGGATTGACATGTCAATATTAGAGATGAGAGAATTTTTGAAAAATTTGATTCGGATAATTTTCCGATAAAAATCAGTTCGGTCCGAATATATTTGTGGTGAATTGCTATTAAAAACTGTTATTTCTGGTCTACAGAGAGCCTCAGTAGGTGTGTAGAAAACTTTGCCTTGCTGTAACATGCATAGGGTGTGTACTGGGTTAGTGAAATAATATTGTTATTCAGTATGACATACAGATCCAAGGCGTCACAATGACACAGCGTGGAGGTGGCGGCAGCATGAGGAGAACATATAGTGGCTGAATGACAGAGCCTGAAGTTGGCAGCAGCATGAGGAGACCACATAGTGTCTGAATGACACAGCCTGAAGTTGGTGGCAGCATGAAGAGACCATATAGTGGCTGAATGACACAGCCTAGAGTTGTCGTAAGCATGAGGAGACCACCCTCAATAAGGTGTAGAACACTTTGCCTTCTCCTAATACCCTTAGGGAGTGTGCTGTGTTAGTAAAATAATACTGTTATTCAGTATGACATGCAGATTACAGGCATTGTTATTAGAATCACTGCCGCAGAGCGTCTGGATGTGGCAGCAGGGAGACCATATGGCGTCAAAATTTAAGAGAATAAAAAGATTTTTTATGTAATTTTTATTTTATTTTATTTGAATTTATTTTCATTTTTTGAGTACTCATTCTGGTGAGCATCGAGCTGGCAGTCCTCTGCCAGGCAAAATACCACCTGTCTCTCAGTGCCCCACTGACTGTGAAAGTGCGAATGTTTCATTTAATCAGCTATGGTTCATTGTTAGAGATGAGCGAACTTTAGAAAAATTCAATTTGGCTGATTCGGCGAATTTTTTGAAAATGGGGTTCTATCCAAATTTATTTGCGGCAAATCTATATTTAAAACGGATATTTCTGGACTACAGAGAGCCTCAATAGGGGCGTATAGCACTTTGCTTTGTTCTAACACGCATATGGAGTGTGCTGGGGTCATGAAATAATACTGTTATTAAGTATGACATGCAGATTGCAGGCATCGCTTTTAGAACCACTGCAGCAGAGCGGCACAATGACAGAGCCTGGAGGTGGCATCAGTATGAGGAGAAAATATAGTGGCTGAATGACACAGCATGGAGATGTTGGCAGCATGAGTTGACCATATAGTGGCTAAATAACACAGCATGGAGGTGTTGGCAGCATGAGGAGACAATATAATGGCTGAATGACAAAGAATAGATGTAGCTGAAGCATGAGGAGACCATATAGTGGCTGAATGACACAGCATGAAGGTGTTGGCAACATGAGGAGACCACATAGTGGCTGAATAACACAGCGTGAAGGTGTTGGCAGCTTGAGGAAATCATATAGTGGCTGGATGACACAGCTTGGACGTGGCTGAAGCATGAGGAGACCATATAGTGGCTGAATGACACAGCGTGGAAGTGTTGGCAGCATGAAGAGACCATATAGTGGCTGAATGACACAGCCTGGAGTTGGCAGAAGCGTGAGGAGACCATTGAAATTTAAGATTTTTAAATAGAAATTTAAGATTTTGAAATTGAAATTGAGGATTTTGAAATTGAAATTTTAACTCCCAAATTTTAGTGCCCCGGGCCCTGGCGTGTGGGTACAAAAGACCAAATTTAACAAGGAGTCACATGTCACATGGCGGCACAATGACAGAGTCTGGAGATGGCATCAGTATGAGGAGACCATATAGTGGCTGAATGACTGCCTGGAGTTTGTGACTGAAGCATGAGGAGACCATATAGTGACTGAATGACACAGCATTGAGGTGTTGGCAGCCTAAGGAGACCAGATTGTGGCTGAATGACACAACATGGAGGTGTTGGCCGCATGAGTAGACCATATAGTTGCTGAATGACACAGCCTTGAGCTGGCAGCAACATAAGTAGACACTAGGGCTTCACAATCCCTAAGATTAAAAGGTGAATTTTGAAATTTAAATTGAAGATTTATGGTAGATAGTGCTACCATTGAAATTTAAGATTTTTTAAATAGAAATGTAAGATTTTGAAATTGAAATTGAGGATTTTGAAATTGAAATTTTAACTCCCAAGTTTTAGTGCCCCGGGCCCCGGCGTGTGGGTACAAAAGACCAAATTTAACAAGGAGTCACATGTCACATGGCGGCACAGTGACAGAGCCTCGAGATGGCATCAGTATGATGAGACCATATAGTGGCTGAATGGCTGCCTGGAGTTTGTGGCAACATGGAGAGACCATATAGTGTCTGCATGACACAGCCTGGAGTGGGCTGAAGCATGAGGAGACCGTGTGGTGTCTGAACGGCACAGCCTGGAGCTGGCAGCAGCATGAGTAGACACTGGGGCTTCACAATCCCTAAAATTAAAAGATTAATGTTGAAATTTAAATTGAAGATTTATGGAAGCTAGTGCTACCATAAAATAATTTATGCCCAGGCACAGCAGCATCAGTAAACCATATATATTGGCTGAATGACACAGCCTGGAGGTGGCTGAAGCATGAGGAGACCATATAGTGGCTGAATGACACAGCCTGGAGATGGCAGAAGCATGAGGAGACCATTGAAATGTAAGAATGACACAGCCTTGAGCTGGCAGCAACATGAGTAGACACTAGGGCTTCACAATCCCTAAGATTAAAAGGTGAATTTTGAAATTTAAATTGAAGATTTATGGTAGATAGTGCTACCATTGAAATGTAAGATTTTTTAAATAGAAATGTAAGATTTTGAAATTGAATTTGATGATTTTGAAATTTGAATTTTAACTCCCAAATTTTAGTGCCCCGGGCCCTGTCGTGTGGGAACAAAAGACCAAATTTAACAAGGAGTCACATGTCACATGGCGGTACAATGACAGAGTCTGGAGATGGCATCAGTATGATGAGACCATATAGTGGCTGAATGGCTGCCTGGAGTTTGTGGCAGCATGGAGAGACCATATAGTGTCTGAATGACACAGCCTGGAGTTGACTGAAGCATGAGGAGACCATATGGTGTCTGAATGGCACAGCCTGGAGCTGGCAGCAGCATGAGTAGACACTAGGGCTTCACAATCCCTAAGACTAAAAGATGAATTCTGAAATTTAAATTGAAGATTCATGGTAGTGCTACCATAAAATTTTTTAGGTACAGGCCCAGCAGCATCAGTAAACCATATATATTGGCTGAATGACCCAGCCTGGAGGTGGCTGAACCATTTGGAGACCATATAGTGGCTGAAAGACACAGCCTGGAGTTGGCAGAAGCATGAGGAGACCATTGAAATTTAAGATTTTTAAATAGAAATATAAGATTTTTTAATTGAAATTGAGGATTTTGAAATTGAAATTTTAACTCCCAAATTTTAGTGCCCCGGACCCGGCGTGTGGGTACAAAAGACAAAATTTAACAAGGTGTCACATGTCGCATAGCGGCACAATGACAGAGCCTGGATATGGCATCAGTATGAGGAGACCATATAGTGGCTGCATGACACAGCCTGGAGTTGGATGAAGCATGAGGAAACCATATAGTGGCTGATTTCACAGCCTGGAGGTGGCTGAAGCATGAAGAGACCATTGAAATTTAAGATTCTGAAATTGAAATTTTAACTTCCAAGTTTTAGTGCTCTGGGCCCCGGCGTGTGTGTACACAGGACCAAATTTAACAAGGAGTCACATGTCACATGGCAGCACAATGAGAGAGCCTTAATGTGGCAGCAGCAGAATGAGGGCCATGCTAACTGAGGGTTGAGTCTGAGGAGCCCACTGACTGTTGACTGGGGGTGTTGGATGTCACTTGGGATGAAGTGGATGACCGAGTAAACCGATCAATCACGGCTGCTGGGTTGCTGGTCGAGACACAACTGCTAGCTGACACCGGGAGCTGAGACCTCTTGCTGCAACTCCGGCTACCACACGCCCCTACTCTGCTGTGACCTCTGCCTGCGCCTGATGAATTTAGGCCTCTGCCACTCCACTGTGCACGTCCTGGCACTACTCTGCCTGACATACTTATTGCGCATATAAGGGGAGTACAATACGCTTCACTACGCTTAAAACAGTATTCGTCTAGAACAGCAGCAGGAGTGTATTATTGGCTGTCCTTTCACAGTATATAGACCCTTGACAGATTAATGGGTACAAAATAGTACAATACTTAGATGTAGGTTTGTGGTATGCACTTATGTGGGCAGAAAAATGTGCTACAGTACGCTTATAAATACTTATTTTTACCTGTGTCCCAGATTCAAAAATTCCTTTATAATCAGAAAATGTCAGAATACCAAGTGACATGCAAAATAAGAAAATTATACATATGTTCTCTGAAGAAAAGGATCCTTCATTAGATGACAATATGAGTATTGTGTGTTCCAGTGACATTAGCTCATCGGAGGAACAGAAAAACATGATACAACAAATTAATTCTGCAACTGAAGAACCACAACAAAGAATGAACGACTTTAAGCCTACTGGAGCTGAGGAGCTTAAAAATTGTAAATCTACCACCTGGGATAGTCAGTCAATTCCAACAGCTGATGGTCAGTATCCACAGTTCCCTGTTTCTGCTAGTCCTTGGCAATATTTCTTTTATTACTGGTATCAACATGGCAATAATGCTGGGAGAGTAACTCAAGGATAACCACATGTTTCATGCAATACACAGTCAACTAATCCTTATAATCAGTCATCTGCATTTGCAGTGCCAATTTCAATAATGCAAACCAGCCTTACTCTGATTTCAATGGACAGATTCAAGCACAGATCTATTCAGTTTCTGGCCCCTATGGTCTAGAGTTTTCCTCAGGGCTCTTGCTTAAAGTGTCTATAATTATTTTATATATTTGTTTGTTAGGAGTCACAATATATGATTGTGTTGTTTTGTAATTGTTATTTGTATTTGAAAGATTTTGTGATTTAAATAATTGTGATGTGTTTGCTGTCTTCTATTAGAAAACTAAATTGACACTTTTCAGCTCTTAAATGAAAAATAAAGTCAGCACCCTTATCATCTGTTGAGCAACGATTAAAAAGTGAAATAGTTAAAAAAAACATGCCCTTTGAAAAAGTTTGGGGGGTTTGGTGTTCCCCAACAAAGGGAAATTTAAAAAAAAAATTTGCACAACACCAGCAGTACACAACAGTGCACCAGCACACAGTCGCTGTGTACTAAATACAAAATTGCACTCTTTCACAGACTATTAGGAATGGACTGCTGGGTATGCATTATACCGTCTACAGACTAGTATAATCAGTGGACCATTTGTTGTGGAACAAAGAGGGCAGAAAAATGCCCTACAGTACGCTTAATAAACGTAATGGAGTAAAACACCAGCCGGTGATTACTTTTGGCTGTCCTTTCACAGTATGTAGGCCATTTACAGAGTAACAGGTACAAAATAGTACACTACTTAGATGTAAGTATGTGGTACGCACTTATGAGGGCAGAAAAATGAGGTACAGTACGCTTAAAAAAACTTATTTTAGCAAAATACCAGCCGGTGATTACTTTTGCCTGGACTTTCACAGTATCTAAGCCCTTGACAGATTAACCCCTTAAGTACTCAGCCCATTTGGACCTTAAGGACTAAGACAATTTTATTTTTACGTTTTCGTTTTTTCCTACTCCCCTTCAAAAAAATCATAACTCTTTTATATTTTCATCCACAGACTAGTATGAGGGCTTGTTTTTTGCGCAACCAGTTTTCCGTTGTAATGCCATCACTCACTTTACCATAAAATGTATGGCGCAACCAAAAAAATACTATTTGTATGGGGAAATTAAAAAGAAAACCTCAATTTTGCAAATTTTGGAAGGTTTTGTTTTCACGCCGTACAATTAATGGTAAAAATGACATGTGTTCTTTATTCTCTGGGTCAATACGATTAAAATGATACCCATGATTATACACTTTTCTATTACTGCTGCGCTTAAAAAAAATCGCAAACTTTTTAACCAAATTAGTACGTTTAAAATCCCCCTATTTTGAAGACCTATAACTTTTTAATTTTTCGGTATAAGCGGTGGTATGAGGGCTCATTTTTTGCGCCGTGATCTGTACTTTTTATTAATACCATATTTGCTTATACAAAACTTTTA
Source organism: Hyla sarda (assembly GCF_029499605.1). Taxonomy (NCBI): domain Eukaryota; kingdom Metazoa; phylum Chordata; class Amphibia; order Anura; family Hylidae; genus Hyla; species Hyla sarda. Next base: position 75,258,981 of record NC_079193.1, on the reverse strand, counting down.
TAAAATTTTTTATAAATTTTTTTGGGAATAAAATATTATAAAAAAGCAGCTATTTTGGATTTTTTTTTTACGTTCACGCCGTTCACCGTACAGGATCATTTACATTTTATTTTAATAGTTCGGATATTTACACATGCGGCAATACCAAATATGTATATAAAATCATTTTTTTACACTTTTTGGGGGTAAAATAGGGAAAATGGGACAATTTACGTTTTTATTGGGGGAGGGGGTTTTTCACATTTTTTTAACTTAATTTTTTTACTTTTTTTACTTTTATTTTTACACTCTTATAGTCCCCATAGGGGACTATTTATAGTAACCATTCGATTGCTAATGCTGTTCAGTGCTATTTATAGGACACAGCACTGATCATCATTATCAGTCATCTTCGGCTCTGGTCTGCGGGAAGGCAGATCAGAGCAGAAGACTCCCGGAAGGCAGCGGAGCCAGGTGAGGGGACCTCCGTCTGCCGTGCAGGATGATCGGATCGCCGCGGCAGCGCTGCGGGCAATCCGATCATCCTGTTAAGTGACCGTGATGCTGCAGATGCCATGATCTGTATTGATCACGGCATTTGAGGGGTTAATGGCGGACATCCGCGGGATCACGGGAGTCCGCCATTACCGGCGGGTCCCTGGCTGCGATCCACAGCCGGGACCTGCCGTGCATGATGCCGGCATCGCTCCGATGCCCGCGGTTATGCTCAGGACCTAAATGTACGTCCTGGTGCGTTAAGTACCACATCACCAGGACGTACATTTACGTCCTGCGTTGTTAAGGGGTTAACAGGTATAAAATAGTACACTACTTAGATGTACATATGTGGTATGCACTTATGAGGGCAGAAAAATGCGCTACAGTACGCTTAAAAACTCAGTATTTTTGTAAAATACCAGCCGGTGATTACTGTTGCCTGGACTTTCACAGTATCTAGGCCCTTGACAGATTAACAGGTACACAATAGTACACTACTTAGATGTACGTATGTGGTATGCAGTTATGCACTTATGAGGGCAGAAAAATGCGCTATTGAACGCTTCAAAAATTATTTGAGTAAAACACCAGCCGGTGATTCATTTTGGCTGTCCTTTCACAGTATGTAGGCCCTTGACAGATTAACAGGTACAAAATTGTACACAACTTAGATGTAGGTATGTGGAATGCACTTATGAGGGCAGAAAAATGCACTCCAGTACGCCTAAGAAAGTATTTGTGTACAACACTAGCCGGTGAGTACTTTTGCCTGGCCTTTCACGTTATCTAGGCCCTTGAGACTTTAACAGGAACAAAATAGTACACCACTTGTACATATGTACATATGTGGTATGCACTTATGAGGGGAGAAAAATGCGCTCCAGTACGCTTAAAAAGTATTTATGTACAACACCAGCAGTAGACACCAGTGCGGCAGCACACAGTCGCTGTGTACTACACTCAAAATTGCACTTTCTCTCTCAATCTCACTCCCTTCCCTATCAGTGCTTCTAGTCAGGATTTGTACATGAGCTGTATTGCGGCTTTTGTGTGCAACACACTATGCAACACCCTGCTCTCTATCCCTCTCTGTGATAGAATGCTGCAGTAAGAATGCTTTTCTGTGCAAAACACACTGCAATCTGTCCCTCTGTGCAACAGAACACTGATGTGACTAGGAGGTGAACTGCTGCTTGAAAAAAGCTTTTCTGGCCCACACACAGCACTATCTGTCCCTATCTATCTCTCTGCAATGAAAGGCTGAAGTGACTGGCTGCAATATGGCTGCTGATTATATAGGGCTGTGACATCACAGGGGTAACTGGCTGCTGATTGGCAGCATGCTGCATGTGATTCAGGGTCATCCCGCGCACCCTTGTTCCCACCTTCCCAGGATTCCTTGCCTCATGTCCTCACATGTGTATCCGCCATTTTAGATGCCCTAGAGCCTAGAACGCACTAAAAGGAGTTTAATGAAGGGATTCCCGTAATCGAATCGTGCCGATATTCGCATTAGTTGCGAATCAAATTTTTCCTGTAGTTCGTAACGATTTCGGATTTGTCAGATTCAATCCGTTCATCCCTAGTCAATATCGTTTTATGAAAGTTTTTTTTTAAGTTATGGAAAATGTAATCTCCCGACCCCAGAGCTACAAGACAAGTGCTTACAACTGAGCCATCATAATGCCAATATTTTCTAAAATGTGTTAAGACAGAGAGATTTTTTTTCTTCTATTGCTGAATTCAGGATTTGGTAATGATTTTACGAATGCGTCTGGCCGAGAAGTCTGCAGCAATCTACTCACCTGCAGGTAATCCCAGAACATCATTTGCCATTAACGTAGCCATGATTAGAACCAGTAAGCCAGTGAAGTAATGGAGGGAGCTGTGTATAACTGGATATGAATAATAGCATTTGAGACAGTTGCAGGTTCAAGGCAAAAACATCTTTTGACTCTGCCATCTGGATCCGTGAGCCATCAATCAGACCTTCGTTGCCACAGCTGCTGTTCATTTTTGCTGTAGGAGACGTGAAAAAAATAAAGCAACGGGACATGGGCATTACCAAGAGCAGCAGCTGGAGCTCCGGTTTGTCATCATTTGCTGCAAAGATTAAACAGTTATCTGTTCTGTTGGAATAGATATGGAGGCGATATGACCGGTAATAAATCCCTTCTGGTCAAACATTTATCTTGCTGCTGAATATATAAATCTGATTTATCCCTCAATAAGATTCCAAGTCTAGTGAGTCAAGTCATCTAACCCCAAAGTAATCTTTCTAATTAGCTGGAGGAGTCTATGGAGAGGGTTTAGCTGTATCACGATTTGTGACACATAGGAAAACATGGAAATACTCAAACAGAAAACACCAATTTTTCGTGATGGTTTGGCTGATGTGCAAAGAATGAGAAGAATTAAGGATTGTGTATTACATTTGGTTCACCTATTATTTGGCACGAAGTTCTACGTAGTAGAAAAAACCTATATAAATTAGGTATTTTAATCCTAAGGACGTACAGAATAAACATATGTGGCATTGTTACCGAAAGGTGCACTGGCTAGAAACGGAAGTCTCCTTTGAACACTGGTTTTTGTTTTTTCAATTTTGCTCTACAAATAATTTTTTGTTTGTTTCACTGTACATTTGGAGGTAAATTGAGCGATTTCACTACAAAGTACAATTGATGATGCAAAAAACAAGCCTACATATGGGTCTTTAGATGGAAAAATAGAGTTATGTCAATTAGAAGGTGAGGAGGAAAAAACGAAATCTCAAATAAAAATAATGGCTCAGTCCTGAAAGGGTTAAGTAGAAATATGTCTACAGTCTGTACATTTATATTGCAATAGTTAGAAATTGATTAGTACACAAACAACCCAAAAGGGGTATTCTAGGATTTTTTTTCTTTCAGCCTTTGAGTTCATGTCTCACGTCCGGGGTAGGGAAGAGTGCAGACAGGGGTTTGAGTGTAGACTTTTAATTTTCTATTTCTAACTAGATGTAATTACGTTTTGTGTTTTTCACTTTTTGTAGTTGGAAGAAATTTATATTCATTACTATTTACTTTCTACTACAGCCTAAACTGTCCTCTTGCAACTTGAAGAATTGCCCCAGTCACAAAGAAATTACCCTGTGCTTTATCAATACCTGCATCCAAACCCCTGTCCCTACCAACTTGGGTGATTTATCCTATACGGCAACCCCCAACTGGACAACAGTGGACTAAGTGCAGTGGCTGGACGAATGGAGTCAGCAGGAAAACGGGAGTAAAACCAGGTCTGTTTATTGTACAAATATGCAACACTTTCACTGCGCATGCGCAGCTTAACCAGGCATCATGATGCCTGATGAAGCTGCGCATTCCCGGCGAAACGTGTTGCATCTTTGCACAATAAACAGACCTGGTTTTTACTCCTGTGTTCCTGCTATCTCCATTCGTGCAGCGCCAAAGTAATTCCAGTACACTTCCAGTCACCATTTTGATTACATCTCCTTCAGGAAGGATGCGGACAATATATTGTTTCCATGCGCTCTCCATTGTTGTGTGTGAGTTCACACAACCTGCTTTGGTAAGCGGCTGTTGGTTCCCCTCCCCACCCTGCCATCTCGAGATCCTACACACAGAGTGCCTTCTGCTTTCTCTTTTTAAGTGCAAGGGCGTCAGAGTAATCAGAATAGTCAGGCAATCCGGGTCAACAACAAATACCCTCTTCCAGTCACTGGGCACCAGGGGTCTCTGGCTGCCAGCTTGCAGGAGGAGGTATCTTTGCATCTATGTATTGTCTGACTCTGACATAGAGTTTTATATTTTGGCACTGAGTTCAGCATCACTATACTGGTTGGAAGGAAAAAGATTGTAATTCTGAAAAGGAAGTGTTTGGGCAACAGGCAGGGAGAGAGTGTATACCCAAGGAGCCTGTTCCCATCTGTGTGTATAGTATGCCCTGATTCAGGCACTAAGGAGCCTGCTGGTTGGCTGGGGGACAAGTGGCCAACAGCCTGACAAAAGCTGAGGGAAGTAGCCACTATGCCACTATAGGCTATAGATGAAGTCTGAGATAGTGGAAGTGCATTACATAAAGCCAATAACGTGTTTGTGAGACACTGTTAATAATTGGGGGTGGGGTGGGGGGCATTGCTAAAGAGATGTCAGCTCAGGAATTGAGTTATTTATGGCTGATCTATGGCTTAAAGAAAGGCCTTCTATGTGTTACCCTTTCCATGCCATTTGCATGACCTTAGGGCCAGTTCTCTACCCTCATTTTGGACATATTATCTTGAAGACCTACAAAGAAGTTGCATGGTCTGTGGTATGCATTCCTTTGACCTTTATTATGAGATCCTTCACCAGGCATAGCACTGGTGAACCAACTCTAGGAGAAACCTCATTGATCAAAGGTGTACAGACAACTTAGGGACCTTTTACACTGGGCGACAGAGGAGGATAATAAAATCCAATAGAGAACCTTTACAAGGCTCCATTAATCATGTGGCCCTTAAACTTTATTATTCTCGGCTGCACATCTCCTGTTTACAGGCAATGTGCTACCAATGATGATGATTTTATTGGCCAAACAAAAGATCCAATCAGCCAATGAACGAGTGATTGCTCTTTCTGCTGATCACTGCCCCTTTACACAGGCCAGTTGTCAAGAGCGAGAATTTGCCTGATAATGGGCCGTGAAAATCTATGCTACAATAATATAAACACAAAGGTCAAACCAATTCGTTTTGGCCAATTTTGATTGTGAGCAATAGTGTAACAACATCTGAACATCTGTTTAAAAGAGCTGCAGTGCTCATGCATGTGCCGCAACCTCTTCAATGTTTACCAGCACTTAAACCTCCATCACCAATCTATGTGTAGAGATGGTGCAAGGTACTGCAGTGTTGCCCCAAACGGGACAAAACCACAATATCTTGCAGTAAAACCAAATAGGAGCCGCTGCATGGCCATACAGAAAGCCAAGTGCTCGTTTACACCTGTCAGTTATTGGACTTTTTCATTGTACTAGTGTTTTCAAGACACTGATAAAATTTAATCAAGATACCTTCTCACAATTTATATTAAATTATATGAACAGTCAATTCAGGAAACATGAAAACAGGGGTCATTGGCATAGTCAGTATCTGATAAGAGGGTCCTGTAGGCCCCTCTTGGCGCACAAATTCGCTATTGCTATGCCATTGCTCACTGCTGGACTAAACATTCAAGTCTTACTGTTGTGGGTGTCAGAACCCCACATAGAATGGGGGGGGGGGGGTTATGGGGTACTCCTCCCCTGGACATCTTATCATAAGATGTCTGATCGCCGGGGTCCCGCCGCTGTATATTTCACTGACCAAGGTGCTGAACCACTTTGTGTAATATTGAGCATTTCTCATCATTTTATAGACATGTAATTGTTAGTAGCCAGAAAAATTGAAGTAAATATGCTTGTACTGTGATAATGTGATAATTTCTCACAAATACAGTGTGTTCAGTGTTTTCGGAGGCTGCACTGGGTATTGTTCATCTCTGGAAAAAATCATCCTATAGACAGAAAACAGTAATATAATAAAGAAGCCTAAATTCCTGTTATTGTAATCCGCATAATTTACTTTATGTCAGATGCTTCTTTCTTGATTATGCATTGAGAAAATCAGCAAGATCCAAAGTATAATAGGTCTATTTGTACCACATGTAACATCAAATGTGATTATTACAAGGGAAATGTGTGGAAACACCTTCTCTACTGTTTTCCTCAGTAATTTTACTAATTATTACACCATTCTTTTAATGTTTGAGTCACTTTCAACGGCATTAGCCAAAGGAAGTGGCACCCAAATGAATGTGTTTAGCTACCAAAGTAGCGATCAAATTACTATTTCTTTATTTATGTTATAGAAAAGTGGATACTTGGCTTACTGTGTTGTATTTGATTTTATTACTATAACACCTTTTATAAAGCAATTTTACCCAGATATGAAAATTCTGAGCTGCACATTCTTGACTATATGGTGTTATTGGTAATAAAGAAATTAATTCTATTTTAATAAACATTTTCTACTTATTTTTTAAATACAGGAGTACTGGAACCTGAAACAAACTTAAACTGTTGAATGTATTTATATGTTATTAACAATATTAGTAATGTATAGAAAATAGCTCCAGTTTCAATGAGGTAAATGGAACCAAGTTGTAATGCCACACACAACACAAATAAACTTAGTTTTTCTATTCCTGAATAACCCTTTTAAATTAGAAATATTGTGTAAATGATATTGGTCAGTGATTTAGGTAAACGTACAGACAGTAGAAACACCACAGGGTAACCGACACATTTCAGACTTTACTTGTTCTTATTCAGGACCATTGATAAGGACAAGTAAACACTAATCATATCAGTTTCTTTGGGGAGATGTCTGTATGTGTACCTTACTTAAAATGTCACCATCCTAGGAAATGTGTACTAATTGTGAAAAAGGATTCTAATAAAGGGGAATAATTTTCTATATAAGAGTGCTAAATTTCCTCCTGTCCTCCTGAATCTTCTAAGCTTTGCCCAGTACAACTAAACAATTATATCTGATAAATCAAAACATACTCCTGCATGAAGATTATATGCTCCGAAACGTGTGTTGGAGTGGTGCTATCCCGGTTCCTACATCACTGCAGCACGTGCAGTGTGTTGGGTCTGTATGGTCTCCTTACCATAGTTTTCGTCTCTTGGCACTTTATAGACTTGGCATTTTTATAAAAATTTTCAAAATCTGAATTTTTCAGGGACCAGTTCAGTTTTGAAGTGGATTTGAAGGGCCTTCATATTAGAAATACCCCACAAATGACCCCATTATAAAAGCTGCACCCCTCAAAGTATTTAAAATGACATTCAGTAAGTGTGTTAACCATTTAGGTGTTTCACAGGAATAGCAGCAAAGTGAAGTGAAGAAAATTCAAAATCTTCATTTTTTACTCTCGCGTGTTCTTGTAGACCCAGTTTTTTAATTTTTACAAGGGGTAATAGGAGAAAAAGCCCCCCAAAATTTGTAACTCAAAATTTGTAACTCATTTCTCTCGAGGAAGTAAATACCTCATATGCCTATGTCAAGTGTTCGGCGGGCGCAGTAGAGGGCTCAGAAGGGAAGGAGCAACAATGGGATTTTGGAGAGTGAATTTTGCTGAAATGGTTTTTGGGGGGCATGTTGCATTTAGGAAGCCCCTGTGGTGCAAGAACAGCAGAAAAAAACCCACATGGCATACCATTTTGGAAACTAAACCCCTCAAGGCACATAACAAGGGGTCCAGTGAGCCTTAACACCCCACAAGTGTTTGACGACTTTTCGTTTAAGTCGGATGTGTAAATGGAAAAAAAAATCACAAAAGTGCAGTTTTTCCCCAAAATTTACAATTTTTACAAAGGGTAATGGGAGAAAATGCGCCCCAAAATTTTTAACCCATCTCTTTTGAGTATGGAAATACCCCATGTTAGGACGTAAAATGCTCTGCGGGCGAACTACAATGCTCAGAAGAGAAGGAGTCACATTAGGAAGCCCCTATGGTGCAAGAACAGCAAAACAAAAAGTGGGGTAAAGTGAGCCTTAACACTCCACAGGTGTTTGCTGACTTTTTGTTAAATTTGGATGTGTAAATGAAAAAAAAAATGTCACTAAAATAGTTTTTTTCCCCAAATTTACATTTTTAAAAGGGGTAATAGGAGAAAATGACCCCTTATATTTGTAACCCCATTTCTTCTGAGTATGGAAATACCCCATGTGTGGATGTCAAGTGCTCTGCTGGTGCACTACAATGCTCAGAAGAGGAGGAGCGCCATTGAGCTTTTGGAGAGAAAATTTGTTTGAAATAGAAGTCAGGGGCCTTGTGCGTTTACAAAGCCGCCCCGTGGTACCAAAACAGTGGACCCCCCTCCACATGTGACCACATTTTGGAAACTACACCCGTCACAGAATTTAATAAGGGATTCAGTGAGCATTTACACCCCACTGGCGTTTGACAGATCTTTGGAACAGTGGGCTGTGCAAATGAAAAATTACATTTTCCAAAAAATTCAAAAATCTGTCAGACACCTGTGGGGTGTAAATGCTCACTGCACCCCTTATTACATTCCATGAGGGGTGTAGTTTCCAAAATGGGGTCATATGTGGGGGGGGGTCCATTGTTCTGGCACTATGGGGTTTTGTAAACGCACGTGGCCTTCAATTCCAGACAAATTTTCTCTTCAAAAGCCCAATGGCGCTCCTTCTCTTCTGAGCATTGTAGTTTGCCAAAAGAGCCCTTTACATCCACATATGGGGTATGTTTTTCTCAGAAGGAATGGGGTTACAAATTTTGGGTGGCTGGTTTCCTACTTTCCCTTGTGAAAATGTAAAAAAATAAAGGGTAACACCAGCATTTTTGTGAATTTTTTTTTTCATTTTCCCATCCAACTTTAATGAAAATTCGTCAAACACCTGAGAGGTGTTAAGGCCCTTGTTACATTCTGTGAGGGGTGTAGTTTCCAAAATGGGGTCACATGTGGGTATTTATTTTTGTGCGTTTATGTCAGAACTGCTGTAAAACCAGCCACCCCTGTGCAAATCACCAATTTAGGCCTCAAATGTACATAGTGCTCTCTCACTCCTGAGCCTTTTTGTGCGTCCGCAGAGCATTTTACGCCCACATATGGGGTGTTTCCATACTCAGGAGAAATTGCGTTACAAATTTTGGGGGTCTTTTTTTCACCAGCATGTTAGAGTAAAATTTGTACACTAACAGGCTGGTGTAGCCCCCAACTTTTCCTTTTCACAAGGAATAAAAGGAGAAAAATCCCCCCAAAATTTGTAGTGCAATTTCTCCCGAGTATGGAAATACCTCATATGTGGCACTAAACTGTTTCCTTGAAATACGACAGGGCTCCGAAGTGAGAGAGCGCCATGCTCATTTGAGGACTAAATTTGGGATTGCATAGGGGTGGACATAAGGGTATTCTACGCCAGTGATTCCCAAACAGAGTGCCTCCAGCTCTTGCTAGACTCCCAACATGCCTGGACAGTCAGTGGCTATCCATAAATGCTGGTAGTTGTTGTTTTGCAACAGCTGGAGGCTCCGTTTTGGAAACACTGCCGTACGATAGGTTTTTCATTTTTATTAGGGGGGACAGTGTAAGGGGGTGTATATGTAGTGTTTTACCCTTTATTTTGTGGTAGTGTAGTTTAGTGTTTTTAGGGTACATTCACACTGGCGGGGGTTACGGTGCGTTTCCCGCTAGGAGTTTGCGCTGCCGCAAAAAATTTGCCGCAGCTCAGACTTGAAGCAGGGAACCCACTGTAAACCCACCTGTGTGAATGTACCCTAAAACAATACACTACCACAAAATAAAGGGTAAGCCACTACGGCAGGGACCGAAATTCCCATGGGCGTACAGGTACGCCCTTGGTCCTTAAGTACCAGGGAGCGAAGGCGTACCTGTACGCCCTTGGTCCCTAAGTTGTTAATATAATTATTATGTAAATAAAACTTTAACTGTGAAAAATATATATCTAGATTAATTAGTAGGATTTATGGTTTGTACTTTGGGGAAATTTTCGTATTGCACAGTGGGGAAGAGATGTTCCAGTATTAATATGAATGGGAATCCTGTTGCAAATTAAGAGACAATTACTATAGTATCTTTCAAAACAACAATTCATTGTTACAGCCCAGAGCATTAATAGTATTAGACATTTCAGTACCAGACCTTCATCAATTGCTCTGCGAGTTGAGTGATGGTGACTCCTATCACCCACATGTGTAAAGAGGGAATGCCTTTACATCACAATTGAGGAAGGTCTGAGACGGAGTAAAACATGTAATACAATTAATGCTTTGGATGGCGACTTCTCATAAATTTTTGTTTTGAAGGATACTATAATAAACATAGCTCTTAATTTGCAAGATTAACATAAGGTGTGCTGTGGATTTATTCTGACATATTAATTACTATATATTATTTATGTTAATGTCTACATATATTTTAACCAAATTAAATGAGTGATTGAACATTTTAATTTATTAAAATAAATAATAGAAGGAAATGTCAGCATTGTATTGAACACATAAAGACAAACAAACAATAGCTCATCATTGTAATTTGAGTTCCTTATAGCTCTTTCTGACTCATTTAAAGAAAATCTGTCAGTTTTCTGGATGTAAAAAATGTAAACAAAAACAAAGACGTGGTCACAAATGGCTGGAGGTGCTCAACCCCAAATGCAGTTGTTCATTTATACTGGGGGAGCAGATTCTGCCCTTGTGGTCTGTTGCTAGGGGCAATCGCCAGCATAAAAATGCATACAATGGAGGATGTCTGCAGTGGACTACAAGTGCCACAATAAGATCCTACACCAGATAGACAGTGTGGATGTGTAACAATTAGAAAAATAGAGGAATTTTGATGCACTATTGTGGTAGATGTAAACAACGACATTGGCTAACCCTCAACACTGATGTTAAAATTGAGACATTAGCCTGCATATCCTTGTATGAAGAACATACCTGAGCCCACACACCAATGCCAAGGTTTCTCAAGTGACACGGGGGCTGTGAGTCGGCCTAATGCTGCCTTAATTGCCCACTGGCCCCTGGTTTTGTTTATCACGCACAGGTGGATTTAGTGTTAGGTCCCGTGCCACTTGAGAAACCTTGGCGTTGGTGTGCGGGCTCAGGTATGTCCTTCATAAAAGGATATACTGGCTAATGTCTCAATTTTAACATCAGTGTTGAGGGTTAGCCAATATCATTGTTTACATCTACCACAGTAGTGCACCTAAATTCTTGTATTATTCTAATTGCTACACATCCACACCGTCTATCTGGTGTAGGATCTATTTGTGGCACTTGTAGTCTGCTGCAGGCATCCTCCATTGTATGCATTTTTATGCTGGGGATTGCCCCTAGCAACAGACCACAAGGGCAGGATCTGCTCCCCCAGCATAAATGCACAACTGCATTTGGGGTTGAGCACCTCCTGCCATTTGAGACCATGTCTTTGTTGTTGTCTAAACTTTCTACTCGGAGGTGTTTAAACTCCATATGTAATGCGCCTTGAACATCTTCCAGGCAGCATTAAGGTTCACCTGTGAGGCCGGCAACTATATCAGCCAACATAGGTGGGGCTTGTAGTCTGCCTCCCTCCTCCCATTATATGTGTGCTCAGCCACACTGGAGGGTACCTGGGAGGAGGCTGTGAGTCGGCCTAATGCTGCCGTAGTTGCCCACTGGCCCCTGGTTTTGCTTATCACGCACAGGTAGGTTTAGTGTTAGGCCCCGTGCCACTTGAGAAACCTTGGCGTGGTGTGCGGGCTCAGGTATGTCCTTCATACAAGGATATACTGGCTAATGTCTCAATTTTAACATCAGTGTTGAGGGTTAGCCAATGTCATTGTTTACATCTACCACAGTAGTGCACCTAAATTCCTGTATTATAGTTTTCTGGATGTGTCAGTTTTAGTACATACTTACATTCTCTATGTACTTACGAAGCTGGACAAATGTTTCTTAAAATCTGTGCTGTCCTGTTTCTTAATTATTCTGCTAAAAAATGTATGAAGAAACTGACAAATGGGTGTTACCAGCTGTGAGTGTGTCCTTGTACACCCTCCCACTTTAGAAACAGTGCTTGACTGTGGTGACACACTCCTTCCAAAAGGGAATCGGTAACACCCAGTTATCAATGTATTTGTTACATCCAGCGCATGAGAGTCCCAGCCCATTTCTCACCTCGGTGTTCATCTCCTTCCTCCATCCTTCCTCAGCGCCGGCGAGTGTGCCCCCACCTCCTAGGGCGAGCGCGCCAGAGCTCTCTGATTTAAAGGGCCAGTGCGCCCGTAATTATGTTTTGCACCTGCACCGTTTAAAAAAAATAAAATATCTGCACTTCCCATCACTCCCTGCTGGATCTTTGTTGCCCCCAGTGCCCTAGAGAAAGTGTTTGTTTGTTTAGCCTTGCCTTGTTCCAGACCATTCCGTGACCTGACCTTGCTCCTTGCTGCCTGCCTATAGACCTCCTGCTACGTTCCTGACTACGCTGTTGTGCCGCCAGCCCAGACCGCCTGCTATCCAGACCCCATCTTGCCTAATTCCTCCTGTGCCTCGCATCACCTCAGCCACCTGTGTGGTCGAGTCGTGCCAGGGGTAGCGACCTGGGTGCCGCCTGCCGCAGCAAGACCATTCCACTTTGCAGCAGGCTCTGGTGAAAACCAGCGGCACCTGTGTCATCTGCCACACAGGTCCAGTGGATCCACTACCTCCATGAGTGTCCTGCTTGCAGCCGTGAGTCTTACAGTATTCGTACATTTTTAGCAGGAATTTAAACACCCCAAAAAATTAGACATTGCTATTATAAAAAAGTTTAGGTTGTCCTGATCACAAACCTTTTTACAGTTTCTTGATAAGTCCTCCTATCCCCACTATATGTGAGTTTATAGTTTGTCTGACAATAAATATTGTGAAAATCAGATGATGGACAGGATTATACAGATTATACTGAAGAGAATGCTTTACATGGTGGGGTGTGTGGACATAGCCTTTAAGGGGAACTCCAGTGGAAAACAATTAGTTTTTAAATCAACTGCTGCCAGAAAGTTAACAATATTTGTAAATATTTCTCTATTGTTTACAAACATATTTGTAAATATGTTTCTATTTAAAAATCTTAATCTTTCCAGTATGGTGCTTTTCAGCTGCTGTATACTATAGAGTAAGTTCTTTTCTGTTTGAATTTCTTTTCTCTCTGACCACAGTGCTCTCTGCTGACACCTTTGTCCAATGTCAGGAACTGTCAGTGTCCGGAGCAGGAGCAAATCCCCATAGCAAACCTATCCTGCTCTGGACAGTTCCTGACATGTACAGAAGTGTCAGCAGAGAGCACTGTGGTCAGACTGAAAAGAAATTCAAAAAAGAAAAGAACTTCCTCTGTAGTATACAGCAGCTGATAAGAAATGGATGGATTAAGATTCTTAACCCCTTAAGGACCAAGCCCATTTTGGCCTTAAGGACCAGGCCAATTTTATTTTAGCATTTTCGTTTTTTCCTCCTCGCCTTCTAAAAATCATAACTCTTTTATATTTCCATGCACAGACCCCTATGAGGGCTTGTTTTTTGCGAGATCAATATGCGTGAAGAATAAGTATGTTTAAAATTACCCTTCTTTGACCACCTATAACTTTTTCATTTTCCCGTATACGGGGCACAATGAGGGCTCATTTGTTTTGCGCCGTGATCTGTAGTTTTTATCGGTACCACTTTTGCATATATTTAACTTTTTTATCACTTTTTATTAATTTCACATTTTTTTTTACACTTTTATAGTCCCCATAGTGGACTATTTATAGCAATCATTGGACTGCTTATACTGCTGTTCTGCATACTGCTGCGACTGCATATATGCTGTTCTGCTCAGAGATTCTCCTGCACTAATCTAGCATTGGTGTGAATGGATCTTCCAGTGACGGAATTTAAGTGGTGGAAAATTCCACTGTGAAAATTTACACGCCAAAAAAATTAACATGTACTTTCTTTCTGCGGGCCCATGTGCCGATTGCATTGCTGTCAATGGTGATGCCACAGGTCTGCAGTCTTGCGCCGAAGGATTGCAGGGGCGGCCGCTCTGACAAAATCTCTGATAAGGCACATCTTATGTCAGGGATTCTGCAATGTGAACATACACTTAAAGGAGTAGGACCCCCGTGATCTCAGCTGCGGCACCTCAGTCATCCATACAGAGCGAACTCCAATCCGTGCTGGATGACTGGCGATCACAGCCACCATGCCCCCTCCATTCATGTCTATGAGAGGAGGCTCAACGACTATGTACTAGCCGACTATGAGAGGAGGCTTGACAACTATGTACTATCCGTCACACCTCCTCCCATAGACATAAATAGAGGGGACGTGGGGAGACATCATGAATACGGAAGCTCCAAGCTTCCCTGTTCCGGATCATGATCAGCCATCTTATCCCCTATACTTTGGATAGGGGATAAGCCTTTAAAGAGCAAAGTACTGAGAAAAGAAGCATGAGAATAATTATTTTAAGGCAATACAAGTATTTACTAAAACAGCTGTAAGAAGATATGATGGATCCTCTTTAACCCAAATGCCATCATATACAATACATCACATATTCATGTAAAGTACTTAAAGGACAACTGCAGCGTTATTACACTTATCGCCTATCCACAGAATAGGGTAAAAGTGTTTGATCACGGGGTCCAACCGCTGGGACCCCCTGCAATCTCCTGAATGAGGCCCCTGCATTAGCGCTCAGTGAGAGCACTTATGCACGTAGCGTCGACCTAGAGAGGTTGACGGTTACTCCCCCTCCCCATACAGTTCTATGGCTGCCTCCCCACCTCTCCCATAGAACTACGTGGAGGAGGCGTTTCGGCCACGGCATCATGCTGTGGTCAGCACGCCTCCTGCATGGCAGAGCCCTGGCCCCATGCAGGAGATCACAGGGGGTCCTAGCGTTCGGACCCCCCGTGATCAAACACATATCCCCTATCCTGCGGCTAGGGGATAAGTTGTTTTCTGCCACAGATGGCCTTTAAGACAGCTGATCTGTATATTCCCAGAAAAAAGTCTCCTTTTTAATGAATGACACTAATGTCAGCCAGGTCTGTGTCAAAATTATGTCTGGTGTCAATTTTTGCTTTCAACTTTACAAGTCTCTAAGACCCCAATCCATCTTGTAGTTGTCTTTTAATCCAAAATCGGTAACCTTACACATTTACAATGTCTTGTATTAAAGGGGTACTCCACTCCACATTTTCTTTTAAATTACTACTTAACCCCGGACCAAGGACGTACCGGTACGTCCTTGGTCCTGCTCTCCTGATATAACGCGGGGTTACACGGTAACCCCGTATCATATCCCGGCGGGCCCGGCATCATAGTGAAGCAGGGACCCGCCTCTAATAGCACGCAGCACCGATCGCGGCGCCGCGCGCTATTAACCCTTTAGCCGCGCGCTCAGAGCTGAAACCGAAAGCTAAAACCGAAAGCAAAAGTTGCCGGTTAACTCATTGGGCTGTTCGGGATAGCCGCGGCGAAATCGCGGCATCCCGAACAACTTACAGGAAAGCGGGAGGGCCCCTACCTGCCTCCTCGCTGTCCGATCGCCGAATGACTGCTCAGTGCCTGAGATCCAGGCATGAGCAGTCATGCGGCAGAATCGTCGATCACTGGTTTCCTATGAGAAACCAGTGATCAATGATGAAGATCAGTGTGTGCAGTGTTATAGGTTCCTATGGGACCTATAACACTGCAGAAATAAAGTGAAAAAAAAAAGTGAATAAAGATCATTTAACTCCTCCCCTATTAAAAGTTTGAATCACCCCCTTTTCCCATAAAAAAAAACACAGTGTAAATAAACATAAAAATAAAGATATATGGTATCACCGCGTGCGTAAATGTCCGAATTATAAAAATATATCATTAATTAAACCGCTCGGTCAATGGCGTGCGCGCAAAAAAATTCCAAAGTCCAAAATAGGGCATTTTTGGTCACTTTTTATATAATTTAAAAATGAATAAAAAGCGATCAATAAGTCCTATCAATGCAAAAATGTACCGCTAAATGCAAAAATACCACTAAAAACTTCAGATAACGGCGCAAAAAATGAGCCCTCATACCGCCCCATAAACAGAAAAATAAAAAAGTTATAGGGGTCAGAAGATGACAATTTTAAACGTATTAATTTTCCTGCATGTAGTTATGATTTTTTCCAGAAGTCTGACAAAATCAAACCTATATAAGTAGGGGATCATTTTAATCATATGGGCCTACAGAATAAAGATAAGGTGTCATTTTTACCGAGAAATGTACTACGTAGAAACGGAAGCCCCCAAAAGTTACAAAACAGCGTTTTTTTTTCAATTTTGTCACACAATGATTTTTTTTCCATTTCACCATAGATTTTTGGGCAAAATGACTGACATCATTACAAAGTATAATTGGTGGCGCAAAAAATAAGCCATCATATGGATTTTTAGGTGCAAAATTGAAAGAGTTATGATTTTTTAAAGGCAAGGAGCAAAAAACGAAAATGCAAAAACGGAAAAAACCCCGGTCCTTAAGGGGTTAAACTACATTACTTCTATTAAAAATCTTAATCCATCCAGTATTTATGCTGTATACTACAAAGGAAGTTCTTTTCCTTTTGAATTTCCTTTCTGTCTGACGACAGTTCTCTCTGCTGACACCTCTGTCCAGAGCAGGATACGTTTGCTAGGGGGATTTTATCCTGCCATGGACAGTTCCTGAGACAGACAGAGGTGTCAGCAGAGAGCACTGTGGTCAGACAGAAAGGAAATTCAAAATAAAAGAACTTCCTCTGTAGTATACAGCAGCTGATAACTACTGGACGGATTAAGATTTTTTTAATAGAAGTCATTTACAAATCTGTTTAACTTTCTGGCTCCAGTTGATTTAGAAGAAAATGTTTTCCAGTGGAGTACTCCTTTAAGCCTTCAATGATAAACTAGATTCATTTTCTAACCTATACTTACTTATTCCTCTCCATGCTGACTGATATGTAAGTATGTCTAGCAAGGTAAGATCTGTGCAGGAGTTTTAAGTTTATAATATCGAATTATATTATAATATAATACAATAATATTAATACCACTAATAATAACATTATGAATCATAATTACAATGATAACATTATTATTATTAATAATAATGATATTATACATAAATAACAACAATAATAATAATAATTATAATAACTATCATTATTATTATTACTATTATTATTATTGAATATAATTTGTATGTATCCCTTTTCTTAATTATTTCATTACTTTATTCAAAGTTTACTTAATAAAAGTAGGTGCATGAGTATCAGTTGTACAAGAAAATCTGTGTTCTTCAATGTCGACACTGTGATTTTTCGCAGTACTTAGGAGGTATAAGGAGACAGTACTAATGAGGAAGGAAAAAACGGAGGAGTGAGTGTGACAAGTAATTATGTCACCTACTTGAACGGCTTAATTAGCCTCTTTGATAATTATGACATCTCATTTGTCTTTTAATTCCACATCCTCTGAATCCCACCTTTGATTTTTCCCTCAGTCAGATAAGACGATTAGATAAGAAAAGGCTCCATTATTTCTATGAAAGAACAACTATCCTCCTCATCTGCCTGAGCTGGAGCAAGAGGCTCTCTTTACAAGTGCACTCCAAACCGGAGCCCCAACAGCTTGTGCCTGCCCTGTCTACAGAGAAAATGTTTGCTAAGCAAATTAATAGTGTAAACAGGTTGCTAGTGGGAATGCTCAGAACACTTAAGAGTGACAGCAAACAAACTGCTTTCAAGGACCGATCAAACCACTTTAGTAAACAGACATTTACAGTTTGCCGAAATAATTAACATGCTAATTAGGAAGCGGATATTTAGCGCAGCTCTACAGACCGCTCAGGGATTCAGCTGCTACCTATTTGGCAAGTAGAATTTGCCCTACAGATATGTACATAGTGGGACTCGCATATTATAATTGTTGTTACAATAGCCCATACTTGAAGTGTAATAGGCAGAAGTAACATGCAATACATCAGAGGCAAGAAGGAATTATACAAGAGGATTGACTTTCAACAAGAGCTTACCCATGTGATTCAGTGACAGGTCTTTCTTGTTAGCAGTCTTGTTATGTCATTTGGTTATACTATTTTAACCAACACACCATTCAGAAAGATCAATTATAAATGGACCACTTATGTTGTTTCAAGTCTAAAATGTAGGAAATTTCAGCCGCTGCTCCTGGACTGCCCAGGAACACCTCTAAAATGCTGAGAAATCCCTAAAATGCCCACTTGTTGAAATAATTATAATCCACCTTCAGATTTTACATACTGTACCTTACTGTACCTGTACATGGTGCTTTATGCTAATAGCATAGGGTGCTACTAAAGTACTGCCTGTCAATGGTCCTATAGACTGACTAAGCACCAGTGCATACACTGTTTTGTAACTTATTTTGCTGTACATTTACTGGGCCCTGCAAATGTTCAGTGACTCACTTACTACCTTTCCCGCCAAATATACAGTTCCCTTGAGGTGAAATAAAGTATCATACATAGAAAGACAAAAAGATACCCGCACTCACCGCGAGGAAACAGCAGACCGACTTCTATGGCATCTGAAACAGATCCGACTTCAGGCTGACAGCAGGGCGTTCAGAGTGAAGGCGACTGCCGACAAAGTTTTGTGCAGATTGTGCTTCTACCGGCCTCATACGAGGCCGGTAGAAGCGCGATCTGCGCAAAACTTTGCCGGCAGTCGCCTCCGCTCTGAGCGCCCTGCTGTCAGCCTGAAGTCGGATCTGTCCGAGATGCCATAGAAGTCGGTCTGCTGTTTCCTCGCGGTGAGTGCGGGTACCTTTTTGTCTTTCTATGTATGCTATTGAGTGACTTTGGGTTTCTTGGTTCCCAGCACCTCCGGACCCACAGACATCAGGACTCCGCATTACCACAGTGACAGAATACTAGCCTCCACAGTACATGCTGACATAATTGGTCTTTCTCCACAGCAGTGTCCTCTAGCTTGTGTTAGTTGGTGAAATAAAGTATGTATCTTCACTTACTCACATTCACAGGACCCAGTGCTCTACCCCCAGTCCAAATAATGTACTGTGGGCTGGAGATAATATGCATTGGCACTCAATGTACAGTAAGCAGTCCCCCCAGCTTCTGCTTTTCTGTGGCGTCTTACTCTATCGATGTAGGGCACCATAGAAAGTCCATACTGGAGCAGGGACTTCTGCCTTTGATAGGCATCCCTGCTCCTGTAGATAATTTCCATCTAGCCATAAACATCTAGCATAAGGTGCCACATAAAAATGAGCCATCCATCAGAACATAAGTCCCCAAAAATTGGATTCAAAGAAGTTTGAATTTTATAGGAAATATGGAATAAATTTGATTATTTTAGATCTATTTGCTCATCTCTAATGCCAATTTTAGGGTGAATTTTAGCATAAAATTAGCATATCAATTTTATATGCAATAAATATTTGTTGATAGAGACCTGCCCACTGAGGCCCCACAAATCTGAAGAAAGGAGTAGTTCTATCCTGTATTCTAAGCCATAAGATAAAGGTGTTAAATGGGCAAAATCTGTAGGGGTAACCCCATTAATTTTAGTTACCTAGCATCAAGAATTATCTGTTCTTGGCATCAATAATCCCAGTTACCAGCCTTTCCACCAATATAACTCATATCCGATTCCGAAAAATCTTTAAAAATGATCAAATGACTTGAATTGATGCTCATTTCCTTAATATGCAAATATGTTTAAATTCCTTTTCTTGCCTATATATGTATATTGTTAGCAACACCTGCATGCAGTCATTTACAATGGGAACTTTACTAGAAATGTGGCCACAGGAATCTGGTTGATCAAGGAGACAAGAGGGTCATGTGATCATTGTTACCACAGTATAGCTCAACAAAAGAGGTTATGTGTCTGGCTCTCCATTAAACTCTAGCTGGGAGGTTATTACTTAGATATGAACAAAGCGGCACTTTTAAAAGATCAAAGGGACCTGGCATTTAGATCGGGAGGATAAGACATAAAGGGACACTCAGGTGAGTGCTGGACATCTGCAAAACAAAATGACACTGCAATAAAACAAGTGCCTTTGAAATGTCTTCAGCAACTAGTAAAATAATCCTTTGCTTTTTTGTCCATTGGCGTTAATATAAAAAGTTTAATGCTTAGCTCCTAAATATAGGACATGGAGATGCATGATTATTTACAAAGTACCCTGAAATGACCCAAAAGTACAAATATTTGACATAAGGACATAGGGCAGGAAAAAAAAAGACATGCAATTATTATTTTATCATGAAATGAAGAAAATTTTGTAAAATTGTATGTTTATGGTAAAAGAGGAATGCCCAACCTATTACAATCTATCAGAGTTACTAAAGGGGTACTCCACTGTAAATTATTATTATTATTATTTTTTTTTTAAATAAACTGGTGCCAGAAAGTTAAACAGATTTTTAAATCACTTCTATTAAAAAATCTTAACCCTTCCAGTACTTATCAGCTGCTGTATGCTCCAGAGGAAGTTATTTTCTTTTTGAATTTCCTTTCTGTCTGACCCCAGTGCTCTCTGCTGGAACCTCTTTCCATGTCAGGATGTATCCAGAGCAGGATAAGTTTTCTATGGGGATTTGCTCCTACTCTGGACAGTTCCTAAAATGGACAGAGGTGTCAGCAGAGAGCACTGTGGTCAGGCAGAAAGGAAATTCAAAAAAAAAAGAACTTCTTGTGGATCATACAGCAGCTAATAAGTACTGGAAGGATTAGGATTTTTAAATAGAAGTAATTTACAAATCTGTTTAATTTTCTGGCTCCAGTTGATAAAAAAAAAAAAATCCATAAAGCATGCTCCCATGGTGACAACGGTTACTGAACGGTAACTGAAATAACTGGTGAATATTGCAGCTATATTTGTGTTTCGATAGTGCGGGTGTTTATAAAAATTTGCTTTCTAAATAACATCATATGAAACATATGTTATATTGAAGTAGTTTAAAAAATGACTTATTCGCCTTTGTACATTTCAACTGCTCCTGTTGCTACATATTTGTGATTACGCTCGCTTTTTTTAAATATCTTTTCACTTGATTGTATAATATCGTTATGATCATTGTTTATGTTCTCAGTTTCAACCTACTTGTATATTATGATCAATTGCTAACAGTGATAAATAAGTTAGAAACATTTAGGCTAGGTTCACTCTACGAAATTTGGGAGCGCAATTTCTGTTATAAATTATTCTTGGAAATTCTGCGCACAAAAATGGAATGGCATTGGGAGTTTTATAAGCCAGGCAATGACGCCTGGGTAAAATGTATGCAAATGAGAAGAATAGGGTTGCTTTCCTAATGTACTTATGATAGGTATGGGGACCTAGTTGATGTAGTTGTGCATTAACCCCTTAAGGACTCAGCCCATTTGGGCCTTAAGGACTAAGACAATTTTATTTTTATGTTTTCGTTTTTTCCTCCTCGCCTTCAAAAAATTTATAATGCCATCACGCACTTTATCATAAAATGTATGGCGCAAGCAAACAAAATACTTGTTACGCCGAGCGCTCCGGGTCCCCGCTCCTCCCCGGAGCGCTCGCTACACTCTCCTCACTGCAGCGCTCCGGTCAGTTCCACTGACCCGGGGCGCTGCGATACCGCCCCCAGCCGGGATGCGATTCGCGATGCGGGTAGCGCCCGCTCGCGATGCGCACCCCGGCTCCCGTACCTGACTCGCTCTCCGTCAGTCCTGTCCCGGCGCGCGCGGCCCCGCTCCCTAGGGCGCGCGCGCGCCGGGTCTTTGCGATTTAAAGGGCCACTGCGCCGCTGATTGGCGCAGTGGTTCCAATTAGTGTTATCACCTGTGCACTTCCCTATATCACCTCACTTCCCCTTCACTCCCTCGCCGGATCTTGTTGCCATCGTGCCAGTGAAAGCGTTTCCTTGTGTGTTCCTAGCCTGTGTTCCAGACCTCCTGCCGTTGCCCCTGACTACGATCCTTGCTGCCTGCCCCGACCTTCTGCTACGTCCGACCTTGCTTCTGTCTACTCCCTTGTACCGCGCCTATCTTCAGCAGCCAGAGAGGTTGAGCCGTTGCTAGTGGATACGACCTGGTCACTACCGCCGCAGCAAGACCATCCCGCTTTGCGGCGGGCTCTGGTGAAAACCAGTAGTGACTTAGAACCGATCCACTAGCACGGTCCACGCCAATCCCTCTCTGGCACAGAGGATCCACTACCTGCCAGCCGGCATCGTGACAGTAGATCCGGCCATGGATCCCGCTGAAGTTCCTCTGCCAGTTGTCGCTGACCTCACCACGGTGGTCGCCCAGCAGTCACAACAGATAGCGCAACAAGGCCAACAGCTGTCTCAACTGACTGTTATGCTACAACAGTTACTACCACAGCTCCAGCAATCATCTCCTCCGCCAGCTCCTGCACCTCCTCCGCAGCGAGTGGCCGCTTCTGGACTACGACTATCCTTGCCGGATAAATTTGATGGGGACTCTAAGTTTTGCCGTGGCTTTCTTTCCCAATGTTCATTGCACTTGGAGATGATGTCGGACCAGTTCCCCACTGAAAGGTCTAAGGTGGCTTTCGTAGTCAGCCTTCTGTCTGGAAAAGCCCTGTCTTGGGCCACACCGCTCTGGGACCGCAATGACCCCGTCACTGCCTCTGTACACTCCTTCTTCTCGGAAATTCGAAGTGTCTTTGAGGAACCTGCCCGAGCCTCTTCTGCTGAGACTGCCCTGTTGAACCTGGTCCAGGGTAATTCTTCCGTTGGCGAGTATGCCGTACAATTCCGTACTCTTGCTTCAGAATTATCCTGGAATAATGAGGCACTCTGCGCGACCTTTAAAAAAGGCCTATCCAGCAACATTAAAGATGTTCTGGCCGCACGAGAAATCCCTGCTAATCTACATGAACTCATTCACCTAGCCACTCGCATTGACATGCGTTTTTCCGAAAGGCGTCAGGAGCTCCGCCAGGATATGGACTCTGTTCGCACGAGGCGTTTCTTCTCCCCGGCTCCTCTCTCCTCTGGTCCCCTGCAATCTGTTCCTGTGCCTCCCGCCGTGGAGGCTATGCAGGTCGACCGGTCTCGCCTGACACCTCAAGAGAGGACACGACGCCGCATGGAGAATCTCTGCCTGTACTGTGCTAGTACCGAACACTTCCTGAAGGATTGTCCTATCCGTCCTCCCCGCCTGGAAAGACGTACGCTGACTCCGCACAAAGGTGAGACAGTCCTTGATGTCTACTCTGCTTCTCCACGTCTTACTGTGCCTGTGCGGATGTCTGCCTCTGCCTTCTCCTTCTCTGCTGTGGCCTTCTTGGACTCCGGATCTGCAGGAAATTTTATTTTGGCCTCTCTCGTCAACAGGTTCAACATCCCGGTGACCAGTCTCGCCAGACCCCTCTACATCAATTGTGTAAACAATGAAAGATTGGACTGTACCATACGTTTCCGCACGGAGCCCCTTCTAATGTGCATCGGATCTCATCACGAGAGGATTGAACTTTTGGTCCTCCCCAATTGCACTTCTGAAATTCTCCTTGGACTTCCCTGGCTTCAACTCCATTCCCCAACCCTGGATTGGTCCACTGGGGAGATCAGGAGTTGGGGGCCCTCTTGTTCCAAGGACTGCCTAAAACCGGTTCCCAGTAACCCTTGCCGTGACTCTGTGGTTCCTCCTGTAACCGGTCTCCCTAAGGCCTATATGGACTTTGCGGACGTTTTTTGCAAAAAACAAGCTGAGACTCTACCTCCTCACAGGCCTTATGATTGTCCTATTGACCTCCTCCCGGGCACTACTCCACCCCGGGGCAGAATCTATCCTCTGTCCGTCCCAGAGACTCTTGCCATGTCTGAATACGTCCAGGAAAATTTAAAAAAGGGCTTTATCCGTAAATCCTCCTCTCCTGCCGGAGCCGGATTTTTCTTTGTGTCCAAAAAAGATGGCTCTCTACGTCCTTGCATTGACTACCGCGGTCTTAATAAAATCACGGTTAAGAACCGCTACCCCCTACCCCTCATCTCTGAACTCTTTGATCGCCTCCAAGGTGCCCACATTTTTACCAAACTGGACTTAAGAGGTGCTTATAATCTCATCCGCATCAGAGAGGGGGATGAATGGAAAACGGCATTTAACACCAGAGATGGACACTTTGAGTATCTGGTCATGCCCTTTGGCCTGTGCAACGCCCCTGCCGTCTTCCAAGACTTTGTTAATGAAATTTTTCGTGATCTCCTATACTCCTGTGTTGTTGTATATCTGGACGATATCCTGATTTTTTCTGCCAATCTAGAAGAACACCGCCAGCATGTCCGTATGGTTCTTCAGAGACTTCGTGACAATCAACTCTATGCCAAAATAGAGAAATGTCTGTTTGAATGCCAATCTCTTCCTTTCCTAGGATACTTGGTCTCTGCCCAGGGACTACAAATGGATCCAGACAAACTCTCTGCCGTCTTAGATTGGCCACGCCCCTCCGGACTCCGTGCCATCCAACGTTTTTTGGGGTTCGCCAATTATTACAGGCAATTTATTCCACATTTTTCTACCGTTGTGGCTCCTATTGTGGCTTTAACCAAAAAAAATGCCGATCCCAAGTCTTGGCCTCCTCAAGCGGAAGACGCCTTTAAACGGCTCAAGTCTGCCTTTTCTTCGGCTCCCGTGCTCTCCAGACCTGACCCATCTAAACCCTTCCTATTGGAGGTTGATGCCTCCTCAGTGGGAGCTGGAGCTGTCCTTCTACAAAAAAACTCTTCCGGGCATGCTGTTACTTGTGGGTTTTTTTCTAGGACCTTCTCTCCGGCGGAGAGGAACTACTCCATCGGGGATCGAGAGCTTCTAGCCATTAAATTAGCACTTGAGGAATGGAGGCATCTGCTGGAGGGATCAAGATTTCCAGTTATTATTTACACCGATCACAAGAACCTCTCCTACCTCCAGTCTGCCCAACGGCTGAATCCTCGTCAGGCCAGGTGGTCTCTGTTCTTTGCCCGATTTAATTTTGAAATTCACTTTCGGCCTGCCGATAAGAACATTAGGGCCGATGCTCTCTCTCGTTCCTCAGATGCTTCTGAAGTTGAACTCTCTCCTCAACACATCATTCCTCCTGACTGCCTGATTTCCACTTCTCCAGCCTCCATCAGGCAAACTCCTCCAGGAAAGACCTTTGTTTCTCCACGCCAACGCCTCGGAATCCTCAAATGGGGTCACTCCTCCCATCTCGCAGGTCATGCGGGCATCAAGAAATCTGTGCAACTCATCTCTCGCTTCTATTGGTGGCCGACTCTAGAGACTGATGTGGTGGACTTTGTGCGAGCCTGCACTATCTGTGCCCGGGATAAGACTCCTCGCCAGAAGCCCGCTGGTTTTCTTCATCCTCTGCCTGTCCCCGAACAGCCTTGGTCTCTGATTGGTATGGATTTTATTACTGACTTACCCCCATCCCATGGCAACACTGTTATTTGGGTGGTCGTTGATCGATTCTCCAAAATGGCACATTTCATCCCTCTTCCTGGTCTTCCTTCAGCGCCTCAGTTGGCTAAACAATTTTTTGTACACATTTTTCGTCTTCACGGGTTGCCTACGCAGATCGTCTCGGATAGAGGCGTCCAATTCGTGTCTAAATTCTGGAGGGCTCTCTGTAAACAACTCAAGATTAAATTAAATTTTTCTTCTGCATATCATCCTCAATCCAATGGACAAGTAGAAAGAATTAACCAGGTCTTGGGTGATTATTTACGACATTTTGTTTCCTCCCGCCAGGATGACTGGGCAGATCTTCTACCTTGGGCCGAATTCTCGTATAATTTCAGAGTCTCTGAATCTTCCTCCAAATCCCCATTTTTCGTGGTGTACGGCCGTCACCCTCTTCCTCCCCTCCCTACCCCCTTGCCCTCTGGTCTGCCCGCTGTGGATGAAATTTCTCGTGATCTTTCCATCATATGGAGAGAGACCCAAAATTCTCTCTTACAGGCTTCTTCACGCATGAAGAAATTCGCGGATAAGAAAAGAAGAGCTCCTCCCATTTTTTCCCCTGGAGACAAGGTATGGCTCTCCGCTAAATATGTCCGCTTCCGTGTCCCTAGCTATAAGTTGGGACCACGCTATCTTGGTCCTTTCAAAATTTTGCGCCAGATTAATCCTGTCTCTTACAAACTTCTTCTTCCCCCTTCTCTTCGTATTCCTAATGCCTTTCACGTTTCTCTTCTTAAACCACTTATCATTAACCGTTTCTCTCCCAAATCTGTTCCTCCCACTCCTGTCTCCGGCTCCTCGGACATCTTCTCCGTCAAAGAGATTTTAGCATCAAAAAAGGTCAGAGGGAAAACCTTCTTTTTAGTGGATTGGGAGGGTTGTGGTCCAGAAGAGAGGTCCTGGGAACCTGAGGACAATATCCTGGACAAAAGTCTGGTCCTCAGGTTCTCAGGCTCCAAGAAGAGGGGGAGACCCAAGGGGGGGGGTACTGTTACGCCGAGCGCTCCGGGTCCCCGCTCCTCCCCGGAGCGCTCGCTACACTCTCCTCACTGCAGCGCTCCGGTCAGTTCCACTGACCCGGGGCGCTGCGATACCGCCCCCAGCCGGGATGCGATTCGCGATGCGGGTAGCGCCCGCTCGCGATGCGCACCCCGGCTCCCGTACCTGACTCGCTCTCCGTCAGTCCTGTCCCGGCGCGCGCGGTCCCGCTCCCTAGGGCGCGCGCGCGCCGGGTCTTTGCGATTTAAAGGGCCACTGCGCCGCTGATTGGCGCAGTGGTTCCAATTAGTGTTATCACCTGTGCACTTCCCTATATCACCTCACTTCCCCTTCACTCCCTCGCCGGATCTTGTTGCCATCGTGCCAGTGAAAGCGTTTCCTTGTGTGTTCCTAGCCTGTGTTCCAGACCTCCTGCCGTTGCCCCTGACTACGATCCTTGCTGCCTGGCCCGACCTTCTGCTACGTCCGACCTTGCTTCTGTCTACTCCCTTGTACCGCGCCTATCTTCAGCAGCCAGAGAGGTTGAGCCGTTGCTAGTGGATACGACCTGGTCACTACCGCCGCAGCAAGACCATCCCGCTTTGCGGCGGGCTCTGGTGAAAACCAGTAGTGACTTAGAACCGATCCACTAGCACGGTCCACGCCAATCCCTCTCTGGCACAGAGGATCCACTACCTGCCAGCCGGCATCGTGACAATACTATTTGTGTGGGAAAATAAAAAAAAAAATTAATTTTGCAAATTTTTGAAGGTTTTTCACTTTTTTTTACTTTTTTTAAAAACGTTGTTTTACTTTTATTTTTACACTTTAATAGTACCCATAGGGGACTATTTATAGCAATTATTCGATTGCTAATACTGTTCAGGTCATCTTTTTCTCTGCTCGATCTCAGACCGGAGCAGAAGACCCGTGGAAGGCAGCGGAGGCAGGTGAGGGGACCTCAGTCTGCCATTCTGGATGATCAGATCGCCGCGGCAGCGCTGCGGGTGATCCGACCATCCATTTTAGTGACCGCACTGCCGCAGATGCCGTGATATGTATTGATCACGGCATCTGAGGGGTTAATGGCAGTCATCCGCGCAATCGCGGATGTCCGGCATTACCGACGGGTCCCTGGCTGCTATCAGCAGCCGGGACTTGCCACGCATGATCCGAGCATCGCTCCGATGCTCGCGGTTATGTATAGTACATAAATGTACGTCCTAGTGCGTTAAGTACCAGCTCACCAGGACGTACATTTACGTCCTACGTCGTTAAGGGGTTAATATAATTTTTCATTTGGAAACGACCAAATTTGACATGTGTATAACCAGCTGCAGTATACAGTCTGATAAAACAACATGATTCTTTGATACATGTCACTAGAAAGAAGGCAGGCGTCATTGTTATGATAATGAGACTTCACAGGGAAAGTATAGTCTCAGGTATTGTCCCAATACACTATCAGTATTCATCTCAAGAAATTCTGAAGACATTTGTGATAACAAAACATCAGTGAAAAAGAGGGTAAATAAAGGCCATCAATTGGAAATTGTTCATCAGACAATCTAATTTGCAGAGAGCTCCAGTTGTCAAGACGTACCGAAAACTTTTTTCCAGATAAGAAATCATTTCAGAACGACTGTCCATCTTGTCTTGTGATAGCAGATAGAGTAGTTTAAAGAAATACAATTTACCAGCCACTTCTCCGGAGCCTTTTGTAGACAGTGCTGAATGAATATATCTGTACAGAATGATACCTGCGCTGGGCCCATCTCTGCATGTACCACTAAGTGACAACATAACAATATGAATGTTGGACATAACACTAATAAAATAGCAGCGTTACGATATCGTACTAAGAACTATGATACATTTCCTCATGTTCATACCGAAGAAAAAGCAAAAGCATTGCCACTGCATAAAACATCCAACTTTATTTATTCTGTTAAAACGTAACAACAAATGCATTGGTATAAAAAGATAGTCCACAAAAAATATGTGCGGGGCTATGGCTATATGGAATATGAAACCATTTACAGATAGTAAGATATGGATAGCAAGTTAAAATGAGGGGTTTGAACTAAAGTGACTGAGCTCAGGAAGGAGCTGGATACCACATCCACTTCCACTTGTCATGCCTAATACTAATACTGTTCCCCACATACAATTACTACTTACAGTATAGTGTAAAGGTGATTACTTACCCATATTATTGCCACTGCCCCGCATGCCCCGAACCTTCAACGAAACTTACCTCATCATCTATACACCATGGGGGAGATTTATCAAAACCTGTGCAAAATTGCTAAGGAAAAGTTGCACAGTTGCCCATAGCAACCAATAAGATCGCTCCTTTCATTTTGTAGTGGCCTTGTTAAAAATAAAAGAAGCAATGTGATTGGTTGCTATGGGCAACTGGGCAACTTTTCCTCTGGACAGGTTTTGATAAATCTCCCCCTATGTGTAGTAACTGTATGTGGGGAACAGTGTTTGGACTGGTTTCAGGCATAACAAGTAGAGTTTTGGATGTGGTATCCAACTCCTTCCTGAGCTCAGTGCACTTTAGTTCATACCCCTCATTTTAACTTCATATCTTACTATCTGTAAATGGTTTCATATTCTATATAGCCATAGCCCCGCACATATTTTTGTGGGCTATCTTTTTATACCAGCACATTTGTTGTTATGTTTCAATAGAAATGATCAAGTCATATATTTTATTTTGTTTTTTCTTCGGTATGCAAATGTTTTTGGAGCTACACTGCCTGATATACAAATTAGGCCCAAGACCCCTTAATCCCTCACAATGAGACTTAGAAGGATACAGATTGGGAGTTCATGGGAACTTGTATATATCTTTTATCCTGTTCAGCATTATTGTAGATGTTAGTAATTAATTCTGCATGCATAATATTACTTGAAGAACAATAATAATAATAATAATAATAATAATAATAATAATGATAGTACTGATAAGTACTATAATGATAATAAGCTAATAGTGTACATAGTAAAGTATATTTTAGGATTCCAAGTCAGGTTTGACCATTGTGTCCTTTTCGCTTTCTGAGATAATAACAATTGGTGAACTGTTCAAATTTTTACTTTAACCCCTTAAGGACCAAGCCCATTTTGACCTTAAGGACCAGGCCAATTTTCATTTTTGCACTTTTGTTTTTTCCTCCTCCCCTTCTAAAGATCATGGCGCTTTAAATTGTGCAAATACAGACCCATATCAGGGCTTGTTTTTTGTGCCACAAATTATACTATGTAATGACATCAATCATTTAATAACAAAATCTACTGAAAACCAAAAAATATTTATTTGTGCTGTAAAATAAAAAAATGCCATTTTGTAACTTTTGGGTGCTTCTGTTTCTACACAGCGCAATTTTCTGTAAAAATTACACGATATATTTATTCTATAGGTCCGTACGGTCAAAAGAATAATCAATTTATGTAGCTTTTGTTTTATTTTACTACTTTAAAAAAATTACAGGCACCAAAAATAGTATGTTTAAAATTGTCATCTTCTGACCCTTATAACCTTTTATGTTTCCGCATACAGGGCTTTATGAAGGCAAATTTTTTGCGCCGTGGTCTGTGGTTTTTATCAGTATCATTTTTGTTTTGATGGGGCTTTTTGATCGCTTTTTATTAGTGTTTATGGTATATAAAGTGACCAAAAATGCACAATTTTGGACTTTTTGGTATTTTTTTACGTGTGTGCCATCGACCGTGCAGTTTAGCTAACCAGCACTGTTAACCCCGCACTTTAGACGTCACAATCAATTTGATTGCGGGTTAATGCCGGGCATCGGCCCGATAGGGTTTGTTTTAATTAGACATCCACCCCACCTAGAAAACTACTTTTTAACCCCTTAACGACGCGGGACGTATATTTACGTCCTGCGCCGGCTCCCGCGATATGAAGCGGGATCGCGCCACGATCCCGCATCATATCGCGGCGGTCCCGGCGCTCATCAACGGCCGGGACCCGCGGCTAATACCACACATCGCCGATCGCGGCGATGTGCGGTATTAACCCTTTATAAGCGGCGGACCGCCGCTTCTAAAGTGAAACTGAAAGTGACCCGGCTGCTCAGTCGGGCTGTTCGGGACCGCCGCGATGAAACAGCTGATCGGACACCGGGAGGGCCCTTACCTGCCTCCTTGGTGTCCGATCGACGAATGACTGCTCTGTGCCTGAGATCCAGGCAGGAGCAGTCAAGCGCCGATAATGCTGATCACAGGCGTGTTAATACACGCCTGTGATCAGGATGAGAGATCAGTGTGTGCAGTGTTATAGGTCCCTATGGGACCTATAACACTGCAAAAAAAAAGTTAAAAAAAAGTGTTAATAAAGGTCATTTAACCCCTTCCCTAATAAAAGTTTGAATCACCCCCCTTTTCCCATAAAAAAAAATTAAACAGTGTAAAAAAATAAATAAATAAACATATGTGGTATCGCCGCGTGCGTAAATGTCCGAACTATAAAAATATATAATTAATTAAACCGCACGGTCAATAGCGTACGCGCAAAAAAATTCAAAAGTCCAAAAAAGCGTATTTTGGTCACTTTTTATACCATTAAAAAAATGAATAAAAAGTGATCAAAAAGTCCGATCAAAACAAAAATCCTAACGATAAAAACTTCAGATCACGGCGCAACAAATGAGTCCTCATACCGCCCTGTACGTGGAAAAATAAAAAAGTTATAGGGGTCAGAAGATGACATTTTTAAACATATAAATTTTCCTGCATGTAGTTATGATTTTTTCCAGAAGTGCGACAAAATCAAACCTATATAAGTAGGGTATCATTTTAACCGTATGGACCTACAGAATAATGATAAGGTGTAATTTTTACCGAAGTATGCACTGCGTAGAAACGGAAGCCCCCAGAAGTTACAAAATGGCGTTTTTTTTTTTTCGATTTTGTCGCACAATTTTTTTTTTCTGTTTCGCCGTGCATTTTTGGGTAAAATGACTAATGTCACTGCAAAGTAGAATTGGCGACGCAAAAAATAAGCCATAATATGGATTTTTAGGTGGAAAATTGAAAGGGTTATGATTTTTAAAAGGTAAGGAGGAAAAAACGAAAGTGCAAAAACGGAAAAACCCTGAGTCCTTAAGGGGTTAATAAACATACGGTGAAAGATCGGGCATGTTGGGCCTACCATACATTTTGTATATTGGCCGTTTTTTTAAGAAGTACACCCCCACTTTTTTCACCCCTAGAAGACCACGTAAGAACACCTAAAGTTACATGGTCTTCAAAGAGGAAATAGGGTGGACTTCTCAAAGAAAATGGCCAATGTAAAATGTATGGTGAACCAGAAAAATATATGTGGACTGCTAAATAGATTTGTAAATGACTTCTATTAATTTTTTTAAATCCTTTCAGTACTTATCAGCTGCTGTATACTACAGAATATTTTCTTTTTTAATTTCTTTACTGTCTGACCACAGTGCTCTCTGCTGACACCTCTGTCAATGTCTGCAACTGTTCAGAGCAGGGGAGGATTGCTACAGGGGTTTACTCCTGCTCTGGACAGTTCCTGACATGGACAGAGGTGTCAGCAGAGAACACTGTAGTCAGACTGAAAAGAATTCCAGAAAGAAAAGAACTTCCTGTGGAGCATACATTAGCTGATAACAGTACTGGAAGGATTAAGATTTTTTAATAGAAGTAATTTACAAATCTGTTTAACTTTTTGGCACCAGTTGATTTTAAAAAAAAGTTTTCCACCGGAGTACTCCTTTAATGGTGTATATAAAGTATATGTCACACAGACCCCAATCAATGAAAACCTTTACAGGGGTTATCCACCATGAGGTGATTTTAGTACATACCTGGCAGGCAGTAATGGACATGCTTAGGAAGGATCTGCGCTTGTCTTGGTGCTAAATGGCTATGTCAGATTACCATAACACTGTGGCTAGCTTTTTGTGGACTGGTATTTCCTGTTTGACTTTTCTTTTTTTTTTTTTTTACTACAAATCCCATAATTTCATTTTCCTCCCTCCCACACATCAGCCGCCACACCCATTGAAACATAAATGAGCTGCATCCATCAAAAGACCTGTGGTTTTCAATCAGGGTGCCTATAGCTGTTGCATTAGTTGCAGATTGATCTCTTTCCCACCAAGCGATCCCTCCACCCATTGAAGCAGACAGGCTCCCTGTCATCAGCTGACTAGTGAGTCAGGTCTCGGCTGCAGTGTAAGCTGGGAAAAATCGGAGACAAAAGTAATTTTGTATGCTGATAAAAATAAAAATTGGGCTGAAAATCACTTAAGAATTGTGAGAAAACCGTCACACACAGGTACAGACACTATATTATGAATTACACTAACTTTACAGCCCCTGTAGCATAGTCAAATGAAAAAAATCCTGGAATACCCCTTTAAAGAGTGTGAGGTGGATAAATACTTAACTTTTCCTTTGCACCAGTTTTTATACTTCTCTCCCACTGTGTAAACAGAAACAGATAAACAGAATCCAGGAAGACCAAATGCCTACTTATGGCGAAAGGTCATCACATGTATTATCAGTCTACAGGAAAACAAAGACCTGCAGGTGTCCTTTACAGTTCCACCAAGTGGTCAGTGATCTAGAACCAATGGAACAATACACAACAGTCAATTGTTTTCTCACATCAAAGGCATCAGGTTTAAAAACAGGGATTTTTCAGAGAGAGAAAAAACCAAAAGAGGACAAATAATGCATACTCACCCGTCCTATCCCCTTATGGTGGCCTGTCCTAACTGCTCACCATTTCTAGTGATGTGTCTGCATTTCTTGCATTTCAACATGTCACAAGGAAGCGGTGAGCAATGGTAACCAGGGCACTGTCAGGACCACAGCGAGAGGGATCAAGCACGTGAGTATGCCATAAGGAGGTAATTCTATCTTGTAAAGGTAACCCCTATCTTTTGGATAACTAGCTGATCTTGGGGGTCTGACTGCTTGGCACAACTTGAGAACAAGGACCCCAGTCTTCATGGGAGCGGCAGGTTGTGCCGCTGCCAGCCACAAAAAAAACAGCCAGTTGTATGTTAAGGGGACATGGTAAAAAAAGAAAGTAAAAAAATGTGAAAACCCCCCTCCCCCAATAAAAACATAAATTGTCCAATTTTGCATATTTCACCCCCAAAAAGTGTTTAATTTTTTTTATATACATATTTGGTATCGCCGCGTGCGTAAATATCTTAACTATTAAAATAAAATGTTAATGATACCGTATGGTGAACCGCGTGAACGTAAAAAAAAAATAAAAATTTATAACATTTTATTCCCCAAAAATTTATAAAAAATGGATTAAAAGTTTTATATAAGCAAATATGGTATCAATAAAAAGTACAGATCATGGCGCAAAAAATGAGCCCTCATACCGCCGCTTATACGGAAAAATGAAAAAGTTATAGGTCTTCAAATTAGGGGGATTTTAAAAATACTAATTTGGTTAAAAAGTTTTTTTTAAGCGTAACAGTAATATAAAAGTATGTTATCATGAATGTCACTTTAATCGTATTTACCCAAAGAATAAAGAACACATGTCATTTTTACTGTAAATTGTATGGCGTGAAAACAAAACCTTCCAAAATTAACAAAATTGCAGTTTTCTTTTTAATTTCACCACACAAATAGTATTGTTTTGGTGGTGCCATACATTTAATGGTAAAGTGAGTGATGGTATTACAATGGAAAACTGGTCGCGCAAAAAACAAGCCCTCATACTAGTCTGGGGATGAAAATATAAAAGAGTTATGATTTTTTGAAGGCGCGGAGGAAAAAACAAAAACGTAAAAATGTAATTGTCTGCGTCCTTAAGGCCCAAATGGGCTGCATCCTTAAGGGGTTAAGGAATATAATGGACTCCTAAAAGATCATGATGACAGTCAAGGTTTAGAATTTGTAGATGTTATTGCTAGGGATAAGCGAAACGAATCTGACAAATACAAATTAGTTACAAATTTCCGGAAAGATTCGATTTGCAACGAATGCAAATATCGCCACGATTCTATTGTGCGAATCGCTTCATTAAACACAAGGACATGGGGCAAGGAATCCTTGTAAGGCGGGAATAGGGTAGGCGGAATGACCCTGAATCACATGCAATATGCAGCCTATCACCAGCCAGTCACCCCTGTGATGTCACAGCCCTATATAATTGGCAGCCATATTGCGGCCAGTCACTTCAGCCTTTCACTGCAAAGAGATAGATAGGGACAGACAGCGCAGTGTGTTGCACAGAAAAGCTTTTTCCAGCAGCGATTCAACTCCTAGTCAAGTCAGCATTCTGTCGTACAGAGAGAGGGACAGAGAGCAGTGTGTTGCACAGTGTCTTTCACAGAACAGCAGCGATTCAGCTCAAGTACAAATCCTGCTTAGAAGCACTGATAGAAAAGGGAGTGATATTGAGAGAGAAAGTGCAATTTTGGGTGTAGTACACAGCGACTGTGTGCTGCAGCACTGGTGTGTACTGCTGGTGTTGTACACAAATACCTTTTTAAGCGTACTGTAGCGCATTTTTCTCCCCTCATAAGTGCATACCAAATATGTACCTCTAAGTGGTGTACTATTTTGTAGCTGTTAAACTCTCAAGGGCCTAGATACTGTGAAAGGCCAGGCAAAAGTACTCACCCGCTGATGTTGTACACAAATAACTTTTTTAAGCGTACTGTAGCACATTTTTCTCCCCTCATAAGTGCATACCACATATGTACATCTAAGTGATGTACTATTGTGCAGCTTTTAAACTCTCAAGGGCCTAGATACTGTGAAAGGCCAGGCAAAAGTACTCACCAGCTTTGATGTCCACAAATACTTTTTTAAGCGTACTGTAGCGCATTTTTCTTCCCTCATAAGTGCATACCACATGCACACATCTACGTGGTGTACTATTTTGTACCAGTTAAACTCTCAAGGCCCTAGATACTGTGAAAGGCCAATCAAAAGTATTCACCGGCTGGTATTGTACACAAATACCTTTTAAGCATATTGCAGCACATTTTTCACCCCTCACAAGGGAATACCACATACGTACATCTAAGTGGTGTACTATTTTGTACCTGTTAAACTCTCAAGGGCCTACATACTGGGAAAGTCCAGGAAAAATTACACACCGCTGGTGTTGAACACAGATACTTTTTAAGTGTACTGTAGCGCATTTTTCTCCCCTTATACGTGCATACCACATATGTACATCAAAGTGGTGTACTATTTTGTACCTGTTAAAGAAGTACTCTACTGGAAAACATTTTCTTTTAAATCAACTGGTGTCAGAAAGTTAAACAGATTTTTAAATTACTTCTATTAAAAAATCTCAACCTTTCCAGTACTTATCAGCTGTTGTATACTACAGAGGAAGTTCTTTTCTTTTTGAATTTCCTTTTTGTCTGACCACAATGCTCTCTGCTGACACCTCTGTCTATTTTAGGAACTGTTCAGAGTAGGAGAAAATCCCCATAGCAAACCTCTCCTGGTCTGGACAGTTCCTGAAATGGAGAGAGGCGTCAGCAGAGAGCACTGCGGTCAGACAGAAAAGAAATTCAAAAAGAAAAGAAGTTCATCTGGAGCATTCGCCAGCTGATAAGTAATGGAAGGATTAAGATTTTTAATAGAAGTAATTTACAAATCTTCTTAACTTTCTGACACCAGTTTATTTAAAAGAAAATGTTTTCCAGTGAAGTACCATTTTAAACTCTCAAGGGCTGAGATACTGTGAAAGGACAGGCAAAAGTACTCACCAGCTGGTGTTGTACACAAATACTGTTTTAAGCATAGGGAAGCGTATTGTACTCCCCTCATATACGCACTAAGTATGTCAGGCAGAGAAGTGCCAGGACATGCACAGAGGAGTGGCAGAGGACTAAATTCATCAGGCAGAGGTCGCAGCAGACTAGGGGCGAGTGGCAGCAGGAGTTGCAGCGAGAGGCCTGAGCTCTCGGTATCAGCTAGCGGTCGTGTCTCGACCAGCAACCAATCTGCCGTCATTGATTGGTTAACATGGTCATCCACTTCATCACACGTGACATCTGACACCCCCAGTCAACCGTCATATTTTATTTATTTATTTTATTTATACAGCGCCTACTGATTCCGCAGCGCTTACAATTATGGGGTACACACAAAGACAAGTATCAGACATAAAATTACACAATAACTATTCAAACAAGAGGTGTGGGGATATGTTGAGGATATGTTGAGGCCAATTAAAGAATGTTATAGGCCTGTCTGAAGAGAAGTGTTTTTAGGCCACGTTTGAAACTATGAATGTTGTTGTTGAGTCTGAGGGACTGAGGGATAGCATTCCAGAGAACCGATGCAGCACAGGTGAAGTCTTGG
Source organism: Hyla sarda (assembly GCF_029499605.1). Classification (NCBI taxonomy): domain Eukaryota; kingdom Metazoa; phylum Chordata; class Amphibia; order Anura; family Hylidae; genus Hyla; species Hyla sarda. Next base: position 75,222,119 of record NC_079193.1, on the reverse strand, counting down.
AGACGGGAGTGAGAAGTTCGGATTATAGAAGATGTTAGTGTGAGATCATCAGCAGATCATAGAGAACGTGTAGGATGGTAGGCAGAGATGAGAGGGGAGATGTAGGGAGGAGAGCTTTGTGTATGAGACTGAGGATTTTGTACTGTATTCTGGACTGAATTGGTAACCAGTGTAGTGACTGGCACAGGGAGGAGGCGTCGGTGTAGCGACTGGAGAGGAAGATGAGTCTGGCTGCCGCATTAAGGATGGACTGGAGAGGAGAGAGTTTGGAGAAAGGAAGGCCTATTAGTAAAGAGTTACAGTAGTCGAGGCGGGAGTGAATCAAAGCAATAATGAGAGTTTTAGCAGTTTCAGTAGTGAGAAACTGGCGGATTCTTGAAATGTTTTTGAGATGCAGGTGACAAGAACGTGAAAGAGACTGAATATGGGGAGTGAAAGACAGATCAGAGTCAAGTATAACTCCAAGACAGCGAGCCTGCTGCCTGGGAGTTGTGGTAGTACCACATACCGAGATGGAAATGTCAGGGTTAGGTACAGTATCAGTTGATGGAGAAAAGACAAGAAGTTCTGTTTTAGAAAGATTTAGTTTCAGATATAAAGAGGACATGATGTCTGAGACAGCAGAGAGACAGTCACTGGTATTCTGTAGGAGTGCAGGGGTGATGTTGGAGGAAGAGGTATAGAGTTGGGTGTCATCAGCATGGAGGTGGTACTGGAAACTAAATCTACTGATTGTTTTTCCAATGGGGGATGTGTAGAGTGAAAAGAGTAGAGGACCCAGGACCGATCCCTGGGGAACCCTGACAGCAAGGGGAAGGGGAGAAGAAGTAGAGCCAGAAAACGAGGCGCTAAAGGAGCAGTCAGAGAGATAGGAGGAAAACAAGGCGAGAGCAGAGTCCTTGAGACCGATGGAGTTGGTGATCCACAGTGTCAAAAGCCGCAGACAGGTCCAAGAGAATCAGTAAAGAGAAATTGGCATTTGATTTGGCCATCAGAAGATCGTTAGTGACTTTGGTTAGGGCCGTTTCTGTGGAGTGAAGGGAGTGGAAACCAGACTGTAAGGGGTCATGGAGAGAGTTCCCGGAGAGATAGCGGATATGGCGGGAGTAGACCAAGCGTTCCAGGAGTTTGGAAATAAAGGGGAGATTTGAGACGGGTCGATAGTTGGCTGCACAGGACGGGTCCAGAAATGTTTTTTTCAATAGTGGGGTTATGATAGAGTGTTTGAAGGAGGAGGGAAAGACCCCAGAAGAGAGGGAGAGGTTAAAGATTTTAGTTAGGTGACAGCTGATAGCAGGAGAGAGAAACTGGATGAGGTGTGCAGGCATGGGGTCACTAGAGCAGGTAATGGGGTGGGTGGAGGAGAGGAGCCTGGAAACCTCATCCTCCGTTACAGGCTCAAAAACTGAGAGTGATGAAGAGGAGACATGGCTAGAAATTGGATCAGAACTTTTAGGGGACTGGGAGAGGATTTCATCACGAATGTCATCGATTTTAGTTTTGAAGTATTTGGCCAGGTCTTCAGCACAGAGATCAGTGATTGGGGTCTGTACTTTAGGCCCAAGGAGAGAGTTGAACGTGTCAAAAAGGCATTTTGGGTTGTTAGACAGAGAGATGAGGGAGGTAAAATATGTTTGTTTGGTGAGGTGAAGAGCGGAGTAATAGGATTTAAGCATGAATTTATAGTGCAGAGAGTCTGAAGAAGTCTTAGTTTTCCTCCACAGACGTTCAGCACACCTAGAGCATCACCTGAGAAAGCGGGTTGTTAGCGTGTGCCAGGGTTGCTGCCGTCTGTGTCAGGAGGTTCGGGTTTTAGAGGGTGCCATTTGATCCAGGGTAGACTTTAGGGTGTCATGGTAATGTTTGGCTGCTAGATTAGGGCAGGAGAGAGAAGAGATTGGTGATAGTGAAGATTGTAGAATGTCTATAAATTGACTGGTGTTTTTGGCACGTAGGTTTCTTTAAGTGTACAAGGTTGGAGTGTCTGGAAGACGATAGGAGTTACTGATAGAGAAAGAGATAAGGTTGTGGTCAGAGAGCTCAAAAGAAGAATTAGTGAATTTAGAGACAGAGCAAAGTCTAGAGAAGATCAAGTCCAGTGTATTCCCATCCTTGTGTGTGGGAGAGTCAGTAAGCTGTGAAAGGGCAAAGGAGGAGGTTAGTGACAGAAGCCGAGAGGCAGAAGAGGAGATTGAGGTATCGTAGGTGTTTCTGAGGAAAGAAAGTGAGGGAGCCAGGTGGCAAAATGATCCAGGAACATTTGGGGAGGACCAGGAGGATGATAGATGTCCGCCACTCTGAGAGACAATGGGCGGAAGAGCCTGAGGGTGTGGACCTCAAAAGAGGGAAATGTGAGTGAGGGTAATGGGGGGATGACTTGAAAAGTGCATTGTGGGGCTAGAAGCACCCCAACTCCTCCACCATGCCTGGTGTCAGATCCAGGGGTATGGGAAAAGTGAAGGTCACCATAAGATAAAGCAGCGAGAGAAGCAGTGTCAGAAGGTTGAAGGTTGAAATAAGTCATGAATCTGGGTGAGCTTATTGCACACAGATCGAGAGTTTAGAATAGTGCAGTTAAAGTTTGTATCGGTTCCGCAAGAGGCAGGTAGTGTAGAGCAAATATTAGTGACAGGTGGGCCAGGGTTAGGAGCGATGTCCCCAGCAGCTAAAAGCAGAAGAAAGAAGAGGGAGAGCAGATGGTTGGGTGGAGTGATGGAGCGACTTCTGTGCTGTACCATGGAATGAGGTGACTTTGGGTGGTTTATGATGGTGAGCAGTGCATGCGAGCAATACATAGGTGAGGGAAGGAGACATGGACAGATGTATATAGAGTCCACTGGAGAAATCGGTGGGGGAAATAAGTGAGTGCATGTTTGTTTTTAGTTTTTTTCTGAAAAAGAGTGACTTACTTTTGTAGTTATAATGTTGAGTTAGTTCCCTTTTGTTCCCTTCTGGTTCCATTCTGGTATAATTCTTGATGTCACACTTAAGAAGCACTTTAGATGGCAGTTTTAGATGGCAAATTTGAATGTCTCCAGACCTAAGGTCTAACAGACCTATACCCTCTAATATATAGTGCTAGGGTAAGCCAGAAAAGAGGAGTGCAATCAGGTGTGAAAAAGGGTGGGGAGCAATCAAATTTGGGGAAGAAAGTTAAGAAAAAATAAACAGTTTGGGAATACTCAGGGGAAATAAATTGTGATCAAACAATATAGAAACACTTGCCAGATAACAGTAATAAATATACATGACAATGCAATAATGGGGAAATGGGAGTACACATTCCCAAGATGATTGACATACCAGGTTGATTATTTAAATACAGCTAAACACATAAGCAGTGGTGAGAACAAATGATGGTGGTAGTTGTTCCTCAGTCACAACCCTCAGTTAACATGGCCCTGTCCTCCCATTGCCTCTGTCCTATGGTATTCCCTCCCGCACAGAAGTATCTTATGCTGTGGGTTCAGCTCCACTATTTAGTGAGGACAATCTAGAGGACAGTCAGCAGCTATTGCCTAGCCAAGAAGTGGAGGAGACAACCGCCGCTTCCTATGCTAGGCGGGCAAGTAGTGATGAGGAGAGTGGCGTGGGAGGTGGTGTTGCAAGCATTCAGGCTCCCAAAGCAAACACTGTTGAGGAACCTGAGGAGGACATCAGTGACGTGCAGACACAACTCGATGATGATGATAATGATGATGATGAAGCCGATCGCACTTGGAAGCCGGGTGCAGAAGGGACTTCATCATCATAAGGAGAAGAGGGTTGCAGGTTGCCCAAGAGGCAGCAGCTGAGCCAGCAAGGTGGTAGCATGGTTGGCAGTCAGCATGGTGGCAGAAGTGGAAAGTCTGGAGCCAAATGTGCCCGGGGTAGTCCACCTGCTTCGTGGCAGCCTACTTTCCAGGAAAGTAGTGAAACAGGGGTTCCTGGAGTCGGCGGCAGTAGCAGTCAATCAGTACGGACTGTTGGTGGCAAAATCAGTTACTCTGCGGTGTGGCAATTCTTCATCAAGCATCCGGAGGAGGTTAACCTGGCCACATGCAAGATGTGTCGGCAGAAGGGAAAGCATGGCCAGGGTCCCTATGTTGGCACCACGGTCCTGCATCAACATATGCAGCTTCACCATAAAGAGGCCTGGGAGAACCGTGGCTGCGATGTGGTGGTCCAGCCTGCTGCATCACCCAGTGGCACGCCACTCCCTGTTTCAGCCAGCCAAGACTCAATCACCTCAGCAGAAGGGAGCTGTGTGTCATATCCATCATCTGCCGCTCCAGATGCTCCTGCTCCTACTAATTCGAGTCAGTCATTCCACCAGCAATCCGTCGGCGAAGCCACATCCAAGACATAGCAGTATGCGCCCACTCATCCAATGGTGCAGAAGCTGAATGTGCTCCTGTTCATGTTGCTGGTGCTGCAGTCCCTCCCTTTTCAAGTTGTGGACTCTAAAGAACTGATGGCTTGTGCCGGGCCGAGGTGGAGAGTGCTAAGCCGTAATTTTTTTGTGTAGAAGGCAGTACCAGCCCTGCACAATTTTGTGGAAGAGAAGGTGGGCCAGTCCTTGAGCCTGTCGGTGTGTACCAAAGTGCACGGCAGGAGCACGTGGAGCTGTAACTACGGTCAGGGACAAAACATGTCCTTTACAGCCCACTGGGTGAATGTGTTTCCTGCACAGCCACAACAGCAACTTGGACCAGTCACGCTGCTTCTGCCTTCATGCTCTCAGGCCGTTGGTCTTGTGACAGTGTGCGACTCCGCCTCCTCATGCTTCTCCGTGTCCTCAGCCTCCACTGAATGGACAAGTCTCAGTGCCCCTCTAGCATACCATGGGTGCTGGGCATAGCGGTGTCACGCCGTTCTTCACATGGTTTGCCATGGCGAACGGAGTCACATAGGGGCGGAACTTCTCTTTATTCTGTAGGTTCATACGATTAAAATGATACCCTACTTATGTACACTATTTTGGACTTTAGAATTTTTTTGCGTGTACGCCATTGACCGTGTGGTTTAATTAATGATATATTTTTATAATTCGGACATTTCCGCACGCGGCGATACCATATATATATAAATATATATATATATATATATATATATATTTATTTTTATTGTTGTATAAACTGTTTTTTTTTTAATGGGAAAAGGGGGGTGATTCAAACTTTTATTAGGGAAGGGGTTAAATGATCTTTATTCACTTTTTTTTTGCGATGTTATTGCTCCCATAGGGGGCTATAACACTGCACACACTGATCTTTTACATTGGTCAATGGTTTCTCATAGGAAGCCATTGATCAATGATTTTGCTGCTTGACTGCTCATGCCTGGATCTCAGGCACTGAGCAGTCATTCTGCTATCGGACATCAGGAGGCAGGTAAGGGGACCCTCCTGCTGTCTCACAGCTGTTCGGGATGCCGCGATTTCACCGCGGACATCCCGAACAGCCCCCTGAGCTAACTGGCAATGATTTACTTTCACTTTAGTTGAACGCCGCGTCTAAAGGGATAATATCGCTCGGCACCGCGATCAGTGCCGCTCGCTATTAGCCACGGGTCCCGCATTATAGAACGGGAGTGGACTCATGGCGTACCGGTACATCATGGGTCCTTAACAGGTTATGGTTTTGCTCCCCAGTTACAGATATTCCTAGTCATTAGACCACAAAAAAGTATTAAATAAGGATGTGTATTAGCTAAAACGTAACTTTCCTTAGGATAAAATATATGTACTCAAATTCGTACCTGTGGAATTATCACAAGAACCCAATGAAACAGCTTGGAGCGATAACAATGAACCAAATCTAATTAAGGAGGACCGCCAGCTTGATGCTCACCAGAATGGGTACTCAAAAAAATTAAATAAATTCAAATAAAATAAAATAAAAATTACATAAAAAATCTCTTTATTCTCTTTAATTTTGATGCCATATGGTCTCCCTGCTGCCACATCCAGATGCTCTCCGGCAGTGATTCTAATAGCGATGCCTGTAATCTGCATGTCATACTGAATAACAGTATTATTTCACTAACACAGCACTCTCCCTATGCATGTTAGGACAAGGCAAAGTGTTCTACACCCCTATTAAGGCTATATGTCTCCTCATGCTTCTGCCACCTCCATGCTCTGTAATTCAGCCACTATATGTTCTCCTAATGCTGCCGCCACCTCCACGCTGTGTCATTCAGCCACTATATGTTCTCCTCATGCTGCTGCAAACTCCAGGCTGTGTCATTGAGCCACTATATGCTGCTGCGAACTCCAGGCTGTGTCATTCAGCCACTATGTGGTCTCCTCATGCTTCCGCCACCTTCAGGCTGTGTTATTCAGCCACTATATGGTCTCCTCATACTGATGCTACATCGAGGCTCTGTCATTGTGCCCCTCTGCGACAGTGATTCTAATAGCGACGCCTCTGATCTGCATGTCATACTGAATAACAGTATTATTTCACTAACCCAGCACACACCCTATGCGTGTTACAGCTAGGCAAAGTGTTCTACACACCTATTGAGTCTCTCTGTAGGCCAGAAATAGTTGCTTTTAATAGCAATTCGCCGCAAATAAATTCAGATCGAACCAAATATTTTCGGAAAATTTGGTGAATCGGCCAAATTGAATTTTTCAAAAATTCGCTCATCTCTAGTTATTGCCCCTACACAACTATTATTCATTGGGGCCAATTTGCTGTTCACCATTTATGTTTTTTTTTTCCCAGGGCCTTTGATCCTAATCAGTCATTATATAAAAATTTAATTCAAGAAGGATGGAAGGAATAGATGTACCATGGTGGGGTAATTACTAGTCGATAGTATGGGGGCCTGAAGAATTGCAGGACCCAGAGGCTTAACACGCAGGCTAATAACAAATATATTAAATACAAAATACAAAAATCGACGATGGTACAACAATATGTTTTACAATATTATTTTTTAACAGTTTTCATTTTAGGAAAGGAAAATAATTTTATAGGGATGGGGGGAGGTAGGAGCAAGGATTGGGGAGGGAAGGTAGGAGCAGGGATTGGGGAGAGAACAGGAACCTGGTAGGATGTAAGAGCAGGAATTAAGGAGGGGGGAGGGATAGTAATAGGAATGAAAATTATTATCTCTATGGTCTTTATGGTCGTATAGAACATGCACGCGCTGCTCTGGCTTAGAATCTGTAGTTGTAATATGACAATGGTTATATAAGGATTAATACATCTTAGCTAATAGATATTGGCCCTCATTTACTAATGTCCAACCGTCTTTTTCTCGGTTATTGCGCCTAAATTTTAGTTGCAACGACTAATTATGCAACCAAATTTTAGTCGCACAACCTACATTTTAGAAAGCACTCTGAGTGTTTTTTTTTTCACTCTGAAATGGGCGTGTTTTATGCAAAAATGGGCGTTTTACCGACAAAAACAAAAAAATACTCGGAGTACTTCCAAAATAACCGACAGCCAAGAGGCCGAGTGAAATTCCAAAAATGGAGTGATTTCTAATAAGGGACTGTTTACCATTGTGTTTTGTGTGAAAGTAACTTGGTTTTTAACTGGAAAACATTTTGTACAGTTAAACACTTTTATGAATAAAGTATTTCATGTTTGGGTGATAATTTTGAATTTTTTATTTATAACACCTAAATAATTTTAATTAATTAAACTGTTTGTAAACAAACTAGTCCAAAACCTTTTGACAAATACATTTTTATTTATAAATGGTCTTTAAGGTCCAAAAAAAGTTTGTGTTACGTGTTTGGAGTTTGTGCGACACAATTGACTAGTGCGACACAAAAAACACGGGCGACAGAAAAATAACCGACCTGTGCGACAGATTAGTAAATAAGCCTGGAAAAAAAATGGAGTGATATAGAAAACACTCCACAATAAACACTCCACTCTTAGAAAATGAGGGCCATTGTGCGTTTTCTATCCCTTTTAATTTCCCCATCATGTCCTCCAGCTATACAACTGTACTGCTATAGTGCTTGCTTTTCTTACCCTCTAGAAGAGATATCTCCTTTAGACTGGGCTTTGTGGTGACTATTTACTGTGTATTGTGTTATAATTACCCGACAAAAGACCTCGGCCTCTTCCAGTTGTTCTTCTTTGTTGTTCTTTCTAAAATAGGAAAATAGTAAAGCGTTAGTATGTAATAATATAGAATAGAAGACAATGCAGAAGGGTGAGGGTAAGGAGGTGAGAAAGTGGAGATCTGTATTCTATAGACCCTCAGCTGCTTCTACTATACGGAGTAGGAGTAAGAGATATAGTGAGAGGAAAGGATTTCAAATACAACATTGTATCCTGTGTAGAATACATCATTCACTGTGTTTGGAAATTGAAAAGAAAACCACAATCTGAATCTTTTGGAGGGTTTAGTTTTTATACAGTGCACTGACATGTTCTTTTTATTCTGTGATTAAAACTTTACTAATATTGTACTAAATAAAAAAAATTATTTTAATTTTTTTTCGTATACTGGGCTGTATGAGGGCATTTTTGTGGCATGACTTTTCCGTATATGTGACTTTTTGATCACTTTTTATTTTATGTTTTTCACATGTGATGTAACCAAAAAGCAGCAATTTTTTAAGTTTTTTTTTTTTGTTTCGCCATTCACTATACAGGATGATTAACACAAATCACTTGTGCCTAATTTATTATGAGTTTTGCCATCATGACTCCAACTGTTCTGAAGAAATAAGTATTTTACTGTACAACATGATTTGCAAAGCATCTCTGAATGTTCCCTATACAACTCTGCTGCTCCACCCGGCAGTGCAACCTAACTCTTTAATTTCTGGTTCAGCGCACAGTCCGGCAGGTGTTACAGTAATTCATCGATGTATACACATTACTGATTTACTGTATATTCTATACTATATATGACGTTTATCTACTGCTCAGCATTAACTGTGCTTGTGTCCATATAGTCGTGATCTCTACGGGGACAGTATACAGTGCCGTGCTATGCTGCACTGTATATTGTAAGGCTGCAGAGAGAAGTAGTGATGCTTAGCATCACTACTTACCTCCGAGGATGCTTAAAATATGAAGTTTTTGCTTTAAAAATACCATAATCTCAGCATGTTGCGAATTAGTAAAACTGCCAAATCGCATCAAAACTCTGCAGTCAGGGACGCCTAAAAAAAAAAAAAAAGCATAAACGCAAAGTGGATTTGGTGTTTTGCGCTTGCTTATTGACTCCCTGCTAACATCTGTCTGCTGCATTTTTCCTGCGGCTTTTTTTTTTTTTTTAAACTACGCCATCCTCTAGAGAACTAGCTGATCTTTGGTGGGTCTGACTGCTTGGCCACAATCTCGCGAACAAGGACCCCAGTCTTGAAGGGAGCGACAGGTTGTGCTGCTGCGAGATGCTAGAAAAGAGCCAGTGGTATGTTAAGGGGACATGGTGGGATTTTTATCTGAAAGACAGAATGGTTAATTATTTTTATAAATCCCTAAAAAAGTGTAATTTGAGAGATGTAGACATCAATTGTCTAAACCGTTCGCTATTTACAGTATATTATTGGGATTAAAGGAAGGTAATGGGCTTCTGAAAGATCATGATGAAAGTCATGGTTTAGAACAGGCATAGGTAACTTTGGCACAGCAGATGTTTTGGACTACATCTCCCATGATGCTCTCTCAGGCAAAATGCTGACAGCATCATGGGAGATGTAGTCCAAAACATCTGCTGTGCCGAAAGTTGCCTATGCCTGGTTTAGAATTTCTGGATGTTATTCCCTGTATAGAACTATTATTGATTAGGGACAATTTGGTCCATTCCTTGTTTTGTACTCCAAAGTACTTAATTCTAAGCAACTAAGCAGTCAATATATTCTATTAACCCCTTAAGGACTCAGGGTTATTTCTTTTTGCACTTAAATTTTTCCTCCTCACCTTCTAAAAATCGTAACGCTTTCAATTTGCCACCTACAGACTTGTATGAGGGCTTGTTTTTTGCGCCACATATTTTACTTTGTAATGAAATCAATCATTTCAACACAAAAAAAATATACCCCCCTCCCCTGCCATTTTGTAACTTTTGGAGGCTTCCGCTTCTATGCAGTGCACCTTTCTATTAAAATGTTCTCTTTCTTCTGTGGGTCCCTAAGGTTACAGCAATAGCCAAATTATATAGGTTTTATTTTGTTTTACTTCTTTTAAAAAAATATAGCTTTTTGTTTGAAAATTTGCATGTTTAAAATTGTCCTTTTCTGACCCCTATAACTTTTTCATATTTCCAAAAGGGGGAATGTGGGAGTGCTGTTATCTGTAGTTTTTATCAATACCATGTTTGTTGTGATAGGACTTTTTGATTGCTTTTTATAAATTTTTTTAGGGTATAAAAAATGACCAAAAATATGCAATTCTGGATTTTGGTATTTTTTGATGTATACGCCATTCTCCATGCAGCTTAATTAACATTATATTTTTATTTTTCAGTCAATTACACATGCGTGGATACCACATATGTTTATGTTTCTTCTTTTGTTTACATATTTACTACCGTATATACTCGAGTATAAGCCGAGTTTTTCAGCACAATTTGTTGTGCTGAAAAAGCCCCCCTCGGCTTATACTCGAGTGAACTCTCCACCTGTCAATCCCTTCTCAGTGGTCTTCAACCTGCGGAGCTCCAGATGTTGCAAAACTACAACTCCCAGCATACCCGGACAGCCATCGGCTGTCCGGGCATGCTGGGAGTTGTAGTTTTGAAACATCTGGAGGTCCACAGGTTGAAGACCACTGCGGCCTTCGTCACCATCCAGACCCCCTTTAGTTTTCTACTCCCCTCGGTGGGAAGGAAGGGTGAGCTGGTCCGGGCCATCTATGAGGCAGGGCCTGTCCATTTTCACAGGGAGGCCCTCTTCTCTGCTCCGGGCCTGGCCTAGTGACGTTGCCTTGACGACAACACACAGGGACGTCTGTGCGCAGCAGACGTATCTGCGCTTGAAAGTCCCTGTGCATCATCGTCAAGGCAACGTCACTAGGCCGGGGCCGGGCCCGGAGCGGAGAAGAGGGCCTCCCGGTGAAAATGGACAGGCCGGAATGACTAACAATCCCCACCGGACGGTCCCTGCAGCATAGATGGCCTGGACCAGCTCACCCTTCCTTCCCACCGAGGGGAGGTGAGTAGAAAACTAAGGGGGGGGGGGGGTCTGGATGATGACGAAAGCCCGGTGGTCTTCAACCTGCGGACCTCCAGATGTTTCAGAACTACAACACCCAGCATGCCCGGACAGTCGATGGCTGTCCGGGCATGCTGGGAGTTGTAGTTTTGCAACATCTGGAGGTCCGCAGGTTGAAGACCTCTGGGGATTGACAGGCGGTGATGATTAAGGGTGATGATGACGGGGTGATGATGACGGGGGTGTTAATGACGGGGGTCTGGATGATGACAGGGGGGGATGATGACATGGGGGGGATGATGTATTTCCCACCCTAGGCTTATGGTCCAGTCAATATCTTTTCCTGGGTTTTTAGGGTGAAATTAGGGGCCTCGGCTTATATTCTGGTCGGCTTATACTCGAGTATATACGGTATATACACATTTATTAACATTTTTTTTTACACTTTTTCACTACTTTTTAGTCCCCATAGGGGACTATTACAGGCAATCATTAGGTTGTATACACTGAACAATACTATGCCATATGGCTGACTGGAGCTTAGGAGCATTGATCAGTTAATCACCACTATTGATATTGTCCGGTATTAGCCACAGATTAGCATTCATTTAAAGTATACATGTTTATCCCTGTCAACATTAAAAACAATATACATGATACATGAAGGCAAATGCATTGTAAACCCAGCCTGACATCCATTTTATCATGTAAAATTACATTTAAATATTGTAGAGACATGTGAAAAGTCTTGATTGGTCGGAGAGTGCTTAGACAATGACCGATTGATAGAACTAGTTTGGAGAAAAAAGCTAAGTGGGACAAACCTAGAGTGTAAGTCTATGGGATTGTCTCGGTCAGCTGCTCTTTTCTTTCCGCTCATTCTAACAATTTGTTGGGGTCTGAACACTTAGACCCCTACCGATCTAAATGTTTGACATGTCTTTGGGACAGGTCAAAAGTTTTTTAAAGCGACAGGTACACTTTAAAATGTTCTCAAAGAAATCCACTTACCATAACACTGATCAATGCATTATTGATTCCTACAGTTTTTGCTCTAACTGATATGGAAATGGTTAAACAAGATGAAAGGTTCTAAAAAAAAAACAATTTAATAGAACCGGTAACATTGTCTGAAATTCCAGGAGAACCGAGTCTGTGATGTCATCGTGAGTAACTTGTATATAGACATTTCTGAAGACAATATTTGGCCACATTCAAAGATTTGTGAATTTATGATCCCCGTCAGCAGTAAAGGTAAATGACTGAAATGTTTAGCGTCTGTAGAAGGATGTTGTTTTGTAGTTATTACTGGCCTCCAGCCATGATCTCTTTGAGACGGATCAAAGAGACCATCGTGGCAACTTACTCACTACACAACCACTAACACTGAAATGGCTTGATCTAAGCATTCCTGTTACTATATGGCGGTCATATACAAGCACAGCTAGTATCTTTACATATTTTTTCTTCTCTGTCTCTTCCAAGAAAGTCTAATAATCATTTTATTCATTGTTTACTGGAAACAAAATGTACAAGGATATCAAAAGTAATAATACTAATCCGATAAAAGCAACATTTCACCTTCTAAACACTTCTCTAAAATCCACGGCCTGGTTTAGCAAGAAAAACTCAGACCAAAAGGTGATATATGAGCGATCACTACTTGTTTGGAATATATTATTATTATTATTCAAAGTAGCAGTTTTGCCAGTTTTGCCATATGTTTCCTGTAAAATTGTGTAGCCTTTTGCAACCACATATGGGGGTGTTTTTAGCTGCCTGTGGCTGCTGTTACTTAGTGCCGTGCCCTAAATGATTGCCAATCTGATAAATGTCAACTTATTTCCTTGAGAACTGATTAATTTTCGGTATCCTTAAAGGGATATTCCAGACATAAAAAATGTATCTTCTATTTACAAGATAGGAGATACCGTATTTTTCGCCGTATAAGACGCACTTTTTCTTCCCCAAAACTGGGGGGGAAAAGTTGGTGCGTCTTATACGGCGAATACCTGTGGCCATCAATGGCCGGGACCTGCCGCTAATACAGGACATCACCGATCACGGTGATGCCCTGTATTAACCCTTCAGACGCGGCGATCAAAGCTGACCGCCGCGTCTGAAGCGAAAATAACACTAACCCGGCTGCTCAGTAGGGCTGTTTGGGACCGCCGTGGTGAAATCGCGGCGTCCCAAACAGCTTACAGGACACCGGGAGGGACCTTACCTGCCTCCTCGGTGTCTTCTCCGTGCCGGGATCCCCTGCGCTCTCCTTAGACGTCGTCACGTCATCGCGCATGCCGTCATCCAATAGGAGTGGCGTGCGTAGCGCCGTGATGACGGCGACGTAATGACGGCGACGGAGAGCGTGGATCCCGGGGAAGAAGAAGTCCGGAGCGTCAGGGACACCACGGGGACGCGGCGACAGCGATGGAGCGACATCCAGGGCACCGGTGACGAGCGGTGACGGGTCCGGAGCGGCGGGGACACGTGAGTATTACCTCCTATCCAGTGGTCTTCAACCTGCGGACCTCCAGATGCTGCAAAACTACAACTCCCAGCATGCCCGGACAGCCAACGGCTGTCCGGGCATACTGGGAGTTGTAGTTGTGCAACATCTGGAGGTCCGCAGGTTGAAGACCACTGTTGGGTTCAGAATCTTTATTTTTTAGATTTTGCGTCTTATACGCCGGTGCGTCCTATAGGGCGAAAAATACGGTAAGTGTCTGATCGCAGGGGGTCTGATCTTGGGGACCCCCATAAAATCTAGAATGAGTCCCAATTAATAAACCATAGTACATGTTCCATCAGTCATCTATGGTACCGCCACAAGCACTGAGTACATTAATTGGGTATCTTCGGCTCTCTCATAGACAGTGAATAGAGTGCATAAAGGAGCCGAAACAGCTGTAGGGGTTGCTGAGGCAGACTGACACAGTCCCACATGGGTAAGATAAAAACATAGTTTGGCAGAAATATAACATATTTATGATTGATTGTTAACCCTCTCATAGGCAGTGGTCTAATAGTATAGGTGTGCCTAGATTGGTCCCGGGATTTAACTGCATACTGAGTAGTGGCAACATTAGTATAGTACGGTGATTGGCTATTTGTGATTCCTGCTTTACAGATATATTGGATATATATGAACAGTGTTTTATGTCTCCGCATTTTGTATGGGTATTCCTGCCTATAATATTTTAACATTATTGTTGGTTTAATATTTCAGAATAAAGTTGACAATATTTTGGAATCATTACTCTAGCGGTGTTTTCTGCATGCACTCTATTTAGTGGGTAGAGTTAGGGCTCCATTCTAGAGTGCCAGGGGTCCCAGAGGTCTGACCTCCTGTTATCAGACACTTATACCCCATCCTGTATATAGGGATGAAATACCCCTCTATAAGGGTCCATTTATTATTTTTTTTTATTGTTGCCCATCCTGATAAAAGTACAGCTATGGCATGCCTGGCTGGTTATGTTTGGCCTCCATTGTGTATGCAGACCGCCAATGGGTGAGTGCTCTTTCCCTTTGTAAAACCACTTTAAAGCCATGGTTGCAATTTATCATGGCCTCCAAGAGGTTAAACTCCTAGGATCAGGATTATCTCTGATCCAAGTAATTGTGGTAGGGACCTGATTTCACAGCTGTTTTCCTGCTGGACATAATAATATGGTGCAAGTTCTCTGAGAACTCATGCCTGCGCTGAGCCATTACCGCAGGCCCTTAAGTAATTAATCAGTAGCTGAATTTTTTTTTAAACCAATTGGGGTATAAATGTCAAGAGCACAGGTACAATCCCTGATAGCAATAACCATATGCTGCCAAAAATAATACCCACATGTGATGGTCAATGGCTATGTCATTTTTTCTGTATTAGAAAAAACAATAACGCCACATTTTTGCCCACATGCCTCTGCCGCTATGTAGTTCCGCACCCTAAACAATAACCAATTTCAACCTAATTGATAGGTTTTCACTTTTTTGTAAACCCTTGACTATTGTACCTCCAGCCAAAAACCAAAAATCTATTTTTGTCAATGCCTGTTATTAAATTTGTGAATATAACTTTATCTACTATCAGTGACTGTTTATTTTTCCATGAAGGGTTAGGAAAAAAGCTTCTCCTCCTAATCGGGTTCAGTGCCACTAGTTCCCTGTGACATAACTCCATGAAACAGACAGCCAGATGTCAACTATTGTATAATAAACCTTGGTACACTGATAAGCTTTTGTTCTATTAACATACACTCTAAGGCTTAATGTTTGAATCACCAATTGTACTTTATAATGACGTCAATCATTTCACCACAAATCTTTATGGCGAAACAAGAAAAAAAATATTTGTGGGGCAAAATGGAAAAAAAAATCAATTTTGTAATTTTTTGGGGGCTTTCGATTCTACGCAGTGCACTTTTTGGTAAAAATGACACCATATGTTTATTCTATAGGTCCATATGGTTACAACGACACCTAATTTACATAGGTTTTATTTTATTTTGTTACTTTAAAAAAATTATAATTACATGGACCAAAATTAGTATGTGTAAAATTGTCATCTTCTGACCCCTATAACTTTTTTATTTTTCCATATACAGGGATGCATGAGGGCTAATTTTTTGCGCCGTGATCTGAAGTTTGATGGGACTTTTTGATCACTATTTATATATTTTTTTAGGGTATACAAAGTGACAAAAATTTTTTTTACATGTACGTCATTGACCATGCAGTTTAATTAACATATTTTTATTTATTTTTTTTTTTTATGGAAAAAGGGGGGTGATTCAAATTTTTATTAGGGAAGGGGTTAAATCACATTTATTAACAATTTTTTTTACACTTTTTTTTTGCAATGTTATAGCCCCCATACTGATCAATGCTATGCCATAGCATATCATTGATCAGTGTTATCAGTGCTCTGCTGGATCTCAGGTATGGAGCAGCAGAGCAATGATCAGACAGCAGGAAGCAAGGTAAGAAGCCTCCCACTGCTTCTCAGCTGCTCGGGACACTGTGATTTCACCGCGGCAGTCCAGAACATCCCACTGAGCTAACCAGCAACAGTTTTCTCCCGTTTTATATGCTGCAATCAACTTTGATCCTGGCATCTAAAGGGTTAATACCGGACATCAGCCCGATCGACGATGTCTGGTATTAGCCGCGGGTCCTGGTTGCTGATAGCAACCAGAACCTGCCAGGTATGATGCGCGCTCAGCCCCTGAGCACGCTTCACATATCGGGAGCCGGCGCAGGACATAACTGTATGTCCTGCGTCGTTAAGGGGTTAAACAGATATGTACTTTTGCCTGTGCATCATGCCCTGGACTTTAGGAAGGTTAAGGACTGTGAGAGTATGTGGTGTTTGTATATCTTTGTGCAAACTATAACTATAGAATGTTGATTTATATTTTCAATACAGAAATGAATGTGATGAGCATTTATTGAATGAACGATGGGGGTGCATGTTCTCTATTGACCCCACAGATGTATATAATTACTATATATAATATTACAGTACTACATCCTCTGCAGGTGAAATAAGTGGATGTACAGCACTTACCCCAAGAATGTAACAATTCAAGGTATACAGGCTACTTGGATGTATATACAGTGGTCCCTCATGTTACAATATTAATTGGTTCCAGGATGACCATTGTATGTTGAAACGATTGTATGTTGAGACTAGAAATGAGCGAACTTACAGTGAATTTGATTCGTCATGAACTTCTCGGTGTTACGCCGAGCGCTCCGGGTCCCTGCTCCTCCCCGAAGCGCTCGCGGCGTTTCTCTCCCTGCAGCGCCC
This sequence comes from Hyla sarda, assembly GCF_029499605.1. Lineage (NCBI taxonomy): Eukaryota > Metazoa > Chordata > Amphibia > Anura > Hylidae > Hyla > Hyla sarda. The sequence continues at coordinate 75,205,200 of NC_079193.1, read as the reverse complement.
CGGTCAGACCCGCTGACCGGGAGCGCTGCACTGACATGGTCGGCGGGGATGCGATTCGCATAGCGGGACGCGCCTGCCCGCGAATCGCACCCCAGGTCACTTACCTGTCCCGGTCCCCGGCTGTCATGCTCTGGCGCGCGCGGCTCCGCTCTCTAGGGCGCGCGCGCGCCAGCGCTCTGAGATTTAAAGGGCCAGTGCACCAATGATGGTGCCTGGCCCAATCACCTTGATTAGCTGCACCTGTTCCTTGCCCTACTTATGCTCACTTCCCCTGCACTCCCTTGCCGGATCTTGTTGCCTTAGTGCCTTGAGAAAGCTATTACTGTGTTTGTCCATACTGTGTTCCTGACCTCCTGCTATTGCCATATTGACTATGAACCTTGCCGCCTGCCCCGACCTTCTGCTACGTCTGACCTTGTCTCTGCCTAGTCCTTCTGTCCCACGCCTTCTCAGCAGTCAGCGAGGTTGAGCCGTTGCTAGTGGATACGACCTGGTTGCTACCGCCGCAGCAAGACCATCCCGCTTTGCGGCGGGCTCTGGTGAATACCAGTAGCATCTTAAAACCGGTCCACCGGCACGGTCCACGCCAATCCCTCGCTGACACAGAGGATCCACAACCAGCTAGCCGAATCGTGACAGTAGATCCGGCCATGGATCACGCTGACGTGCCGCTGCCAAGTATCGCTGATATATCCACGCTGGTCGCCCAGCAATCCCGACTGATCGCCCAACAAGAAAACCAGTTGTTGTACTTGACCACCATGACACAGCAACTTCAGTCACAGCTTCAGCAACTTCAGCCACAGCTACAGCAACTTCAGTCACAGCTACAGCAGCTGCAACAGAAACAACCTTCTCCTCCGCCGGCTCCTGCACCTCCTCTGCAGCGAGCGGCCGCTCCTAACCTCCGCTTGTCCCTGCCGGACAAATTTGATGGGGACTCTAGACTCTGCCGTGGTTTTCTGTCACAATGTTCCCTACATTTGGAGATGTTGTCGGACCAATTTCCTACAGAACGGTCGAAGGTGGCTTTCGTGGTCAGTCTCCTGTCTGGGAAGGCTTTGTCTTGGGCCACACCGCTCTGGGACTGCGATGACCCTGTCACCGCCTCTGTACACTCCTTCTTCTCTGAGATTCGCAGTGTCTTCGAGGAACCAGCCCGAGCTTCTTCTGCCGAGACTGCCCTGCTGAACCTGGTCCAGGGTAATTCTTCAGTAGGCGAGTACGCCATCCGATTTCGTACTCTCGCTTCCAAATTATCTTGGAACAACGAGGCTCTCTGCGCGACCTTTAAAAAAGGCCTATCCAGTAACATCAAAGATGTGCTGGCCGCACAAGAGATTCCTGCCAACCTGCATGAACTTATCCATTTGGCCACCCGCATTGACATGCGTTTTTCGGAAAGACACCAGGAACTCCGCCAGGAAAAAGACTTTAATCCCTGGGCACCTCTCTCTCGGTATCCCTTGCAATCTACCCCTGTGCCTCCCGCCGAGGAGCCTATGCAAGTAGATCGGTCTCGCCTGACTATTGAAGAGAGGTCTCGCCGTAGGGATAAAAATCTATGTCTGTACTGCGCTAGTACCGAACATTTCTTGGTGAATTGCCCTATTCGTCCTCCACGTCTGGAAAATGCACGCACGCAACCTGCTCATGTGGGCCTGGCGTCTCTGGGTACGGAGTCTGCTTCTCCATCTCTCTCTGTGCCCGTACGGATTTCTCCTTCTGCCAACTCCTCCTTCTCTGCTGTGGCCGTCTTGGACTCTGGTTCTTCTGGAAATTTTATTCTGGCCTCTTTGCTTGATACGTACTGCATCCCGGTGACCCGTCTCATCAAGCCGCTCTATATTTCTTCGGTCAACGGGGTCAAGCTGCATTGCACTGTGCGTTATCGCACAGTGCCCCTGCTTATGAACATTGGACCGCATCTCGAGGAAATTGAATTTTTGGTTTTGCCCGGCTGAACCTCTGAAATCCTCCTCGGTCTGCCATGGCTCCAGCACCATTCTCCCACCCTTGACTGGACCACCGGGGAGATCAAGAATTGGGGTCCTGCTTGCCGCATGGAGTGCCTCACGTCTGCTCCCAGCCCCGTCTGTCGGTCCTCAGTGTCCCCTCCTGTGCCTGGTCTCCCCAAGGCCTGTCAGGACCGTGCCGTGCCCCCTCATAGTCCCCGTCCTGGTGACACTCTGCCCCGGGTCAAGCCTCACCCTCTGCCCCCCCTCCCCATTCCCACTCCTTCTGGACTATCTGCCATGCATGGGCATACCCAGGACTTCACTGTCCCCCGGAGGGAGACTCTACAGTCGCTCCCGATGTCCTCGTCCTCTGTGGAGCGACATCCCGACAAAAAGAGGGGGAGACCTAAGGGGGGGTACTGTTACGCCGAGCGCTCCGGGTCCCTGCTCCTCCCCGAAGCGCTCGCAGCGTTTCTCTCCCTGCAGCGCCCCGGTCAGACCCGCTGACCGGGAGCGCTGCACTGACATGGCCGGCGGGGATGCGATTCGCATAGCGGGACGCGCCCGCCCGCGAATCGCACCCCAGGTCACTTACCTGTCCCGGTCCCCGGCTGTCATGCTCTGGTGCGCGCGGCTCCGCTCTCTAGGGCGCGCGCGCGCCAGCGCTCTGAGATTTAAAGGGCCAGTGCACCAATGATGGTGCCTGGCCCAATCACCTTGATTAGCTGCACCTGTTCCTTGCCCTACTTATGCTCACTTCCCCTGCACTCCCTTGCCGGATCTTGTTGCCTTAGTGCCTTGAGAAAGCTATTACTGTGTTTGTCCATACTGTGTTCCTGACCTCCTGCTATTGCCATATTGACTACGAACCTTGCCGCCTGCCCCGACCTTCTGCTACGTCTGACCTTGTCTCTGCCTAGTCCTTCTGTCCCACGCCTTCTCAGCAGTCAGCGAGGTTGAGCCGTTGCTAGTGGATACGACCTGGTTGCTACCGCCGCAGCAAGACCATCCCGCTTTGCGGCGGGCTCTGGTGAATACCAGTAGCATCTTAGAACCGGTCCACCGGCACGGTCCACGCCAATCCCTCGCTGACACAGAGGATCCACAACCAGCTAGCCGAATCGTGGCACTCGGCTCGGCAGTTGATGACTTATCCTGCATAAATTAGTTCAGCTTTCAGGTGCTCCCGTGGGCTGGAAAAAGTGGATACAGTCCTAGGACTGTATCCACCTTTTCCAGCCCACCGGAGCACCTGAAGGCTGAACTAATTTATGCAGGATAAGTCATCAACTGCCGAGCCGAGAAGTTCGAGACAAATCGAATTTACTGTAAGTTCGCTCATCTCTCGTTGAGACCATAACTCTATGGAAACCTGATAATTGGTTCTGAAGTCCCTAAATGTCATCCAAAAATAGGAAAAAAGTTGATAACTGATATAGATAAAACAAATCCTTACATATAAAAGTAAGAAAGATCTGCTGGGATCTGTAATCACTGTGTATGTACAGGACAGAAGCTTCTTCGGGGTTCTGTACAGTACATGCAATGTCGTAAAAAAGTAAAATGGAGCTGCCCCTTCTTGGTGTCCAAAGGAGCAACTAACTGTGGCATAGGTTAAGAGTAGTACAGAACATGTAATACCTCCTTGTACTGTAGGGGGCACTACCAGACAGGAATTCAGTGCATATGCTGCAGTAATACAGGGGTTTTTCCAGTGAATGCCCATTGTAATTGGTCAGTTCTTTCAGCCATTGACATGTTTCGCAGCCCTGGACTGTCCATAACATTGTATGTTGAGTCTGGTTTCAAGATACAATGGTCCTGAAAAGAACCTTGTATGTTGAAACTATTGAATGTTGAGGCCATTGTAAGTTGGAGGGAGTGACAGACTTTTATTTTAAACATGCCCAGGCTGCCTGCTTTAAAAAACAAACAAACAAAAAACTCTACTTACCTCCCGTGCACCCAAGCCTTCTCTGGTATCCCTTCTCTCAGTCTCTGCCTTGCTCCATTTCCTAGTGTTGGGGGGTCAATATGTGAGTGCCACATAGCCAATCACTAAGATGGGAGACTGTGGCAAGGTCACCTGTTGATCACAGCCTTGGTTTTAGCCGTACTGCTCTTACTGGTTCTGAGGGTCAATGCATCAGAACGCTGCTTAACCAATCACTGGCTGAGGTGGGACACTGCTGCTGCCAATGATTTTCTGAGACTATGACCCTCGGCCCTAGGAAATGGCTTGCAGCAGGAGCAGCGATAGCAACAGGCATCAAGGGAGTGCAGGAGGTAAGTACAGTTTATTTTTTTTTTTTTATTTTTTTTTTTTAAAGGGGTACTCTGGTGGAGAACAAGTGGAAAACAAATGTTTTCAAATCAACTGGTGCCAGAATGTTATACTTCTATTAAAAAATCTTTTGCTTTTCAGTATCAGCTGCTGCATGCTCCAGAGGAAGTTGTGTAGTTCTTTTTAGTCTGAACACAGTGCTCTCTGCTGACACCTCTGTCCATGCCAGGAACTGCCATAGTAGAAGCAAATCCCAATAGAAAACCTATCCTGTTCTGGACAGTTCCTGACACGGACAGAGGTGTCTGCAGAGAGCACTGTGGTCAAACAGAAAAGAACTACACAACTTCCTCTGTAGTAGACAGCAGCTCATAAGTACTGGAAGGATTAAGATTTTAAATAGAAGTAATTTACAAATCTTTCTGGCACCAGTTGATTTGAAAACATTGTTATGATATGACAAATAGGCTATATGGTATCTGTAGACATTTTTTTTTCAAAGTCCTCGCAACACAGCCTATGTCTCTGATTATACACTACAAGTTATAGAGTCTTAATCTGCTTCCAGCATCCACAGGTTGTTCCCCTTAATTGTTACTATGTAGTGTATATGTCATTAGGACAGAGTGAAACGATGTCCAAACACACACATTAGTTACTGCTCTGTGGTCACAGGAACAATATCTCCCACTGCAGGCTTCTCTACTTGTTATTTGATGGAAGATGGGGATTCCAACCTGGTCTTAATCATAGCATTAAACTATAGTGTAACAAGACCCAACTACAGGGATTGTTCCTATAATTATCACCCGATGCTCTGTACTACAACCAAACACACAAATTCTCTTCTACAAAACAAGGATAAACAAAAGTAAACATGTAAAAGTTACGGAAAATAAAACTTACCAACGTTTCAAAAAAAAAAAAAAATATATATATATATATATATATATATATATATATATATATATATATATATAATATTTTCCTATTAATCCAATACAATGTATACATATAAATATGAAAATATCCAATATCTGTAGAAAAAAGTATTAGGGTATCTTCACACAAAGTGAAAAGAAAAACACCATATTTTTTGGGGACTTAGATGTTTAGATGGGACATACATATATGCTATATAGACCGTGGGTCCTGGCTGCTGTCAGCAGCCGAAGACCTGTGCTAATAGCAGACAGAGATCACCTTGATGCCCATCATTTACTCTTCAGATGCCGTCAGATCACGGCATCTTAAGTATAACAGGGTGTTTGTGAAACAAGACACAGACAGCGCTCCGTAGTGTGCTACCGTTGTAAACCAGGATTGGTATAATAAAAGTGGTGCTTACCACATAAAGTTACACTCCATAGTGTAACTATGGAAAAGAGTAGTGGGTTTTGGTGCCTGCAGCCGCTCCACGTCCAACCTCACATATTGGAGGAAATTTGGCTTTTATAATTAAGGGTGTTTATGAGACTCATCTAACGACCTACGGCGCCATCTCAGGGGTCAGATAAGTCAAGATGGTGGCCGTAGCTCCACTCACCTGCACCTATGCCACTTTGGCAATCTTCTCCTATGGTCTGTCTTCTGGTAGACCAGATTGCCGATTACACTGATCAGTGCTATGCCTTTGCATAGCATTAAATAGCATTAGCAACCACAGGCCCCTGTGGGGACTTTAAAAATGTAAAAAAAAAAAAATACATTTTTTAATAAAAGTAAATAAGCCCCTCCCCACAATAAAAAATATATCACCCTTTTCCTATTTTACAAAAAATAAATAAATAAGTAAACATATTTGGGATTGCCCCATGTGGAAATGTCCAAACCATGAAAATATAATAATAATAATAATGATGCCGAAGGGTGAACGGTATAAATGTAAAAATAAAGTCCGAAATTGCTGATTTTTTTGCAGTATCACATCCCAGAAAAAAAAAGGAATAAAAAGTGATTTAAAAAATCGCATATACACAAACAAATTAAGGAGACACAATGGACGTGTATTTATCAGAATGCTGAAATTGGACCCAGTAAAACCAGGTTAAAACAGGCTCTGGCCGCAGTGACAAGATGATGGACAACTGACCGGTGAAAAGAGCTCATGGAAATACCAGAGAGGTGCAGGAGACGAGAGGAAAGGGAGAAGGGTAAGGAGTAGCAGCTACTACTATCGCTTAGGGTTGGTTCAGACGGCCGTTGTCTCCCGTCCCACTATTTTCCCGTCATTGCTGCTAAACAGACCATACTAACAAACGGATGCAAACTGATGAAAAAGGATAAAATTAAGTGCCATCCTGTTGCATCAGTTTTTAATCCATTTATTTTCCGTTTCTATTATTGTCTGGCTACTTCCTGATTCCTCACACCTATTCTGAGCATGATCAGAAGTAATAACGGATCAAAAATGGATTGGAAAAAACGGGTGCAAATGGAAACATTAAAGGGGTACTCCGCCCCTAGACATCTTATCCCCTATCCAAAGGATAGGGGATAAGATGTCAGATCGCCGCGGTGCCGCTGCTGGGGAGCCCCGGGATCCCCGCTGCGGCACTGCGCTATCATTACAGTACAGAGCGAATTCGCTCTGTGCGTAATGACGGGTGATACAGGGGACGGAGCCTCGTGACGTCATGGCTCCGCCAGTTGTGACATCACGGCCCGTCTCCTTAATGCAAGTCTATGGCAGGGGGCGTGACGTCCGCCGCACCCCCTCCCATAGACTTGTATTGAAAGGGGCGGACCGTGACGTCACGAGGGGCGGAGCCGTGACGTAACAATGCTCCGGCCCCTGTATTACGCGTCATTACGTGCAGAGCAAACTTGCTCTGTGCTGTAATGATAGCGCAGTGCCGCAGCGGGGATCCCGGGGCTCCCCAGCAGCGGCACCACTGGCGATCTGACATCTTATCCCCTATCCTTTGGATAGGGGATAAGATGTCTAGGGGCGGAGTACCCCTTTAAAGGCTCATCAGGTTTCAATGCGTTACCCATAGACTTCAATGTGAAATTTATCATATCCGTTTCTATTCCGTTATTTTTGACGGGAGAAAAATACTGCATGGAATGTCAAAAAAAAAAAAAAACGGAACATGAAGCAAACGGGTGATAAAGGATTGTAAAAAAAAAAATCCCATTGACAAACAAGGGGATTCTTTTACAGCCGTTTGCTGCCCGTTTGAAAAATCCTCAAAAGGAATGATAATGGGCAACTATTAACGGGGCAGATGGGAATGTGAACGAGCCCTAACACTATTATTCAGTGGGCTTTCTGGAGCTCCTCTGCTGTTCTCCTTACACCTGCCAGTGTTTTAATGGGCATGTAATAAAGATTCAAGATTTTATATGCTACCTAGAGAGTGCACTTTAATTTGGATAGTGAAAACTTGTATTTTACGGTTTAGCGCCCTGGGATTTTTTTACTCACTCTGACACTTCTGTTTACAGCCAGTGGGGGAGATTTATCAAAACCTGTGCAGAGGAAGAGTGGTGCAGTTGCCCATAGCAACCAATCAGATCGCTTCTTTCATTTTCCACAGGCCTCTAAAGAGGCCTGTGGAAAATGAAAGAAGCAATCTGATTGGTTGCTATGGGCAACTACACCACTCTTCCTCTGCACAGGTTTTGATAAATCTCCCCAAATGTGTTTGTGCTGTCTTTTTTTTAACATGCAGTTTTTTCTGATGCATCAAGGTAGGAAGAGGTTAAAGGTGTCCCTGCCTCCACGGGTCACAGCTTTTTTTTAGTTTTTTAGCGGAATATGATGGACCTAAGTAGTTTTAGTGTAATGTCTGTCTGATCTAGATTATCTAGATTAGATAGGTACATAGATAGATAGATAGATACGTATAAACTAATATATATATATATATATATATATATATACACTTAAACAATGGAGACATTACAAGAACTTTATAAGGGGAACACCTTTATGTATTCGTGAGTCATGACAGTTCAACAAAGACAACCAGTAATTAGTAAGCCATAAAGAAAATGTATTCCCGGAATAGAAATTTATGGAGTGAGGTGGAACATTGTTGATGGAGCTTCAGGGTCTGAACAGCGCACCTCTATCTATGCTACATGTTGGCAAGGGATTGTGGAGTCATTAGCAAAAAAAAGATGCCAAAAATGTCATGTTTTTCTGGGATCCATAGTTACACCTTTTTCACCTTCATGTACAGTAAAATATAACATATAATCATGCATTAACATTTCCTCATTCAGCACCATAACGCAAAGTACTAACGTATATTGACATTATTTTGTTACATTTAATGTGTAGGTTGTTATAATTATTTACTGTTTATTTCCCTCCCTCTGTTGGCACTGGTTTAAATGAAGAGAGTAATAAAACACTCAGGTCATAAGTGCAAGTGTCAGCTTGTATCCCATAAAGATATCAGACAACAAACATCTAACCATTCTTAGTAATATGACACCTACAAACCTAAATAGGCACTATACTTTCAACAAACTTTGCATGAATCAATAGTACAGTAAAATCTCCCTTAGCAGACACCTCCCAATAGCGGACAGTTTTTTATTCCCCTTCAGAGTCCTATAAGTCTTAAAGGGGTACTCCACCCCTAGATCGCTGCAGTCCCGCTGCTGGGGAGCCCCGGGATCCCCGCTGCGGCACCGTGCTATCATTACAGCACAGAGCGAGTTCGCTCTGTGCGTGATGACGGGCGATACAGGGGACAGAGCAGCGTGACATCACGGCTCCGCCCCTCGTGACATCACGGCCCGTCCCCTTAATGCAAGTCTATGGCAGGGGGCGTGACGACCGCCACGACCCCTCCCATAGACTTGTATTGAAAGGGGCGGGCCGTGACATCACAAGGGGCAGAGCTGTGACGTAACGATGCTCCGGCCCCTGTATTGCCCGTCATTACGTCATTACGAACTCGCTCTGTGCTGTAATGATAGTGCGGTGCCGCAGCGGGGATCCCGGGGCTCCCCAGCAACGGGACCGCGGCGATCTGACATTTTATCCCTTATCCTTTGGATAGGGGATAAGATGTCTAGGGGCAGAGTACCCCTTTAATGTATTTGCACCCTCCGAATATGGGACACTAATAATAGTGGATGTGAACACCCCCAATAGAGGACAAAACACACCCAATAGTGGACAAAACACTCCCAATAGGGGACAACCAGGCTTATGTGCAAACTCTACCTTGTAAACAGGGCCGCCATAAGAGGGTACAGCCAATACCCCAGTAAGTGGACCAGGCTTCCTGGGGGGCCCTGGCCCCCTGCTGCACCCCCATGCAGCAGCCCCAGCACAGAAGCAGCAGACCGCTGTTTAAAATGTGGTCTCCTGCTTCTGTACGTCCGCCGGCCACATCATTCTCCCCCTTCCCCCCTGATCTCTCTTGTGCCACATTATTCCCCCCCTGTGCCAAATCATCCCCCCTTTATTACCCCCTGTGCCACAGCTTTTCCACTTGATCCCCCCCGTGCTATTTAATTTCCCCTTTAATACCCTTTGTGCAAATTCATCAACTCCTCTTTACCACTCCCTATGCCATTTCATGCTCCTTTATCCCCCTGTGCCACTTTACACCCCCTGTGCCAATTCACCCCTCCCTCGTGCCACATCACTTTTGCCCTTCCCTTCTCCCCCTGCTGTTCTCACCAGGCTCAGGTGCAGGGGCTCTCAGCGGGTTTGACATTCTCCTGACGTCCTCTGCACTGCTGTGAGCAGTAGCGACTGTTGGCGCTGACTAATGAAGCTCCTGACGTCACTTGTCAGAGCACACAGTCACTGCTGCTGCTCTCAAAAGGACATCGGGAGAACGTCAAACCCGCTGAGAGCCCCTGCACCTGAGCCTGCTGACCGGGGGGGGGGGGGGGGGGAGAACAACAGAGAAGGAGGGAAGGGGAAAAGTGATTTGGCACAGGTGGAATAAAGTGGTACAGGGGATAAAGGGAGAATGAAATGACACAGGAGCTAAGAAATAAGAGGGTAATAAAGTGGGAATTAAAGGGCACAGGAGGGATCAAGGGGAAATGGTGTGACACAGGGGGTAAGGGGGGATGATTTGGAACAAGGCACAGGGGAAATAAGTGGCACAGGGAAAAAGGGGGAATTAAATGGTACAGTGGGTGATAAGGGGTGATTAAACATCACTGGGAAATTCTACTGTAATATTGCTTTTTATCATGTTTTTATAGGTAATTGCACTCTGGAGTGAGTACAGTACAGTATTCGGTCATTTAGAAAGATTTTTGAGCCTTTTTTTCCCAATAGTGAATACCTGTGACCCTGGGCAAAGCCCAAAGTCACAAATCCATTATTAATATCCCACCCCTAAAACTTAACCTTTATTAGGTATATAATAAATAAAAAAATAGTGAATTTAAGATCACGGGCCCTGTATACAATGTTCCTTGTGTTATTATACACAGATTATAAGCACTTGATCATATCGTTTGATTTAGTAATGTTAACACAGTGGTCTGTAGTGCCACTGTATAGAGAGTGTTGCAGGGCTCCGTTGTTAAAACAACAGATATGCCCCCTCTACAAATTTTGGTACAAACATAATGTCCTCAGGAGGGAATTTGCCCAAATGAATGTTAACCCCTTAAGGACCGGGCGTTTTTCGGTTTTTGCTCTTTCGTGTTTTCCTCCTTACTTTTAAAAAATCATAGCTCTGTATTATGGCTTATTTTTTGCGACACCAATTCTACTTTGTAATGATATCAGTCAGTTTACCCAAAAACCTACGGTGAAACGGAAAAAAAAATCATTGTGCGACAAAATTGAAAAAATACAGCCATTTTTTAATTTTGGGGGCTTCCGTTTCTACGTAGTACATTTTTAGGTAAAAATGACACCTTATCTTTATTCTCTAGGTCCATACGGTTAAAATGATCCCCTACTTATATAGGTTTGATTTTGTATTACTTCAGAAAAAAATCATAACTACATGCAGGAAAATTTATACGTTTAAAATTGTCATCTTCTGACCCCTATAACTTTTTTATTTTTCCGTGTTCAGGGTGTTATGAGGGTTAATTTTTTGTGCCGTGAAGTTTTTGTCGGTACCATTTATGCATTGATCTGACTTTTTGATCGCTTTTTATTAATCTTTTCATGATTTAAAAAGTGACCAAAAATACGCTGCCCTTTTTCTGTTTTAGTTCTATATACACTTTGAGCACTTGGGGTTTAAGTGTCTAGCAGTTAATCTCTGTGTTTTCTACCCAAAAGTGTCAGTCATCGAGCTGCACCACTTTTCTGCCTTTGTGATCAAAAATAAATGAAGCAATCTGATTGGTTGCTATAGGCAACTCAGAAACTTTTACTCTAGACAGGTTTTGATAAATCTCCCCCCATTTTATGGTTTACCCTGTTAGGGTATGTTCACACCACGTACTCTACATTCAGGATTCTGCTTCACTTATCTAGTATTGGTGTAAATGGGTCTTCTGTTGACCATAAAAAGTACAGAATTTCAGCAGCCAAAATTTCCTTGGAAATTAACTTGCCAAAAGAGTGAACATATTAATTCTTTCCATAGGATAATGCAAAGATTGTGCTGCATGTCTGCGCCATCCCAGCACTGAAGGATTTCGGCAGTGGCTACTCACATGGAATTATGCAGAATAAGTGTGAAATTATCTCCAGGCAAAGATTCCATAGTGGGAACATACCCATAGGTTCTAAAGCCCTACTTTCCACCTGCCTCCTGTGTCCATTTTAAGATTAAAGGGGTACTCTGGTGGAAATACATTTTTTCATAACAACTGTCTCCAGAAAGTTAAACAGATTTGTTAATTACTTCAAAAAATATTAACCCTTCCAGTACTTATCAGCTGCTGTATGCTACAGAGGAAGTTGAGTTGTTCTTTTCTGTCTGACCACAGCGCTCTCTGCTGACACCTCTGTCCATGTCAGTAGTAGAAGCAAATCCCCATAGCAAACCTCTCCTGTTCCGGACAGTTCCTGACATGGACAGAAGTGTCAGCAGAGAGAACTGCTTTCAGACTGAAAAGAACTATACAACTTCCTCTGGAGAATACAGCAGCTGATAAGCACTAGAGGGATTAAGATTTTTTAATAGAACTAATTTAAAGGGGTACTCCAGCGCTAAGACATCTTATTCCCTATCCAAAGGATAGGGGATAAGATGCCTGATCGCGGGGGTCCCGCCCCTGGGGACCCCCGTGATCTTGCACGCAGCACCCCATTACAATCAGTCCCGGGAGAATGTTCGCTCCAGGTCTGATTACTGGCGATCATGGGGCCAGAGCTGTCATGCCCCCTACCATAGGCTTGCATTAAGGGGGCGGAGCGTGATGTCACATGGGGGCAGAGCCGTGACATCACAATGCTCCGACCCCGTGATCGCCAATAATCAGACCCGGAGCGAACATGCTTTGGGGACTGATTGTAAAGGGGCGCTGTGTGCAAAATCACAGGGGTTCCCAGTGGCGGGACCCCCGCGATCAGGCATCTTATCCCCTATACTTTGGATAAGGGAAAAGATGTCTTAGCGCCGGAGTACCCCTTTAACTTCCTGGCACCAAATGATTTGAAAAAAATAGTTTCCCACCAGAGTACCCATTTAAAGCGATGTGGGTTCCCTCTCCCAAAAGATTCTGCCAAAGCCATATAAGCTTTCTTTTACATGTGTACTCATAGGGGGGGATTTATCAAAACCTGTGCAGCGAAATGTTGCCCAGTTGCCCATAGCAACCAATCAGGTCGCTTCTTTTATTTTTCAGAGGCCTTGTTAAAAATCTAAGAAGCGATCTGATTGGTTGCTATGGGCAACTGGTCAACTTTTCCTCTGCACAGGTTTTGATAAATCTCCCTCATAGGGATCCATTTAAATAGATTATTTCTCAAAAAAGGGAAAATGTAACAGATTCTATTGAACAGGAACATTTTTATGCTTGTGTCTAGTAACATACCCACTTGCTAAGTCAGCAAAAGAAATGTTTTTTTATTTTGTAAAATGTTGTTTTTATTTAAAAGGTAAAATGAATAGCGAAAAAGGGACAGTTGACATGTGTGCTATGCTTTTTTATGTTACCAGATTTGTACACTCTTTCAACATCATTGCCTTTGCCACTTCATATTTCAATTTTACTTAAAATGTTTTTGCAAGCGCACATTTATGACCCTGGTGCCTGAGACATTATCAGGATTTCAGACACTTTAACAAGCCCCGCGCAGTAACCTGTTGCTCTGATTGCAGCGCGGTGCACTAACATGGAGTGCACTTAAATGTCTGTCTGAATGGCTCAGTAATGTAGCGGTAGAATGGCATAAATTAAGCTGTCATTTATTTGGCAGCATCCAGCAAACCTAGAGAGGTGATTTTCCTGTAGTAACACCACAAGAAACAACAATTTTCTGGCTTGAGTTCTAAGTGACAGTTTGGTGTGATACATTCTCAGTGCTCCGGGGTCTGCGGCGGGTAAGAGCCTTCAGCAGGAGTTATCTTCTGCATTAGTAAGAGCAGTATGTTCCCTCATAGCGCTAACATTCGCTACTTCATCCAAAACAGCAGTCAGGGAAAATTTTGATGGAGTACCATTAAAATTTATTGTTCCATCAAAGTAGGTAACTATTTTTTTAATACCAGGATTTCAGATTTTCTATACAACAATGAATCAAGCTTATGTTATTTATGAATGCGTTACACAGATAAACGGTCTAGAATAGTGCCGGGGTGCATGCAGTTATTTCTGCAATTTTCCCTTACAAATATGAGTATTTGCACAGAAATGTGCATTGAAATCAGATAACAGCTCTTCAGTCACAGCACTATAACACTTGATGGAGATACTGTAAAACAGGTCCGTGTGTTTATGGGTGTACAAGAAGGCAGTAGGAAAAGCCCAGTTTTGCTTTTGCAATAATGCATACCTCAAGAATAGGCAGTGACGTTGTGTGGGGAGGGCAATTGCCCCGGTACAAATTTTATGCCCCTTAGAATCTAAAGTGAGTGGTGATACATCCAATGAAAATATCGCCACTTAGTATTGTACAGAAGCAGGGAGGTCAGCTGTAACAGAAATATGTACATTCCGTGACGCCCTGTCCAGACTACCGGCTCCTGTACTCTACTGAAGGACTGAGGTGTGGGCCGCATGTAAATATGTCATTGTATCTCACACAGCCTGCAGAAGTCCTGCACTGCCCCTGGTTACTGGGCAAGGAGTAAAGGAGAAAGAGGGCCTGGCCTCAACATAGAAGCGGAGGTAACATGAGTGGGTTCTTGCTATTTTTTGTTGTTGGTGAGGAGCTTTCTAATTGGAAGATAACCTTCCTACTAGGGGCATTATTGGGGGATAACTTCCCTACTGGGGGGGGCATATTTTTAATGGGGGACAATCCACCAGCCTAGGGCATCTACCAAATTGAGGGGGATAATCTACCTTCTGTGGGCATCTATCTTTATAGGGGGAATAACCTACCTACATGGGGCATTTTCCTAATGGGGGATTATCTACTTACTGGGTGCATCTATCAAATGAGGGTATTTTAATCCTACTTTTACCTAATGGGAGCCAGGATTATCAACCTATGGGGGGCTTTAACCTATTGGGAGAATTATCTACCTTTTGGGGGCATCTACCTAATGTGGAGAATTATCTCTATCAGCAAGCTGTTAGTTACCATTAAGCACCATCCATAATATAAAACATAATATCAATTTTACCTTAAAACAGTTCATAAGTATTTAAATACATTTCTAGGTATAGTGCCTTTTTGGGGCTATTAGTGGAGCACTTATTCAAATCGAACTGAATGTTTTGCCAGAATTCAGTAAATCAGCCAAACCAAACTTAAAAAAAAATTACTAATCTCTTCCACTATAACACTATAGTACGAAATTTGACTTACATATGGTTTATAAACGATTTATGTAAAGAATGAACGTACTTCATGTATGTAGCCTATTCTTTAAAGGGGTACTCCATCCTTAGACATCTTATCCCCTATCCAAAGGATAGGGGATAAGATGTGTGATCGTGGAAGTCCTGCTGCTGAGGACCCCCTCGATCTCCCTGTTGCACTCGGCGTTCGTTTAGAGCGTTGGTGCAGAGCCAGAGGCTCGTGACATCCCCGCCACGCTCACTAGTGACGTTACAGCCACGCTCCCTCAATGCAAGTCTATGGAAGGAGGCGTGATGGATGTCAGGCACCCTCCCATAGACTTGCATTGAGGGCATAGCCGTGACATTACGAGCGGGGCTTTGCCGTGAGATCACAAGCCTCCGCCTTGCATTGCCAATCATATGGCAAGGAGCGAAGTTCGCTCTGTACACCGAATGTCTGGGGTTCCGCTGCCGAGATCGCGGGGGTCCCCAGCGGCAAGATGTCCTGGATAGGGGATAAGATATCTAGGGGTGGAGTACCCCTTTAAGTATGAGGTCATCCTGCCAATGTTACTATAATAGTACATATATACATATACATTTTTGGTCAGCTAGCAATAACTTCTCTGGACATGGAAAGCAGCAAAGTGGACAGATGGTGCTGAGCACAGGATTTATGAATGAGCACTGGACCGGGACGAGGCCTCTCAAGTCTCCCATAGTTTTAATAATCTTAGTCTTGTCACCTCCCCATGACAATATTACAACAACATTTTTTGCAGAATTGATGGTTATTGTAGTTAAAAAAATATTTGACTCAAACATGAACTGGGAATCTGTACATCACGTCTCCAGAGTTGTATGTTGGCAGCTTTCAGACTTCTACTAAGGTGTGGTGTTTTATAGAGCTACATACCTTACTTTAAACATCAGAATGGCTTGATTTACTTGTCTTGAATTATTGACTCTGGGTCACCCTAGGTCACATAAAATTCACATTCTTCAACATTGGATTGGACTATATCAACTTTACATGAACACAAGGAGGTTATGATTTGCTTGGGGGTCAAACATTTATTTGCTAAAATGTTTATGTGCATTATGCAGGCAAAGCCATTGCTGAATGGTGTGAACCCCTACACATGAATTACCGTAATATGCTTTTTGTTGCCCAATGTTACCATATTGACTTCTGTTGTGACATGTATCACTTTGTATTAATGCTTGGGTAGGAGATTTGTAGACTCTGACAAAACAGTTAAAAAATGGAAAAAAACATGAACACATAGTAAAATTAAAGGGGTACTCTGGTGGAATTGTTTTTTTTTTTTTTTCAAATCAGCTGGTGGCAGAAAGTTAAACAGATTTGTAAATTAATTCTGTATAAAAATCTTAATCCTCCCAGGTTAAGTTTTAGAGTGTAGCCCTTTCAATGAAATAAAAAGCCCTTCAAATGCATTGTAAATAATTTATATAGTATGTATTGTTATATCTTATTACAGGACTTAGAAAGTTAAGTATGTATATGGGAACCAACAGCAATGACTGTAATTCCTCTCCAAATGGTTATGTCTACTACTTTATATTAGTCTCTAGAAGCTGCGGCGTAACAAAGTCTCTTTGTTTATTGAAAAAATGCAAAATGTGTCAAACAGTTAATGAAATGGTCTGTAGAAAGACTAATTGTGCGTCGATTCTTGAGCACTGTGAATGGCGAAGATCAGTGTGAACATGCCCTTATATTAAAATTGTCTGAACCCTCCACCACCACCAGGTTTGGCTGACTATCTAAGGTGTATGGCAGACTTTCAACTCTTCACTGACAGATGATGTCAGTGGAGAAAACGGTGGGATTTTTGCAGCCCTATCGTTTTGTCCAGGGAGGGATAAGCCAGTGCCAGAGCAGTCTGACTGCAGCTTACCTCTTTCGTTCCCATAGACAACGCATGAATGTTTGACCATGCAAAGAATTCATGTAAGTCAGGAGGGATAACTGAACTGTTTGACAACAATTATTAGAAATGTATGGCCTCCTCAAAGTAGGGAATAGAAAGAATAGATGAGCCGTTTCCTACACCATCTGGAATGAAGAAACAACTGTGTGCCGATTCAGGATTTTGCAAATGAAAGTGACCAACCTTAATGCATTTCTATGGTTTGTTACAAGGAATAGCTGTTGGTTAAATGAGCATTTGGACAATAGTTGTCTAAGGTGTATGACCATCATGAGTAGGTGAATTAAGAAATGAATAGCCTTAAATCAACTGGTGCCAGAAAGTTAAACAGATTTGTAAATTACTTCTATTAAAAAATCTTAATCCTTCCAGTACTTTTCAGCTACTGCTAAGATCCACATGAAGTTCTTTTATTTTTGAATTTCCTTACTGCCTGACCACAGTGGTCTCTGCTGTCACTTCTGTCCATTTTAGGAACTGTCCAGAGCAGGAGAGGTTTTCTATGGGGATTTGCTCCTACTCTGGACAGTTCCTAAAATGGACAAAGGTGTCAGCAGAGAGCACTATGGTCAGGCATAAAGGAAATTCAAAAAGAAAATAACTTCCTGTGGATCATAACAGCAGCTGATAAGTACTGGAAGGATTAATATTTTTTCATAGAAGTAATTTACAAATCTCCAGCAGAAAGAATGAAGGTCGCACTCACGTGGATCAGGTACAAAAGCTTGATGCTGCATTTATTTCGGCAGTGCATTAAAAGCAAAGAGCATGTCAGGACGCGACTTGTGGATCAGTCCATACTGTGGGTTACAGCTGTTGCGCGTGCGCAAGCACGCTTCATCAGACCCTCTGATGAAGCGTGCTTGCGCACGCGCAACAGCTGTAACCCACAGTATGGACTGATCCACAAGTCGCGTCCTGGCATGCTGTTTGCTTTTAATGCACTGCCGAAATAAATGCAGCATCAAGCTTTTGTACCTGATCCACGTGAGTGCGACCTTCATTCTTTCTGCTGGATGTACACATGAACTTTGTTCTTTGGGGAACGCACCACTGCCAAGGTACTATTCGATACACTTATACTTCCCAAGGCTGTACAGAGTTACTGGTGGACTGATTGTCCACACTATAGCCAGAGAAAGAGAGTGGGGGGAAGGTGCTGACTTGTTTTCTTAACTTCTAATTTACATGGGTGAGGGAGGGGGGGATGGACATGGGTGAGGGAGGGGGGGATGAACATGGGTGAGGGAGGGGGGGGATGGACATGGGTGGGGGAGGAGGGATGGACATGGGTGGGGGTGGACATGGGTGAGGGAGGGGGATGGATATGGTACAGTACCTTAAGAAAGCCATTTTTCTTCTCCGTTCTTCCCCTCTCCGGCAGGGCACTGACTCAGGACTCCGGCAGGGCAATCATTCACGGCGCTGCAGGGGGGGGAGGGGAACGCTGAGGCACTACACCGGTCCGGTGCAGCTTCCGCATACTTCACCCTCTCTGGGCCGCAGGGGGGAGGGGGAAGCTAAGGGATGCTGGGGGGCGTAGGGGTACACTGAGGCCTATAACAGCAGCCTCTGATCATGGGACTCTGACTCCTCCATGTGACTGATCACATGACGGTGACATCATCGCAGGTCCTGTTAGCCTCACAGCGCACACAAACTTCCCTCCCCGTGCGGCGCCGGGGAGGGAAATTTTAAAAAAATTAAACAAAAAAATCAGGGTTGGGAATCACTGCGCTCTGGATGTGCAGGTACTGGGTTGAGTGGCGGGGCTGGGAGCCTACAGCTCATAGCTCTGCCTCTCTGTGGCCGCTTCGCACAAGGTCCTGACATGGTGTCAGTACCTTGTGTGAGTGAGCAACCACTATGTGGCCGCACACGAGCTGGCCGGTGTAGTGCAGAAAACCGGCCCACTGTGCGGTCGGCCCACCGGGAATTTTCCCGGTATCCCGCTAGGCCAGTCCGGCCCTGAGTCAACATCATGCTATCAATAGGACCTACTGACCATGTAATCTGTATGGTGGTGTTCCAACTTTGCCACAATGGTAAATATAAGGGAAAAAAGACTAGACATTTTGGATTTCAACATGCTCAGTCCTTTTTCTAAAGGGAGATAAGCTGCTGCCAGAGACTTCTTGCAGCGGTTTACACCTGAAAGTATGAGCACACTCAGCTGAGTTGAGCATACATTTCTATGGTTTCTTACAAGGAACAGCTGTTGGTTGAATGAGCATTCGGACAATAGTTATCTAAGGTGTATGGCCACCATGAGTAGGTGAATTATGAAATGAACAGCCTTAGGGTATGTTCACACTGAAGGTTTGGAGAGGAATTTCTGCAAGTAATTCTGCTCGCTTATTCCTCATTCAGCAGTGAAAAACCCCATAGTATGTAATTACATTTCTGCTCCTCAGTTCAATCTGAGGAATTTCCACTAGCGGAATTCTGTCACTGAATTCCGTTCTGCATGAAGAATGAACATGTTCTTTCTTCATGCGGAATTCGCGTCCTAACCCCATAGAACTCAATGTAATTTTTTTTTCAGTCCGCCACACTTTCGCATGGAATTCAAGTGAAAATTGCACTGATTTTGCATGGAATTCCTGCAGAATTCGCACAAAATAAAACAAACATTTTTTAACCATGTCTCCTATGCCACGCTGAATTCCACACTGATTTCTGTGCAGAATTCGGTGCACATTCCGTGTACATTCCGCGCGGATTCCGTGCAGATTCTACGCAGATTTTCCGCGAAAAAAAACTGTCGTTTCTGAGTGGTTTTGTTCAGCGCAAATTCCTCGCACATATTTGTCAGTGTGAACGTACCTTTAATGTGAGAGTACTTGTGCCTCCCCCTACACCTAGAAATCTTATGTAAAATAAATACCTGACTTCATGTGAATAAATCCAAACTAAATTTTCCTTTCATTGTTTTGAAATCTGCAAGTTAATACTTGGAATACCATGGTGTTCCCATCTGTCCTTTTAATTCATTAAATATTCTGCTTAATGTTCTATTTCTAATAGCCATGAATGCATGAAGAGGTTTTATAATATAAGAAAGAAACCATTTACAATTATATTGTGTTTTCCCCAATTGTTGTAAAATATACACCCAGAGCCATTTTATATTACACAACCTAACTCACCGAGTAAGTGAACAGCAGGATACTTCAGCATTTAGGTTGCAGCAATGAAAGACAGTTAAGTGATCATTTATACAAGTTAACCAGACTGTGCAGATTTTTGCATTTGAATAGGTCCTCAAATCTGAAAGCTTCCATTGTTTCTAGGATTTATATCTTTGGCTACAGCAAGAGGTACATTAGATGGCCAGATAGATAGATAGATAGATATGAGATAGATAGATATGAGATAGATAGATAGATAGATAGATAGATAGGATTCCAGGAGAGCAACATAACCAAACTTAGTGAACCTCCAGATAGGTGCAAGCTGTATGGGAACCTTGGTCTGTGGTTCCATTTTCAATATAATGGCAGATATTCCTGGGATTAGATAGATAGATATGAGATAGATAGAACAAGTAGAAGGTAGTAGCACGACGCTAGTGATCAGTTGCGGTGGGTTCAATCAGTAAGGGTCCCAGGTCACAGGATTCCAGGCTGATAATATATCAAAAAAATACAGCAGCACTCCAAAGCGTCGGTGAAAAACGTGAGAAGTGTTCATTCCATCATAGTCATAGTGGCAACGTTTCAGCTGCATACAAGCCGCCATGTTGCCACCATGACTATGATGGAATGAACACTACTCACATTTTTCACCAACGCAATGGAGTGCTGCTTTATTCTTTTGATATATTATCTAGCTAACTAGCTAGCTAGCTAGATAGCTAGATGATAGATAGATATGAGATAGATAGATAAGTCCTCATAGAATTGCAGCACTACTTCACCAGTCCTTATGGTGCCAGCACCCTCGACTCGATCACAGTCTCAGTAGATATCCACAAAAGTGGCGCAGCACTCCAAAGCAAAAAATTTGAATATATTTCCTCATGTCACACAAAAAATAGCAACGTTTCAGTTTCTCAATGGAGCCTTTTTCAAGCATGGTGATACATCAAAATAGGAGGGTCTTTATACCCAGTAAGATCATTAACATCAATTAGGAAATAATATACAAACTTTAAAAATTACACATAATACAGTGGTCCCTCAACATATGATGGTAATTGGTTCCAGGAGGACCATTGTATGTTGAAACCATCATATGTTGAGTACATATGTCTATGGAAAGCTGGTAATTGGTTCCGGAGCCCCGAGGCCATCATATGTTGAGTACATATCTCTATGGAAAACTGGTAATTGGTTCCTGAGCCGTGATCTCAAGTTTTTATCGGTACCATTTTTGTTTTGATCTGACTTTTTGATCACTTTTTATAAAAATTTTATGGTATAAAAAGTGACCAAAAATATGCAATTTTGGAATTTGAAATGTTTTTGCATGTACGCCATTGACCATGTGGTTTAATTAATGATATATTTTTATAGTTCGGACATTTACGCACGCGGTGATACCACCTATGTTTATTTTTATTGTGTTTATATATTTTTTATATGTAATTTGGGAAAATGGGGGTGATTTTAACTTTTAATAAGAAAGGGGTTAATGTGTGTGTTTTTAAACTTTTTTTTATTTTATTTTTACACTTTTAGGAGGAATCATTTGATTCCTCATACAGATCAATATGGTTGCATAGAACCATATTGATCTGTGTGATCTGTGCTCTTTGGATAAAGCCTTGTCCTGCCAGGCTTTATCATTCAGAGCACAGCAGCCCTCCGGCTACCTCCACAGTGGATCGCCCCCCGCAATCGCGCTGCGGTGGGGGACGATCCACCCCACTGGACCACCAGGGAGTGTTCAAAGCTTCCTTTAGACACCGCTGTCAGCTTTGACCGCGGCGATCTAAAGGGTTAATAGCCGCCCGCGGCTATCGCTGCATGTCGGCTATTAACGCCGGCCCCCAGCTACAGGAATCAGCTGGGGCCCGTGTGTATACACATCCATGGTCATTAACAGGTTAAGGGGTTCGGGGGTTAATGTGCATGGGGGTTAATGCGCCGGGGAGAAGAGGACTCGCCACTCGGCCCGCAGCAGCCAGTCACTACGCAACAATGTCATGTGACGATGTAACGTCACATGACATACCCACGAGATTTGAAGCTCCGCTCCTCCGCTTTTGAAACAGCCCGGCGCGGCGGCAGCTGCAGCAAGCAGCGCCGCTGGAGAACAGTTTATTTTCATGATAGCCCCACAAAAAGGATCGTATGTCGATACTGCTTTCAAGATACGATGGCCTCTGAGAGGTCATCGTATGTTGAAAATAACGTATGTTGAGGCCATCGTATCTCGAGGGGTTACTGTAATACAAATAAAGTGTGCCATACATGTAAACATATGAGTACCTAAGTACATAGTGTAGTGCACAATTAAAATCCATAGGGCTCTGCAGCTCGTCAATCTTCTGCCACGTTCCTATTCCACCCAAATCCCACACACAATAAATTAAAATTTATATATGTAAGAAACACTTTAACGTAGGTAAATTTCCATGACCAATAATACTGGTATACAAGGAGTAAATATATACCACCACACAATAACTGCATAATACCGCCATACTGTACTGAATAAAACCACTATACACAGACCAGTATACTATACAGGATCTGTATACAATATAAGTGATTATATATAGAACCATATGGCGGTAGATAAGTGATTACAATTACATTTTGGGACTCACAATTACATCTTTTCTGATCAACGGCGTCCTCTTTCCTTTTCTTCTCCGTCCGGATAAGGCCGCCATATGGATCTCTTAATATCTGCATGAAAAACATGTCAGACTCATTTTTTCAGTGCCCTCCCCTCCTCTACACAATCTTCCCATCTATAGGCCCACAAACTGTAATAATGCCCTCCTTGGTGTCCTGCACAGTAAAAGGGCAGGTAGGTAGGTAGCCAGGTAACCCCCTCTTTCCCATAGGTATATGCAGAGTTACATCCCCCCCTCTTTTCCATAGGTATATGCAGAGCTACGCTACACCCCCCTCTTTCCCATAGGTATATGCAGAGTTACACCCCCCCTCTTTCCCATATGTATATGTAGAGTACACTCCCCTCTTCCCCATAGGTATATGCAGAGCTACACCCCCCGCTTTCCCATAGGTATGTGCAGAGTTACACTCTCCCCTCTTTCCCATAGATATATGCAAAGTTACACCCCCCTCTTTCCCATAGGTATGAGCAGAGCTACTCCCCCCTCCTCCCCATAGGTATATGCAGAGCTAAATCCCCTCTTCCCCATAGGTATATGCAGAGCTACACCCCCCTTCCCCATAAGTATATGTAGAGCTACACCCCCCCTCTCCCTCCCTTTCCCATAGGTATATGCAGAGCACCCCCCTCTCCCCCTTCCCTATAGGTACAGTATATGCAGAGCACCCCCCCTCTCCCCCTTCCCTATAGGTACAGTATATGCAGAGCACATCCCTCTCCCCCCTTTCCCTATAGGTACAGTATATGCAGAGCACCCCCCCCTTCCCTATAGGTACAGTATATGCAGAGCCCCACCTTCCCTATAGGTACAGTATATGCAGAGCACCCCCCCTCTCCCCCCTTCCCTATAGGTACAGTATATGCAGAGCCCCCCTCTCCCCCCTTCCCTATAGGTACAGTATATGCAGAGCCCCCCTCTCCCCCTTCCCTATAGGTACAGTACATGCAGAGCACCCCCCCCTCTCCCCCCTTCCCTATAGGTACAGTATAAGGAGAGCACCCCCCCTCTCCCCCTTTCCCTATAGGTACAGTATATGCAGAGCACCCCCCTCTCCCCCCTTCCCTATAGGAACAGTATATGCAGAGCACCCCCCTCTCCCCCCCTTCCCTATAGGTACAGTATATGCAGAGCACCCCCCTCTCCCCCCTTCCCTATAGGTACAGTATATGCAGAGCACCCCCCTCTCCCCCCTTCCCTATAGGTACAGTATATGCAGAGCACCCCCCTCTCCCCCCTTCCCTATAGGTACAGTATATGCAGAGCACCCCCCCTCTCCCCCCCTTCCCTATAGGTACAGTATATGCAGAGCACCCCCCTCTCCCCCTT
The DNA here is from genome assembly GCF_029499605.1 of Hyla sarda. Classification (NCBI taxonomy): domain Eukaryota; kingdom Metazoa; phylum Chordata; class Amphibia; order Anura; family Hylidae; genus Hyla; species Hyla sarda. The sequence goes on along the minus strand of NC_079193.1, from coordinate 75,181,011 downwards.
CCCTATAGGTACAGTATATGCAGAGCACCCCCCCTCTCCCCCCTTCCCTATAGGTACAGTATATGCGGAGCACCCCCCCTCTCCCCCCTTCCCTATAGGTACAGTATATGCAGAGCCCCCCCTTCTCCCCCCCCCTTCCCTATAAGTATATGCAGAGCACCACCACCACCCCTATAGGTATAGGCAGGGTTAAAAAAAAAAAGGATGCTCACCTGATATCCCACCCAGCGATCTCCTTAGCAGCAGGCGCCGCGTCTTCTCCCCTCCACAGTACAGGCGCCGATGAGTAACGTCATCGGTGCCTGTACTCCGTGCTGCGTGGGGGCGGAGTTCACGTCTCCTCTGTGTAGCTGCAGATGCGGCTCACACAGAGGGGACGCCTTCTCCTGTTTGTGTGTGTATCGCGCATACAGGAGAATGTACCGCTGTCTGCTGGGGATCTGGGACGAGCGTCCCGGACCTCAGCAGCGGCGGCGGTGGGTCAGTCCGCCCCTGGCACCCCCCTTGAGAGTTTTAACCTTTTGGTTGCGAGATTTTGTCACCATATGTTGCAAATGTAAACTTAAAGGCTATGTTCACATGGTGGAATGTCCGCTTAAAAAAGGCCGTATGGCATGCTGAGAGTTATAGTTTTGCACCAGCTGGAGGCTCACTGGTTGGGAAACAGTGACATTGTTTTTTTTACTGATTAGATACAGATACTATAACATGTTATTTTTTTCAAATTTCTGATTGTTATTTATTTTATTTCATTTTTTATACATTATTATGGGGGCACACATCTTGGCTGAGCAGCTTAGACAACATTATTTTTACATCATTTAGAGATGTGCTTTGCGGCCAGCCCCATAGACATTTGCAAAAATTGACTGGTCCAGACCCAATTGACGTGAATCTTATACCTCCCCCTTCAGTTTTATGATCCAATAGTGTTTCTGGTATAGTAATCTTAAATAAGCTCCCCACTTTCAATAAAGTTTGAACAAATCGATGGTACAATTCAGAGGATACAATACACTTTGTAATATATCTTATTAGAGAAAAATAACTCTATCTCTACATATGTGCCACTTTTCCCCAACCGCTTACCCCACCCCCACTGACCATAACCACTACTACCTCCTTCATAGCTAATAAAATATGAATTTAAAGGGAAGATGGAGGATGGGAAATAGGCAGAGAGACAAATGTGGCTGCACCTTGTGGTAGGTGTTATAGTCCAACACAGTTCTGGATTCACAGATACACCACTCCTCTTCTCTGTATGCTGTGCATGGGAAACATCATAGTACCTAGTCTCCACCCACTGTGGAGCTGTGTTTAGGGAAAACTGACAATTGCCTGCAGAGGTAAAAAACTTCATATACAAGTGATATTATGGGTTCAGATACATGATGGTGTGTTCTGAAAAGTCACCTGGAAGTACAAGTATACTCTATAATAGGAGATGTCCAACCAACCGCTGGTGAAAGTAAGAACATCTTTCTCTGCACAGTCTTTTTTTTGTAAATTTTGGTCCCCCCATTTTTTTTTTGTTATACACAATGAAATATAAAGCTCTTAGCATTTGTTCTGATAAGATGAGTATGCAAAGAACTGTGAAAACAACCAGCTGTGCATGTTCTATGCTGAATCATTTACAATTTAAAATAAACTTAAATTATATCTAAATTTAATTTATGATCCATTGTTAACTATCAGGTGTTAATTTCATCCATTTAAATGAAGCTTTTATTTTATGCAAAGTACAACAAATGAAAATGATAATTTTATCACATGTAGGAAATCAGTGTGAATAACTGTTGATTATATTTTAAGATTGCAAAGAACACTTTAATAACAAGTTTCCCGATAATTATATGTGCATTATTAGTAATTTTCTCTATGTAGTAGAGCAAATACATATGAGTGACATAGCCTCTGCCAGGGATCATAATCAAAAAAATCCCTTGGTAATTATGAGAGTTTCTTGAAAGAAAATTTCTAATGAATTGTTATACTAGTCAGTAAAAAATATATTTCTATAATAATAATAACAACAACAAAAATAAGTACTATATAACAGAAAAGGGAGGAAATTAAAAAGTTGTATCATCATTAGAGATGAGCGAACTTACAGTAAATTCGATTCGTCACGAACTTCTCGGCTCGGCAGTTGATGACTTATCCTGCGTAAACTAGTTCAGCCTTCAGGTGCTCCGGTGGGCTGGAAAAGGTGGATACATTCCTAGGAAAGAGTCTCCTAGGACTGTATCCACCTTTTCCAGCCCACGGGAGCACCTGAAAGCTGAACTAATTTATGCAGGGAAAGTCATCAACTGCCGAGCCGAGAAGTTTGTGACGAATCGAATTTACTGTAAGTTCGCTCATCTCTAATCATCATCATAGACTAACCCCTAATATAAAAGCCATTAGGTGACCTGTTCACTACTGGTCCAACTCCTAAGACCCCAAACTATTGAAACTTTCTTCTGTGGCATTAATACCAAATATTACTCCTTCTAGGCAGAAACAACTTCCTCTAGTCACTACTTTTAACTGTCTATGCCTTTTGACTGGGAAAAATTATTTCCATTCCTCTTCGGGGTAGCTGTGCAAGGTTTGTATCAACATGTTGCATAAAAACCCAGAACATAACAATGGGGTTATAGGGGTATTACAGTTTTTGGAAAAATTCATATGCTGCTGGGGCAGGGGAAAAATAGGGAAAAAAACATATTTACCTAGCCCGGATATCCCACAGCTCCTGCTCTGTCTAGTCCTCCAATCTCCTGTCTTCTTTCTGCTTCCGAGACATGTGCTTGGTGCAGGACCTGCTGACTCAGCCAATCAGTGTCCCATCTTGGCCAGTGTTTTGCTAAGCCAGCAGGTGCGGCACCAAGTGTTTGTCTCCCAGCTTTAGTTCTTCTTTCACCCATTTCTTGTTGGATCTTTTCTAACAATGTTGTAATAATTTGTGTTATTTTTGGCTGGAGATCTCCTTTAAAGATGTCCTTAGGATAGACCATCAATGGATATGGCTGTTGCTGTGTGTATATTAAACAACTATTATTGTCTTTTCTTCAGTCTCATCACTGTTTTCTTTGTATAAGCTAAATAATAAATGGGCACTCTCATTAAAAAATGTTTTGCTATTGCACTCATTATGGTAAATAAAAAAGATTTCTAATATACTTTGTTTAAAAAAAAATGAAATTTTCTATGTTTTATCTGTGCTTAAAAAAGAGCACATTCCCCCCCCCCCCATCTTATACAAAGACTTAGGACCGAAGCCCAAACACAGGAAGTGCAGTCTGGAGTGCTGAGGGGGGGGGGGGGGGGGGGGGGGTGGTGTACAGCCTCATCCAGTCATAGCTCCTCTCACACTTAACTGCCATATGCTATTGGTTGGACCCCCCCCCCCCCCCCCCCCCCCAAGCACTCCAGACTGCACTTCCTGTGTTTGGGCTTCGGTCCTAAGTCTGTGTATAAGATGGAGGAAAATGTGCTCTTGAGTTTTTTTAAGCACAAATAAAACATAGAAAACATTATTTTTTTAAACAAAGTATATTAGAAATATTTTTATTTACCATAAGGAGTGCAAAAATTAGTTTTAATGAGAGTTATCATTTAATAAGGACAGGGGATAACATGTCTGATCGTGGAAGGTCCTGCCACTGGGACCCCATGCGATCTCCCGGCTGGCACTGCAGCGTTAAGGTCACGGACGCTTCTGTAATCGTGACATCACACCACGTCCCCTCCATTCATGTTTACCATATGTGTAGCAGAAAAAGATACACAATAATAAATAAATAAAAATCTGTGATGGCTACAAGACCTGTGCCATCTGCATGGTCACCTGCATACGGAGGCTGGCAGAAGCGCACTAAATGCGCAAAATGGTCGGCTGTTGCCTCTGAGTGCCCCACGCTTAGATGGATGCTCCATCTGCCTATATATGACGAGTTTTGAGTCATCAGTACTGGGGTGAGAGCAAGAAACCATTTGCACTTGTTTGTTTGCTACTATATTATGTACATTGTATGTTCAAATGTTTGAAATATAGGTTTAAAGCTGTCTATTTACACCATTCCTGACGTGTTTCTATCACAAGTTGGGATGTCCTCTGGGGCATATAAATGGAAACATAGCACGATATCTGAAATAATGGATCACGTCAAGTTAACAATGAAATGCTAATATGGTCCTTGATGCATTGATCCTATATTAGTACGGTGCGTTAATAGGTGTCTCCACAACACCAATAGCCCTTGGTCTTAACCGCATCACTAAGAAGTACCACAAAGAGGAACCATCAATTACAGTTCAGTGACCACGGGATAAAATTAAGAAGTTTATCTTTTATTATTTTTTTAAGTGAACATTGTACAATAGATAATAGACATACAAAACTCTGAGCGCTCCGCACTGTCTTTGAAGTCCCTGCCGGAGAAGCGGCCCGAGATGGGAGCTGAATAGTCAGATCTTACGCGGTGAGTGCAGGACGCCTGTCCGTCCCTTTGGTATGTCTATTACTGATTTCTACATTATATTGTCCTAGCACCGCCGCTGGATTTATCTGGTTGTCCGACCTAGTTTGGTTGTAGTCCATCTCATAGAGCTGCTAATTTAAGGTACCTGTGCCACTTTATCTTTCTTATACATTTGATTGTGAAATCGATGTATAGTTTCCAATATTGCAATGGCCAGACAAAATTGGAATTCTTGTATAATCTTAGGCAGCTAAAGTTATCGATGGAAACATATTCCATTTATCTTCTGCTTTTCAATCTGAGCATTTATATTTTCTATTTAATAGTAAAACAGTTTCCTTGGTCTATACTAGTTTATATTTTCAAATCATCCAAATCTTCCTTCTTACATGCTCATGTATTTCTGGATTAGAAACAACCGAAAGTGACCAAGGTGTAAACCACGGTGCCGTAGTTGGAGAAGACTAGGCTTTTGCCAATGATCTATTCTTTATGCAATGAGTAAATAACATGGATTGATTTAATCATAAAAGAATAACAGGAAAACTGTATTGATTTTTAAAGTCCCTAATGTGAACATCAGAAGCTATTGACTTGGCTTCATCCAAGGTTGTATCATTGCTGTGAACTCAGGAACATCAATAGTTTGTCATTACTTGAACAAAAAAATATGACAATTTGGACCCTATTCAAAATGGGATGGCGCAACAACAAGGAATCATTGTGATTGTAGTGGGGCAGAGTAATATATGTACTAATACACTTTAGTGCTCATTAAATTGAAAAGGACAAAATCCATAATTCTTGCTGAACTGCCCTTATATTAATTAACAGAGTCTGTCTGTTCACAATCCAATAACACCGCTGCTCTCGGGTTTTGCTGACAAGATGCTAGTACCGGGAGCTAATTTGGTTCAGGACATTCCTAGTAACAGATATGATCTACACAGTACAATGAGTAACGACTATGTCAGTTATTGACACATTTATATAAATTTATCATAAAAGTAGTCTGCTAAATTAAAGGTAGGTTTAAGATGACAGTCTGTAGCGCTTACTGTATGTTTATGTGCCACAAATCATACCTTGAGGACTACAGTAAAAAAGCTTATATACATTGCCTACCTACCACTCTGCTTTATTGTTATTTTTACAACCAGGACATTTCAATAACAGCCATGACAGATAAAACTTTTTGCATTGCAAATGCAATTGTTAAACCCAGTAAGGTTCCATAAGAAGTTCCAGCCATTACCATCACTTATTCAATGTTTCTTTCTATTTTGAGCATAACCTCCTTATTTTTGGTGAGTGTAGAATAAATAAATTGTCCACAGCAGTGCTGAACTTAAAACTTGCAGGAATCTTTACTGAAGATTTTCTGTATATGCAGTAACGGTAACAGTCCAGATAACAGAGTCTTTACAAACAGCACAGCAGTGATTGACAGATGCTTAGGACCAGAAAGTACCCTTTAGATTTTGAGGATTGTAATTGCATAGATCCGCTGGATTTAGGGGTTGGATTAGGTCCAGAGATCTTGCGGAGATAGCGGGGAATAGTAAGAACTTTCCGTCTCTAGCACAGGCCTAAGTCGCAAGGCTTTGGGCCTAGTAATTGTCTTGTAAGCTGCGGAGGTCCTACCTCGTCCAAAGTCAGCAACCCAAGAGAGTGACAATATAGCGCAGCTCCCTTATATGGGCAGGGGCTGGCCGTTTTGGATTGGTCCAATCAGCTGTCACTCGCCGTTACAATGGATTGTGGGTGATCACATGTCCAAAACCACCATAGAGTTCTGCAACCCGGTCACATGACCCGCAGGTCCTGCGATGCTAAAACAGTGAGTAATACCATATACATTTATTTATATAGATAATATTTACAAATATTAAGTGACTAAGGGGGGACTAGGGGTTAAATGAGGATAGCGAACCTTGACAGTCCTAGGGACTCTAACTTTGGGGACTAATTACCAAGGCACAGTATGAAATACGGTGTTGGGAAACCACACATGTATATGTGTCTGTGTATGATTTTAGTTATGTCTAACATGGTGGTTGTGATTCTTGATTTAGTATATATTATTGTGAATTATGTATTAGTGTGCCTCAATTTAAGCTTTCGTTCTTTTTTTGTTCACTTGGCTTTTTTTATTTTTTATAAATTCAATGGGTCTATGGTAAACTAATGCTTCTTAATTTTATTTCAAAGTTCTATGTTGTGTCCTGATCTAGCAACACTACTGTATTAATAAAAGTATATTTATTTATATAGTGCCAGCATGTTCCACAGTGCTGTACAGAGATTGTCATCAGTCACATCTGTCTCTGTCATTAAGGGACTTACAATCTAAATTCTATATCAAAGGAGCAATCGGACATAAGGTAAAAAAAAAAAAAAAAATGTTAAAAAATCATATAGCATTGCATAACTGTCTGCCCTAGTTCTAAAACCACCAAAAGTAAATTTGTTTTTTGTGTACGTGGGTCAGTTGGTCAGTACTACAATGGAGTGGTTTCACCCAGCTCTTCATCACAGCCCTCCCATCTTGCTCAGTAGGCTCATTGGGCTCACTGGGCATTTGCCTGGTGGGCTGGTCCATATTCTGGGCTGGGCCAGGATGCATTTAACTATAAGCTCCTCTTACTGACATGCTTATGGTTAAATGTGGCGCTCGGCTGTTTGACAGAGAAAAAAGCCATTATCTCAATCACTCATAGGGCGGTCCGTGTTATGCTGGCAGCCACAAGTGCCCGAAAATCCCTACCTCTGCACTCCAGCACATGTGTATCACCTATTAGGAAGCTGCTATCAGCTACTGGCAGGATTGCTATTACCTACAGGGGGCTGTAATTACCTTGTAGGGAGTGTCATTGCCTAAAGTGGGGGCTGCTATTACCAATGAGGGTCTGCAATTAACTGCAGGGAGGCAACTATGTCCAGGTGGACCTACCTGCAAGGGGGCAACTATCTGCTACTTATATAGAGCTCCTACTACCTACAGGGGGGCAACTATGTCCAGCAGGATCTACTGACAGGTGATAACTATCTACTACTTATAGGAGGCTGCTATTAGCTGCAGGGGGGGAAATGTCTACTACTTATAGAGGGCTGGTACTAACTATAGGGGCAACTATCTACTACTTATAGGGGGCTGCTACTGTCTACAGGGGGCAACTATCTACTACTTGTAGGGGGTGCTATTACATACAGGGGAACAACTATCTGCTACTTATAGAGGGAAAATCTTGCCTACAAGGGTCACAAATTTTCCATCACTTCTAGGGGCTATCTACAGTGGATAACTAACTATTAATCTATTACTTAAAGGGGGCAACTATTTGAATGGGGACCTACCTACAGGTAGCCCCTCTCAGGACACCTCATGTCACCAGATATAGCTATATGTGGATTTAATATACAGGATTAGTGATGAGCAGCATAGGCCATATTCGAGTTCGCAATATTATGCGAATATATGGACGAATATTCGTCCTATATTTTCACGAATTTCGCATATTCGTTCACTTTTTTTAATGTGAAATTCGTAATGAAATTCGCAAAATATACATGCGCGATTATATCTTTAAACTAACTACTTTCCTATTGGTTGCTAGGGATGTTGCTAACCTCTGACAACTGTATTTGCATCCTTCTCATTGGACCACAAGCTAAAAGAAGGGAGGGACCAGTGTCCTCTGGAACTGCCTATATTTGCAGATTTTCACCTTCTTTGGACCACAAGCTGGAAGCAGGGAGGGATGATCACTTTTTATTTACACAGTACACATCATTGTGATGTGTACTGTGAAAAAAATAATAATAATAATATTCATCATACCGAATATATTTTGCTATATTCTAAATATTTACAAAATCACGAAGTGCTGATATTCACGATACAAATTTGCTATTCGAATATTCGCACTCAACACTATAAAGGATTTGGCCAGTAACAATATGATAGTAATATGTATGGTGATAATATTTTTCCTTATATATTGGCATTATTAGTAATATTGGTCTCAGTATACAGGATTTGGTCAGTAATGGTATGATGGTATTGTGTATGGTGAATGATGATAATATTCCTCCTTGTATACTTGTATTATTAGTAATATTGGTCTCAGTATACAGGATTTGATCAGTAACACTATGATGGTAATTTGTATGATGATATTGAGGGGCATTTATTAAATGTAAATGTCAGAACCTATAGGATCAAAAGGTTCTGAGGTTCTGACAGGTTCTCTGTTTATTTTTGTTGCCGGGTTACACTTAACTGTCTGGCTGGTCAGCTGACCTTTTGATAAGAGCACCTGCGGGGTTGCCTATTTAACCTGGCAGTTTGCTCTCATTCAATGTCTGTGAAAGAGTCCAACTCCAGTAGCTTGCGATTTATCCCTGTTTATTTTTGTTTACCCAGCATCTGTGAATTTTGGCTTATCTCCTCGACTTATTTCTGGTTTTGTACTTTGGCGGATAGTGGATATTGACTTACTGTGTGAGTGTGTTAGTTTTTCTTCTGTTAGTCTGTCTACTCCCTACTGTATTTTGACCTGTGTCTGTATTATTGTATTTTATTATTTTGACAGTTACATCCCTCACTTGTCTAGGGAGGGACTATCACCATGGTTACGGACCAGTCACCTAGGGCGGGTACGTAAGTTGGCAGGGATAGGTTAGTAGGCATGTATAGTGTGCACTCCTTCCTTGCCCATACGTGACATTTTCACAGGTCCCATACCTGCATTTGCTAAGATGGAAGCAATGACGGCTTTAGTAGAGCAAATGCAGGGATTAACATATTTAGTACAGCCCCTTGCTGAAAGGGTTAAGGCTCGGGAAACAGCTAATGTTCAGGCAGTGGTCAGTCCTCCAGCTGATTCGAGTGAACCAAAAATTAATCTTCCTGACCGCTTTTCTTGTAACCGAAAGAGATTTTTTGTGTTCAGGGAGAGTTGTAAGCCGTATTTTCACCTGAGACCACAGTCTACTAGCACAGAGGTTCAGAGAGTAGGACTTGTAATTTCATTGCTGCAAGGGGATCCCCAGGAGTGGGCGTTCCCTTTACCTCCCTCAGCTCCTGAATTAACTTCTGTGGATGCGTTATTTTCTGCTTTGGGCCTTCTTTATGATGAACCTAACCAATCAGCCTTTGCAGAGTCTCAGCTGGTTACTCTAAAGCATGGACGAAGAACGGCTGAGGAGTACTGTGCTGATTTTTGGAAATGGTGTACTGCGTCTGGTCTGAATGATCCAGCCCTTAGGTGTCAGTTCAGATGAGGATTTGTTGGCAACCCAGGAATCCAAATTGACATAGCCGAGTTCACTGAAATAGACTTTTTTAGTTATTATTTCAGTGACAACTTTGTCAACATGATGTGACACAGACAAACCTGTACTCCCATCAGTTTGTCGCTGCTCACCCGGGCTCACTTTTGGCTAGCCCCAATGGATGGTACGTTGTCAATGCAGCCGAAAGGAGGATGTTTTAGGGCCTCATGTTTCATATGCAACACCAGTAATCAATTTTCCAATCCCCTTCTGGGAGGAAATCCTCCCTTCCGGGGAGCAATACCCTGTCTGTAACCCAATTAAAATATAACTTTTATTTATGTTACTTAAAAATTTAACTGTGGTTGTGAAACTTATATATGTTTAAAATTATCAGGAAAGGCAGTAGGCAGTAGGCAGCTCTCTGAGGAAGTTAGTTTTCTAACGAAACGTTAGAGCAAAGCATCTAGATTTTAGACAGGAAGACAGTGTCCAATAAGTGCAGAGTTACTGTGTGTCAGTAGAGTAACATACTCACCACACACAGCGAGAAATTGGATAACTCTTGCACCAGTAATATAGCACCACTAAGCGGGCATATACAAAAGGAACACTGCCTTTCCTGATAATTTTAAACATATATAAGTTTCACAACCACAGTTAAATTTTTAAGTAACATAAATAAAAGTTATATTTTAATTGGGTTACAGACAGGGTATTGCTCCCCGGAAGGGAGGATTTCCTCCCAGAAGGGGATTGGAAAATTCATGTTTCATATGGACCTTGTCAAAAAAATAAGTGTCAGGCAGTACTGGAACGGGGACATCCTCTACCAGACCCGGCTTTACAGTATGGCCATGGCACGGCAACATCTTGAGCCCATAAGGAAATGCCTACATTACAATGATAATGCAGCATGTCCTCCCAAGGTGATCCTGCCTATGACCGGCTGTACAAGATACGGCCAATCATAGATGACTTTAAGGGACAAAAATGTTTTTCTTTTGTGCAGCACTCGCTGTCTGGGGTCTGAGGGCATTCTTTTGCATGTCCAACCCTTAAAGGGGCACTGCGGCTTACCCCCATAAATTTTTATGCTGGCCCACCAGGCAAGTCCACCGGTGAACTTGTCTGGACTACACCAGAGAACTTGGAGCCCATGATTCCTGGGTTTGTTGGCAACCCAGGAATACAAATTGACACAGCCGACTTCACCGAAATAGACTTTTTTTAGTAGTTATTTCAGTGACAACTTTATCAACATGATGTGACACAGACAAACCTGTACGCCGAACAGTTTGTCGCTGCTCACCCGGGCTCACTTTTGGCTAGTCCCAATGGATGGTACATTGTCAATGCAGCCGAAAGGAGGATGTTTTGGGGCCTCGTGTTGCATATGGGCCTAGTCAAAAAAACAAGTGTCAGGCAGTACTGGAGCGGGGACATCCTCTACCAGACCCCGTTTTACAGTATGGCCATGGCACGGCGACATCTTGAGCCCATAAGAAAATGCCTGCATTACAATGATAATGCAGCATGTCCCCCCAAGGTGATCCTTCCTATGACCGGCTGTACAAGATACGGACGATAATAGATCACTTTAAGGGCCAAGTTTATGGAGGCCTACGTCCCCAAAAGGGAGCTCTCTGTAGATGAGTTTCTTATCAGTTTTAAGGGGAGACTAATTTTCCGCCAATATATCTCATCTAAGCGAGATATGGTGTTAAGTTGTATAAACTTTGTGAGAGTACCCCCAGGTACACTTACAAGTTTAGAATATACGAGGGTCGAGATTTCTACATAGAACCCCACAGAAGATCGTTTGGGACCTTTTGCACTCACTACTAGATAAGGGTTACCACCTTTACGTGGATAACTTTTACACTAGTATCCCTCTGTTCAAATCCCTCGCCACCAAATCTATGTCCACTTGTGGGACTGAGCGGAAAAATCAGAGAGGCCTCTTGACCTATCCCCTCCAGGTGCCAATCCCCAGGGGTGAGTCCCGTGCTCTTACCCATGAAAACCTGTTGCTGGTCAGGTATAAGGACAAGAGGGATATCCTTATGCTCACCACAATTCATGGTAACGGCACCACCCCTGTCAGTGTCCGAGGTACCGTTGCACCGGTCCTCAAGCCTGATTGTATTGTGGACTACAATCAGTGTATGAGGGGAGTTGATCTATCTGATCAAGTCCTGAAGCCATACATGGCCATGCGCAAAACCCGGGCATGGTACAAAAAAGTTGCGATCTACATGATCCAGGTTGCCATGTACAATGCACATATTCCATACTGGAACCCTGGCAACACTGGGAGATTTCTACAGTTCCAGGAGGTGCTCATAAAGGCCCTGATGTGCTTGGAGGTGCTCAGGGGGGAGCGGCCCCAAGCACTTCCGGAACTGTATGTGCCAGGCCAACACTTTCCAGGTGAGGTCCCCCACAAAAAAATGCAGAGTGTGTGTTGCAAATTTGTGTGTCCTCCAAATTTTTTACCCAAAACCCCCCACCCCCCCCCCAAAAAAAAACCTTTACATAATACCCCCTGTTAAGACCTCTGGTGGTATTGGGTCATGTGTCAGAGTCATTTGCATTGGGGATTTTCAGGTTGCTTCAAATGCGCAGTGCTCTCTCTACACCTGAGTGGTGTGCGCATTTGAGGTAACAGAATAGGGACGGCCATACACATTACATTCCCAGAATGATTAATCAGAGTATAGGTTTTGGGGTGGGCATGATTTTTACTTTTGGCTATACTCATGATCATCATTCTGGGTACCCAATTGGTATATTATTAGGAAAATTGCGATTTTCTTTTTTCAAAAAACTACCTTTCATCAATTCCTGGAAAATAAATCTAGGAAACGCCCGTCCATTCAAAATATGGTCACATGTGGCTGTTTCTTTTTTTTATTTTGCTCTGAATGTATGTAACTGTCAGTTACTGATGTGTAAGTTAGAAACACATGCCTCAAATGCGCAGTCTTGTCTCCTCCACTGAACGGTGTGTGCATTTTCAGGAAACAGTTTAGGGATGGCCACCAAAAAACACATTCCCATAATGATGAAGCAGAGCATATTTACTTTTGGCTATGCTCTGGGTCCTCACACTCAGTACACAGAGAAATTAACAGAAAAAGATCCCACAATGATACCTTTATTGTATGTATATCATATTATATAGTGGGTGTCTAACATGATCCATCGGTAAGTAATGGTCACTCCCTCAATCATAACAAAAACACCAAAAAGAAAAACTGGAGTGTATATACCATGTAAAATAGCAATATCTTTATTAGTACAAATAGAATAAAAAACACTACATGTGGATGAACATGTGGAAGAGATGAACAAAAGAACAATGCCTGGACTGCTGCCGAGGTACAGTATTATATCTGTATAATAGCCTTGTACACTTATACCATGAGATATACAATGATGTTGTAAATATACAGAAATTATCAGAATAACCACAAATAAAATCCACTAGACCACAGTATAGATGTAATCAAGGAGTAGACTAAAATTGCATCAATGACAGAGACTCTATAGTGCAACCTGCATACAACCACATAGTAATGAGTCTTCCTGCTTCAGGCCCCCCCTCTAGCATGCAAATAAGCACATAATAAACATAGAGAAGGTGTCTAGTGCTCCTGAATATCACATAGATAAAGTGCCAAGTGCTTACCCATAGTTAGTCAGCGTACCTCAGCGCCCCAACGCCGTTTCGTGTCTCACTTCCTCAAGGGGCTGCCATCTACTCTTTGTTATTAAGATGGTGTTTTTATATCGGATGGCCCAGAAATTCCAGTCACGTGATCGCGATCCAATTGGCGCAGGCGCGGAGTCGAGTTCCGCTCCACACTGCCCCACTTCCGATCACAAACAGGGCATGCGCCGTCCCAGGCGAACGAAGGTCAGGGCAGGACCGCAGGAATCAGGGCTCTGCGCATGCTCACAGATCTCGATCAATGACATAGATAATTACAATAAGAATTCTTATTGTAATTATCTATGCCCGTGATCGAGATCGGAGAGCATGCGCAGAGCCCTGATTCCTGCGGTCCTGCCCTGACCATCTTCGCCTGGAACAGAGAATGCCCGGTTTGTGAGCCCGGGCCTGCGCTCTTCAGAGTGCGCGATGGAAGTGGGGCAGTGTGGAGCGGAACTCGACTCGTCGCCTGCGCCGATTGGATCGCGATCAGGTGACTGGAATTTCCGGGCCATCAGATATAAAAACACCATCTTGATAACAAAGAGTAGATGGCGGCCCCTTGAGAAAGTGAGGCACGAAACGGTGTTGGGGCGCTGAGGTGTGTTGACTAACTATGGGTAAGCACTTGGCACTTTATCTATGCGATATTCAGGAGCACTAGACACCTTCTCTATGTTTATTCTGTGCTTATTTGCACGCTGGGGGGGGGGGGGGGCTGAAGAAGCAAGACTCATTACTATGTAGTTGTATGCAGGTTGCACTAATGCAATGTTAGTCTACTCCTTGATCACGTCTATACTGTGGTCTAGTGGATTTTATTTGTGGTTATTCTGATCATTTCTGTATATTTACAACATCAATGTATATCTCATGGTATAAGTGTGCAAGGCTATTATAGATGACAATACTGTACCTCGGCACAAGTCCAGGCATTGTTCTTTTGTTCATCTCTTCCACAAGTGGTGTTTTTTTATCTATTTGTACTAATAAAGACATTGCTATTTTACATGCTATATACATTCCAGTTTTTATTTTTTGTGTTTTCAGTACACAGATAGCATATCAGTTGAAAAATAGCAATTTCCCTTTTTCCTAAACAACACTTCAAACATTCCTGGAAAATAAATGTAAGAAACACCCGTCCGTTCTGAATGTCCACTTCACCCCAATAAATATTCCACAGATAGTGTATTTTCTATGATGGTGTCACATGTGGGTGTTTCTTTTTTTAAATTTTCCTCTGAATGTTATGTCCACATATGGGCTATTTTTTTACTCTTGAGAAATTGATCTAAATTTTTTGGGGTCTTTTTCTCCAATTAGCCCTTGTGAATTAGCAACATTTTGTGTAACACCAGCATTTAAATAAAAAAGCAAACAATTTTTTTTAAATTTTACTGGCAACTGTTCCAAAAACCTGTGAGGTGTAAATACTCACTATACCCCTTGTTACGTTCTTTGAGGGGCGTAGTTTCAAAATTTAGGTCACTTGCCTTTTTTTTTCTTTTTTGAGATTTTAGGTTCTAAAACTCTGCCACTGCAGGGCAAATCACCACCTTTAGGCCTCAAAAGTGCCCAATGCTCTTTCACTCCTTAGCCCTGTTGTGCACCCGCACAGCACTTTACATCTACACATATGGTATTTCCTTACTCTAACGAAATTGGGCTACAAATTTTGGGGGGCTTTTTTTCCCCCCCTATAATCACTGTTAAAAAAAAAAATGGTCTAACACTAGGAATTCAGTGTTAAAAATCGGATTTTTAATTATTACATCCCACTGTTCAAAAAACCTGTGAGTTGTAAATACTCGCTTTACCCCTTGTTATGTTACTTGAGGGGTGTAGTTTCCAAAAAGTTGTCACAGTTGGGGTGATCCTCTGTTCTGCCACCATGGGAGCTTTGAAAATGCACATGGCCCCCAACTATAATTCCAGCCAAAACAGCACTCCTTCTCTTCTGAGACCTGTAGTGCACTCGCAGAGCAATTTACGTCAACATATAAAGGTATTTACTTATTCATGAGAAATTGTGCTACACATTGAGGGGTGTTCCTTGAGGGGTGTAGTTTCCAAAACAGTGTCACATGTGGGGTTTTCCGCTGTTCTGGCACCATGGGGGCTGTCACGATGCCGGCTGGCAGGAGGACTGTCACGATGCCGGCTGGCAGGAGGTGGATCCTCTGTGCCAGAGAGGGATTGGCGTGGACCGTGCTAGTGGACCGGTTCTAAGTCACTACTGGTTTTCACCAGAGCCCGCCGCAAAGCGGGATGGTCTTGCTGCGGCGGTAGTGACCAGGTCGTATCCACTAGCAACGGCTCAACCTCTCTGACTGCTGAAGATAGGCGCGGTACAAGGGAGAAGACAGAAGCAAGGTCGGACGTAGCAGAAGGTCGGGGCAGGCAGCAAGGATCGTAGTCAGGGGCAACGGCAGGAGGTCTGGAACACAGGCTAGGAACATACAAGGGAACGCTTTCACAAGGCACAAGGGCAACAAGATCCGGCAGCGGAGTGCAGGGAAAGTGAGGTATATATATGGAGTGCACAGGTGAACACACTAATTAGAACCACTGCGCCAATCAGCGGCGCAGAGGCCCTTTAAATCGCAGAGACCCGGCGCACGCGTGCCCTAGGGAGCGGGGCCGCGCGCGCCGGGACAGGACCGACGGAGAGCGAGTCAGGTACGGGAGCCGGGGTGCGCATCGCGAGCGGGCGCCACCCGCATCGCGAATCGCATCCCGGCTGGAGGCAGTATCGCAGCGCACCCGGTCAGTGGATCTGACCGGGGCGCTGCAGTAACGAGGATGAGGCGAGCGCTCCGGGGAGGAACGGGGACCCGGAGCGCTCGGCGTAACAGTACCCCCCCCCCTTGGGTCTCCCCCTCTTCTTGGGGCCAAAGAACCTGAGGACCAAAAACTAAATTTTTTCGTGATGAGGTCCGATGCACATTAGGAGGGGTTCCGTGCGGTAACGCACGGCACAGTCCAATCTTTCATTGTTAACACAATTGATGTAGAGGGGTCTGGCGAGACTGGTCACAGGGACGTTGAACCTGTTGATAAGAGAGGCCAAAAAAAAATTTCCTGCAGATCCGGAATCCAAGAAGGCCATAGTAGAGAAGGAGAAGGTAGAGGCAGATATCCGCACAGGCACAGTAAGGCGTGGAGAAGCAGAGTTGACATCAAGAACTGTGTCACCTTTGTGCGGAGTCAGCGTACGTCTTTCCAGGCGGGGAGGACGGATAGGACAATCCTTCAGGAAGTGTTCGGTACCGGCATAGTACAGGCAAAGATTCTCCATGCGGCGTTGTGTCCTCTCTTGAGGTGTCAAGCGAGACCGGTCAACCTGCATAGCCTCCACGGCGGGAGGCACAGGAACAGATTGCAGAGGACCAGAGGAGAGAGGAGCCGGGGGGAAAAAACGCCTCGTGCGAACAAAGTCCATATCCAGGCGGAGCTCCAGACGCCATCCGGAAGAACGCATGTCAATGCGAGTGGCAAGATGAATGAGTTCATGTAGGTTAGCAGGAGTTTCTCGTGCGGCCAGAACATCTTTAATGTTGCTGGATAGGCCTTTTTTAAAGGTCGCGCAGAGGGCCTCACTATTCCAGGACAACTCGGAAGCAAGAGCACGGAACTGAATGGCGTACTCGCCAACGGAAGAAACACCCTGGGCCAGGTTCAGCAGGGCAGTCTCGGCAGAAGAAGCTCGGGCAGGCTCCTCGAAGACACCACGGACCTCAGCGAAGAAGGACTGGACTGTGGCTGTGGCAGGATCATTGCGGTCCCAGAGCGGTGTGGCCCAAGACAAGGCCTTTCCAGAAAGGAGACCACGGCAGAGTCTAGAGTCCCCATCAAATTTGTCCGGCAGGGACAAGCAGGGGTTAGGAGCCGCCGGACGCTGCGGAGGAGTTGCAGGAGCCGGCGGAGGAGATGGTTGTTGCAGTTGCAGCTGCTGTGTCAGTGACAGCAGCTGCTGTAACTGTGACTTCAGTTGCTGTGTCACGGTGGTCAAGTATGCCAGCTGGTGATTTCGTTGGGTGATCATCGTGGAAATGTCAGCAAGACTTGACAGCGGCACCTCAGCGGAATCCATGGCCGGATCTACTGTCACGATGCCGGCTGGCAGGAGGACTGTCACGATGCCGGCTGGCAGGAGGTGGATCCTCTGTGCCAGAGAGGGATTGGCGTGGACCGTGCTAGTGGACCGGTTCTAAGTCACTACTGGTTTTCACCAGAGCCCGCCGCAAAGCGGGATGGTCTTGCTGCGGCGGTAGTGACCAGGTCGTATCCACTAGCAACGGCTCAACCTCTCTGACTGCTGAAGATAGGCGCGGTACAAGGGAGAAGACAGAAGCAAGGTCGGACGTAGCAGAAGGTCGGGGCAGGCAGCAAGGATCGTAGTCAGGGGCAACGGCAGGAGGTCTGGAACACAGGCTAGGAACATACAAGGGAACGCTTTCACAAGGCACAAGGGCAACAAGATCCGGCAGCGGAGTGCAGGGGAAGTGAGGTATATATATGGAGTGCACAGGTGAACACACTAATTAGAACCACTGCGCCAATCAGCGGCGCAGAGGCCCTTTAAATCGCAGAGACCCGGCGTGCGCGCGCCCTAGGGAGCGGGGCCGCGCGCGCCGGGACAGGACCGACGGAGAGCGAGTCAGGTACGGGAGCCGGGGTGCGCATCGCGAGCGGGCGCCACCCGCATCGCGAATCGCATCCCGGCTGGAGGCAGTATCGCAGCGCACCCGGTCAGTGGATCTGACCGGGGCGCTGCAGTAACGAGGATGAGGCGAGCGCTCCGGGGAGGAACGGGGACCCGGAGCGCTCGGCGTAACAGGGGCTTTGTAAATGCACAGTGCCCCCAACTTCAATTACAGCTTAATTCTCTCTCTCCTACAGCCAAACAGCGCTCTTTCTCTTCTGAGACCTGTAGTGCTCTTGCAGAGCAATTTACGTCCACATATAAGGAATTTACTTATTCATGAGAAATTGGGCTACAAATTTTGGGGTGATTTTTCTCTGATTAACCCTTTTGAAAATGAAAAATTTGCAGTAACACCAGCATATTAGTGTTTAAATCACATTTTTCATTTTCATGTCAAACTATAACAAAAAGCCGTCAAACACCTGTGAGGCTCACTATACCCCTTGTTACGTTCCTTAAGAGGTGTAATTTCTAAAATAGTGTGCCATGTGGGGGCCTTTTTGCTGTTCTGGCACACTGGGGACTTGCTAAATCCAACATGCCCCCAACAAACTATTTCAGCAAAAATCTCTTTCAAAAAGCCTAATTTTGCTTTGTCTCTCCTGAGCATTGTAGTGCGCCAGCAAAGCACTTAACCTCCACATATGGGGCATTTTCTTAATCAGGAGAAATTGGGCTTAAAGTTTTGGGGTCCATTTTCTCCCATTACGCCTTGTGTAAAAGAAAAATTTGGGATAACACCATTATTTTAATGTTAAAAATCTAATTTTCCATTTTCACGTCCAGATTCAACGCAAAGTCGTCAAACACCTGTGAGGTGTTAAGGCTCACTGTATACCCCTTGTTACGTTCCTTGAGGGGTGTAGTTTCTAAAATGGTATACCATGTGTTTTTTTTGCTGTTCTGGCACCATGGGGGCTTCCTAAATGCAACATGCCCCCCAAAAACCATTTCAAAAAAATTCTCTCTCCAAAATCGCAAAGCTGCTCCTTCCCTCCTGAGCCATGTTGTGCATCCACAGAGCACTTAACATCCACATATGATGTATTGGGGTGATTTTTCTCTGATTAACCCTTTTGAAAATGAATAATTTGCGATAACACCATCATTTTAGTGTTTAAAATCAAATTTTTCATTTTCATGTCAAACTATAATGAAAAGTCTTCAAACACCTGTGAGGTGTTAAGGCTCACTATGCCCCTTGTTACGTTCCTTGAGGGATGTTGTTTCCAAAATAGTGTGCCATGTTGTTTTTGTTTTGCTGTTCTGGCACCTTGGGGACTTGCTAAATGCAACATGCCCCCCAAAAACCATTTCAGCAAAATTCTCTTTCAAAAAGCCTAATTTTGCTCCTTCTCTCCTGAGCATTGTAGAGTGCCAGCAGAGCAATTAACGTCCACTTTGGGACATTTTCTTAATTGGGAGAAATTGGGCTTTATATTTTGGTGTCCACTTTCTCCTATTACTCCTTGTGAAAAAGAAAAAATTGGGGTAACACAATCATTTTAGTGTTAAAAAAATTTCCATTTTCACGTCCAACTTCAACGCAAAGTCGTCAAACACCTGTGAGGTGTTAAGATTCACAATACCCCTTGTTATGTTTCTTGAGGGGTGTAGTTTCCAAAATAGTATGCCATGTGGGGGGGGGGGTTACTGTTCTGGCACCATGGGGCTTCCTAAATGCAACATGCCCCCCAAAAACCATTTCAGTAAAATTCTCTGTCCAAAATCGCAACGCTGCTCCTTCCCTCCTGAGCCATGTTGGGTGTCCGCAGAGCACTTAAAGGGGTATTCCAGGCAAAAACTTTTTTTTATATATCAACTGGCTCTGGAAAATTAAACAGATTTGTAAATTACTTCTATTAAAAAATCGTAATCCTTCCAATAGTTATTAGCTTCTGAAGTTGAGTTGCTGTTTTCTGTCTAACTGCTTTCTGATGACTCACGTCCCAGGAGCTGTGCAGCTCCTATGGGGATATTTTCCCATCATGCACAGCTCCGGGGACGTGACATCATCATTGAGCAGTTAGACAGAAAACTTCAGAAGCTAATAACTGTTGGAAGGATTAAGATTTTTTAATAGAAGTAATTTACAAATCTGTTTAACTTTCCGGAGCCAGTTGATAAATATAAAAAAAGTTTTTGCCTGGAATACCCCTTTAACATCCACATATGAGGTATTGCCATACTCAAGAGAAATTTGGGCTACAAATTTTAGGAGTCTTTTACTCCTTTTACCCCTTGTAAAAAGTAAAGAAATGGGGCTAGAAGTACATGTTAGTGTAAAAAATTTAGATTTAGATTTTTTTCCTCCACTTTGCTGATATTCCTGTGAAACACCTAAAGGGTTAACAAACTTTCTGAAGGTCATATTGAATACTTTGAGGGGTGCACTTTCTATAATGGGGTCCATAGTGGGGGGTTTC
Source organism: Hyla sarda (assembly GCF_029499605.1). Lineage (NCBI taxonomy): Eukaryota > Metazoa > Chordata > Amphibia > Anura > Hylidae > Hyla > Hyla sarda. The sequence goes on along the minus strand of NC_079193.1, from coordinate 75,160,404 downwards.
ATACAGAAAGGCCCCTCAAATCCACCTCAAACTTAAAGGGGTACTCCGCCCCTGGCATCTTATCCCCTATCCAAAGGATGGGGGATAAGATGTTAGATCGCCGCGGTCCCGCTGCTGGGGACCCCGGGGATCGCCGCTGCGGCACCCCGCCATCATTACTGCACAGAGCGAATTCGCTCTGTGCATAATGACGGGCGATACAGGGGCCGGAGCAGCGTGATGTCATGGCTCCGCCCCTTATGACATCACGGCCCGTCCCCTTAATGCAAGTCTATGGCAAGGGGCGTGACGACCGCCACGCCCCCTTCCCATAGACTTGTATTGATGGGGGCGGGCCGTGACATCACGAGGGGCGGAGCTGTGACATAACAATGCTCCAGCCCCTGTATTGCCCGTCATTATGTGCAGAGCGATCTCGCTCTGCGCAGTAATGATATCGGGGTGCTGCAGCAGCGATCCCCGGGGTCCCCAGCAGCGGGACCCCGGTGATCTGACATCTTATCCCCTATCCTTTGGATAGGGGATAAGATGTCTAGGGGCGGAGTACCCCTTTAACTGGTCCCTGAAAAAATCATATTTTTAATTCTTCATGAAAATTTGGAAAATTGCTGCTTTACTTTGAAGCCCTCTAATGTCTTTGAAAAGTAAAAACATGTCAACTTTATGATTCCAACATTTGGAATGTCTATTTTCCTTATAAGCAGAGAGTTTCAAAGTCAGAAAAATGCTAAATTTAAAAAATTTTCATGACATTTTTACAATTTTCACCAAGAAATGATGCAAGAATGGACAAATATTTAACACTGACATAAAGTAGAATATGTCATGAAAAAAACTATCTCTGATTCAAATTCAAAAGTAAAAGCATCCCAGAGTTATTAATGCTTTAAAGGGGTATTCCGCCCCTAGACATCTTATCCCCTATCCAAAGGATAGGGGATAAGATGTCAGATCGCCGGGGTCCCGCTGCTGGGGAGTTCGCTCTGTGCGTAATGACGGGCGATACGGGGGACGGAGCAGCGTGACGTCCCTCGTGACATCACGGCCCGTCCCCTTAATGCAAGTCTATGGCAGTGGGCGTGACGACCGCCGCGCCCCCTCCCATAGACTTGTATTGAAAGGGGCGGGCCGTGACATCACGAGGGGCGGAGCCGTGACATAACAATGCTCCGGCCCCTGTACCGCCCATCATTACGTGCAGAGCGAACTCGCTCTGTGCTGTAATGATAGCGCGGTGCCGCAGCGGGGATCACAGGGGTCCCCAGCAGCGGGACCGCAGCGATCTGACATCTTATCCCCTATCCTTTGGATAGGGGATAAGATGTCTAGGGGCGGAATACCCCTTTAAGGTAAGGTAAGAATTGCAAAAAATGCTCTGGTCCTTAGGGTCAAAATGGGCTCGGTCCCCAAGGGGTTAAGTCTTTGGATTTGCCCTTGAAATTGTTGGAAAGTCCCATCCCCATTGCTGGAGTGGATTATACACCCTTGTCAGGGGGTTGTGTCTGTTCTTACACTCCAGAGGTAGGATTACTGGTGGGTACTATGCATTTTGAAAAAATCAAATTTGTCTGGAAAATTTGTCAGTAAATGTGATTTTGGGATTGCCTTGGTTAAGAAGACATAATCCTGTCTTTTGATCTGGGTTGCAATGCTCGGTGTCGCCCAAAGTAATGTACCCAAATTTATTTCAGATTTTCTGATGTTTTTTTCTGAAGAGGTCTCCTCTGCTTTGCCCCCACACAAACATTATGGCTGTGCTATTGAACTTGTACCTGATGCCAAGTTTTCTAGGGGGCAAATATATAATTTGTCTGGTCCTGAAAGAGAAGATATGAAGGATTATATTCAGTCGAGTTTGCAAAAGGGTCATATTCGTCCTTCTGTATCTCCTATGGGAGCATCTCTGTGGCAAAGAAGGACGGAGGGTTAATTCCTTGTATAAGGCTGTTTCTGACTTGGTGCACCCTACTTCTTTAAAGGCACTACAATGGTTTTTGGGCTTTGAAAACTACTACAGAAAATGTATTACTAATTTTTCTATTGTATCTGTGGTTAAGATTTTAAAATAGAAGTCATTTACAAATCTGCTTAACTTTCTGGCACCAGTTGATAAAAAAATGTATTTAACCAAATGTAGAGCATTTCTAGCTGGGTTAAAAAAATGCATTTCTAGCTGTGAGGATAAAATGTGACTTGGCCTTTTATGCCATCTTACCTGTATTTTCTGGGTTTAGCCAAATTTAGATAATTTCTAGCTAAGTTTAGCAAAAAATGCATTTCTAGCAGTGAAAGTGAAATTTTGACTAGGCCTTTCACACCACGTAACCTGCATTTTCTGGGCTATAGTGAAAAAATAGCATTTCAAGCTGGGTTTAATAAAAAACTGCATTTCTGTCTGTGAGAGTAAAAGTTCACAGTTTCTCTGCCACTTCATTGGTTGGTAAATGACAAATCCTCCCAAGATCAGAAAAATTACCTCAAAATCTTTTTCATTTTAAAAAAAAAAAATGTAAAGGAAAGGAAAATGGATGGTTGGACAAGGACGGGTACAAAAAAGAGCACTCCTGCCATGTCTTCTGCTAGTAAGCATATTGTGGAGGGACCTGAAACAACGTCTTCGTTTGAGAGAGGCTTTAGTAGGGGAAGGGGTCTCCTCTAGAAACCTCTCCTTTGGGTATATTGTCTCCATGTTAGTATTGTTTCCCACCATGTATCATGGCTCTCATGTTATATACTGTACTATGTGTACATGACCATTATTCAGTACACTACCCTGTCCTGTGTGTGGTACCATGCCTCGCTCTGCCACATTGTGACATAACCCGCCCATACCTTTTTTATGTGCTGCCTTACACTGTGCCATGCTTTGCCATGTTACACTGTGCCTTTCCTTTCCAGGCACCTGATTCTTTTTTTTTTTTCAAAGTTCATTTTTATTGAAAATTCTGTACATGTAGAACAAAATGACAGAAACAAGTCATAAACAAATAAGAGATACCATAGTAAACAAACTCCTCACGGGGGGGCGGGAGGGACAATGGTAGGGGAAGAGAGTGGGAAATAAAAATAAAGAGTAAGATACCATTTTGATGTGAATATTATATACAAAATAAACAGGTGTTCAAACAAGTAACATTGCATTCCACACCTGATTCATTTTATTCCTTTCTTACTGTGTCTCCTCCCAGATCGCTGCCAGGATCTGTGCCCTGTTTGATATCATTTGATATTATGTGATGCGAGATACTATGCTTTGCCATGTTATACTATGCCTTTGCTTTCGAGACACATTATACACGTTCTTTTGTTCAGGACTTCCCACCAGTTCGTGCCTTCTAGTATCTCTATGTGCCTTCATTCTATCCTCCCCTCCTGTGTGCCACTGCCACCCGCTACCTTTTGGCCCGCCAGCTTGCCATGCAGACTTGCACAATTTAGCTTCTTCAAGACTCCACACTACAAAACTCGGCACTACTACACCCATTATGGACTTTATCGCTGTACCTGGGATAAGCACAATATGCACCTTTTGACTATGCCTTTACATATGATGGACTATGCGCTCTGTGCCTTTTTGAGGAACTATGCGCCTTTGACTCTGTGCATACACTACAGGCTACATTCGCCCCTCCAGCGATCCTACAGTAAGGCTGCTTTGTATCCTGGTCCAATGAGCCCTTGCCAGTTCCCTTTATTATGTTTACTATGCTTGTGCACTTTTGTTTTGCCCATTTACCCATATTGTATGTGTACTATCAGTTTTTTTAACTTTTTCCTTGGTTACCTGACGCATTGTTCCCGGCATGCCGGCCGGCATGTGACGTCATCACCGGATGCCTGCTCATGTATATCTGTAGCACTAGTCGGCCATTTGATTTGACAGCACAGAAAGGCCTATGCCGAAATGTGTCCTGTACTTTTTTCTTGTGACGTGAATAAACTCTTTTAAGCATCTTTGGTGAGTGCCGGGATTTACTTTACTTATATCCTAGCAAGCATGTTGGTGGGAGTGCCATGACTATGGCCCAGGCCCAGTACAGGTAGCATCAACAGCCAGGTGCCTGGTGATAGTAGTAGCAGCAGCATCAGAAAGCAAACGTTGTCCATTTCTTGCAGGGGTTGTGTAGTTTTGGAGGATAAAACAGCCATTGTGGACTGATGGCTCGTTCTCATCTCAGGAGAAGGAAGATTTTGCCGATATGACATTGAGCCAGGTGTCAGTGAATTCCTCATGGAAGCAGTGGCTGAGCATAGCACTAGTGCAACTGGTAATGGAGTGGTGGTGATATTGTAAGGCATCATGGTGAATATGCTAAGGGGGAGCATGGATTATAAGAAGGAGTTTGATGATGATGCTGATGTAGTTTTGGACAGGAAGTTGGAACCAGATTATATATATATATATATATATATATATATATATATATATATATATACAAATAAATAAACAAATAAAATAAACAGACAAATAAATAAACAAATAAACAAAAGCTTAATGAAGCAGGTTTCTTATCTTTTGTATGATGCAAAAATAAACAAATTCATTTAGGCAGACCCAATCCTAAAGGGAAAAAACTTTCAACTCAATGGGGGAGATTTATCAAAACCTGTGCAGAGGAATATTTGCCCAGTTGCCCATAGCAACCAATCAGATTGCTTCTGTCATTTCTAACAAGGCCTCTGCAAAATGAAAGAAGCAAGCTGATTGGTTGCTATGGGCAACTGGGCAATTTTCTTCTGCACAGGTTTTGATAAATCTCCCTCAATGTAACTATTTGTAGATGATCAACATTGCCTAAATTTCCGTGTACATTAATGACATTTAAACCATGTAGGGAAATGTGTGCAAATATATAACTTGAAGCATCTGGGACTCCATAGAAAAGTTATTATTGGGTCCCCCAACTATCTGGTCTTTTCATATGGGTTGGACAGACCATTTGGTTCTAGGATCCAGGTGCAATGCAGCCCCTATAGTTTTGCTCCTGGATGTTTGTCTGAAGAAAAGGTTGCACACATTTTAATCTGACTAACCTTTTGTTATCATGAACTTTTGAGAGGAACATAAGACGTCACAATGATTTGTTTCTGTGTGAAATCTGCCCATCAGCCTATGAGTTAGATCTAGCTAAGAACGTGAATGGATAAATAACTCAATGAAGTGTTTGGATAGCAATGAATTTGACATCCTGTGTGCAAGTTCCACGCTGTACAGATGAATAAGTCATTTAATATCTGACAGCACAAAAGTGAAGTTACGGTCAGGTAGTAATCTGCCCTGAAGAACACAGTTATGTGTTTCCTGCAAAGATAAAACAATACTTTTAGATTCCTGATGATGAAAGGCTTGGTCGGAAATCCTTTAATTTTTCCCTAGGAATATCACTCCCTTTTGACATTTTACAAATGACCAATACTTACCTTCATTTTTTATTTAAAAAAAATAACATTTAATTGTATCCTTAAAGGGAATGTGTCATGGGAAAATGGCCTATTGTTTAAATCAGGTTTTATGTTATCCATATACTTTTTAACCTGTTAAGGACGTAAATGTACGTCCTGGTGCGGTGGTACTTAACGCACCAGGACGTACATTTACGTTCTGTGCATAACCGCGGGCATCGGAGCGATGCCCGTGTCATGCGCGGCTGATCCCGGCTGCTGGTCGCAGACAGGGACCTGCCGGCAATGGCCGACGCCCGCGATCTCGCGGGTGTCCGCCATTAACCCCTCAGGTGCCGGGATCAATACAGATCCCGGCATCTGCGGCAGTGCGCGATTTCAATGAATGATCGGATCGCCCGCAGCGCTGCTGCGGGGATCCAATCATTCAGAACGCCGCACAGAGGTCCCCTCACCTTCCTCCTTCCGGCTCCCGGCGTCTCCTGCTCTGGTCTGAGATCGAGCAGACCAGAACAGAAGATCGCCGATAACACTGATCTGTTCTATGTCCTATACATAGAACAGATCAGTAATAGCAATCATGGTCTTGCTATGAATAGTCCCCTATGGGGACTATTCAAGTGTAAAAAAATTTAAAAAAATTTAAAAGTAAAAGTTAAAAAAAAAGTGAAAAATCCCCTCCCCCAATAAAAAAGTAAAACATCCGTTTTTTCCTATTTTACCCCCAAAAAGCGTAAAAAAGAAATTTTATAGACATATTAGGTATCACCGCGTGCGTAAATGTCCGAACTATTAAAATAAAATGTTAATGATCCCGTACGGTGAACGGCATGAACGAAAAAAAAAAAAGTCCAAAATTGCTACTTTTTTTATACATTTTATTTAAAAAAATTATAAAAAATGTATTAAAAGTTTTTTATATGCAAATGTGGTATAAAAAAAAGTACAGATCATGGCGCAAAAAATTAGCCCTCATACCGCCGCTTATACGGAAAATAAAAAAGTTAGAGGTCATCAAAATAAAGTGATTATAAACGTACTAATTTGGTTAAAAAGTTTGTGATTTTTTTTAAGCACAACAATAATAGAAAAGTATGTAATAATGAGTATCATTTTAATCGTATTCACCCTCAGAATAAAGAACACATGACATTTGTACCATAAATTGTACGGTGTGAAAATGAAACCTTCCAAAGTTTCTTTTTAATTTTTCCACAAAAATAGTGTTTTTTGGTTGTGCCATACATTTTATGATATAATGAGTTATGTCATTACAAAGGACAACTGGTCGCACAAAAAACAAGCCCTCATACTAGTCTGGCGATGAAAATATAAAAGAGTTATGATTTTTAGAAGGCGAGGAGGAAAAAACGAAAACGTAAAAATTAAATTGTCTGAGTCCTTAAGGCCAAAATGGGCTGAGTCCTTAAGGGGTTAAGAATCTGTTATGATTTTTTGCTATAATTTTCCATTTTGCTATCTATTTTTTATAATAATCCTGAAATCTTGCAGTTTCCATTCTGGTCACTAGGTCTAAAACTAAGCTGGGACTTCCTGTTTAGTACAAATGGTTTTTCAGTAATGTCTTTCTTCTCAGAAGCATAGTGAAAGGTGACACTAGAAAGATAACACTGGATTCACCACCATTCACAGCAGAGATCAGGATGACCTCTGAAAATCTCAAAATCATCTAGATGAGATAGGTCCTGTCTATTGTTGTCTAAGTCCATAGGTCAAGTAGTAAAGCATATCACAAAATGCTGTTACAAACAGCTCAGGCAAGATAGCAGCCCCCATAAAAATGTAGAAAATAAACAAATAATTAAATAAAAATGATAATCAGAGAATAGAAACAGAGTAGGAAAAAATAACATGTTTCAGAATTTGCCTCTAATCAGAAAAAATATCTAGGTGATATATTCTCTTCAATTATGTGAATTGATATTTAAAAAGTACCTGTCCCCAAACTAAACTTTTAATATATTGTTCCTTACGTTATTATAAGACACTTTGCTATTTACTTGCTGTTAAAATTCTCAACATTTCTATGTTTTTAATGCGATTGAAAAAAATGGCCACTAGGTGGCTCTGTTCTGTTCCCTGCATAAGTCAAATAGTTAGTTTGGTCCCCACTTAGACTTGTAGAAGTCCAAACTCAGGAAGTACATGCGAGGCATGGCGAGGCACAGCACTCGCGGGCTTCAGTAACGTCGCACTTGCTAGAGAACGCCCACTTTCTCCTGCCGGGAGCCCATACAATGTGAGCAAAGGGAAAGGTATGATAACAAGATTTTTAAAGCTCAGAATTTATTTTTTAAGGGCTGGAGGGGTGTTAGGAGTAGTTACGGAATATAATCTGAGTTAGTTTAGAAAACATGGTTTGATGACAGGTACTCTTTAAGGAAGTTCTTAAATCTACAAGTCGGGAGAGACAGTGATTATCATAAAGAGGTCTATAGCAAACAGTTTCCCAGCCACCACTTTAGGTCATCTCTATCAGAGGACCAACAATATGTTAACAGGATATGTCATCAATGTCTACAGAAAAAAGAATCTATTTACACCTTTAAGCGTACCCGTCATATCACAGAAAAAATAATGCTTATGTGTGTTACTCACTAGGTCATGCATATGCTTTACATTCTTTTTTATGTGTATCTAGCTTCTGTACAGTGGTCTCTCAACATACGACGGTAATTCATTCCAAACGAGCCATCGTTTGTCGAATCCATCGTATGTTGAGGGATTCATGCAATGTAAAGTATAGGAAGCTGTACTCACCTGTCCCCGCTGCTCGCGATGGTGTCCCCGCCGCTCCCGATGGTGACCCTGGGCCTCCGCTGGGCTCTCCTGGTCTTCGCCTGGTCCTCTGCTGGGCTCTCCTGGTCAACTCCGGTCCTCCGCTGTCTTCCGCAAGGCCTTACTGGGCCTGCGTAGCGACGTCATTCTGCCAGTGTGTACGCTGTTCCCATTGGATGACGGAACGGCGTGCGCAGCAGCGTATTGATGTCAACGGAGAGGGCCGAGAAGACACCGGAGGACCAGCGCTGGACCCGAAGGGCACCCTGGAGCATCGTGGAGGGGTAAGTAATACTCACCGCACCACACGGAGAACATTAAGCTGCTATCCGGCAGCAGCTTAAGCATTTTGCGCTGCCGGATAGCACTTAATGCGATGGCCCCGACATAAAAAAGCATTGTATGTCGATGCTGACGTCGACATGCGATGGCCTCTGAGAGGCCATCGTATGTCGATTTGATCATATGTCGGGGCCAATGTATGTCGGGGGGTCACTGTATTTGGCTCACACATGTTCTACTGCTCACTTATTCTGATATCCACGGCTTAGGAGGGGAGGCAAGCACTGAGCCCACCCTCACTCATCATACATTCACTTCTTCCCTAATTCTACTGTGCTGTGTCTATTCATCCAATCACTGCATGCTGCTCTGTTACCCCCTCCTCTCTCTTTTTAAACAGGAGTCTGATAGACTGGATAGGAGTGAGCACAGAGGAGTGCTAGTCCCATCCTCACTTCCTGGACTTTTCCCAGTCTGTGCTTTAGCGGGGACAAAGATGACATAGCAGTTGGACAGGATTATGTTCTGGATGGTATGGGGACACCTAGTGGAGTCTTTTATAAGCCATTATTTCTATTCAAAATAAATTAACATTTTCTTATGAAGTATATTAGAAAGGTTAATGTTTTGCCAAGATGTACACATTTTTTTTTATCTGACTGACAATTTAAGCTGTCCATACATTTCAAATACACTCCTGCATGTCTTGTTGCTTCATTCTTTTTGAGGACAATTTTCCTTTGTTTTTGGAATCACAGGGGGTCCCAGCAATTGAACCCCACCAATCAACTAGTTATCTCCTATCTGGAATAATTAATTGTAATGGTCGGCCAATCCCACAGAAATCGGTGGGTTCAGCTGACTTTAATCGAATGCAGTGGTCTCCAAACTGCGGCCCTCCACCTGTTGCAAAACTATAGCTTTCAGTATGCCCGGAGAGCCAACGGCCACTGATCTAATGTGTTTGGGCAAATTTAGACACATGTCTGGTTATATAGATAATCAACATTATATTTAGCTATGTACATAATAGGAAAAATTGACTGTTCCATAATTAAATAAATGTCACAAATCTGAATGGTTAATACTCCCTAGGGAAATAGATATCTGTACAAGAAAAACAGAATGGACAGATCAAAGGTTCTCAAAACTGTCCTTAGGGAAACCAATAGCAGGTGGTAATTACAGAGCATTCATTCCTCAATGTACAGATGGATGCATGTTTTCCAACAAGCACCACAGAGGTCCCTTACAGTGAAACAGAAAACACCCTATACAGTATAGAGTCAGTTCATGCAAGATGAATGATCACAACTGAATAGGGAAATACATGCATTTTTTTAGCTTTTTGTTGAGACCTCTCATTTAGAGATGAGCAAACTTATAGTAATACGATTCGTCACAAACTTCTCGGCTCGGCGTTTGCTGACTTTAGCCTGCATAAATGAGTTCAGCTTTCAGGTGCTCCGGTGGGCTGGAAAAGGTGGATACAGTCCTACGAGGGTCTCCAGCCCACCGGAGCACCTGAAAGCTGAACTCATTTATACAGGATAAAGTAAGCAACTGCCGAGTCGAGAAGTTTGTGATGAATCAAATCACTGTAAGTTCGCTCATCTCTGCTCTCAATGTTAAATTCATGGCTTGGTTAAATCCCCTGATTTTGGTTAAAACTGATGAGCATGTGTCCTTTTAAACCCATGCTAACTATGTTACTATACTTTTTCCTGGAAAAATGATTGCACTGATATTAAGAAGTCAGATTTATACAATACTGTATCTGTTCTTTGTGTTTAACTCCATTCATGCTGCATGCTGTACAGTACATGTAAGTCATGGTGAGCGATAACTTAGCATACCACGACGTACAGGTAGGTCATGGCAATGCAGTGCGCTCAGAAGAACAGTGCATTGGATTGCCAGCTATTAAATACAGCTGTCCTCCCGCCACAACTGCTTGGACCAAGGTTTGCAATGGTCTCGGCAGTTTATCCAGGATAGATAACACGTCAACTTTAGCTATTTAAGTGTACCTGTCACCAAACTAACTATCCTAAACTAACTCACACTATGTTTCCATATATCAAAACTTTTACTTCGTCACAGGTACTGTTTAAGAGGCAAACAGAGGGAAGAAAGGAGGGCAGGAGTGAAGTAAAGAAGGAGGGAGAGAGGGATGGAAGGAAGAACAGAAGGAAGGAGGGAGATAGTGAGGAAAGGAAAAAGGAAGGAAAAAGCAGGCAAAAAAAGGAAGAAAGGAGAAGAAGGGAAGAAAGAAGAAAGAAATGAAAGGCGAGCACAAGACAGAGAAAGAGAAGGAAGGGAAGCATTAGAAGGAAAGGATAGATGGAAGGGAGGAGAGAGGGATGGAGGAAGGAGATAGGAAGTGAGGGGAAGGAAGGAGACAAGATAGAATAAGGAATTGAAGGGAGTAGAGATAAAGAGAAGTAAGGAAGAAAGGAAAATGGGATGAAAGAAAGGGTAGGAGGTTGAGAAGGAAGGAAGAAAGAAAGGATTAAAAGAAGGAGAGAGGAAGAGAGAGAGATAAGAAAGGAAGGAAAATAGAGGAAGGATGAAAAAAGAAGGAAAAGAGAATGTTAAAAAGAGGAATGAAGGAAAGGGGAGGAAGAGAGGCAATAGAAATTAAGGAGCAGGAAAAGGAAGGAAAAGGGAAGTAGATGAAGGGAAGTAAGAAGAAAGGAATGAAGGACAAAACAAGACAGAGAAAGAGAAGGAAGGAAAGGAAAGAGGTAGGAAGGAAAGGAAAGAGGTAGGGAGGAAAGGAAAGAAGGAAAGAAGGAAGGGAGGAGAGAGGGATGAAAGGAAAGAGAAAGGAAGTGAGAGAAAGGGAAGGAAAGAAGGAAGAATGAAAGTAAGGGGAAAGGATAGAGTAAGGGATGGAAGAAAGGAGAGGGAAAGAGAAATAAATAGTGATAAAGAGAAGTAAGGAGAAATGGGATGAAAGGAAGGGGAAGGGGTAGAGAATAATAAAGGAAGGAAGACAAGAGTAATGAAATAAAGGACAGAGGAAGAAAGAGAAAGATAAGGAAACAATGAATGGGGAGGGGGAAGCAAGAGGAGAGGACAAGAGAGAAAGATAAGAAAGGAAGATGGAGTAAGGGAAGAAAAAAATAGAAAGATAAAAAGGAATGAAGGAGGAGGGTGAAAGAGAGGCAATGAGATGAAAACTAGAATAGAGAAAGAAAGAAAAGGAAGGAGAACAGGAGGGAAAGAATGGGAGAGAAATGCAAGGAATGAGAGACAGAGAAAGAAAGAAGGAAGGAATAGGAAGGTAAACAAGGAAGGAGAGAGGAAGGAAGGACAGAGAGGAAGAGAAAGAAGGAAGAAGGGGAAAAAAGAAGGAAGAAGAGAAAGTAAAAAATAAAAAAAGGAATGAAGGAGGGTGGAGGATAGGGCTTCTATTCTTCTGTTATCAGGTTTAGTGGGTTTGCCTTCTAGTTCATCAGGCTTTACTCCTGGAGTGCTGGTAGGATTTACTGTAGACTCACATGAACAGGATATCCATGAAAATGGCTTATCATACTCCACTGTGTAATATGATGCTGTGAACTTGACATTTAAAGATTGGACAAAGCTGTTTCACATGTTAAGTATTTAAAATAATATGTTAGAAGAGATGTTTTACCAGAAAAACAGTATTTTGGTCACCTATTTAATGTCTATCAGACAGAATAATAATATTTAATATGTATTGCATTTGTGTAAATACCAACCATTTTTTAATGTAAAAGATTCTACTGGCAAAGCATTTGAGTCAAACCAGCACAACATCAGATTTATCGCTTGTCACATTTTTTCCAAAAATATTAAACACCTTCCAGTCAGTATATCTGTGCTTCATTCCTCTTAATAGTTTCTCTAGTTCCACCAGTGCCTTCTCTATATAGTGATCGCTCCAGTGTTCATGCTAAATATCAACATACAAATATGACTGATGACCTTCATAGTTATAAATGTGCAATAGTGCTAAGACTATTAGAGCATAGACAGGTTATAAACCAGTGGTCCCCAAACTGTGGCCCTCCAGATGTTGCAATACTACAACTCCCAGCATGTCTGAACAGCCGTTGGCTGTCCAGGCATGCTGGGAATTGTAGTCTTGCAACGTCTGGAGGGCCACAGTTTGGGGACCACTGTTATAAACTGTATTAGGACAGGTAATATGTTACTTATCCTTTACAGATTTTAAATGGATCTACATAGTAATCTTAAACTTGCAACCATCATTTTTAATTATTTTTATAAGGGCGTTTTCACATTTACAGTATCCTGCACATATTTGATGCTGTGCTCAGTCATTTTGTTTACATTGACATCTGCAGCATTAAATACGTGCAAGATACTGTACATGTAGATACACCCTTAGGGTAGGGGCACACGTCAGTATTTTGCTGCTGTATGTTTTCATACCAACTGAAGTCAATGGGTAGCAAAATCAGCTGCATATTTTGCTACCCATTGACCTCAATAGGCAGAAAATAGGCAGCAAAATACAGCAGGTATGACCATACCATTAAGGCTGACTGTTTTCAGCTTTCTGACCACCTCCAGCAGCCACAAGCTGGTCTGATGGAACCAAAAGGCCCTCGATGTCAAAAAAGGCACAGATCCTAGAAGCATGACCCATGTCTAGGGGTCATTTTTGGAATATTCTGTTGACATGCCATAAATGTCCGAGATTAATTTATCTAAAAAGAGACATTTCTATAAGAATTTTATAATAAACTACTGCCACACCAGCGGTCGAAAAGCAATCCTTATAATAATACTTAAAGGGAACCAATCATTAGATTTTACCCTATATAATGCTTGGCAAAGCGTTATATAGGGTAAAATCTTTATTTTCACCATTCCCGGGGGACGCTCCTGCCCCCAGGGATGGTGAAGATATGAAGTTATAAACTAGTCACCACCACCGCCGTAAGTAGTCACCTGGGCGGGGAGCTCTTCTCACCTACTCCCGTTCTTCTGCCGGCAGCGACGCCCCCTCCGCTTGATTGATGGGCTGCGCCATTGTTCCGCTCACTGAACAGACGGAGCAAAGTGATGACGCGGCCCATCAATCAAGCGGAGGGGGCGTCACTGCCGGCAGAAGAACGGGATTAGGTGAGAAGAGATCCCCGCCCAGGTGACTACTTACGGCGGTGGTGGTGACTAGTTTATAACTTCATATCTTCACCATCCCTGGGGGCAGGAGCATCCCCCGGGAATGGTGAAAATAAAGGTTTTACCCTATATAACGCTTTGCCAAGTGTTATATAGGGTAAAATCTGATGATTGGTTCCCTTTAAATACAATATAATCTATTTCTATAGAATAAGTATAGTATTGAAACCTATTTCCTGCAGACCCGGATGAGTCCTGTCTCCCTATTAAAAAACTTTTTGCCCTCTTAATGCCCTATAGAGGGAGAATGTCATTTGGCAAGAATCATTAAGCTTAAAATAACTCAGACCGTGCGCCCTTTCATCTGCAAATAAACCAGCTGATGCTCTTATTTACTTTCCTATGTTCCCCTTTCCTCCTACACAATGTCTTTGTGAATTCTGTAAACCTACTTCCCAGCTGGATGTCTACTGCGTTTACCTATCTTTAATGTATGCAAAGTCTTCATTTCTGCAGATGTGATCCTTGGAGTTTATTGGAGCTTTTTTACCTGTGCAAATCTGTCAAAAAAACTATTTGTATGCAAAAAAAAAAAAAATGCCCTGCAACCTGTCAGAATATCCCTGCACCTGTAGGGAGTGGACGAACTGTTCCCCAACTATTCTTCTCAAAGATCAAAGTCCTTTCGTAAGAAGAACTGGAAAGAAATGTAGAAAATGACAGAGCAGGCCGTCCGTCAGCTGAATGTGGACCGGTTCATGTACCTGAAGAAGCCTTTGTTTCGCCTGCGCTGTATATGAGCACATTCTTTCAGATTAACAACCCCAGAGGAAGACATTCATTCACTCTTTTTTTATGGTGACGTACCGGCGGTATTCATGTGTTTTTAACCTTGAATAATTTTTTTTATTCTTTAATCTCCAAACAAGTTTTATCCTGTCCACAGGTCAGTTTTGTTACAAAGGCCAATTAGTGGTGCTACCTTAGCCTGGAGCAAAAGCCAAGTAATAGTGGGCAAGCCCCATCGAGAGGTGATGAATAGCCTGCAGAACTATAATTTGAAATGGGGATCTTTGAAGCATTTACCTTACATGGGACTCCATTGTCACTGCAGGCTGTTTGATCTCCAAATAATTTACTTAATGATCTCACCATGGGAGCAATTGGCCGAGCAAGATTAGGTTGTAAGGTCTAATGGACATGGGAAAAGTTAAAATTGCTTTGAGTATGGTATGTGCACTCATGAGATTTCTGTGTATTCCCAGCAAAGAATTTAAGGAGTTAAAAAACATGGATAGGCTAATCTACATGTTTTCATATGTCTCCTTGGTAAACTTTATGGCCCAGATTTAGTAAAACTATCCAGTTCTTAGAAAGTACAAATTTAGCCTAAGTTTCCACACAGGTTTTATTTTTTTTTGCCATTTTTTTTGAAAACTGCTACTGCAGTTTTTGTGCCATAGTCAGAAGTGGATTCAGCAGGAAGGAGAAATAAAAGTCCTTACTTTATATTTCCCATTCCTATTAAGAGTATGTTCACACGAGTGGATTTTTCGCAGTGTATTTCGCTGTGGAGCCGCTGGTGAAGGCCCGCTCTATGCTGTTTTTACATGTGCCTGCTCGTAGCGGCAATACGCCGCTACGAGCAGACACACTGCAATGTGCGAGTCGCTCAGAGCAGGGACAGTGGCCGTGATGTGTGAGTACGCCGCTCACATCGTTGTAGTGTGTCTGCTCGTCGCGGCGTATTGCCGCTACAAGCAGGTACATGTAAAGACAGCATAGAGTGGGCCTTCATTAGCAGATCCGCAGCGTAAAATACACTGTAAGTCCGCTCATGTGAATGTACCCAAAGGCTAAGTTTCTACTTATTTTTTTTTGTGGCCCAAAAAAACGCAAGAAAAAAAAATGCAAGAAAAAATGCCACAACATTTTCCCGTGTTTGGCGTATTTTTTTTTGCCTTAGAGTGGAGATTGCATTTTTTGCCCCTTTGACATTTTTTTAAAACATTTGTTGGGTACCAAAAAAAAAAAAAGGATGCAGTAGTGATGGAAAAAAAATTTATTTAACGAAATTCATATTTTTTATAACGAAATTTGTATTCATTTTTAAACAGGGATAAATTTATGTGGGTGGACAGGTTACTAAAATTGTAGCCGACAATAATAAAAATGTAGTGCGTGTGTGTTTTTCACAATTTTTTTTCTTAATTTTTAAGGTAGTACTACTACTCCCAGCATGGAACACATTGTTCCATGATGGGAGTAGTAGTACCTGTACTAATAGACATATCGCCCCGGGTGTCACTCCTGACACCCAATGCGATTGTCCATAATATAGCAGAGATGCGGAGTGGCTCTATACAGCGCTCGCATCTCTGCACTATACTCCGGGCCGGACAGTTATGTTAATAGAACATCACTCATTCATATTTTCCGCCCAGAGTGGGGATTGGCCGGATGGTAGCAGCCAATCACCGCTCTCAGAGGGAAATATGAATGGTGAGTGGCCAGCCGGAGTACAGAGCAGAGATGCGAGCACAGGAGAAAGCCGCTCCGCATCTCAGGGATGAAGGAGCAAGGACGATCAGGAGTGACACCCACTGTGATCTGTCCTTATCTGCAGGTACTACTGCTCCCAACATGGAGCACACTCTGCTCCCTGCTGGGAGCTGTAGTACCTGCATTAATAGACAGATCGCAGCGAGTGCGATGGCAGGAGATAAAGTGCTGGCACTGTAGTATGGTGTGTGGTCTAAAGGACTGACGTGGACGGTAGATGGCAGTAGACGGGTGATGCGGCAGTGTCGGGGGGTGTGCTTACATGGAAACAAAAATGCAACAAAAATGTAAAAAAGAAATGATGTCACACTCACCCGGTTACGTGCCAGAGAAATTTTCTTTTATTGCTTGGTTACATCAGAAGCAGGGGTTCGGGTCGGGGAGAGGGTAGCAGGAGCTCAGCTGAGCTCGTGGAACGACGGTACCGTTTCGCGGGTTGTCCGCTTGGTCACCTTAAAAGGCATCTCCATCACTTTTTTTGGATCATTAAAGTTCAAAAAAGAAAAAAAACGCCTGCAAAAACGCCAAAGTTAAAACCCACATTTCGTTTTTCTTAGCATTTTTTTTACTCCCCTATGGGAGAAAAACTTCATGATTTCAGGGAAAACATGCTCAACATGCTGCGACTTTTCAAAGCCACCATGGAGCTAGAAAAAAAAAAAAAGTGAAAAACGCCTAAAGGATTAAAAAAACACTAAACTGAAAAACGCAAAGTGGAAAAAGAATTTAGCAATTTCTCATTGATTTACAGCTAACATCTGGCAGCAGTGTTTTTTCAATGAAAAAACGCCATGGGGGCCATTTTGTCGTTTTTGGGGGGAGAACGTACAAAAAGAATCTTAGCCTAAATACACTTTTTACTTTTTCTTAAAAACTGCTGTTTCAAAAAAAAAAAAAAAAAATACGCAAGAAAAAATCTGTGTGGAGCCTTAGATGGACAGTACAAATGTGCTTACCAAAGTGAATCAGGCTGATTGATAGACCAACTATTAGTTGGCTTTCTTTTGAATCAGGGACAAAGTTTTGGCACATTTTTGGCACATACCGTATTTTTCGCCCTATAAGACACACCCAATTTATAGGTGCAAAATCTAAAAAAAATAAAGATTTTGAACCCAATAGTGGTCTTCAACCTGCGGACCTCCAGATGTTGCAAAACTACAACTCCCAGCCGTTGGCTGTCCGGGCATGCTGGGAGCTGTAGTTTTGCAACATCTGGAGGTCCGCAGATTGAAGACCACTGCATAGGAGGTAATACTCACGTGTCCCTGCCGCTCCGGACCCGTCACCGCTGCCCTGGATGTCGCTCCATCGCTGTCGCCGTGTCCCCGTCGCTCCGGAACGTCTCTGCTGCCGGCTGGGTATCCTCGCTCTCCGTCACCGTGATGATGAGGAAGGAGAGCGCCGGCCATACAGGGGATCCCTGAATGGAGAAGACACCAAGGAGGCAGGTAAGGTCCCTCCCGGTGTCCTGTAAGCACTAACCCGGCTATTAAGTCAGGCTGTTCGGGTCAGCTTTGATCGCCGCGTCTGAAGGGTTAATACAGGGCATCACCGCGATCGGTGATGCCCTGTGTTAGCCGTAGGTCCCGGCCACTGATGGCCGCAGGGACCCCCGCGATAGGGGTGTATTCACCGTATAAGACGGACCGACTTTTCCCCCCCAGTTTTGGGGAAGAAAAAGTGCGTCTTATACGGCGAAAAATACGGTATATGCATACCCTCCCTCTTTCACACCTCTTAGTTGGAATTGTTTCTGTAAAAGTGTCTAAAACCCATAATGAATGAGACACAAATCATGTATGACAGGTTTTTTTTTTAGCTCAAATTGTACCAGAATTTGTTGCAATAGTATATTTGGGTATAGTTATGTGACCCAAAGAACTTTTTACGCATAGTAAATCCATAGGCTATACAGTTCCAATCCAAAATCAAGCTTCATAGCATTTTATATAGATGTTTTCGGCCTTGCTGGGAAAAGAGATTGGCAGCTACTTACAAAAGGTAATTGAGCACCTAAAGACAGGGGGGGGGGGGGGGGTATTTGTAAATTTTGCCTGTTGAAAGTTTCTTTTTACCCTTTTTCTTTCACTTTGGTTTTCGTGGATATGCACCAAATTTATCATTTGGTGCAAGTTGTTAGTAATTTTGGCTCAAATGTTGAAATCAGCTGTTCACAGCGCCATTTACACAGAACTTACCGCCCCAGAGGACGCGTATTTTACCCTGTAGAGCAGCCATTTCGGAGTCCCTCCTGCAGTATATCAGCAAGCGACAGGAGTTATTTTCTTTTGTGGGGGTTTATAGCCACCATGTGAAATGGATTTTATTTTCAACTTGAGTAGTTTTATCTTTTATTTTTTGGTTACTTTAGTGCAGTGCTCTTCAACCTGCGGACCTCCAGATGTTGCAAAACTACAATTCCCAGCATGCCCGGACAGCCAACGGCTGTCCGGGCATGCTGGGAGTTGTAGTTTTGCAACATCTGGAGGTGCGCAGGTTGGAGACCACTGCTTTAGTGCTTACCCTTCCTGAACCTGTGTGGCCATGTCCAATGCTGGCTCAACGTGGGGTGAAGGTTCTTCAGAGACTACTATGTCGCAGGATAGTATTGAGCAGCCCGTTTTAATGTATTTTGACGTCTTTACATTTTCTGACATTGCTAAGTGTGTTTTCCATGTGCAAAATTTCTTGGCGAGGATTTGTGGAAAAAAAAAAAACCTAAAGGCGCAAAATTGCGCCAAAGATCGATGGGCACAAATGATGAATTACTGACTAAAGTTAAAATCACACACAGGACTTGAGAGAGTTGTAAAAATAAGAGTGGAGAAGATGTGCCAAACTTTGGCGCAAAAAGACACTGCGCCAAAGTATTGCACCAAAGTTACATGAAAAAAAAACATAAATCCTTTGATAAATACCCCCCAGGGTGTTGCTGATGATTTCCTAGATGACAGGTAAAAAACAAGACATACTCTGCATTTTCATTTATTGTCTAGTACAGTTACATACAAGATCTATTACTGTATACAGATCACTGGTCATTATGAGAATATCTATTGCCAATCCACTCATCTGTTAAAGGAAAATGTTGGATCAGAAAGCCCTGAAAAGTACAAAGATTTATTTGTCACACCACGCATATGATGCCAACAATTATAAAGAACAATTATTAACAGCCCTAAATATTCTCTTGTAGGAAGCACTTGTGTTAGGAGCCACATGAGTTTTCTAAAAGTAAAATCCTGTAAATCCACCTTGAGATTATCGCCCAAAATTAAATAGCAAAGTGGTCTCTTGGGGGTGGTCTTCTTAAGGAAAATAGTCACTATGCATAATGTACACTAAAGCCGGTCTAGATGAGGGGTGGTCTTCTCAAAGAGGCTTTTTGGGTCAGTTTTTCTGTATATCTCAAATCACCCATCAACAGAAAGACATTTCAATTGTTAAAGGGGTACTCCGGTGGGGGAAAAAAATTCAAATCAACTGGTGCCAGAAAGTTATACAGATTTGTAAATTACTTCTATTTAATAATCTTAAAGGGGAACTCCGGTGGAAAAAAAAAATGTTTTCGAACCAACTGGCTCCAGAAAGTTAAACAGATTTGTAAATCAGCGGTGAAGTTTGCAAGAACAGATATGGCACCAGGCACTGCTAATCCAATATATCAGCCTCAATGCATGGGGTGAAAAGCGCTGCTGTAACCTTAAAGGCAGATCTTCCTAGCTACGTGGAGGTGCAGACCACACAGGCAGGTAATTCGGATCAATAAGTTAGACGAAGAAGAAAGAAGTCGCACTCACCACTGGAAGCAGTATAAAAAGTCTTGTCCTTTATTCACACCGGCAGAGTGGAAAGGTAAAATGCGGTCACACACGCGGGGAGTGAGAGCAGCCGCTCTCAAGATGCGGGGGCACACCACCAGCGGCAACTAGTTTCGCGTCACAGACTTGACGCTTCTTCCGGCCAACAAAGGTGTAAATTACTTAATTTTAAAAATCTTAACCCTTCCAGTACTTATCAGCTGCTGTATACTACAGATATACTACAGAGAAATTTGTGTAGTTCTTTCCAGTCTGACCACAGTGCTCTCTGCTGACACCTCTGTCTGTGTCAGGAACTGTCCTGAGCAGGAAAGATTTGCTATGGGGATTTGCTTCTACTCTGGACAGTTCCTGACATGGACAGAGGTGTAAGCAGAGAGCACTGTGGTGATACTGGAAAGAACTACGGCAGCTGATAAGTACTGGAAGGATTAAGATTGTTAAATAGAAGTAATTTACAAATATGTCTAACTTTCTGGCACCAGTTGTTTTCCACCAGAGTACCCCTTTAATAATGGTCAATGGGTCATCTAGCAGTTCTTGCAGTTGTTGCAGTTCTACACGCTGCCGGCTTGATCTCATGTATAAAAAAAAGAACAATGGACAACTTTCTATGTGCTATTGGGTAGACAGAGTCCATGATCACTAGGGGCACCACCAGGGAGTGCAAAGTAAGATAAAAGTAATAAAAAAACTTATATTCTTTATAAAAAAAATTGTCAGTGTGACCATGTTTCTGATCATGTAGGCTATAATGTAGGTGTTAAGTCTATAGAGAGCTTCCCTTTAGTCGGACAGGAGAAAATTCATGAATAATTGTCCTTCAAATGCTAAACATTGGAGACAAAAGGGGAGGGTATTGGGTACCTAAAGTACTTGTCTTCCCCTGAAGATTTTAAACATGTCAAAAATATACTTGTGTAATACTGAGTGGATGAGATCATTGTAATAGCCCATTATCCTCACCCACCCATCTACTTTAGGTCCTAGAATCAGGTTGAAAATCGCCAGCTCGTCATGCTAGAATGTAGGCACCCAAGTCCTAATATTTTTAAATGATAATAATAAGACCTTGAACAGATAATAATGAACAAAGTGAAAACTAGTTATAGTACATTAAGGAGAAAATCAAGCAGAAAACTACACAGGAGCCATATGCTATTTTTAAAAAAGTCCAACATAATGGGATGCCATAAAGACTTATTTGAGTTTTCAATTTTCCTTGGCCAAGCATGCAATTGTTACGCCGAGCGCTCCGGGTCCCCGCTCCTCCCCGGAGCGCTCGCTTCACTCCCTCCGCTGCAGCGCTCCGGTCACGTCCTCTGACCCGGGGCGCTGCGATCCCGCTGCCAGCCGGGATGCGATTCGCGATGCGGGTAGCGCCCGCTCGCGATGCGCACCCCGGCTCCCCTACCTGACTCGCTCCCCGTCTGTTCTGTCCCGGCGCGCGCGGCCCCGCTCCCTAGGGCGCGCGCGCGCCGGGTCTCTGCGATTTAAAGGGCCACTGCGCCGCTGATTGGCGCAGTGGTTCCAATTAGGGTAATCACCTGTGCACTTCCCTATATTACCTCACTTCCCTTGCACTCCCTTGCCGGATCTTGTTGCCTTAGTGCCAGTGAAAGCGTTCCTTGTGTGTTCCTTGCCTGTGTTTCCAGACCTTCTGCCGTTGCCCCTGACTACGATCCTTGCTGCCTGCCCCGACCTTCTGCTACGTCCGACCTTGCTTCTGCCTACTCCCTTGTACCGCGCCTATCTTCAGCAGCCAGAGAGGTGAGCCGTTGCTAGTGGATACGACCTGGTCACTACCGCCGCAGCAAGACCATCCCGCTTTGCGGCGGGCTCTGGTGAAAACCAGTAGTGGCTTAGAACCGGTCCACTAGCACGGTCCACGCCAATCCCTCTCTGGCACAGAGGGTCCACTACCTGCCAGCCGGCATCGTGACAGTAGATCCGGCCATGGATCCCGCTGAAGTTCCTCTGCCAGTTGTCGCTGACCTCACCACGGTGGTCGCCCAGCAGTCACAACAGATAGCGCAACAAGGCCAACAGCTGTCTCAACTGACCGTTATGCTACAACAGTTACTACCACAGCTTCAGCAGTCATCTCCTCCGCCAGCTCCTGCACCTCCTCCGCAGCGAGTGGCCGCTCCTGGGATACGCTTATCCTTGCCGGATAAATTTGATGGGGACTCTAAGTTTTGCCGTGGCTTTCTTTCCCAATGTTCCCTGCATCTGGAGATGATGTCGGACCTGTTTCCCACTGAAAGGTCTAAGGTGGCTTTCGTAGTCAGTCTTCTGTCCGGAAAAGCCCTGTCATGGGCCACACCGCTCTGGGACCGCAATGACCCCGTCACTGCCTCTGTACACTCCTTCTTCTTGGAAATCCGAAGTGTCTTTGAGGAACCTGCCCGAGCCTCTTCTGCTGAGACTGCCCTGTTGAACCTGGTCCAGGGTAATTCTTCCGTTGGCGAGTATGCCGTACAGTTCCGTACACTTGCTTCAGAATTGTCCTGGAATAATGAGGCCCTCTGCGCGACCTTCAAAAAAGGCCTATCCAGCAACATTAAAGATGTTCTGGCCGCACGAGAAATTCCTGCTAATCTACATGAACTTATTCACCTAGCCACTCGCATTGACATGCGTTTTTCTGAAAGGCGTCAGGAACTCCGCCAAGATATGGACTCTGTTCGCACGAGGCGTTTCGTCTCCTCGGCTCCTCTCTCCTCTGGTCCCCTGCAATCTGTTCCTGTGCCTCCCGCCGTGGAGGCTATGCAGGTCGACCGGTCTCGCCTGACACCTCAAGAGAGGACACGACGCCGTATGGAGAACCTCTGCCTGTACTGTGCTAGTACCGAACACTTCCTGAGGGATTGTCCTATCCGTCCTCCCCGCCTGGAAAGACGTACGCTGACTCCGCACAAAGGTGAGACAGTCCTTGATGTCTTCTCTGCTTCTCCACGTCTTACTGTGCCTGTGCGGATGTCTGCCTCTGCCTTCTCCTTCTCTACGGTGGCCTTCTTGGACTCTGGATCTGCAGGAAATTTTATTTTGGCCTCTCTCGTCTACAGGTTCAACATCCCGGTGACCAGTCTTGCCAGACCCCTCTACATCAATTGTGTAAATAATGAAAGATTGGACTGTACCATACGTTTCCGCACGGAGCCCCTTCTTATGAGCATCGGAGCTCATCATGAGAGGATTGAACTTTTGGTCCTCCCCAATTGCACCTCAGAAATTCTCCTTGGACTTCCCTGGCTTCAACTTCATTCCCCAACCCTGGATTGGTCCACTGGGGAGATCAAGAGTTGGGGGTCCTCTTGTTCCAAGAACTGTCTAAAACCGGTTCCCAGTAACCCTTGCCGTAACTCTGTGGTTCCTCCAGTAACCGGTCTCCCTAAGGCCTATATGGACTTCGCGGATGTTTTCTGCAAAAAACAAGCTGAGACTCTACCTCCTCACAGGCCTTATGATTGCCCTATCGACCTCCTCCCGGGCACTACTCCACCCCGGGGCAGAATTTATCCTCTCTCTGCCCCAGAGACTCTTGCCATGTCCGAATACGTCCAGGAGAATCTAAAAAAGGGCTTTATCCGTAAATCCTCCTCTCCTGCCGGAGCCGGATTTTTCTTTGTGTCCAAAAAAGATGGCTCCCTACGTCCTTGCATTGACTACCGCGGTCTTAATAAAATCACGGTTAAGAACCGCTACCCCTTACCCCTCATCTCTGAACTCTTTGATCGCCTCCAAGGTGCCCACATCTTCACTAAATTGGACTTAAGAGGCGCCTATAACCTCATCCGCATCAGAGAGGGGGACGAGTGGAAAACGGCATTTAACACCAGAGATGGACACTTTGAGTATCTGGTCATGCCCTTTGGACTGTGCAATGCCCCTGCCGTCTTCCAAGACTTTGTCAATGAAATTTTTCGTGATCTATTATACTCCTGTGTTGTTGTATATCTGGACGATATCCTAATTTTTTCTGCCAATCTAGAAGAACACCGCCAGCATGTCCGTATGGTTCTTCAGAGACTTCGTGACAACCAACTCTATGCCAAAATTGAGAAATGTCTGTTTGAATGCCAATCTCTTCCTTTTCTAGGATATTTGGTCTCTGGCCAGGGACTACAGATGGATCCAGACAAACTCTCTGCCGTCTTAGATTGGCCACGCCCCTCCGGACTCCGTGCTATCCAACGCTTTTTGGGGTTCGCCAATTATTACAGGCAATTTATTCCACATTTTTCTACCATTGTGGCTCCTATCGTGGCTTTAACCAAAAAAAATGCTGATCCCAAGTCCTGGCCTCCTCAAGCAGAAGACGCCTTTAAACGACTCAAGTCTGCCTTTTCTTCGGCTCCCGTGCTCTCCAGACCTGACCCTTCCAAACCCTTCCTATTGGAGGTTGATGCCTCCTCAGTGGGAGCTGGAGCTGTTCTTCTACAAAAAAATTCTTCCGGGCATGCTGTCACTTGTGGTTTTTTCTCTAGGACCTTCTCTCCAGCGGAGAGGAACTACTCCATCGGGGATCGAGAGCTTTTAGCCATTAAATTAGCACTTGAGGAATGGAGGCATCTGCTGGAGGGATCAAGATTTCCTGTTATTATCTACACCGACCACAAGAACCTCTCCTACCTCCAGTCTGCCCAACGGCTGAATCCTCGCCAGGCCCGGTGGTCTCTGTTCTTTGCCCGATTTAATTTTGAGATTCACTTTCGTCCTGCCGATAAGAACATTAGGGCCGATGCTCTCTCTCGTTCCTCGGATGCCTCAGAAGTTGATCTCCCTCCGCAACACATCATTCCACCTGACTGCCTGATCTCCACTTCTCCTGCCTCCATCAGGCAGACTCCTCCAGGAAAGACCTTTGTTTCTCCACGCCAACGCCTCGGAATCCTCAAATGGGGTCACTCCTCCCATCTCGCAGGTCATGCGGGCATCAAGAAATCTGTGCAACTCATCTCCCGCTTCTATTGGTGGCCGACTCTGGAGACGGATGTTGGGGACTTTGTGCGAGCCTGCACTATCTGTGCCCGGGATAAGACTCCTCGCCAGAAGCCCGCTGGTTTTCTTCATCCTCTGCCTGTCCCCGAACAGCCTTGGTCTCTGATTGGTATGGATTTTATTACTGATTTACCCCCTTCCCGTGGCAACACTGTTATTTGGGTGGTCGTTGATCGATTCTCCAAAATGGCACATTTCATCCCTCTTCCTGGTCTTCCTTCTGCGCCTCAGTTGGCTAAACAATTTTTTGTACACATTTTTCGTCTTCACGGGTTGCCTACGCAGATTGTCTCGGATAGAGGTGTCCAATTCGTGTCTAAATTCTGGAGGGCTCTCTGTAAACAACTCAAGATTAAATTAAATTTTTCCTCTGCATATCATCCTCAATCCAATGGACAAGTAGAAAGAATTAACCAGATCTTGGGTGATTATTTGCGACATTTTGTTTCCTCCCGCCAGGATGACTGGGCAGATCTCCTTCCATGGGCCGAATTCTCGTATAACTTCAGGGTCTCTGAATCTTCCTCCAAATCCCCATTTTTCGTGGTGTACGGCCGTCACCCTCTTCCCCCCCTCCCTACCCCCTTGCCCTCTGGTCTGCCCGCTGTGGATGAAATTTCTCGTGACCTTTCCATTATATGGAGAGAGACCCAAAATTCTCTCTTACAGGCTTCTTCACGCATGAAGAGGTTCGCGGATAAGAAAAGAAGAGCTCCCCCCGTTTTTTCCCCTGGAGACAAGGTATGGCTCTCCGCTAAATATGTCCGCTTCCGTGTCCCTAGCTACAAGTTGGGACCACGCTATCTTGGTCCTTTCAAAATTTTGTGTCAAATTAATCCTGTCTCTTATAAACTTCTTCTTCCTCCTTCTCTTCGTATCCCTAATGCCTTTCACGTCTCTCTTCTCAAACCACTCATCCTCAACCGTTTTTCTCCCAAATCTGTTCCTCCCACTCCTGTTTCCGGCTCCTCGGACGTCTTCTCGGTCAAGGAAATTTTGGCTGCCAAAAAGGTCAGAGGGAAAAATTTTTTTTTAGTAGACTGGGAGGGTTGTGGTCCTGAAGAGAGATCCTGGGAACCTGAGGACAACATCCTTGACAAAAGTCTGCTCCTCAGGTTCTCAGGCTCCAAGAAGAGGGGGAGACCCAAGGGGGGGTACTGTTACGCCGAGCGCTCCGGGTCCCCGCTCCTCCCCGGAGCGCTCGCTTCACTCCCTCCGCTGCAGCGCTCCGGTCACGTCCTCTGACCCGGGGCGCTGCGATCCCGCTGCCAGCCGGGATGCGATTCGCGATGCGGGTAGCGCCCGCTCGCGATGCGCACCCCGGCTCCCCTACCTGACTCGCTCCCCGTCTGTTCTGTCCCGGCGCGCGCGGCCCCGCTCCCTAGGGCGCGCGCGCGCCGGGTCTCTGCGATTTAAAGGGCCACTGCGCCGCTGATTGGCGCAGTGGTTCCAATTAGGGTAATCACCTGTGCACTTCCCTATATTACCTCACTTCCCTTGCACTCCCTTGCCGGATCTTGTTGCCTTAGTGCCAGTGAAAGCGTTCCTTGTGTGTTCCTTGCCTGTGTTTCCAGACCTTCTGCCGTTGCCCCTGACTACGATCCTTGCTGCCTGCCCCGACCTTCTGCTACGTCCGACCTTGCTTCTGCCTACTCCCTTGTACCGCGCCTATCTTCAGCAGCCAGAGAGGTGAGCCGTTGCTAGTGGATACGACCTGGTCACTACCGCCGCAGCAAGACCATCCCGCTTTGCGGCGGGCTCTGGTGAAAACCAGTAGTGGCTTAGAACCGGTCCACTAGCACGGTCCACGCCAATCCCTCTCTGGCACAGAGGGTCCACTACCTGCCAGCCGGCATCGTGACAGCAATGGACATTCACCTCTACATTTTACCATTTCTTATTGATCCTAATCACATACAGTCTTTTTACCATATACTGTATTGAGAAGGCAAGGACTGAAGGTGGCAGTACTGAATATAGCAGGCTCATAAACATGAATTGCCAAATTGTTGTAAGTGATTACAATGGCAAAATATTTTGTGCCATTTGTTCTAGTGAGCCTTCGAACAAGGTCTATAATATGCTGGCCGTAGACAAATAGTACTAATGTCCATGTTAGGATATTGTAGTGAAATGGTTGCACAATAAGAAACTCCCCTATGTGCTAGGAAGGAGAGTAACAAAAATCACCATCTAATTTTTCTTTTCATTGAAAGCCGAGGTACGTGCTCTCAAAAAAACGTGCACGAGGATGCGGCACCTGCAAGGTTCCAGGTACAATGTCCTCTTTCGCCGAAGCTACTCAGGGACCGAAAGTGTTCCAGGCGGACAACTAGGCGTTAATCAGGTTGTCACCAAGGAACCAGTAAAACCAGTTTGGCATCCTGCCGAAACAGGATTGCCACGGGGTATAGCAGGGAGGTGAGGAACCTCATGGCCCCAACACCTCCTCTAGACCGGCAGGAGGGACACCCAAAAGGGCTACCGCACCCTACCAAATCCTTGTGGACAACCAGAACACAAAAAGTGGACACAGTGACAAAAATAATAAATAAATAAATAAGTGGATGTGCGCAGTGTGTAATACTGCCCGGACATCCAACTGGATCTATAAAAAATTCCCCGATCCTAGCCGGAAGGCCAGGATACTAAGGGTGAGTGCCCAGAAGAGTGAGAGAAAAAGTGCATGCTACGTGCTTTCCTTCAAGTGAGGTTCCAAATCCCAAGTGAATTCCAGCACCCTGGGGTCACCACTCCCAGGGCACTTGTGCACCTCGGCCTTCACTCTACCCGGACCTTAAGGCCAGATCCAGCAGAAACAGGTCTCATCAGAGATGACTGCGGTCCTCCACAGCCATCCCTGGTACACCTGTCCTACTGTGTGATTCCCCATCCTGCCTTGGTGGTCTTCCACACCGCCAGCTAACTGGAAAGATACTACACTTGATCTTAGCCAAAAGGCAGAGAAGCAAAAATCACCATCTAATACTACATCTGTAGCTTCCTGTGGCTGTCCCCGATCATAATAGCCGATTGCGACAAAAAGGGTTGTCTTTGTAAAACAACCGCTTTAACTTAAGGTGCATATTTTGACAAATCAACTTTAAAGGGGTTCTCTGTCCCAAACATCTTCTCCCCTATCCAAAAATACGGGATAAGATGTTAGATCGCGGGGGCCGTGTGTGTATATAAAGATTTAAGATTAAATTAACAAAACAGACTCCACTTCTAACCCTGTCCCTTATAAATATCCTTTATATTAACCCCTTAAGGACCATGGGCGTACAGGTACACCCTGACGCCCTGGTACTTAAGGACCAAGGGCGCACCTGTACGCCCAAGCACCCCGTGCAACCCACTGGGGGGTTCCTGAGACTCATTCAATTCAGATCGGCGAATCGGGTCCCCGGGGACACCAGAAAAAAAGGTGATAGGTGCCGTCCATCACGGCACTTATCACCCTATAGCAGCAGGAGAGAGGTGGCACTGGTGCCACCTCACGATTGTCCTGCTGTGGGGGTGTCCTCAATGGCACCCACTCCTCCTCTACTCCGGAGGGTGAGAGCGGTTGCCGGGAGTATGTACCTGGAGTAGGGGCCCCCGATTCCGGGCATCGGTGGTGGGATCGGGGCCCCCGGAGCAGAAACAGCCGTGGCAGAGGCAGGCAGGTTCCAACAGAGCAGTAGCAGGAGGTAAGGCTGGCCTCCTGTTGTTGCTTAGCAACAACTCCCAGCATGCACAAAAGGGCATGCCAGAAGTTGTTGTTATTCAACTGCAGAAGGCCCTACTACAACTCCCAGCATACACTTTGGTAGTTTGTGCATGCTGGGGGTTGTAATTATGCCTCCAGAAATTGCATAACTACAATCCCCAGCATGCACAAACTACCAAAGGGCATGCTGGGAGTTGCCATAGTTTGCCTCCAGCTGTTGCATAACTACAAGTCCCAGCATGCCCTTCGGCTGTAAATGCATGCTGAGAGTTGCAGTTTTGCAACAACTGAGGCAAACTGGTTGCAAAACACTGAGTTTGTTACCTAACTCAATGTTTTGCAACCAGTGTGACTCCAGCTGTTGCGAACGACAACTCCCAGCATGTACTGATAGACCGTACATGCTTGGAGTTGTAGTTTTGCAACAGCTGGAGGCACACTGGTTGCGAAACACTGAGTGAAGTAACAAACTCTCAGTGTTTTACAACCAGTGTGCCTCTAGCTGTTGCATAACTACAACCCCCAGCATGCATGGACAGTTAAAGGGCATGCTGGGAGTGTTAGTAGTATGCCTCCAGCTGTTGCATAACTACAAGTCCCAGCATGCCCTTTGGCTGTAAATGCATGCTGAGTTGTAGCTTTTGCAACAGCTGAAGGCACACTGATTGCAAAACACTGAGTTTGTTACCTAACTCAGTGTTTCGCAACCAGTGTGCCTCCAGCTGTTGCAAACTACAACTCCCAGCATGCACTGATAGACCGTACATGCTGGGAGCTGTAGTTTTGCAACAGCTGGAGGTACACTTGTTGCGAAACCCTGAGTTAAGTAACAAACTCTGTGTTTTGCAACCAGTGTGCCAGTGTACCCCCAGCATGCACGGACAGCCAACGTTCATGCTGGGAGTTGTTGTTTTGCAACAACAAATTTTTGTAGTTTCCCGCTGTAAGTTTTAAATGAAGCAAATTTTCCGCTGCAACTCAAACACCCAGTGGGAAACTTGCTGTGAACCCGACCATGTGAATGTACTCTAAAAACACAACAATACACTACACCTACACGAAATAAACTCTACAATACACTACACCTACACAAAATAAACAGTACATATACACACTTTTTACACAGTTAGAAAAATGAAAAACGTTTGGTACGGCACTGTTTCCAAAATGGAGCCTCCAGCTGTTGCAAAACAACAACTCCCAGTATTGCTGTACAGCCATTGACTGTCCAGCCATGCTGGGAGTTTTGCAACAGTGCGTGGCACCCTGTTTGGGAAACACGATTTTGGAATCGGAGGCAAGTGTTATTCTTGCATCTGGGTCCATCCCTATGCAAATCCCTAATTTAGGCTTTAAATGCACATGGCACTCTCTCAATTCGGGAGAAATTTCTCTGTACTCGGGAGACATTGGGGGGCTTTTTCTCCTTTCACTCCTTATGAAAAGGTAAAGTTGGGGTCTACTCCACCATGTAATCGTCAAAAATTCAATTTTTTACACTAACATGCTGGTGTTACCCCATACTTTTCATTTCCACAAGAGGTAAATGGAAAAAAAGACGGCCAAAATGTGTACATTTTCAATTTCTCCTGAGTACGGAAATACCCCATATGTGGACGTAAAATGCTCTGCGGGGGCACAACAAAGCTCAGGAGATAGAGCACCATGTACATTTGAGGTGATTTGCACAGGGGTGGCTGATCGTTACAGCGGTTCTAACATAAACACAGAAAAAAAAAACGCCCACATGTGACCCCATTTTTTAAACTACACCCCTCACAGAACGTTACAAGGGGTATAGTGAGGGGTCAAGTCCTGGCAAAAAAAAGGGTGGGAATTTTTCCACTCAAGGGATGGTCCTACAGAACCCCTGCTAATGGGAACGGTGTTCCTGCTGTGAAAAAAGTGCAGGAACTAAGTTCCCATGCGTCCCTGCAGGACATGAGCCATGGGTATAGTGAGCCTTAACACCCCACAGGTGTTTGTAAATTTTTGTTAAAGTTGGACGTGAAAATGGAAAATATGTATTTTTTCACTAAAATGCTGGTGTTATCCCAATTTTTTTTTTCACAAGGGGCAATAGGAAAAAAAAAAAGAATAAAAAAAATGATAAGTGCAGCTCACAATTAATTGGCTGAGGTGTAATATGATTGGACACCTACACCTTAGGTGTGAGATAAATTTGTAAAGGAAAGAAAAATTTTACCATCAACCTCAAGGCAAATATCAGATAAACCGATACATGATGGATATGAATGAACCGTGCTTCAAATTTATGATGAAAAAATGTAAACTGTATTAAAATACATATAATAATCAAAATAATATTAATAATAAACCTCCTTTCACAGGGCCTTTGTGAGGAGCTAAATGTAATATATATGACAGAATAATCAATTGATTATATTAAAATCATACCACTGCATATATTATTATATAATTCATTAGTCCGGTGTGAGGTGTAAATTTTCCCCGTGCAAACTTGCTTCTACTCCTCCCCTCAGCTCTCCGAAGATTTCCAAAGTTAAAGCTGGGGGGAGGGCAGAGCGAAGACAGAGCTCCGGGAGAGAGGACCTACACGCCTCCCTCATCTCCCCTCCCTCTGCCCTCATCTCCCCTCCCTCTGCAGCACATTCATCGCAATCAGCCCAGAGCCCCTGGAGTTTGTCCTCCCCATGCAGCCTATTCAAACCTGTGTTCAGAGAACGCAGGCGGGCTGAGAAGGGGAGATGAGGAGGGAGTCATATGTATGTCCTCTCTCCCCCTCCTCTGCCCATGCAAACCTGCGTTCTCCGAAGGCAGGCGGAGCAGAGGGAGGGGAGATGAGGGGGGTGTGTACCTCCTCTCTCCCCCTGCTCTGTCTTCGCTCTGCGCTCCCCCCAGCTCTAGCTTCAGAAATCTTCGGAGAGCCGGGCGGAGGAGCAGAAGCAATTTTGCACTGGACGCAAATTTGCACCTCACACCTGCATTTGCTGGTTCAGAATAGTAATAATCTCACAGTCCGCAAGTTTAAGCAGCATGGGCATATATACCCAAATCCATGAATTAGACACCTATAGTGAATATATATTTACCAGCCAGATGTAGTTAGATATGTTGCTCCAAAGAAACTGGTGCCGGCAAGCTCCCGTTTAAGCCGGGGTCTGTGTGCGCTGAGTGCAAGCACTGGCGTGCGCTTCTGCGTCTGGTCTGCCTGCCACAGACCCAATGAATGCTGCTGTGATGTTGGAAGAGGCAGCTGACAGATTCCTGGTGGCTGGACCTCATGGAGTTTCTTGGTGTCTGACGTCAGTAGCAGAGAAGGTGGGCTGGATAGGGGATGGCTGCGGCTGTTGTAAGCAGTGGATGTCGGACTTTCAGTTTTCACTGGTGGACATCTCAGACAGCAGTGATGCGTTATAGATGCGTTAAATATAGATTCTAGATGCGTTTCAGGGTACTTAAGTTTAGCCATTTGTCTATACTTAAGTACCCTGAAAGGCCAAGAAACTCCACGAGGCCACCGGGAATCTGTCAGCTGCCTCTTCCAACATTACAGCGGCATTCATCGGGTCTGTGGCAGGCCAAATGCTTGCCGGCACCAGCTTCTTTGGAGCAACATATCTGTCTTACTACATCTGGCTGGTAAATAAATATTCACTATAGGTGTCTAATTCATGGACTCGGGTATATATGCCCATGCTGCTTAAACTTGCGGACTGTGAGATTATTACTATTCTGAACCAGCAAATGCCGGACTAATGAATTATATAACAATATATGCAGTGGTATGATTTTAATATAATCAAATGATTATTCTGTCATATATCTTACATTTAGCTCCTTCAAGGGCCCCGTGAAAGGAGGTTTATTATTAATATTATTTTGATAATTATATGTATTTTAAGTTTATCTGATCTTGGCCTTGAGGTTTATGGTTACATTTTCTTCCCTTTGTAATAGGAAAATAGCCCCCCTCCCCCAAAAGAAATTTGTAACACCATTTCTTCTGAGTAAATAAATACCCCATGTGTGGACGTAAAGTGTTCTGCGGGTGCACTACAATGCTTAGAAGAGAAGGAGCGCCATTGGGCTTTTGGAGAAAGAATGTGTCTGGAATTGAAGGCCATATGTTTTTACAAAGCCACCATGGTGCCAGAACAGTGGACCCCCCCCCCCACATGTGACCCCATTTTGGAAACTACACCCCTCACGGAATGTAATAAGGGGTGCAGTGAGCATTTAAACCCCATTGGTGTCTGACAGATTTTTTGAACAGTGGTCCATGAAAATGAAAAATTTTATTTTTCATTTGCACAGCCCACTGTTCCAAAGATCTGTAAATGCTCACTGCATCCCTTATTACATTCCGTGAGGGGTGCAGTTTCCAAAATGGAGTCACATGTGGGGGGGGCGGTCCACTGTTCCAAAGATCTGTCAAACACCAGTGGGGTGTAAATGCTCACTGTACCCCTTATTACATTCTGTGAGGGGTGTAGTTTCTGAAATAGGGCCACATGTGGGGGGGGGTCCACTGTTCTGGCTCCATGGGGGCTTTGTAAACGCACATGGCCTCCGACTTCCATTCCAAACAAATTCTCTCTCCAAAAGCCCAATAGCGCTCCTTCTCTTCTGAGCATTGTAGTTCGCCCGCAGAGCACTTTACATCCACATATGGGATATTTCCATAGTCTTTTTCTCCTATTAGCCCTTGTGAAAATGAAAAATTTGGGGTAACACCAGTTAATTTTCACATCCAACTTTAGCGGAAATTTGTCGAACACCTGTGGGGTGTAAAGGCTCACTATACCCCTTGTTACGTTCCTTGAGGGGTGTTATTTCCCAAATAGTATGCCATGTGGAGCCTTTTTTTGCTGTTCTAGCACAGTAGGGGCTTCCTAAATGCAACATGCCCCCCAAAAACAATTTCAGCTAAATTTGCTTTCAAAAAGCCAAATGTGGCTCCTTCTCTTCTGAGCCTGGTAGTGCACCAGCAGAGCTCTTTATGTCCACACATGGAGTATTTCCATACTCAGAAGAAATGGGGTTACAAATTTTGGGGGGCATTTTCTTCTATTACCTCTTATAAAAATGGTAAATTTGGGAAAAAAAACAGCATTTTAGTGAAAAAATGTATTTCCTTTACACATCTGACTTTACCGAAAAGTCGTCAAACACCTGTGGGGTGTTAAGGCTCACTGTATGACTTGTTACGTGCCTTGAGGGGTGTAGTTTCCAAAATAGTATGCCATGTGTTTTTTTTCTTGCTGTTATGGCACCATAGGAGCTTCCTGAATACGACATGCCCTCCCCCCCCCCCCAAAACCATTTCAGCAAATTTGCTTTCAAAAAGCCAAATGTGGCTCCTTCCCTTCTGAGCATTGTAGTCTGCTCACAGAGCACTTTATGTCCACGCATGGGGTATTTCCATAATCAGAAGAAATAGGGTTACAACTTTTGGGGGGCATTTTCTCCTATTACCTCTTGTAAAATGGTAAATTTGGGGAAAAAACTGCCTTTTAGTTAAAAAAAAAAAAAATTTCATATACAGGTCTGACTGTACCGAAAAGTCGTCAAACAGCTGTGGGGTGTTAAGGCTCACTGTACCCATTATTACGTGCCATGAAGGGTGTAGTTTCCAAAATAGTATACCATGTGTTTTTTTTTTTTTTTCTGTTCTGGCACCATAGGGGCTTCCTAAATGTGACATGCCTTTCAAAAACCATTTCAGCAAAATTCACTCTCCAAAATCCCATTGTCGCTCCTTCGCTTCTGAGCCTTCTAGTGCACCCACAGAGCACTTTTCGTTCACATTTGAGGTATTTCCTTACTCAAGAGAAATTGGGTTACACATTTTGGGGGCTTTTTCTCCTTTATCCCTTGTAAAAAAAACTGGGTCTACAAGAACATATTAGTGTAAAAAATTGAGATTTAGAATTTTCTCCTTCACTTTGCTGCTATTCTTGTAAAACACCCAAAGGGTTAACAAACTTTTTGAATGTCATTTTGTATACTTTGTGGGGAGAAGTTTTTATAATGGGGTAATTTATGGGGTATTTCTAATATGAACTGGCCCCTGAAAAATTCTGATTTTGAAAATTGTGTGAAAAATTGGAATATTGCTGCTGAACTTTGAAACCCTCTGATGTCTTCCAAAAGTAAAAATATGCCAACTTTATGATGCAAACATAAAGTAGACATATTGTTTATGTGAATCAATATATATATATATATATAATTTATTTGGTTATGTCTATTTTCCATACAAGCAGAGAGTTTAAAAAATTGCACTGGTCCTTAAGGTGAAAATGGTCTTTGTCCTTAAGGTTTTAAAATAACATACCGTAACAGAAAAGTGACCCAATTTAGAAAAAAAAAGGATTGATGTATCACATGCATGCTGCCATCAGAAATTTTGGGGCCCCTTACACAGCTTGTAGTCTGGGCCCCCTCCCCGTGGCACACGCTAGATTTTATCTTAGTATCGGGCTTAGAAACATAAAATAATATTGCTACTCTGTATTAATTTTGCAGTGAATACTGTAAGGAAATAAAAGCCACTATACGCAGGCCAGTATCACTAATAACACCACAATACAAGGGACATATAATTCCGCCACACCATGACCACTGACTAATACTCCTATATTGTTATTAAATAAAAACCACTATACAAATACCAATATCCGCCATACAGTGACCATACAGAAATAGATACCGACTGTACACAGGGGCTGCAGACCATATAAGTCATTATAGTTACATACTCACGGGGGCGTCTTCTCTGATCGGAGTCGTTCACTTTTCTCTTTCTTCTCCATCTGTCCTGGGTCATCGTGAAGATTTCTCGCGATCACAACTCGTCTTCACCAAATCTGCCAGACAAACATTTTAGGCTCCTCGCTACAGCAAAGTCCTCACCTCTATACAAACCCCCTATATGTATTACACTGCCCCATATAGTATTAGATCCCTCTGTGCAGCTGTTTAGTATTAGGCCCCAACATTGTCCCTATAAATTAGCAGGCCCAAACATTGCCCCCATTGTATTTTATGCCCCTCATATTGCCCCTATAGTATTTTATGCCCCTCACATTGCCCTATACTGTACATTATGCCCCTCATTTTGCCCCCATTGTATATTATCCCCCTCATATTGCCCCCATTGTATATTATCCCCTCTCATTTTGTCACCATTGTATATTATGCTGCTCATAATTCTCCACCTTTCTATATTACCCCCCTCATATTGCTCCCCAGGGGCGTAGCTTGAAACCACAGGGCTAGATACGTAGGTGGGAATACACTCAGGTAGGAAGACAGCAGGTTGTGGAATAAAACTCTCCGAAAGTAGCATGGGTAATACAGTGTTTCTCAACCAGGGTGTCTCCAGCTGTTGCAAAACTACAACTCCCAGCATGTCCGGACAGCCAAACACTGTACAGGCATGCTGGGAGTTGTAGTTTTGATACAGCTGGAGACACCCTGGTTGGGAAACACTGCTCTTTGTTTGTGAAATACTGAATTGGCTAGAACAGTGTTTCCCAATCAGTGTGCCTCCAGCTGTTGCAAAACTACAACTCCCAGCATGCCCTGACAGCCTTTGGGCATGCTGGGAGTTGTAGTTTTGCAACAGCTGGAGGCACACTGATTGGGAAATACTGGTGTAACATGATGTGCATGCTGAATAGGCTAGGACAGTGTTTCCCAACCAGTGTGCCTCCAGCTGTTGCAAAACTACAACTCACAGCATGGCCTGACAGCCTTTGCGCATGCTGGGAGTTGTAGTTTTGCAACAGCTGGAGGCACACTGGTTGGGAAGCACTGTCCTAGCATATTCAGCATACACAGAATGTTACACCAGTGTTTCCCAACCAGTGTGCCTCCAACTGTTGCAAAACTACAACTCCCAGCATGCGCAAAGGCTGTCAGGCCATGCTGTGAGTTGTAGTTTTGCAACAGCTGGAGGCACACTGGTTGGGAAACACTGTCCTAGCCAATTCAGCATACACAGAATGTTACACCAGTGTTTCCCAACCAGTGTGCCTCCAGCTGTTGCAAAACTACAACTCCCAGCATGCCCTGACAGCCTTTGGGCATGCTGGGAGTGTAGTTTTGCAACAGCTGGAGGCACACTGGTTGGGAAACACTGTACTAGCCTATTCAGCATACACATCATGTTACACCAGTGTTTCCCAACCAGTGTGCCTCCAACTGTTGCAAAACTACAACTCCCAGCATGCGCAAAGGCTGTCAGGCCATGCTGTGAGTTGTAGTTTTGCAACAGCTGGAGGCACACTGGTTGGGAAGCACTGTCCTAGCATATTCAGCATACACAGAATGTTACACCAGTGTTTCCCAACCAGTGTGCCTCCAACTGTTGCAAAACTACAACTCCCAGCATGCGCAAAGGCTGTCAGGCCATGCTGTGAGTTGTAGTTTTGCAACAGCTGGAGGCACACTGGTTGGGAAACACTGTCCTAGCCAATTCAGCATACACAGAATGTTACACCAGTGTTTCCCAACCAGTGTGCCTCCAGCTGTTGCAAAACTACAACTCCCAGCATGCCCTGACAGCCTTTGGGCATGCTGGGAGTGTAGTTTTGCAACAGCTGGAGGCACACTGGTTGGGAAACACTGTCCTAGCCTATTCAGCATACACATCATGTTACACCAGTGTTTCCCAACCAGTGTCCCTCCAGCTGTCACAAAACTACAACTCCCAGCATGCCCAAAGGCTGACAGGGCATGCTGGGAGTGGTAGTTTTGCAACAGCTGGAGGCACACTGGTTGGAAAACAGTGTCCGAGCCTATTAAGCATACACATCATGTTAAACCAGTGTTTCCCAACCAGTGTGCCTCCAGCTGTTCCAAACTACAACTCCCAGCATGCCCTGACAGCCTTTTGGCATGCTGGGAGTTGTAGTTTTGAAACAGCTGTAGGCACACTGGTGTAACATGATGTGTGTGGTTCCCATACATACCCTCCCACCCCCCGCGTACAGAAAAAAAAAAAGATACACAACATATCCCACGCAGCGATCTTCAACAGCCTGGTCGCGTGCTATCTTCTCCACAGGGCAGGCGCCGATGA
This sequence comes from Hyla sarda, assembly GCF_029499605.1. Lineage (NCBI taxonomy): Eukaryota > Metazoa > Chordata > Amphibia > Anura > Hylidae > Hyla > Hyla sarda. The sequence goes on along the minus strand of NC_079193.1, from coordinate 75,122,621 downwards.
GTGACGTCATCGGCGCCTGCGTCAGGGCAGAGGTCATGGCCTGCTCTGAACTGTATGCGCGCCTGCATACAGCTCAGAGCGGCGCCGGTGGCAGGAGGAAGTCGGGAAGGAGCTATGTAAACTGTGCTTTTTTTTTTACTTTTATTTTTATTTTTTTTACCGGTGAGTGGGCGGGCGATAGGGATGGGTGGGGGGTAGTTTGACCTTCCGCCGGCCACTGCAGATTTAAAGAGGCAGTGGCCGCAGGCATGTGTGGCAGAGGAGCCCTGCTGCATTCTGACTAATTGGCTGACTGTATGTAGTAAGTCAATCAGTCAGCAAGCAGCGTTCAGTGGTGGGCCCCCAGTGGTTAGTGAGTGACAGACACAGTCACTCCCTGCCAAGCAAAAAAAAAAAGAAGGACAGGGCCGGCCGGGCCACCTGAAGCTCCGGGCCCCTTACAGGAGTATGGGTTGTACCCCCCTGATGGCGGCCCTGATCACATGTATCCTAGTATTTAAAATATAAATAAACAAAAACCAATACTTATTTTCATTTAGTTTTTTACATTTTCCCCCCATATTACAGTACAAAAAAATGCAAATTTACTAAAATAAAAATATAGCCCGATGTTACCACCCAAAAAAAAAAGGGCGAGTCCCAAAAATTATTAGAGAAACCTATTAAGAGGAATCTTTAATAGCTTTTAAATCTGAATGTAATAAAAAATCTGAAAATGTGTCTGGTCAAGAGGGTAGGTAACAAGTCTGATCTGGAAGCAGCTAAACCAATCTCCAATCTTAGGCAAAGTTTACACTGTGTGAAATTTCCCTAAGTATTTTATGTTACCTGGGGACTTTCGGCCATAAAAAATGCACAAAAATATAAAATACATCCAGAACCTTTATGCAGTGTGTCCTTATACTTTGCAAACAAATTAATACTTTAAATACTGAATCTTACAAACAGTGATAGCAGATGAAATACTCAAAGTTGCATTCATTGATATTAAGAATATTAGAGGTATAAGTGGTGTAGAAATATAAGTAAACTACGCAGTTTTCTGTATTACCATGACCACATTCTCTTATCCACATAGGACATTATTCTAGTGATCCAGCTCATTCGAAGTGACTTGGAAATATACAGCACCAATTATAATTATGTTAAGCAATACATAAGTCATTCTAAATTTCTTCCTATTCACTTTCTAAACAATACCCGTCTTTGTACAATAGGTGCAATCATACTAAATATGCTGTAATATAGCCAATGCTACTTATATTGTCTTTCCTGAATTTCCTCATCAGTCTGGAGATGAAGTAAGAAATCAGACTTAAATGGATCCCATGAAGTAGCCACATTATACACAGATTGTTGTTCCTCTGAAATGATGTAATAATGGCAGCCGTGAAAGAGTCCTGCGGAGTGTTGGTGATGAAGATTTACAAAGATTACCTGACAAAGGATAAAGCACCAGAAAGTGTTCAAAAAAGGTTCTACTCAGTCTGTAAAAATATTATCGAAAGCTTAGATTTTAAGTGTGTATGCATGAAAAGGGAGGAGATGAGCCCCTTGATGGGAACAGTGGTATAGCACAGCTTCACGTCTAATAAATGTCTCAGACTTGAGAAGAACATTCAGCAAGTGCCAGAATGAAGCAGTAATCCTGCCATTATACCTTTTCTATATTTTAGAATATAATAATATCTACAGTAAACTGGAAGATATCCAAAATTATGAGTACATACTGTGAATTGACTTAAATTCATTATAAATACGCACAAAAAAAAAAAACAATACATTTGTAGTCATGAATACTATTAATAGTAAACTGTACAGTAAATAAGAAACCACTTGTTTCTCAAGCTCTGAATGGGGCAATAAATAAGCTTTAGTGTATAGCTATATAATCATGGGTATAACTATAATGGGTATATATGGGGAGGCATCTTGGTGGAATGTTGCACACATTATAGGGTTAACAAGTCTTTTTTTTTTTTTTTTACTTACACAAAGTTGGGTAAATACGTCTTGAATAACAGAAGAGTTGACCACCATGTTCACTTTACTTATGATAAGTGGTCTCTTATTCGGTGTTTAGAGAACCATGTGCAACACCACAAATAAAACAGGAAGTCAAGTTGGGCCCAAATGGTTGTTCGTTCTTGTCCAACAGTGCCACTGTGGTTGACTGGAGCACTTGATCCTACCACAATCTATACTGTCTAAATGAATTAGGTGGGACTGCAACATGATCTGGTTTACAATAGCCTTTGTGCCTCCTTGTGTCCTTATCCACTGCTTTTTTCAACAATTTCCCCCAGAAGGCTGCAAATGTTGAAAGTTGCACACTACTATGACTTGTATTGTTAATTAGAAAGCAGTCCCTGACCACTATGTGGAGAAAAAATATATAGTTAAAGTCCTTGTAAGGGACATTGGGGGGTATTCATGAAAAGTGGGGTAGATGAATGTCTTTTTACTCCATTAATTAATGTGGTGGAATCTTGTACCTGCACCAAATGTATTAGATGGTGCAGGGCATGTGATGAATCTGGTGCTGATCACATTTGTTCCATCAGTACTCCACTTTGTATGGTATTTTTGTACGACTTTTTAACCCGTGCGACAATTATGCAACTTTATAATAATTTGTATGCTGTCTTTTTTTTCTTTTGATGATTTGCACCCTTTTGGGTGCTTTGCGCCAAAGTATGCGCAATTTCATAAATCCCTTACCACTGCAAAATGTCCCATTGAAACACATCTACAATAGCAAAAAACAAAAAAGCATGTAAATGAAAAGTTGCACAAAAAGTGCAAAATATTGCTATAAATTTACCCAGGAAAATCTGAGTAAAAGGCTTTATTGTTTATTATTTATTTATTATTTATTACCCCATTGCCTTTTATGATTAACCAGGGACACCAGCAACAGCACGTTGTGGCATGAAAAGTGGGCCCCATTTTTGTGATCATTGGGGTTCCAGTGGTGGGGCCCCAGCGATCAGACATGAATTGGAGTGAAAATTTCTTCTGGTGCTAACCATCTTATCATGGAGATGTTTCATTATAATGGTGGATGTTTGTAAGAAAATGATATATGGGATCAGAAGGCCAATCTTTGATCTCTACTGAGAAAAGAGATTTGATCATTTCTTCTGCTTAAAAGTTTATGATGGGGGAAGCAAAAATTGTAGGCCGGCCTGTAGCAGAAACAAACGATCAAGGAGCAATTAAAGGGGTACTCCCATGGAAAACTTTTTTTTCTTAATCAACTGGTGCCAGAAAGTTAAACAGATTTGTAAATTACTTCTATAAAAAAATCTTAATCCTTCCAGTACTTTTTAGGGGCTGTATACTATAGAGAATATGTTTTTCCTTTTAGATTTCTCTTATGTCACGACCACAGTGCTCTCTGCTGACCTCTGCTGTTCATTTTAGGAACTGTCCAGAGCAGCATATGTTTGCTATGGGGATTTTCTCCTGCTCTGGACAGTTCCTAAAATGGACAGCAGAAGTCAGCAGAGAGCACCGTGGTCGTGACATAAGAGAAATCCAAAAAGAAAAACATTTCCTCTGTAGTATACAGCCCCTAAAAAGTACTTGAAGGATTAAGATTTTTTAATAGAAGTAATTTACAAATCTGTTTGACTTTCTGACACCAGTTGATCTAAAAAAAAGTTTTCCATGGGAGTACCCCTTTAAGGGCACATCTAGAGGCACTGGTGCCAAATCTTAATCAGAGGGATGCTACCCAAGGGTCCCTGGCAAAGTTTGCAGAAGAGAAAAAAGCTTAAAAGACATCCCTAAAGTAGGTTTAAATGCTACCTGAGAGCAGCAGAGTTCCGTTGCTAAGTAGAATCCCCAGAAGCCACGTGGAGGATGTCTGAAGACTGTCTATTGTATGTTCATATATTTTATATATATTCACTGTACGTTCATATAAATATATCCCTCAGTAGCTAATCCTTACCATGTACATCTAATTTTTATGTGTCTAGCACCTTTATTTATTTTTTTATTACACTTTTAATTTAGCTCACTAGTCTGAATTCCTCTCAAAGGGAGGGGGTGTGGCCTCACTGTGCAGGTCTCCGCCCCCTCCCTCAGTATGCTGTCTGCTCATATCTCCAATAGCATTAGCAAAACTACAACTCCCAGCTTGTCCTCACTGACAGTATTGGGACACAAGCTGACAGTGGGAGGATTTTTCCTCCAGCTCTGAGCCCTGCACTCACAGCTGTCAATCAAGGAAGTGTGTCCATGACATAGGTGATGATGCATGGACACAGCAGGACTAGTATGTGTCCAAGCAGGCAGGGGGGGGGGGAAGTTGTTTGGCTTTTTCAGTATGAAATACTGAACATTTTCTAATGAAAGCAATTTCAAAACCTATTGGTTATACATGCTTTACAACATATCAAAAGTTTTTATATCTAACAGTGCCCATTTAAGCTCCATGTATTCCTGAAAGGTGGCCACAAAGTGTCACTAAGTTGCTGAGATCACTGATGCAGTTACTAGCAGCAACCAACTAGACTAGAGATAAGCAAACAAGCCCATCCATCCCAGGTTCGGTCTAAATTCTAATAAAAGTTTGGCACAAACTGAAACCTGGGTTCATACATTTTTGCTAAACCTGCCAAAATAACATCAGTCACACGGCAGAAAGGAGAAGTTGCAAGGATTACTTGATCCCAGGGTAGCCCATAATGCTTTGCAAACAGCTCTCCTGGTCAATAAAGAGTCAGTGTGGAGGTGATATCAGAGCCTCAATAAAAGTCTATCCATGTAGCTTCGGCAGTCACTTTATAAATGGCAGGTGTTAGACAAGATCTCTGTTAGGAACACTAAGCAGTAAACAACACCAATAGGAGTAGGACCCCACAAACATAATAATTGTAGTTAAAGCAGCACTGTGGAGAAAGTTATGCATTTGTTTTGTCAGTGTAAAATATGTTTCATTGTAAATAGAGATGAGCGAATCGAAGCTGACGAACCCGAATTTATTACGAATTTCAGGAAATATTCTATTTGCAAAGAATGCGAATATCGCTGCGATTCCATTGCGCAAATCGCTTCATTAAACTCCATTTTACAGTGTCCCAGGCTCCAGGGCATCTAAAATGGCGGATCCACATGTCAGTACATGGGGCAAGGGACGTTGGGAAGGTGGGAAGGGAAGTAGGCGGTATGACCCTGAATCACATGCAGGATGCAGCAACCAGTCACCCCTGTGATGTCACAGCCCTATATAATCTGCAGCCAGCCACTTCATTCATTACACTGCAGAGAGATAGGATGGACAGCCTGTGTGTGTACAGCAGAGAAAAGCGTAGTTCAGCAGCGTTTAACATCCTCCTAGTCACATCAGTGTTCTCGTGGATGGAGAGCATTGTATTTTTCACCGAAAAGGTTTTTTACTGCAGCTGCAGGCATTAAAGGGGTTCTCCCTTGCTTATACAGTTTTTTGTTATTATGTTTGTGTGTTATGTGTGTATAAGTATGTGTTTTTTTTATGTGTTGTGATTATGTATATATGTATTTTCTTACATTTTGTGAAGATCCGGAAGCTGGCCCCTTTTTCTTCCAGTGGCTTGCTGTGCACCTTGGCCTCCGCCATGTTGTGTTCAGTAAGTGGGATGTCGGGGGGTGTGTTCTTGCTTCTGTCCTTCCTATCTTCTGACGTCCGAGGCGAATCTTTTCTTCCAGTTTCTTCCGTGGTTCAGCAACGAATCTGCGGCCTCTTCCGGCGCATTCGCAGGTAGTTATTTTTTTTTTACCAATATCGTTTTTTTTGGGCTAATTGACAAACTGTCTGCGCTTGCGCGAAACTACGCTATTAGCGTAGACCTAACGTATGCTACGCTCTTAGTGTAGCACTTGCGTACTCGCGCATGCGCAGACAGTTTGTCAATTAGACAAAAAAAAAACTTTATTGGTAAAAAAAGAAAAGATTCGCCTCGAACGTCAGAAGATAGGAAGGACAGAAGCAAGAAGACACCCCCCGACATCCCACTTACCGAACACAACATGGCGGAGGCCGAGGTGCACAGCAAGCCACTGGAAGAAAAAGGGGCCAGCTTCCGGATCTTAACAAAATGTAAGAAAATACATATATACATAATCACAACACACATAAAAAAACATATACTTATACACACATAGCACACAAACATAATAACAAAAAACTGTATAAACAAGGGAGAACCCCTTTAACCTCCCAGTCACTTTCTTTGGCATAGTATTACAGAGAGGGTCAGATAGCTGTGTGTTACCTCATACATTTTAACAAGCTGCATCAACTTCATAAACCTTGGCAGAGGAGGCAGGAATAATTTTTCAGTGTCTGTGTTCCACAAAAAATCATCTACTGGTTATACTAGTCTGTAGACGGTATTATACCCATCAGTCCATCCCTAATAGTCTGTGACAGAGTGCAATTTTGTGTTGTGTACTGCTGGTGTTTTACAAAAATATATATTTTTTAAGGGTACTGTAGCGCATTTTTCTGCCCTCATCAGTGCATAACACATAGGTACATCTAAGTAGTGTACTATTTTGTACCTGCTTATCTGTCAAGGGCCTACATACTGTGAAAGGACAGACAAAAGTAATCCCCGGCAGGTGTTTTAAAAAAAATTACAGAGTTTTTAGGCTAATTGTAGCGCATTTTACTGCCCTCATAAAGTGCATACCGCATCCGTACATCTAAGTAGTGTACTATTTTGTACCTGTTAATCTGTCAAAGGCCTACATACTATGAAAGTCCAAGCAAAAGTACTCATCGGCTGACTACTTTTTTTAAGTGTACTGTAGAGCATTTATCTGCCCTCATCAGTACATACTACATACCTGCATCTAAGCAGTGTACTATTTTGTTCCTGTAAGTCTGTCAAGGGCCTAGATACTGTGAAAGGCCAGCCAAAAGTACTCACCTGCTGCTGTTCTAGACAAATACTGTTTTAAGCATAGTGAAGCTTATTGTACTCCCCTCATATACGCACTAAGTATGTCAGGCAGAGAAGTGCCAGGATGTGCACAGAGGAGTAGCAGAGGCCTAAATCTTTCAGGCAGAGGTCGCAGCAAACTAGGGGCGAGTGGCAGCAGTAGTCGCAGCGAGAGGACTGAGCTCCCGTTATCAGCTAGCGGTCGTGTCTCGATCAGCAACCCATCTGCCGTCGTCGATTGGTTAACACGGTCATCCACTTCATTACAAGTGACATCTGACAGCCCCAGTCAACAGTCAATGGGTTCCTCAGACACAACCCGTTAGTTGGCATGGCCCGGGAGCAGTCCCTGTCCTCCTATTTCCTCTGTCCTATGCTGTTCCTACTGAAGTATCTTATGTTGTGGGTTCAGCTTTACTATTCACTCAAGACAATCTAATAGAGGACAGTCACCTGTTACTGCCCAGCCAAGCAGTGGATGAGACATTCACCGCTTCCTCTGCTAAGCGGGCAAATAGTGATGAGGAGAGTGACATGGGAGGCGGTGTTGCCAGGGTTCAGGGTCCTGAAGCAGACACTGTTGAGGAACCCGAGGAGGACATTAGTGATGTGCAGACACTTGATGATGATGATGAAGCCGATAGCAATTGGGAGCCGGGTGCAGAAGGGGCTTCATCGTTATCAGGAGAAGAGAATTGCAGGTTGCCCATGAGGCAGCAGCTGAGCCAACAAGGCGGTAGCACGGTTGGCAGTCAGCGTGGTGGCAGAAGTGGAAATTCTGGAGCCTAACGTGCCTGGGGGAGACCACCTGCTTCGCGGCAGCCTACCTTCCCGGGAGGTAGTGGAACAGGGGTTCCTGGAGACGGCGGCAGTAGCAGTCAATTAGTGCAGACTGCTGGTGGGAAAATCAGCTACTCAGCGGTGTGGCAGTTTTTCATCAAGCATCCGGAGGAGGTTCACATAGCCACATGCAAGATATGTCGGCAGAAGGTGAAGTGTGGCCAGGGTCCCAATGTTGGCACCATGGCCCTGCGTCAACATATGCAGGGTCAACATAAAGTGGCCTGGGAGAACGGTGACTCCGATGTAGTGGCCCAGCCTGCTGCATCACCCAGTGGCATGCCGCACCCTCTTTCAGCCAGAAAAGGCTCCACCACCTCAGCCTAATGGAGCTGTGTGTCATAGTCTCCTTCTGTCGCTCCAGATGCTCCTCCCACTTTTAGTCAGCCATTCCACCAACAATCCATTGCGAAGCCATGTCTGGGAGACAACAGTATGCGCCCACTCATCCAACCTCGCAGAAGATGAATGTGCTCCTGTCTAAGTTGCTGGTACTGCAGTCCCTCCCTTTTCAAGTGGTGGACTCTGCACCTTGCAGAGAATTTATGGCTTGTGCCAAGCCAAGTTGGAGAGTGCCAAGCCATCATTTCTTTGTGAAGAAGGCAGTACCAGCCCTGCACAATTTTGTGGAAGAGAAGGTGGTCCAGTCCTTAAGCCTGTCGGTGTGTACCAAAGTGCACGGCAGCGCCAACATCTGGAGCTGTAACTACGGTCAGGGACAATACATGTCCTTTATGGCTCACTGGGTGAATGTGGTTCCTGCACAGCCACAACCCCAACTTGGACAGGTCACGCCGCTTCCTCCTCCACCCCATTGATCTTGTGACAGTGTGCGACTCTGCCTCCTCATCCTCCACTGTGTCCTCAGCCTCCACTGCCCAGACAATTCTCAGTGGCCCTTCAGTATACCATGTGTGCAGGGCATGGCGGTTTCACGCTGTTCATCACATGGTTTGCCTTGCCGAAAAGAGTCACACAGGGAAGGAACTGCTAAAAGTAATTAGTAAAGAAATCGGAGCATGGCTTACTCCACAAAAACTGGAAATGGGAACCATGGTGACCGACAACGGGAAGAATATGTTGGCCGCGCTGCGACAACGAAGGGTGAGCCATGCGCCCGACATGGCACACTTGTTAAATCTGGTTGTCAAGCAGTTCCTGAAGTGTTCCCCCCATTTGCAAGACATCCTAGCAATGGGAAGGAAACTTTGCATGCACTTCAGGCACTCGTACATCGCAAAGCACACCCTTGAGTGCAGCGTCAGAATGGTATCCCCCAACATAGTCTGATTTGTGACTTTGCCACACGTTGGAATTCCACCCTCCATATGTTGGACCGACTGTACAAACAGAGAAAAGCCATCACCGAATTCATGATGATCCAAGCAGATAGGGGTACTCTCCTGTGTAACTTCAATGTGAACCAGTGGCAGTTCATACGTGACACCTGCCGTTTGCTTAGGCCCATTGAGGAAGCCACATTATTAGTAAGTGACCAGGATTACGGGATTCCACTGCTTCATTTCCTACAACGAGTGCTGGAAACGATGGCTGGTCAGAACAATGGAGACGTTGCGCCTACATCTCACGACCTCATGAGCCCTGTGAGGGCTGAACTGAAGGAGGAGGGGCACAGTGGAGCACAGTTTAGGTTTCATGACATGGGCGGTGTTTCTAGTCATCTGACAGGAGAGGAGGAGCATGATCAACTAGAGGAGCAGGATGACTTCTGGCTCTCCACCTTATTGGACCCTCGCTACCGGCACAAAATGGGGGCCTTTTATACACCCACTGAGAGGGAGGACAAACTGACCTACTAGAGAGGTCCTACATAGTCAGTTGACAGATGCCTATTGGTGCCATCGTGCATCCACTAGCAGGTCTTACTCAGGGGGCCCTCTGCCTCTCACCTTCCACTGCCATGGCTGCTGGGGATGGGTGGTGTGGCAGGAGCAGTACCAGCTCCATCAGCATCCTGAGTCTACAGTCGCTGATGAGTACCTTTCTTCACCCGCATAATGAAGCAATTCATCAGCAGCAGGTAGACATGGAGCAGGACCAGAACCAGCAGGTGGTGGCATACCTTGACATGGCCATGCCAACAAACCTTGAAGATCCGCTAGACTTCTGGACAGCCAAACTTGATTTATGGCAGCACTAGCACTGGCTTACATACATGCTTAAAGGAGATATCTAGAGGTGAAAAAAGTATGTTTCAAATCGCGGGGAGTCTGAGCGCTGGGGCCCCCCGCGATCTCCTGTACGGGGCCCCGACAGCCCGTGGGAAGGGGGCGTGTTGACCACTGCATGAAGCGGCAGCCGACATGCCCCTCAATACAACTTTATGGCAGAGCCGGAGCCTTCAGCAATCTCCGGCACTGCCATAGAGTTGTATTGAGGGGGCGTGTTGGCCTCCGCATCGTGCAGTGGTCAACATGTGCTATTTGGCCAGCGAGCCGGGGCCCCGTACAGGAGATCGCGGGGGCCTTAGCGGTCGGACCGTCCGCGATCTGAAACTTATCGCCTATGCTTAAGATAGGGGATACGTTTTTCACCACTGGACTACCCCTTTAATTGAGATTTCAACATTGATCTTTCAATGTAAGGGGTTATGAAACCCTCTTTTGTACTGCTGATGTCTGCTAACTGATGCTACTGGGCTTGGGCCTTAAATTTATGGATGTTAGCACTAGTTTACATACATGCTTCATTGAGATTTCCACGTTTATCTTTCAATCTTACGGGTTATGAAACCCTCTTGTGTACTCATGCTGCTTACTGCTCCTGTCTGTGTCATTCAGCAACTATATGGTTTAGTGATGCTGCTGGGCTTGGGCCTTAAATTTTTGGATGGTAGCACTAGCCAACATGCATCTTCAATAGAGATTTCAACATTCACCTTTTAATGTTAGGGGTTGTGAACCCCTCCTGTGTACTCATGCTGCTGCCTGCTCCTGTGTGTGTCATATAGCAACTTCATGGTTTAGTGATGCTGCTGAGCCTAAGGCATTACCTATATAAGTTTATGGTAGCACTAGGTACCATACATGTTCAATTGAAATTTCAAAATTCATCTTTTATTATTAGAGATTGTGAGGCCCTATGGTCTCTTCATTTGCCGCCAACTCCATGCTGTGCCATTCAGACACTATATGGTCTCCTCATGCTTCAGCCACCTCCAGGCTGCATTATTCAGCCACCATTTGGTCTCCATATATTGACTGTGTATTGTAGGAAACATGTGTCTATCCTTGAGTTACTCTCCCAGCATTATTGCCATGTTGATACCAGACCAGTATTAAAAGGAATATTGCGAAGGACTAGCAGAATCAGGAAACTGTGGATACTGACCACCGGCTGTTGGAATTGACAGACTATCCCAGGTGGTAGATTTACCATTTTGAATTTCCTCAGTTCCAGTAGGCTTTAAGTCGTTCATTCTTTGTTGTGGTTCTTCAGTTGCAGAATTAAGTTGTATCATGTTTTCCTGTTCCTCCGATGAGCTAATGTCACTGGAACACACAATACTCATATTGTCATCTAATGAAAGATCCTTTTCTTCAGAGAACGTATGTATCATTTTATTCTTTTGAATGTCGGGTGGTTTTCTGACAATTTCTAATTATAAAGGAATTTTGTAAACTGGGACACAGGTATAAAGAAATATTTTTAAGCGTACTGTAGCAAATTTTTTGCCCTCATTAGTGCATTCCACATACCTACATCTAAGTAGTGTGCTATTTTGTACCTGTTAATCTCTCAAGGGTCTATATACTGTAAAAGAACAGCCAATAGTACACACCTGCTGCTGTTCTAGACAAACACCGTTTTAAGTGAAGTGAAGCGTATTGTACTCCCCTCATATACCCAATAAGTATGTCAGGCTGAGTAGTGAAATTTCAATAAAAAAATCCATAATATCAATTTCACAATCTTAAATTAAAAAATCATAAATTTCAATGGTCTCGTCATGCTGCTGCCAACTCCAGGCTGTGCCATTCAGACACTATGTGGTCTCCTCATGCTTCAGCCAACTCCAGGCTGTGTCATTCAGCCAATATATTGTTTAAATTTGTTATGGTAGCACTAGCTTCCCAAAATCTTCAGTTTAAATTTCAAACTTCGACTTTTTTTTCTTTGGGATTGTGAAGCCCTGGTGTCTACTCATGCTGCTGCCTACTCCAGGCTGTGCCATTTAGGCCATATATGGTTTACTGATGCCGCTGGGACTGGGTCTGGGAATAACATTTTTGTTATGGTAGAACTAGCTACCAAAAATCTTCGGTTTAAATTTCAGAATTCATCTTGTAATCTTAGGGATTGTGAAGGCCTAGTGTCTACTCATGCTGCTGCCGACTTCCGGCTGTGCCATTCAAACACTATATGGTCTCCTCATGCTTCAGCCAACTTCAGGCTGTGCCATTCAGGCAATATATGGTTTACTGATGCTGCTGGGCCTGGGTCTGGGAATTAAAATGTTGTTATGGTAGCACTAGCTACCCAAAATCTTTGGTTTAAAATTCAAACTTTGTCTTTTTTTCTTAGGGATTGTGAAGCCCTGGTGTCTACTCATGCTGCGGCCAACTCCAAGCTGTGCCATTCAGGAAATATATGGTTTACTGATGCTGCTGGGCCTGGGCCTGGGAATAAAAACTTTTGTTATGGCAGTACTAGCTACCGAAAATCTTCACTTTAAATTTCAAACTTCATCTTTTTTCTTGGGGATTGTGAAGCCCTGGGGTCTCCTAATGCTTCAGACAACTCCAGCCTGTGTCATTCAAACAATATATGGTCTCTTCCTACTGATGCCACCTCCAGGCTCTGTCATTGTGCTGGCATGTGACATGTGACTCCTTGTTAGATTAGGTCCTTCATACCCACACACCGGGGCCTGGGACACTAAACCTTGGGAGTTAAAAGTTCAATTTCAAAATCTTCGATTTCAATTTCAAAATCTTAGATTTCTATTTAAAATTCTTATATTTCAATGGTCTCCTCCTGCTTTTGCTGACTCCAGGCTGTGTCATTCAGGCAATATATGGTTTACTAAGGCTACTGGGCCTGGGTCTGGGAATAAAAATGTTGTTATGGTAGCACTAACTACCCAAAATCTTTGGTTCAAAATTAAAACTTTGTCTTTTTCTCTTAAGGATTGTGAAGCCCTAGTGCCTACTCATGCTGCCAACTCCAGGCTCTGCCATTCAGGCAATATATGGTTTAGTGATACTGCTGGGCCTGGGAATAAAAATGTTGTTACTACCCAAAATCTTTGGTTTAAATTTTAGAATTCATCTTATAATCTTAGTGATTGTGAAGGCCTAGTGTCTACTCATGCTGCTGCCAACTCCGGGCTGTGCCGTTCAGCCACTATATGTTCTCCTCATGCTGCCAACACCTCCATGCTGTGTCATTCAGGCACTAAATGATCTCCTCATGCTGCCAACACCTCCACACTGTGTCATTCAGCCACTATATGGTCTCATCATGCTGCCATCACCTCCACGCTGTGTCAGCCAGCAACTTTATGGTCTCCTCATGTTGCCAACGCCTCCACGCTGTGTAATTCAGCCACTATATGGTCTCCTCATGCTTCAGCCTCATCCAAGCTGTGTCATCCAGCCACTATATGGTCTCATCATGCTGCCATCACCTCCACGCTGTGTCATTCAGCCACTATATGGTCTCATCATGCTGCCATCACCTCCACGCTGTGTCAGTCAGCCATTATATGGTCTCCTCATGCTCCAGCTTCATCCAAGCTGTGTCATCCAGCCACTATATGATCTCCTCATGCTGCCGCCACCTCCGCGCTGTTTCATTCTGCCACTACATGGTCTCCTCATGCTGCCAACACCTCCACACTGTGTCATTCAGCCACTATATGGTCTCCTCAAGCTGCCAACACCTCCATGCTGTGTCATTCAGCCACTATTTGGTCTCCTTATGCTGTCAACACCTTCGCGCTGTGTCATTCAGCCACTATATGGTCTCCTCATGCTGCCAACACCTCCATGCTGTGTCATTCAGCCACTATATGGTCTCCTCATGCTTGAGCCTCATCCAAGCTGTGTCATCCAGCCACTATATGTCTCCCAGCACACTCCATATGTGTGTTAGAACACAGCAAATAAACCACAAATAAATTTGGATAGAAACAAATTTTTTCGAAAAATTTGGCGAATAGGCCGGATCTAATTTTTCTAAAGATCACTCATCTCTAATTGTAAACTATGAGTGCCCCTTTTTTGTGGTATATTAACTGTTGTTAAAAAAACAGTGCATAGAGGGTTTTTCTAGGACATTATTCCTGTTGCTACTCCCAAAAATTGAATAGTTTTTTTGATGTTGTACAAAGCCCTTGCTTCTTTATTTTTAGGTGCACAACTGGTTGCTTTTCAAAAAAATAGACCATTTTTGGACCACTTAAAATGCTTTTTTTCCTCATACCTTCCTTCATGTGTGTAAAGCACTGGCAGACATCTACTTCCAAAGAGAGATCATTTTGGTATTTTTTTTTAAGCTTTTTAAACAAGTTGTTAGTTACCATGCACTATCATCTGCTTATCTATAGCAATACATTACCTTTGCCTACACTTATTTGTGACCTAAAAGTGTTATACAGGGAAGTTAGGGTTCTTAGACAGTGTTAACAAGACTTTTGAATAGTTAATACTCATCTCTACATGTGACTTAGGTGTTGGAGGAGGCGAGCAGGCGAGTTTTTTCATGACTTTTACCTGTCCAGAAGGTCAGAGAAATCCCAAAATAAGACTTTCCAGGAGAAAATATCCCAGATATCCACAGTGAGACTATGAATTAATGGCATTTTCTGGTTTAAAGAGTCTTTATTGGTAAAATAATTAATTAAAAAATACATTAGTAAATACATAGGCTATCACATGGGGGGAAGTTGTTTGAAATCATAAGTGATCATTAGGCTTAATAAGAGTCACCTGAGGGAGCTTTAAATACGCATTGAGCTTCAAGCCTGGAGAAAGACAGGTTGTGCCAAAGCCGGTGGAACATGACTATTGAGGTGAACAAATACTTTTTTGCTTGAGGCAGTGTGTAGTTGGCTCAGGGTCTCATAGTGAGAGGCACTGGGGCAGATTTAGTATTGCAAGTAGGTCACAATTTGTGCCAAAAAAACACTTGCTTATATCGTTTAAACCACATTTATATGAGTTTCAGATATTTTTTTAGACAAGTTTGTGCCCTGCTTGATGAGGGGGTATGATGGAAAGTGGCATGGCTTGTGTATGGTTCAGTGCGCCAAAACTGTGGTATAGCATTTTGGAGTAAAGTAAGCCAACTAATACTAAACTTGGCGGATGTATCATACAGCATGAACCACTGTGATAAATTTGATGCATTTTTAGATTTCATCTAATCTATTACCAAACTATAAGCCAGTAGTGGTAAATGTGGGCCAGAGTATTTACTTAGAGACTAGGTGGGCCAAGGTTTACCTTTACAATGTGTTTTGCTGTTTGTGAAAATAATAAAGTTAAATGCTGTTGGCTACATATTCTTAATGTACATATTTTTAAAGTGTATATTAAATGCATATAAAAACATATGGAAGTGAATATATTTGTTGTACATGAAGTGACTGTATGTGGGAGAGGACCGCTAAGCAGGAAGTGTTCTGACACCTGATAGTGCCAGAAAGTATGTAAAAAACTACACTACAGCACTGGAATAATTAGCTGGAACATTACTATGGAGGAAATTTATCAATGTTGGTGTGAATTAGTATAGATTTTACCCCTTTTTGCTTTGTGTATTTTTTTTACACAGTTTCTCAAATATCAAAATGGCGCACAGGCTTGAAAACTTCTGCACAATTATAGAAACCAGTGAACTGCAGTGCGAGGCTGAAGCTTTGTGCTCTGGCATCTGGCACATTTGTACATGTCCTGTTAGCTGTCGTACATTTGTGCAAAAAAACACTTCTAAATTTATTTTGCGCAAATAATAAATACAGCTTCAATGCAAAAAGTGGTGTACGGTGCACCAAACAGTAGATAACTTAAAAAGATGTTCTACCCAAAATTGTGCCAAAAAAAAATTGTGCAAAAAATGTGCAGGGACATTTGGAACATTAAAGAGGTGTAAAGCCAATGATAAATGTCCCCCTATATGTCTATTATTAATAATACAATTATCTATGGATATATATATATATATATATATATATATATATATATCAGTCACTCAATCTATTGATCTATCAATATATATATATATATATATATAAATATATATATATATATGACTTAGGCATTCTTCATTTAAACTGTTTTCAATTTGATAAATCTTCTTTTTCCTAGTCTGTAGTCTTTATTGTACGACTGCCGCTATTTGAAACATTCCATCTCTTTTGATACAGAATAATGTATATGTCGCCGCCCGGTGGTGGTGGTCGCCGCCCGGTGTTGCGCCATTTTATGCTAGGGACGTTAGGGACCCACTCTGGATAGGTGGCCTTGATGTGGCGAGTGGGCTTGTACTTTTTGATCAAAAATGTATACTAACAACCTGTTAGTTTTTGATATTATGCTGAGAAGCAATCAGATCATTATACAAGATTGTAGATGTGCACCAAGTCTGTTTTTCTACCCGAATTCACACTGTGATTTCTATCCCCTCCTTTTTCTTTGTTTTAACATGTGCTGCACTCTTCCCCACCCCTTCAGCCCAACCCTATATAAGCAGTAGTTAGCTGCACATGGGCCATTTCTTTCCTAGCTGCCTCCCGGTCTGACCGGGAGAGTATGGTAAGTGAGCTATTACATCCCTGTTCACACTGGTGTGGTGCTGTGCGGTGTCCGTTGCTGCCGTGGCGCCGTGTCTGCGGGGGGGGTGCGGCCCATAGACTGGTTTGAGTGGCATTGGGGCTGCTCTGCCAGTGGGTCGTTCCCCCCTGTGGGCATTGGCGTCGCGGCGGTGGTGGTCGCCGCCCGGTGCTGCGCCATTTTATGCTAGGGACGTTAGGGACCCACTCTGGATAGGTGGCCTTGACGTGGCGAGTGGGCTTGTACTTTTTGATAAAAAATGTATACTAACAACCTGTTAGTTTTTGATATTATGCTGAGAAGCAATCAGATCATTATACAAGATTGTAGATGTGCACCATGTCTGTTTTTCTACCCGAATTCACACTGTGATTTCTATCCCCTCCTTTTTCTTTGTTTTAACATGTGCTGCACTCTTCCCCACCCCCTCAGCCCAACCCTATATAAGCAGTAGTTAGCTGCACATGGGCCATTTCTTTCCTAGCTGCCTCCCGGTCTGACCGGGAGAGTATGGTAAGTGAGCTATTACATCCCTGTTCACACTGGTGTGGTGCTGTGCGGTGTCCGTTGCTGCCGTGGCGCCGTATCTGCGGGGGGGTGCGGCCCATAGACTGGTTTGAGTGGCATTGGGGCTGCTCTGCCAGTGGGTCGTTCCCCCCTGTGGGCATTGGCGTCGCGGCGGTGGTGGTCGCCGCCTGGCGCTGCGCCATTTTATGCTAGGGACGTTAGGGACCCACTCTGGATAGGTGGCCTTGACGTGGCGAGTGGGCTTGTACTTTTTGATCAAAAATGTATACTAACAACCTGTTAGTTTTTGATATTATGCTGAGAAGCAATCAGATCATTATACAAGTGTTACGCCGAGCGCTCCGGGTCCCCATTCCTCCCCGGAGCGCTCGCCTCATCCTCGCTACTACAGCGCCCCGGTCAGATCCACTGACCGGGTGCGCTGCGGTACCGCCTCCAGCCGGGATGCGATTCGCGATGCGGGTGGCGCCCGCTCGCGATGCGTACCCCGGCTCCCGTACCTGACTCGCTCTCCCTCGGTCCTGTCCCGGCGCGCGCGGCCCCGCTCCCTAGGGCGCGCGCGCGCCGGGTCTCTGCGATTTAAAGGGCCACTGCGCCGCTGATTGGCGCAGTGGTTCCAATTAGTGTCTTCACCTGTGCACTCCCTATGTATACCTCACTTCCCCTGCACTCCCTCGCCGGATCTTGTTGCCCTTGTGCCTTGTGAAAGCGTTCCCTTGTGTGTTCCTAGCCTGTGTTCCAGACCTCCTGCCGTTGCCCCTGACTACTATCCTTGCTGCCTGCCCCGACCTTCTGCTACGTCCGACCTTGCCTTTGTCTACTCCCTTGTACCGCGCCTATCTTCAGCAGTCAGAGAGGTTGAGCCGTTGCTAGTGGATACGACCTGGTCACTACCGCCGCAGCAAGACCATCCCGCTTTGCGGCGGGCTCTGGTGAATACCAGTAGTGACTTAGAACCGGTCCACTAGCACGGTCCACGCCTATCCCTCTCTGGCACAGAGGATCCACCTCCTGCCAGCCGGCATCGTGACAACAAGATTGTAGATGTGCACCATGTCTGTTTTTCTACCCAAATTCATAATGTATATGTCTATCAACAAAATCACTTAATGTAGGTGAACATTTTAGATTTTATGTTATAATACAAATAAGTTACTTTTCATGTTTTTTAGAGAATGCTCCAAGGGAAATATTATGCATGAGGTAACTACAGTGTGAAATTAGAAATGTGTGCACTTTGTGTGCTTGAGTTCTCATGGAAAATACAGCATGTTTTTGAACCTCCTTCATACGACCTCATAAGAATGAACTATATCAGCAAATCAGCATGAAGTCAATTATGGGAAATGAGTACCACCTTCTGCACAATGTATCCACAGGGGTCAGGAGTCATGTTCAGCCCTGAGTAGTAATAATTATGTCTTCATAGATGGACGTCCACTTTTTTCTTTGACACAATAATATAAGCAAATCAGTGTGAAATCAATTAATCAGAAATTAGCACCAACTTCCTCATAATGTGTCCATGGGTTTCACAAAACGTTCATAATATATCCATGGGATCCTGGATGTCTGCATCTAAAGTACATAGGTGGACAGTAGTTGTTTTTTCTGTACACAATTGCAAATAAGTAAATATAATTGTATTATTTTACAACAACAAAAATCAAAAAGAAGTAAATATAATAACACAATAGAGAATTCCTAATGAGTAAAATATTAATTACTAATGGCATTCTTTTTTTCTGTATCCCACACAATTCTGTTGCATTATGATCAGGATTTTATTCTTCTCGAACAACTGTTTATTTACTAATATTTTCCATGAATTGTATGGGGAGTAAATTATTAGGTTGATGTTCACAGATACTATTGTAGGCTTCACATTGTAATACATATAAAAAAAAAAGTTCTGCAGGACCATTATAGATATGAATGGCATTTCTAATAAATAACAGCATGTTAAGATGAGGTTTTTCGTACCCTAACATTACATCAGGGACACATTTCGGTTTTAGAATTGACGATAGTCAAGAATAGGTTTGTATTTCATTTATTTTTAATCATAAAAATTTTTCTTATTTGTTCCATGATTAAAACCTCCATTGTCTCTAGCAGAGGGGAAAAAAAGGAAAAAAAATAAAAGGTAAAAAAAATCCAATAACAGTTTATTTTGTGAAATATTGAACATGTGGATAACCTATTACAGTTATTTATAAAACTTAAAGTGGTTGTCTTATAAAGACAGTTGCTTTTTATATGTCCAATTGGAGCAAATGGACATCCCAGACATGGATAAATCCCTCTCTTCCACTACAAAGCAGAGTATTGAGTCGCTCGCTAAAGCTCCTCCCACACCCAGCCTATATATGTATTAAGTGGTTGGCTATTCATTTTGTAATATACTTACCTGGGTCCATTCAATCGACAAGTGCATTGTCCACAGCTCCCCACCACCCACAAAGCTGTGCGCTTCACTGTGTTGCTACATCTACCATCCTTGAAACTAGTGGGGCTGATTAGCCAATCAGAGAGCAGGGATGCCAGGCGATTGATGCTCAGCCCTGGTGTCCTATGTTCTCTCAACCTGTGCTATTTGAACAGACAAAACAGACAAACCTGGTAGCCACAATCAGCTGTCTGTAATTGTTGATCTGCTGTGAACCTGATCCTCTGGTTAGTATCTAATTTACCCCTCTGCCTTCTAATTTATATCCTTGCATACCATCCTGGCTTCTGGACCTTTAAACTAAAATCTGACAGCCCTTGCCTGCCAGTTCTGCAACAGTGTGACCTCCTGACTTCGGACCCTTGGACTGTATCTTGATCATCCCTTGTCTGCTTATTCTACCAATTTGTCTTCCAACTAGTTTGACTCTTTTTCCCTGCGGATAGGTTAGTGTCCTCTGCACTTGGGGGTTATTATTCTTAGGGCAAATGTCCCAAATAGGCAAGCCTAAAAAGCAAAAAGAAAAACAGAGGACAGCGCCTGGAGTATTACCCCAGGTAACGTGGTCCCTGAAGGTAGCAGGGAAACGTCGATTCTATAGAGTGGCTGCTCATTTTTCCTTTTCGTGCAATTTAAAAAGCAATAGTCTTTTTGAATCCCTGTTGGCTTTCTCCAGACAAAGTTTTTGGGCTGAATAAAATTTCTCCAGACAAAGTTTTTGTGCTGAACAAAAAAAAATAATCACATAAAACGGCCCATTCTTCAAGCCATTTTTGTCACGTGTATTGCAGATGCTTTTTTTAATGTGTTTTTTAATGGGTTTTTTTTTTACCAGTTTTTTTCTCATTACAAGTCCTGTTCAGCGGAAAAGTTGCCCAGTTGCGCATAGCAACAAATCAGATCTGATTGGTTGCTATGGGCAACTGGGCAACTTTTCCTTTGGACAGGTTTTGATAAATTTCCCCTGTGATTCTTTGATGGTGTGATTCAAAGATTTCTGTTGAACAACATGATAGCAGAAAAAATTCCCACACAAAATTACATATGCATTTTTTGGTGTTCTTTTACACCATGAAAGTATGGATTTTTATATTCCCCTCCAAGCTAACAACAGGCAGCAGCATTTGTGCCCAAAAAAAGTCCCTAAAGATAGTTTTGTGCCACATTTCAAACTCTGCTGCGCTAAGCTCAGATTTTTTCCATTGGCAGGTGTTAAGCTCATGTGGCAGGAAACAAATGGTTGTGAAAAAAAATTGCTCTAATATATTGCATTCATGATTTATGAGCTCATTTCTTCAAGGATAGATGGTGTATGGTGTTACTCTGAGTAAATACATTCAATATAATGATTGTGTCTTCCACTTATGACCTTTTCTGAGAACAGGGCTACCAAATATCATTAACATGAGAAGACCTGGTAAATCTGACCACCATTGTAATATGTTACAGACAGATACGGATAAACGCACGCAAGCTGGAAACAAATGTCTCTTTTACCTGCAGATTTACTCAACATTGGATTATAGTACTTTGTGATCTGCTAATCGCCAAGGGAGACCTCTAACAAAGGGGCAACCCTTTAGTACATACATGAAAGTGGTATTGTCAATTTTCTCCTATTCATTATCTCACCTCCTACCAAAGGGTCAAACCCAAATAAAACACAGGTCACATGAATGGACTGAATTGTTCAAAACAAATAATAGAAGATACAAAACCATTCCAACTCCATGTCTATATCCACTAAGACATGGTATAAAAACACTATATAACAACATATATATATATATATATATATATATATATATATATATATATATAATTATGTATAGGAATAAAAATTAGGTATGTACTTGAAGTCTCAAAAGGGTAATGATATTACTTTTTCCCTTCTTACCTTCTATGAGAAAAACCACAAGCCCTAAACTAGTATTTTACACTGAACTGTGGGTCCAAATTCCACCGTGGAGACCTCTCCTTCAAAAAAAAACTTTATCTCCACCAACCTAGGGACTATCAACTTGACGAATGTATGCTTGACTCTTTCTTCATCCGTACACACCATAAAAGCATGTGTAATGCTGCATAACCTTCAACCCAAGGCACCATCAATAGATCCCTATGGAATTTAGGTGAACACCATTAGAGATGAGCAAACTTTTGAAAAATTCGATTCGGCCGATTAGCCGAATTTTCCGGAAAAAAAAAAAGGTTCAGACTGAATTTATTTGCATCAAATTGCTATTAAAAATAGCTACAGAGAGCCTCAATAGGGGTGTAGAGCATTTTGCCTTGTCGTAACATGCATAGGGAGTGTGCTGTGTTAGTGAAATAATACTGTTATTCAGTATGACATGCAGATTAGAGGCATCGCTGTTAGAATCACTGCTGCAGAGCGTCGATGTGGCAACAGGGAGACCATGCGGTGTCAAAATTGAAGAGAATAAAGAGATTTTTAATGTCATTTTATTGTAATTTTATTTGAATTTATGAAAACTTTTTGAGCACCTATTCTGTTGAGCATCGAGCTGGCGGTCCTTCGCCAGGCAAGATACCACTTGTTCCAGCCCCTGCCTCTCAGCGCCCCCCTGACTATTAAAGTGTGAATGTTTCATTTAATTCTTGTGATAATTCCACAGGTAATATGATGTAGACGACCATAAGGTCTCAGTCTTGAAAAGATTACATTGATAATTTTTTATTTAAGATTTATATTAGATTCCTAAGTTTAATGACCCGGTGTTAACTTTGAACTAATACTGTATAACCACAAAACCCAATCTTACAAGGAGTCAAAGGACGGCACAATGACAAAGCCTAGAGGTGGCAGCAGCATGAGGAGACCATAATCTGGCAGAATGACACAGCCTGGAATTGGAGGAAGCACGAGGAGACTATATAGTGGCAGAATGACCCAGTCTGGACCTAGCAACAGTCTGACAAGACCATGGGTCCTCACAATAGAGAAGATTAAAGATATTTTTGATATATTTTAGATATATTAAAATTTTCAAAGTTTAATGTAAGGTGCCAACAGCATAAGGAGACCACATGGTGGCACAATGACATAACCTTGAGCTGGCTTCACAATCCTTAAGATTAAAAGATGAATTTTAAAAATGAAATTGAAGATTTATGGTAGCTAGTGCTGCCATAAAATATTTTTAGGTAATGTCCCAGGCCCAGCAGCATCAGTAAACCATATTGTGGCTGGATTGCACAGCCTGGAGCTGGCAGCAGCATGAGTAGACAATAGGACTTCACAATCCCTAAGGTTAAAAGATGAATTTTAGAATTGAAATTGAAGATTTTGAAATTGAAATTTAAGATAACACTCCCAAGCTTTAATGTCCCGGGCCCCGGCGTGTGGTTACAAAGGGCCAAGTCGAACAAGGAGTCACATGTCACATGGCAGCACAATGACAGAGCCTGGAGGTGGCATCAGTATGAGGAGACCATATTGTGGTTAAATGACCGACTGGAGTTTGTAACATCATGAGGAGACCATATGGTGGGTGAATGGCACAGCCTGGAGTTGGCTGAAGCATGAGGAGACCATATAGTGGCTGAATGGCACAGCCTGGAGTTGGCTGAAGCATGAGGAGATCATATAGTGTCTGAAAGGCACAGCCTGGAGTTGGCTGAAAAATGAGGAGACCATATAGTGACTGAATGGCACAGCCTGGAGGTGGTGAAGCATGAAGAGACCATATAGTGGCTGAATGGCACAGCCTGGAGGTGGTGAAGCATGAGGAGACCATATAGTGGCTGAATGGCACAGCCTGGAGGTGGGGAAGCATGAAAAGACCATATAGTGGCTAAATGGCACAGCCTGGAGGTGGCTGAAGCATGAGGAGATCATATAGTGTCTGAATGGCACAGCCTGGAGTTGGCTGAAGCATGGGGAGACCATATAGTGGTTGAATGGCAGAGCCTGGAGATGGCTGACGCATGAGGAGACCTTATAGTGTCTGAATGGCACAGCCTGGAGGTGGTGAAGCATGAAGAGACCATATAGTGGCTATGGCACAGCTTGGAGGTGGTGAAGTGAAGCATGAGGAGATTATATAGTGTCTGAATGGCACAGCCTGGAGGTGGCTGAAGCATGAGGAGACCACTTAGTGGCTGAATGTCAAAGCCTGGAGTTGGCTGTAGCATGAGGAGACCATATAGTGGCTGATTGGCACAGCCTGGAGGTGGTAATGCATGAGGAGACCATATAGTGTCTGAATGGCACACCCGGGAGGTGGCTGAAGCATGAGACCATATAGTGGCTGTACGGCACATCCTGGAGTTGGCTGAAGCATGAGGAGAACATATAGTTGCTGAATGGCACAGCCTGGAGGTGGTGAAGAATGAGGAGACCATACAGTGACTGCATGGCACAGCCTGGAGCTGGCAGAAGCATGTGGAGAGGATATAGTGGCTGAATGACACAGCCTGGAGGTGGCAGCAGCAGCACCAGGAGCCCTGAAAGTGACCTGGTGACAGAGTGGTCTGGTAGGTAGCAATACCAGTACCTGGTGACAAAGGTGGGTAAAAAAAAGGTCTGATGCGGATTAATGTCTGTAACTGTGGAGCAGCGCCTTAAATCTGTTTGGCACTATCCATATTTATGAAGTGTTGATGTGGCACCATGGTCAATCTCCTCTGATGCATCAGGCATTGGTGGGTGGAAATCCTGGCTGATCCATGCCTGATTCGTCTTCAAAAAGTCAGTCTCTCCACATTTTTCGTGGACAGACAGGTTTTCCTTGGGGTGACTATAGCCCCCGCTGCTCTAAACACCCGCTCTGATGGCACACTACTGGCCAGGCAGGACAGCTTTTCCAGGGCAAACTTTGCTAGTTGCGACCACAACTCAAGTTTGGATGCACAAAAGTCCAGTGGATCTTAAAGGTTTGTTTTCATTTGCATGTCAAGGTATGCCACCACCTGCTGGTTCAGATCCTACTCCAGGTCTACCTGCTGCTGATAAGCTGCTTCACAATGCGGGTGAAGAAAGGTACTCATCAGCGACTGTAGACTAGGCTGCTGATGGAACTGGCACTGATCCTGCCACCCCACCCCTCCCCAGCAGCCATGGCAGTGGAAGGTGCAGCGCAGAGGGCCCCCCAAGTCAGACCTGCGAGAGGATGGACGATGGTGCCGATGTAGGATGTCTCTGTAGTAGATCAGTTTGTCCTCCCTCTCAATGGGTTTAAAAAAGGCCCCAATTCTGAGGGGGTAGCGAGGGTACAATAAGGTGGAGAGCCAGAAGTTATCCCGCTGCTGAATGGTGACAATTCGGCGGTCACTACACAAGCAAATGAGCATGCATCGTGCCATTTGTGTAAGTGAC
Source organism: Hyla sarda (assembly GCF_029499605.1). Classification (NCBI taxonomy): domain Eukaryota; kingdom Metazoa; phylum Chordata; class Amphibia; order Anura; family Hylidae; genus Hyla; species Hyla sarda. Next base: position 75,097,730 of record NC_079193.1, on the reverse strand, counting down.
TCGGAGGGACTCCCTAATTCCATCTCCAATGCATACTGCCACGATGTGTCTGGGTCCCCTCTCTCACCTTCCTTATAACCCTCTAGCTCCTCTGGCTGCTCCTGCTCCTCATCCCCTGTCAGATGACTAGAAAAACTGCCCATTTCGCGAAACCTAAACTGTGCTCCACTGTGCCCCTCCCCCTCCTCCAGTTCAGCCCCCACAGGGCTCATGTGTCTGTAAGATGTAGGCGCCACGTCTCCATTGCCCTGACCAGCCATCACTTCCAACACTTGTTGTAGTAAATGAAGAAGTGGAATGACGTTGTTCATTCTGTAATCCTGGCGACTGACTAATAATGTGGCTTCCTCAAAGGGCTGGAGCAAGCGGCAGGTGTCACGTATAAGCTGCCACTGGTTGACCTTGAAGTTACACAGTGGAGTCCCCCTTTCCGTTTGGATCATCAAGAAATCGGTGATTGCTTTTTTCTGTTCATATAGTCGGTCCAACATATGGAGGGTGGAATTCCAACGTATGGCAAGGTTGCAAATGAGACTATGTTGGGGGATACCGTTCTGACGCTGCAGCTCAAGGAGGGTGTGCTTTGCGGTGTACAAGTGGCTGTTAGTGTTAGGATGTCTTGCAAATGGGGGGTGTGAGGAGGTGAAGGGTATGGTGGTGGATGGTCGCTATGTGTTACCAAGGCTCCTGCCTATGTTGAAGTAATAGCCGGAATGCAGTCTGACACTTAGACTGTAGTATGGCTGGAAGGCAAATCCGGGACTGCTCTTACTGGGATGACCAAGTGCAGGGTGGGGGTCATTCCCCACAATCCAGGCTGGCTTTTGTTGGCCTTAAAGCTAGGCTGCATCACCAGCTGAGGGGGATTTGCTAGTTGCAGGTCACAGTGGCAGAGAAAGCTGTGTGTGGAGTTCTTCCCTCTGGTTGCTCCAAGAGTGGAAGCTGCTGTATAGCCTAGCTGGAGGCTGGGAAAAGTCTTGATTATTGCAGCATGGAAGGATCTCAGGTGTAAACAAACACCAAGGAATTACAGACAGACTTTTGTTATGTTTTCCTTTGTTCTGCATTTAAAGACTGTTTTGCCGTATGCTGAGCGTGAATAAAACAATGAACTTTGGTTTAAAAACGCTGTCTCCTTACCTCTATACTGCAAACCGCACCTATCGGCAAGAGTGAGTCGTCACATTTGGTGGAGGATGCGGGCAACGCAGTGAGGTCAGCATTTGAAGTTGCAGCACTCTGTTGGCTAAGAACCAAACCTGGTAGAGCCGCTGGAGATTGTTGCTAGGGGACAACGAACCGCCGACCAGTGACTGTTCAGCGTTTGCAGAGTGGCAAAAATGGAGGCTGTGGTGAAAGCGCTCATGGAGGCTAACTTGCAGCAGTGGGAGAACACCAGGCACCAGCAGGAGGCCAACAAGCACCAGTAGGAGACCAACCAGCTACTACTGCAGCAGGTGATGGCACTTCAGGCTGGAGCGACGACCCGGACCAACCCTGACGCCCGGAAAGCTGTTCGGATGGTGATGCCAAAGATGACTGCCGCAGATGACATCGAGACTTTCCTGGCGGTCTTTGAAAGAGTGGCCGTGAAGGATAGGTTACCCCGGGACCAGTGGGCTGAGGTCATCGCACCATTCCTGGCGTCCGGGTCCCAGCAGGCATATTTCGACCTACCGGATGACCAGGCGGCTAACTACGATAAAGTCAAGGGTGAGATATTGGCAAGACTGGGGTCAGTGTGGGTTCGGGCCCAGCGGGTGAGGGAGTGGGCTATAAGCCGGCTTAGCCTGCCAGGCCGCAGTATTATGACTTGTTGCAGAGGCTGCAGAAGTGGCTACAGCCGGAGGTCCTGAGTCCCACTGCCATGCTGGACCAACTCCTGGCTGATATATTCTGGAGGGCTCTGCCATACACCCTCCAGAGCTGGGTGGGCCAGGTATCCCCTAGCAATGCTTCGAGTATGGTAGACCTTGTGGAGAGGTATGAGTACACCACCAGACTGTGGGAGGAGGAGGCTAAACCCAGGAGGTCCCCACCCTTGCCCAAGAGGTTGGTAAACCCTAAGGTTCCCCGGCAGGTATTCCCTAAAGACCAGGCCCCATTGCTGTGTTGGAGGTGTCAGGAGCTGGGACATTTCAGGGCCAATTGTCCCCACCTGGGAGAACCCATGGACGTTAAATTTACCCACCGCCCCTCCATGTATGCCCAGAGACTATGTGCCATAGGTATCCCTAGGGTAGGACACTCGGGTCACCTCTGCAAGGTGGAGCTGGGGGGGCAAGATGTGGAGGCTTTGTTGGACTCGGGGAGTATGGTGAACTGGTGCCACGCCTCGACTACACAGGACGACAGGCGGGGTGTTGTGCATCCACGGGGACTTAAGAGACTAACCCACCGCCCTGTGTGTCAACCCCGACCGGCCAATGGAAACATGACATGGCCGTAGCTACAAAACTTCCCCACGAACTGATCATTGGGAGACACTTTCCGAGATTTGTGTCCTTGTGGCCCCAGTTAAGAGTTCCCCAGACCTGTGAGGCAGAAGTGTCCTCAAAAGACTGGCCCTATTCAGGGGTGACCCCGGAACCCTGGGAACCTGAGTCTGAGGCAACCACGGTTGGGGTGACTACTCCTACAGTGGAAGAAATGGAAACATTTCCACTGCATGTAATGGTGGGAGACGTGGAGGAGCTGCCGTCAGGTCCCGAGTTGGCAGATCTCAACATCTCTGGTGAAAATTTCGGTACAGCACAGCACCAAGATCTGACGTTTTCTCGGGCCTGGGAAAATGTCTTGCTTGTGGAAGGTGCACCACAACAACCGGCGGCTGAGATGGTGTACCCCCACTTTGTGGTCCATCAGGGGATGCTGTACCAGGTAAATCAGATGCGGGGTGAGAATGTGGAACAATTGGTGGTGCCTAAAGCGTATAGGAGGTTGGTGTTAGAGTTAGCCCACCAACATATTCTAGGGGGGCACCTGGGCCAGCAGAAGACACAGGACCGAATTTTGCAGTGTTTTTACTGGCCCAGTGTGTACAAAGAGGTTGAGAGGTACTGTGAGTCCTGCCCAACATGTCAAATAACTAGCCCCCAGCCACATAACCATAGTCCCCTGGTTCCCCTCCTGATTATTGAAGTTCCATTTGAACGGATCGCTATGGATCTGGTAGGTCCGTTGCCAAAATCCGCTAGGGGGCACCAACACATACTGGTAGTTCTGGACTATGCAACTAGGTATCCCAAGGCGCTGCCTCTGCAACATACCTCGGCCAAACTCATTGCTAACAGCCCACACCGCACAAAAGTGTAATTGAGTATGTCACTCAGTTGCAGCAATGAATGGAAATGGAATTGACCTTGGTATGGGAACACATGGAGATAGCTCAGGGAACTCAGAGCAGAGTTTATAATCGCTGGATTCGGAATTTTAACCCGGGAGATCGAGTTCTGGTTCTGGTACCAACAGACGATAGTAAGTGCCTGGCTAGGTGGCAGGGTCCCTACGAAGTGATCGAAAAGGTAGGGGAAGTGACGTACGGGGTACACCAGCCCAGGCAAAGGAAGCCAGAGCAAGTGTACCATGTAAATCTGCTGAAACAATGGAAAGATAGGGAGACTGGTGTGGATGACAGTCCTCGGCCAGGTTTGTTAGGGGTGGAGTTTCCCATCCATCAGTCTGGTGCGAGGGAAGCGGTTGCCACAGTAAAGATTGCTGACAACCTTTCCTCTGCACAGACTCAGGAGGCCAGGGAGTTCGTCAGTAGGAACACCGATGTGTTCTCAGACCTTCCTGGACGTATTTCTGTCATCCGCCATTACGTTGTCACTGAACCCCAGGTAAAAATACGGTTGAAACCGTACCGGGTACCTGAGTCGCGACGATGAGCCTAATTTTAACAAATGTTAAAATTAGATGTCATCAAGGAATCAAAAAGTGAGTGGGCTAGTCACATAGTCTTAATACCCAAACCAGACGGTACGTTACGGTTCTGTAACAAATTCCGGAAACTTAATGAAGTTTCCAAATTCGATGCTTATCCCATGCCCCGAGTTAATTAGCTTATTGAGAAGCTGGGACAAGCCTGGTACTTTTATGTTTTGGACCTCATAAAAGAGTACTGGCAGGTGCCCTTAACGGAGGCTGCCAAAGAGAAAACCTCATTTGTCACACCTGAAGGCTTGTTTCAATGCAAGGTGTTGCCCTTTGGTCTACGTGGGGCTCCCGCTATGTTCCAAAGGCTAATGGACATTGTGCTCTGGCCACATCATCGTTATGCTTCAGCCTACCTAGACGATATCATTATTCACTGCACCATCTGGGAAAGTCATCTACCTAAGGTCCAGGCGGTTGTAGACTCTTTCAGGAAAGCTGGGTTAACTGCTAACCCCCCCAAAATGTGCAATTGGGTTGGAAGAGACCAAATAACAGGGGTATGTCATTGGGCATGGAGTTGTCAAACCCCAGATAAACAAAGTAGAGGTCATTCGGAATTGGCCACGACCTGTCACTACCCGATAAGTGAAGTTGTTTCTGGGGATGGTGGGTTATTATATGAGGTTCATCCCCCAATTCGCCACAGTAGCTGCATCATTAACAGACCTATTTAATACAGGTTCTAGCATAAAACGTGCGTGATCACCCCTTGCCTCTATGGCATACAATCGGGGGCACACTAATTCCTGCATAGACACAGGAGAACTCATAATACCATGTACACAAAGAGAAAATCGAGTTCAAACAACTCCTTAGTTAAAATCATGATTTTATTAATACAATTTAAAAAACAATGTAAACAGACGCCAATAATTGAAAATGGGATTAAGGTTAGATTCCAGTGCAAAAAAATAGGGCTACTGCCAGCTGCAATGGGCTAACACATAATATGGTGTAACAAGTAATTAATATAGTATCTCAGTCTCTAAGAGAACTGCACTGCATATCAATTATTACTACTAAAGTGCTCTATATACAGTATTTATAATATACACTGACCACAATTGTGGGTATAATAGAATATAATTTAGTGCAAACAAGTGCTAAAATAAGTTGCAACTCACATGTGCATATACATACAAAGATATATTATTGCGCAATAATGGTGTGATAATATAATAATAATATCATTAACAGACCTCCTGAAGGGACACAAGTCAGTAATGGTGCATTGGAATAAACAGGGAGAGCAGGCTTTCCCCGTCGGCCCTATGCAGGTCTCCCGTTTTCCTGACACCCGACTTCAAAAAGGAGTTCGTAGTACAGTCGGATGCTTCTGAGGTAGGCCTCGGTGCTGTACTCTCACAGGAAGTCGACGGGGAGGAGCATCCCGTTGTCTTTCTCAGCCGCAAACCTACCCTGGCTGAGACCAGGTATAGTATAGTGTATAGTGGAGAGAGTGCCTGGCTATTCAGTGGGCACTCGAGTCTCTGCGCTATTATTTGTTGGGGAGAAAGTTTCATCTCGTGATGGATCATTTTCCTCTGAAGTGGATGTGACAGGCTAAAGACAAAAATGCCAGGGTCACCTGGTGGTTTTTGTCCTTACTAAACTTTAAGTTCACGGTTGAACGCAGGGCTGGTTGGTTGCTATGCAACGCCAATGCCCTGTCATGGGTCCATTGTTGTACAAGTGTTCACCCCCTCGGGCTTGAACAAAGGGGGGGGGGGGTGGTATGTGAGAAGGTGAAGGGTATGGTGGTGGATGGATGCTATGTGTTACCCAGGATCCTGGCTTTGGTGAAGTAAGAGTCAGAATTATTCAGGGTCTGTACTGCGATGCAGTCTGACACTAAGACTGTAGTATGGCTGGAAGGCCAATCAGGGACGGCTCTTACTGGTAATGACCAAGTCCAGGGTGGGGGACATTCCCCACAATCCAGGCTGGCTTTTGTTCACCTTAAAGCTAGGCTGCCTCACCAGCTGAGGGGGATTTGCTAGTTGCAGCTCACAGTGGCAGAGAAAGCTGCGTGTGGAGTACTTCCCTCTGGTTGCTCCAAGAGTGGAAGCTGCTGGACAGCCAAGCTGGAGGCTGGGAAAATTCTTGCTTATTGCCGCATGGAAGGATCTCAGGTGTGAACAAACACCAAGGAAATACAGACGGACTTTTGTTATGTTTTCCTTTGTTCTGCATTTAAAGACTGTGTTGCTGTATGCTGAGTGTGAATAAAACAATGAACTTTAGTTTAAAATCGCAGTCTCCTTAACTCTATACTGCAAACCGCACCTATTGTCAAGAGCGAGTCATCACAGGGGGAACACTTCAGGAATCGCTTGACAACCAGATTGAACACGTGTGCCATGCAGGGCGCATGGCTCAGCCTTTCCAGTCGCAGCACAGACAAGACGTTCTTTACATGGTCAGCCACCATGGTTCCCATTTCCATTTTTCGTGGAGTAAGCCATGCTCCGATTTCTTTACGAATTACTTTTAGCAGTTCCTTCCCTGTGTGACTCCGTTCGCTAAGGCAAACCATGTGAAGGACAGCGTGACACCGCTGTGCCCTGCACACATGGTATGCTGAAGGGGCACTGAGACTTGTCTGGGCAGTGGAGGCTGAGGACATGGTGGAGGATGAGGAGGCGGAGTCGCACACTGTCACAGGACCAACAGCCTGAGAGCAAGGAGGAGGAAGCGGAACCACATTCATCCAGTGAGCCGTAAAAAGGACATGTATTGACCATAGTTACAGCTCCAGATGTCGACGCTGCCGTGCACTTTGGTACACACCAATAGGCTCAAGGACTGGACCACCTTCTCTTCCACAAAATTGTGTGGGGCTGGTACTGCCTTCTTCGCAAAGAAATGACGGCTTGGCACTCCCCACCTCGACTCGGTACAAGCCATCAATTCTCTGAAAGGTGCAGAGTCCACCACTTGAAAAGGGAGGGACTGCAGCACCAGCAACTTGGACAGAAGCACATTGAGATTCTGCGCCATTAGATGAGTGGGCGCATACTGTTGTCTCGCAGACATGGCTTCGCCAATGGATTGTCGGTGGAATGACTGACTAAAAGTGTGGTCCTGGAGCCTGGACCACACTAAATGGAGTTTAATGAAGCTATTTGCACAATAGAATGGCGTCAATATTCGCATTCGTTGCAAATCAGATTTTTCATGAAATTCGTAATGAATTTGGATTTCGTCAGCCTCGATTCGCTCACCTGTGCTCAATTCTAGCTCATGTTTCTAGCCATGAACAATGCCACCAACCACCTGACTTTTCTACGATCCTTATTTAGCTGCTTTACTGACCATTCATCTCTCAATTGTCTTCTTGGCATAATATCTTGCCAAACCATCACTGTCTAAGAAGATTAACACAATTGCAGATTAAGATTTATAACCATAATCAATGAGAGAGAAAGATGCCCCCCCCCCCCCCACACACACACACCGATATGGAGGATAAGGATAATAAGGAGTCTATCCAATCTAGCGAAACAGTGAAACTCAGGTTGAATGCAAGTATGGGACTTATCTTCCTGCAGGAGCAGTAACAGCATCCACTACTCTAGAGCACTGGAAGAGGGCCCTGGAAAAGTGTCTTTATTTGACATCTGTATTTGACATTTTCAGAGGATGTCATCAATGTGGGGGGGAGGCTGTTCGAGGAGGGAAGCATTATTAGAGGTCATATATGGAAGGTGGAATAAAGTGACTGAGATTTTTATTTCTTTTCTCAAACTTCTTTCATTATAAGTCATCACAGGAATGTCAAAATTTTCAAAAATTAAAGGAAAGACGGGAAAAAACATGAGAAGATGAAAATAGTAAATAGAGAGAGTGTGGTCCACACATAAGAACAGACTCGTTGGATAGGGTGATGCTTCCCTCTTGTGTGAAGGAGCATGCAGAGATATTACTCAAGTGTTTCAATGTATATACCTTAAAACATCTAATTTTGGATAGGAGGTGACAGGAGGAAGTTAATAACAGCCATCTACCTGATCGGCGCTTATGTCGGGCAGTATTATGCTTGTGTTATATCATTCTTACAATTGGTTACATGGCTGAGGTTTGTTTTCTTTTTTTTAATTTAAACAAATTTTTATTATAACCATTAAAAATTAAATACAATTATCATAATTCACGGAAAATTATTATTATATTTCATTACATTGCACTAACCCCCCCTCCAACAGAAGAGGGGGAAAAAAAGAGGTTCGTTTTCTAATGGCTTCCCCCCCCCCAATTCCCCACACCCCTCCTCTTAACTCCTTCCAGCCCTTATCAAGCTGGCTTGCCTCCTCCTAAGCCTTGCCTTTAGCTTTGCCTTACTGTACCACTATAGAGAAAGGCTGTACTCTTCCCACTTAGTTGCACACATACAATAAAGGTGCAGTACAAAATAGCTATTGCTGTATTAAATGAATTCAATAAAGCTCGGAGAACTGCATATAGTTTTCTAGATGAGAAGCCAAAATCCAAGCATTTTAAATTAACAGATGTAGCTTATTATAGTTATACACTTAGACATGAATATAAAACAAGTCTAAACAGGCTGAACACACAAACTTTATTTTATTTGTATGAGAAACCATATAATAACTTCATCAGATTGAAGTAAAGGCTGATACTGATAACATCATTGCCTTCAGGCTACTTGTATTTTCTCATACATTAAGCTATTTTAGAAGGCTCTTTGTAAAATACCAGCTTGAACAATAAAAGCTTTTGTGGGCACATTTTACAGGGAAGGACAAACCATTTTATTTCATTTTGTTGCTTCTTTAAATATTTTGATGCATTAATAATGGTGCCCTCACATATATGCAGTGATCTGGCTTAGAAAACTGGTCACAATCGATAGAGAAGTTCATCAGTTGTCTATGGGTGCAGCACCCATTTATTTCTGCAGGGCCAGGTGGGAAAACGCTACAAGAGTTGTCTCACCGTTCAGGGGGTCCAGCGATCCGGCATCCCATTTGAGGCACCAGATAAATCTAAACAGTCCTATTCAGTTCGATCATCAGTTTCTGGTGGGAAACTGAGCCGAATGGCCCATATATGTGATGGTGCCCTTAGTATGCATATGGTGAAATGTTAGTTACCCAACTTTTTGTTTTTAACAAAGAAATGTAATGTGATGTGATATTTTGTACAAGAATAAAAGCAGAAGATAGAGAGGACCAACTGGGAAATTCATCTAATTTATAAAAGAAGTTATAGTAGCACATTTTTCACACAAAACTTAAAGAAAGTAATTACAGAGTTTATTTTAGTTTCATTATTTTTCTCTTCTCCAGCCAGACAATGGAGATAATGGCGTCTCACCAGGTGTGGAAATATATTCTGAGCTAAACAGTTTTGCTACGAAGATTTCAAAGCAGTTTCAGTCCAGTTTCAGACAGCAGTACTTTAGTATCCATAAGAGTCGCAATATAGCCCAGTGCAGTTCAGTGTAAGATGAGCTATGATTGGCTAAGGCTGCACACACACCCTCAGCACTCCAGACTGCATTTCCTGATTTTGGACTTCTGCCAGGCCAACAGGAGTCCAAAATCTGTGCAAGAGATGGGGGGGGGGGAATGTGCTCTTGACAAGTAGGGAGACACCCAGTGGTAGCTTTTTTAAACACAAAAAAAACATAGGAAACTTCATTTTTTTAAACAAAGTACATTAGAAAGATTTTTTTATTTACCATAAGGAGTGTAATAGCAAAAAAATGTTTAATGGCTGTGCCCATTTAAACTTCACTCCATGTAACCATCTGAAACTGGCTATACAGATGACCATACACCTTCAAAATCTGTCAGCAGAATAGCTGTCTCTCCAGATCTTCCCATACACAAGAACTTTCAGTACGGCCTAATGTTCATGTGTTTTGATAGAAAGGAGGGGTAAAGGCCCTTGTCGGCCGCTGATATTTTAGCTAAATCAGCTAAATTAGCATTCTTTACACTCAAATATTTGATTATTTTTATAGCTTCTTGTATATGTTTTCATTGGTATAAATTTATGTCAATGTGACGAGGACACAACTGGGTCTTTGCATAGATAATTGAAATGCATAGACAGGAATTTCTATTATTTATATAGAATTTTTTTTCTTTTAAAGATCGCTACAGTACTAAGAACAAAAAAGGAAGGAAAAAAACATACTATAACAGTAATACAAAAGAACTGAGATGAAGCTGCACCATGTGTGATTTTGTAAATAGGTGGTATTTTCATCATGATTTTATTGTTATATCTACTTAACATATCTTGTAGGTCCAACAACAGAAGCTATTTAGTTTTGATGACTCAAGCATCGGGGCATTTTTTAAACAATTTATATAATTAGGTAAAATGGAAACTTAGATTGTGCATAGACTAAAAAGGCTAAATTAAAATAATAATAATGTGCTGTAATTGAAAATGATTAAAATGTAACAATAAATATTTTTTAGCCTGTGCTAGTAAATAGTAATCATATGTATAAAATGAAAACCAGACATATAAAAAAATGTGCTTAGTCTAAATCATAGGGACTTCAAAATGCTGAAGCACTGTTGGGTTGCATCAAATTTGCAAGTTCTTTATCCCCATTGAAAGGTGAAATTAATGGTTTTCGCTGAACCGTAGGAGGCTATTGTGAATATTCTATACGCTAGAGACTGCTGCTTAATTCCACTGCCACTGGTTGGGATAAGAATTGCATTCATAGTATTAAAAGTGATTTTTTTTTTGCATTGTGATGCATGAGGCAATGGAGCTGCTTAGAGAAGAAAGACTTACAATTGACCTTGCATGGCAGGAGGACTGTTGGAGAAAAGTATGTCACTTCTAAACAATTGCAACAGCAGCGCAAAATTGGTCAATACACAGAAAAAATGCAAGAACAATTAATCGTAATTAAGAAGGAAAATTTTAAACAGATCAACAAATGAGAACAAATTAAAGAGGGTGCAAGGAAATGACAACAATAGCTGACTGAAAAATAGAAAGGTTCAATTAATTCCTTCATTTATATAAAACAATCCTCTATAAATGAATGTGTTGTTGATTAAATTAAATACAAAATCTAGTTCTATTTATCTATCTATCTATCTATCTATCTATCTATCTATCCCATATCTACAGTATCTACCTGGAACAGTTAAAGATAGACACATAGCATCTATCTATCTATCTATCTGCCCCATATCAATCGATCTATCTATCTAAATCTATTTATTTATTTATCTATCTACCATTAATATATCTTCTATTTACAATCTATCTATTTATCCATCTACTATTGATCTATCTTCTATTTATACAGTTCTCTCTCTCTCTCTCTCTCTCTCTCTCTCTCTCTCTCTCTCTCTCTCTCTCTCTCTCAAACAGTTAAAAATAGACATGCCGAATAGAAATAGAAAGTATCTGATGAAAGTTCTGCAGCATTGGGAACACTATCTATTGGGAACTATCTATCTACCTACCTATCTATCCATCTATCTATCTATCTATCCTATATCTATCTATCTATCCATCTATCTATCCTATATCTATCTATCTATCCATCTATCTATCCTATATCTATCTATCCTATATCTAAACAAACAGGAGAATACAGCAGCACACTGCTAGCACAAAGATACACATAAAACATGAAATGCTATATTGCTGCAATGCAAAAAATGAAAATATTGAGGTACTTTGCTCACCATTTGGCCAAATAGTTTGGACCATGCCACCACGATAAGGTGGCCTCATTGGGACGGACCCTACACTATGAATGTGCCTCTGTGCAATCAGTTACCAGGCTTGTATGGTCTGGAACATCCAGCACCTTATAAGATGGGTGGGGCGCAGGAGCCAACATGGAGGTAGCCACTCCCCCATATGTATAACACAAAAAAGGATAAGTTGGCCAGCACATACTGATACCAAACTACTGCATGGACCCGGCAAACAGGTGCACGCTGCTAGGCTAAATATACATAAACAGGAGAATACACATAAACAGGAGAATACAGCAGCACACTGTTAGCACAAAGATACAGACAAAACATGAAATTCTATATTGCTACAATGCAAAAAATGAAAATATTGAGGTACTTTGCTCATCATTTGGCCAAATAGTTTGGACCATCCCACCATGATAAGGTGACCTCATTGGGACGGACCCTGCACTGTGAATGTGCCTCTGTGCAATCAGTTACAGACCTTACAAGCCTGGTAACTGATTGCACAGAGGCACATTCACAGTGTAGGGTCCGTCCCAATGAGGTCAACTTATTGTGGTGGGATGGTCCAAACTATTTGGCCAAATGGTAGGCAAAGTACCTCAATATTTTCATTTTTGCATTGTAGCAATATAGCATTTCATGTTTTGTCTGTATCTTTGTGCTAGCAGTGTGCTGCTGTATTCTCCTGTTTATGTATATTTAGCCTAGCAACGTGCACCTGTATACAGGGTCCATGCAGTAGTTTGGTATCAGTATGTGCTGGCCAACTTATCCTTTTTTGTATCCTATATCTATCTATCTAGTATCAGAAAATGGGCAGCACTGTGATTGTGAAGGTGGTGCACGCTGGAGCAACCTGGTTAGGGTCCAATAAATCCGTGATGAAATCAGCAGCACTCGGGAAATGTGAAGCAATGTGGCTTTATTCACCAGATATCACAGACGTGATGTTTCAGCTGTCTCTCATGGCCTTTGTCAAGCAGTATCCTATATCTATCTATCTATCTATCTACTATCTATCTGCACAAGCTATCACTGCAGCACACCAGAGAATGTACGTGTGCACACATGGGGCTGTATATACTGCTTACTGACTAGTGTTTAGCACGAATATTCGAAATGCGATTTTTTACCGCAAATATTGGCACTTTGCGATTTTGCGAATATTTAGAATATAGCGATATATATTCGAAATGACAAATATTCATTTTTTTGAATAAGCCAATATATGCAAATATGCTAATATTTGCAAATATGCTAATATTCACGAATATCGGCACTTCCAGTCAGAGGACACTGATCCCTCCCTTCTTTCAGGTGAAAGATATAATTGTGCATACACACTATGCAAATTTCATTATCATTTTAGCATGGGAAAAAAAAAGAGAACGAACATAGCGAATATGTGAATTTCACGAATATAGGATGAATATTCATATATCCATATATTCGCTAAATATCGCAAATTCGAATATGGCCTATGCCGCTCATCACTATTACTTACTTGAGCCATACAGTGAGCCCTTTTATGCCAGTCTTGAACATTGTGCAGGATATATGAACATTACATCACCAGTGAATCTGCCTGCCTGTCCATTTTAATATACTGGCATTATGCCCTTAGTTGTCATGTCTGTCTGCCTCTCATCTGTGTCCCACCCATGACAGTTACTTCCTAGTTACACAGTGTCCCTGATTTACTAAGAATGTTGGGTTTTTATTTGTGTGGAATGTGGTTTCAGACTTGTCTGATTCCACTTTATTTAGTACTTGACTATAGGGATTCATAGATTTACTGTGATGAATGGACTAAACGATGGATTGACAACTCGGCGCTGGTTCCCTTCATGCGCTGAAGTGCATGGGCGTACGATTCAAACAAAACAAACCAACTGTACATTTTGGGAAACAAGTCAGAAACATAACAGAACCAACAAACAGGTATATGAATACACACAAGGCAGGATATAGCATACTAACATACAGTTCAGAAACCAGAATCAAGATTAAAGGGGTACGTTTGTTCCAAATGCTGAGCAGCGGAGTACCCCTTTAACGGCAGATATGATAATCGGAACAAGACAAGATATGGAGATAAGTTTACAGCAGACAAAACTAGGAGATTCAAGAGATGAACAAGTTAACTGAATGTCAGAAAACTAAACAGTCAGGAAATAAAGAGCACTTTCACAGAACAAGGAACACACTAGATACCCCACTCAAAGCATGGAGAGACATCAATACCAAAGCCAAATAGGCTTCTAACCAGTGGGCACTCCCCATCGAGTGATCAGGATACTGGCATAGGAGGAAACAAAAATCCTAAATACAAGCAAACACAGGAAAGACACAAGACTCACTCACTCCTAGATAGACATATTAGCCCAAGGCTCAGTACAGGATTTTATCCTTGGAGTGTAGGATCAATCAAGGTCAAAACAGGACTGGCAAAAAGCACAGTGTGAATACAGACTAAGGGAGAGAGCAGGGTCCAGCTCCCAGGAAAACGGATAAAATGCAAAATTTTAATTCAAGCCATTAAAATTGAGTGAACAAAAATAGAGGAGGGAAATAAAATCATAGCAGAAACGTCGACGCGTTTTGGACCATATAGTCCTTAATCATGGCATGATTAACCTGTTGGGGACGAAGGGCGTATGCATACGCCCTTGCGTCCTGGTACTTAAGGACGAAGGGCGTATCCATACGCCCGTGGGAATTTCGGCCCCCGCCGCGCGCCGGGCGGGGACCGGGCCGGGGTGACTGCTGATATCTATCAGCAGGCACCCCGTGCAAATGCCCAGGGGGGTCATTAGACCCCCCCCATGTCGGCGATCGGCGCAAATCGCAAGTGAATTCACACTTGCGATTTGCGCCGATTCCGGGTCATTACGGGTCTATGGTGACCCGGTGACCCGGAATAGAAGGGGGATCGCGGGTGTCTAAGACACCCACGATCCCCCTAAAGCGATAGGAGTGAGGTGGCATGGGTGCCACCCCTCCTATCTCTGCTATTGGTGGTCTAGACGCGACCACCAATAGCAGATCTGGGGCGGAGGGGTTTACTTTCGTTTTCCCCATCCTGCCCTCCCACAATAGGCGGGGCAGAACGGGGAAAACGAAGAGGACCGGCGCCGGAGTCCACTTACCCCTCCGGAGGCTGCGGAGCGACGGGGATCGGCGGCGGCGACGGAGATCTGCGGCGGCGTGCGGCAGAAGAGGATGGCTCCCGGATGCGACGGAAGTCGGTGAGTAGTTGCATAGCAACATCTAGAGGGCTACAGTCTGAGACCACTATAGTGGTCTCTAGACTGTAGCCCTCCAGATGTTGCAAAACTACAACTCCCAGCATGCCCAGACAGCTGTTTGCTATGTGGGCATGCTGGAATTTGTAGTTTTGCAACAGCTGGAGGTCTGCAGTTTAGAGACCACTGCACAGTGATCTCTATACTGCCCTCTAGATCTTGCAAAACTACAACTCCCAGCATGCCCACACAGCTGTTTGCTGTCTGGGCATGCTGGGAGTTGTAGTTTTGCAACATCTGGAGGTCCACAGTTTGGAGATCACTGTTCAGTGGTCTCTAAATTGTAGCACTCCAGATGTTGCAAAACTACAAATTCCAGCATGCCCACACAGCAAACAGCTGTCTCGGCATGCTGGGAGTTGTAGTTGCATACCTCCAGCTGTTGCATAACTACATCTCCCAGCATGCCCTTCTGTGATCAGACATGCTGGGAATTGTAGTTTTGCAACAGCTGGAGGCACACTGGTTGGAAAATACTGAGTTAGGTAACAGAACCCAACTCAGTATTTTCCAACCAGTGTGCCTCCAGCTGTTTCAAAACTACAACTCCCAGCATGTACTGACAGACCGTGCATGCTGGGAGTTGTAGTTTTGCAACAGCTGGAGGCTCACTGATTGGAAAATACTGAGTTAGGTAACAGAACCTAACTGAAGGTTTTCCAACCAGTGAGCCTCCAGCTGTTGCAAAACTACAACTCCCAGCATGTACTGACAGACCATGCATGCTGGGAGTTGTAGTTTTGCAACAGCTGGAGGCTCACTGGTTGGAAAATACTGAGTTAGGTAACATAACCTAACTGAAGGTTTTCCAACCAGTGTGCCTCCAGCTGTTGCAAAACTACAACTCCTAGCATGTACTGACAGACCGTGCATGCTGGGAGTTGTAGTTTTGAAACAGCTGGAGGTTCCCCCCCCCCATGTGAACGTACAGGGTACATTCACACGGGCGGGTTTACAGCAAGTTTCCTGCTTCAAGTATGAGCTGCGGCAAATTTTTCGCCGCAGCGCAAATTCCTAGCGGGAAACTCACCGTAACCCGCCAGTGTGAATGTACCCTAAAAACACTACACTACCACCTAATAAAGAGTAAAACACTACATAAACACCCCCTTACACTGTCCCCCCCAATAAAAAAAAAAAACGTATTGTACAGCAGTGTTTCCAAAACGGAGCCTCCAGCTGTTGCAAAACAACAACTCCCAGCATTTCCGGACAGCCACTGATTGTCCAGGCATGCTGGGAGTTTAGCAACAGCTGGAGGCACCCTGTTTGGGAATCACTGGCGTAGAATACCCCTATGTCCACCCTGTGCAATCCCTAATTTAGTCCTCAAATGCGCATGTGCTCTCTCACTTTGGAGCCCTGTCGTATTTCAAGGAAACAGTTTAGGGCCACATATGGGGTATCTCCGTACTCAGGAGAAATTGCCTAACATATTTTGGGGGGCTTTTTCTCCTTTTACCCCTTATGAAAAGGAAAAGTTGGGGTCTACACCAGCCTGTTAGTGTAAAAAAAAAATTTTTTTTCACTAACATGCTGATGTTGCCCTTTACTTTTTATTTTCACAAGAGGTAAAAGGAAAAAAAGACCCCCAAAATTTGTAACGCAATTTCTGCTGAGTACGGAAATACCCCATATGTGGGCGTAAAATGCTCTGCGGGCGCATAACAAGGCTCTGGAGTGAGAACGCACCATGTACATTTGAGGCCGAAATTGGTGATTTGCACAGGGGTGGCTGATTTTACAGCGGTTCTGACATAAATGCAAAATAATAAATACCCACATGTGACCCCATTTTGGAAACTACACCCCTCACGGAATGTAATAAGGGGTACAGTGAGCATTTACGCCCCACAGGGGTCTGACAGATTTTTGGAACAGTGGTCTGTGAAAATGAAAAATTAAATTTTTTTGTTTGCACAGCCCACTGTTCCAACGATCTGGCAAACGCCAGTGGGGTGTAAATGCTCACTGCAACCCTTATTACATTCCGTGAGGGGTGTAGTTTCCAAAATGGGGTCACATGTGGGGGGGTCCACTGTTCTGGCACCACGGGGGGCTTTGTAAATGCACATGGCCCCCGACTTCCATTCCAAACAAATTATCTCTCTAAAAGCTCAATGGCGCTCCTTCTCTTCTGAGCATTGTAGTTCGCTCACAGTGCACTTGACGTCCACATATGGGGTATTTCCATACTCAGAAGAAATGGGGTTACAAATTTTGGGGGGCATTTTCTCCTATTACCCTTTGTAAAAAAGTAAAATTTGGGGAAAAAACAGCATTTTAGTGGAAAAATATTTTTTTTTCATTTACACATCCGAAAAGTTGTCAAACACCTGTGGGGTGTTAAGGCTCACCGTACCCCTTGTTACGTTCCTTGAGGGGTGTCGTTTCCATAATAGTGTGCGATGTGGGGTTTTTTGCTGTCCTGGCACCATAGGGGCTTCCTAAATGGGACATGCCCCCCAAAAACCATTTCAGAAAAACTCACTCTCCTAAATCCCATTGTTGCTCCTTCGCTTCTGAGCCCTCTAGTGCACCCGCCGAACACTTTACATAGACATATGAGGTATTTTCTTACTCGGGAGAAATTGAGTTACAAATTTTGAGAGGATTTTTTTCCTTTTACCCCTTGTAAAAATTCAAAAACTGGGTCTACAAGAACATGCCAGTGTAAAAAATGAAGATTTTGAATTTTCTCCTTCACTTTGCTGCTATTCCTGTGAAACACCTAAAGGGTTAACACACTTACTGATTGTCATTTTGAATACTTTGAGGGGTGCAGTTTTTATAATGGGATCATTTATCGGGTATTTCTAACCAGAAGACCCTTCAAATCCACTTCAAACCTGAACTGGTCCCTGAAAAATTCCGATTTTGAAAATTTTGCGAAAAATTGGAAAATTGCTGCTGAACTTTGAAGCCCCCTGATGTCTTCCAAAAGTAAAAACTCATCAATTTTATGATGCAAACATAAAGTAGATATATTGTATATGTGAATCAATACATAATTTATTTGGAATATCCATATTCCTTATAAGCAGAGAGCTTCAAAGTTAGAAAATGCAAAATTTTCTAATTTTTCATGAAATTTTCAAATTTTTCACCTAGAAAGGATGCAAGTATCGCCGAAAATTTACCACTAACATAAAGTAGAATATATCACGAAAAAACAATCTCGGAATCAAACTTATAAGTAAAAGCATTCCAGAGTTATTAATGCTTAAAGTGACAGTGGTCAGATTTGCAAAAAATGCTCCCGTCCTTAGGGTCATAATGGGCTCCGTCCCCAAGGGGTTAAGGACTATATGGTCCGAAACGCGTCGGCGTTTCTGCTATGATTTTATTTCCCTCCTCTATTTTTGTTCACTCAATTTTAATGGCTTGAATTAAAATTTTGCATTTTATCCGTTTTCCTGGGAGCTGGACCCTGCTCTCTTTCTTCATCCCAAGTCTTCACTCCAAACGTGCGGTTGGATGTTGTCCGTGCTTCCTACCTACATTTGAAATCCTTCCCTTCTCAAGAACTTATATGGTGGTGAGCTGGTTTTCCGTTTTCATTGACTTTTTGTAATACAGACTAAGGCAACATAAAGCAAATGCAGAATGAACATACAAAAATACTAAAACCTGACAAATGTACTAAAACAAAGCAGGATAAAATCTATATATGAAATCAAACAGATAACCATGGTTAATACTAGGATATGTGCTCAGACAGATATAGTGAACATCATGCCAACATTGCCAGAATACAGGTCTAATCACCAGCACAGAACAGCACCTGAAGAGGTTTTATATTTCCTCCCAGTGCTGAAGTCAAGAAGGTTAACTCTTCCCATCCCAGGAAGAATTAACACAGAAACTGTTCAGACATAGACAATGTCTGAACAGGACAGTCGCATGTAAGCAAAAAAAAATTCGCAAACCCCCTTCAAAAAGTCACAAGTGTAAGCCAGGTCAGACCAGGCTTACAAACTTGATTTTGACAGCACTTTTTGTGCAGGTTTTTGTGCGACTTTTTGCGCAGCTTAGCTCCCCGGCACCCACTCACATCTACCACCCATTTTCAAGCTGTTGGGACTACAACTCCCAGCATGTCCTCACTGTAAGGGCATCCTGGGAGTTGTAGTTTTGCAACTGCAACTTTTTGGGTGACTTTTTGTGCAGCTCCCCTCCCCGGCCATCCGACCGGATCTATCACCCACCTGCTAGCTGTTGCAGAACTACAACTCCCAGCATGCCCTTACAGTGATGACATGCTGGGAGTTATAGTTACAACATCTAGTGGCCAGGTCGGTCGGGTGGCCGGGAGCAGAGCCAGCCGACAGGAATATGAAATTACAGCACTGTAATTTCATATATCCCGGGCAGACCTGTGATTGGTTCAGACCTCCTAGCCAATCACAGCTGCCAGAGGGAAATATGAAGTTACAGTGCTGTAACTTCATTTTCCCCGCTGGGAAGCCAGGGAGCAGAGCACAAGCCGCCCACTTCCCTGGTTCCTTGCCACCCGCCCGCGCCATAGGACTAAAACTCTCAGCATGTCCTTATTTTACCGACATGCTGGGAGTTGTAGTGGTGCGGCGCAGGCGGGCGGAAGATGTGTGGCGAGTGACAAGTTTGTCATCCGCCCGCACATCTCCCACCCATGCTGCAGGACTACAAGTCCCAGCATGTCCTTATTGTGAGGACATGCTGGGCGTTGTAGTGGTGCAGAATGGGCGGGCGGAAGATGTGCGGGTGGGTGACAAGTTTGTCACCCACCGCACATCTCCCACCCACGCCGCAGGACTACAACTCCCAGCATGCCCTTTCTGAAGTCATTTATTGGTTTTTGCTTATGTGTGCCAAAAAAATGGTATTCAAAAGTGATTTATTGCTTTTTGCTTATGTGAGCCAAATTTATCAACCCCCTGTGATAGTAAAATAAATGTCACACATAGGCAAAACCAAAAGCAAGGAAAAAATGCCCACAGAACTCGCTTACAAAGCAACGATGATAAATGTCCTTCAATATTGGCACCTTATGTACCAATGAATGTATCTATAGGATTATAGTTATTCACTGCATTTTACAACAATGATATACCAATAGCAATGATGGATTCTCTTGAATATCTTTGTATTTAACCCCTTGAGGACCAGGTCCATTTTGGCATTAAGGACCAGACCAATTTAATTTTAGCATTTTCGTTTTTTCCTCCTCGCCTTCTAAAAATCATAACTCTCTTATATTTCCATCCACAGACCCATATGAGGCTTGTATTTTGTGTCACCAATTGTACTTTGTAATTACATCACTTATTTTACCATAAAATGTACAACGCAACCAAACAAATATTATTTATGTGCGAAAATTGAAAAGAAAACCGCAATTTAGCTAATTTCAGAAGGTACAGTAAAAATGACATGTTTTCTTTATTCTGTGGGTCAATACAATTAAAATGATATCCATGTTATAAGCTTTTCTAGAATTGTACCGCTTAAAAAAAATCTCAAACCATTGTAACAAAATTAGTATGTTTGATATTGCCCTATTTTGACCACCTATAACTTTCAAATTTTTCCGCATATAGGGCAGTATGGGGCTCATTTTTTGTGCCATGATCTGTAGTTTTTATCAGTACCACTTTTGCCTAGGTTTTACTTTTTATTAATTTTTTATAATTTTTTTTTAATAAAATGTGACAAAAAAGCGTCAATTTTGGACATTTTTCATTTTTTTACGTTTACGCCATTCACCGCACGGGATAATTAACAATATATTTTAATATTTCAGACTTTTATGCACACAGCGATGCCAAATATGTGTATTAATGATTTTTTTTTAATGTTTTTTGGGGGGTAAAATGAAAAAAACAGACATTTTACCTTTTCATTGGGGGAGGGGATTTTTCTAATATTTTTACTTTTTCATTTCACATTTTTTTTACTTTTTTTACCCACTTTTTATGTCCCCATAGGGGACTATTTATAGCAACCATTTGATTGCTAATACTGTTCAGTGCTATGCATAGAGCATAGCACTTATCAGTATTATTGGTGATCTTCTGCTCTGGTCTGCTCGATCTCAGACCAGAGCAGAAGACCCCGGGAGACAGCCGTAGCCAGGTGAGGGGACCTCTGGCAGCCATTCTGGATGATCGGATTCCCGTGGCAGTGCTGCTGGCGATCCGATCATCCATTTAAAGTACCACACAGCTGCAGATGCCATGATCTGCATTGATCACGGCATCTGAGGGGTTAATGGCGGACATCCGCGCGATCGCAGATGTCTGCCATTACAAGCGGGTCCCTGGCTGCTGATGCCGATGACCTGCTGTGCATGACTAGAGCTCCGGTCCGGTCCTCGCAGTCATGGTGGAGCGTAAATATACGTCATGGTGCCTTAAGTACCACGGCACCGTGACGTACATTTACGACAATTGTCGTTAAGGGGTTAAACCTTGCATGGGTCACTTATTGTTGCTTGACGATGGCTAGATGAGCAAGCAGATACATTGCCTGTAACAGTAAAGTGGCTCAGTGGTTAGCACTGTTGCCTTGCAGTGTCGTGGTCCTAGGTTAAAATCCCACTAAGGATATAATCTGCAAGGAGTTTGCATGTTTTCCCTTTGTATAGGTTTCTTCTGATTTTCTATGGTACTATGGTTTTCTCCCACACTTATCAACAAAAACATACTTATAGGTGATTTTACATTGTGAGCCCCAGTGGGGACAGGGACCAATTTGAGTGTACAGCGTGTTTGCTATATAAATAATGTATTATTAACTCTACACACTAAAAAAAAAAAATACCAATACCTGTTTGAACCCTCGCATGCCTCCAGTTTGTCTGAATTTGCATTTGCTGTTCTCCTGGGAATACTATCTATCTATCATTTTGTACCTGTCTATTTCTATCTAACTCTATTGGCATTTGTACCCCTATGGATGCCTATGTAAGTACTCAGGTAATATGTGTGCAATTGTCTACCCCATATATGTCATAACATTGAAATTGTATCACCAAGAAGGACAAGCCATACGTTTATGTAAATTGAGTAAATACTGTAAAAGGTTTTACTAAGCTCTCCAAATAAAGTCATTTTCAGCCACATAAAACCTAAGAAATTGGTTCCAGTCAGTAGAGTATGATTGTGTGAGGCCTCCTACTCATTGATGTGCCAGTTATCGTCACTTGTCGCAATCTAAGAGGGACAGAATCTTTGGACTCAAAGACTTTAGTTTATTAGTCAAGCAGATTGTTAAGCCCATAGGTCAAGATGTCAGTGTGATGTCCCAGTACGGGATAATGTGGCCCCATACTGTCCTTTTGCCCTGTCAGGCAGAGTCCCTGCATGTCCCCAGGGTCCCCCTTATAGTATCACCATAATGTATATATGTTTGTATTATAAAAGTGTACTGTTTCTTTAATGTTTGTACCAAGTGGTTGTTACCCAGGAGGCACTAGTGACCTATAGGCTCCTTGCACAGCCCCCCTATATAACAAGGGGAGGGGCTGCAATCTCTCTCTTAGCACATCCAGGAGGGAACAGCTGGAAGGAAGGCAGCTTGGCAGGGTTCACTTCTGGATCAAGGGGAAAAATCCGATTAATTGGCTCACACGGCGCACTTCCGGAGACTTCAGATAGGTAAATCAATGCCATCTTTATTGGTTTAAGGATGGCAGTTTACAGCATGGACAATGAGTTTCAAAGGTTATACCTTCTTCTTCAGGTCCAGTCCTTGACTCTGCTGGATCATTTGCTTTTTCTTCATTCTCTTTAATACCATCTGCCCCTTGGGCAATAACATCTGCCCTGCATCTACCTTGCACCTCACACCCCATCACCACATCAGCACTGTTCATCTATGTGTATCTCGGGTGTTGGAAGACCAATGACGGACTGGACTTACAGTGTGGTGCCCCAGTGCGAAACACACCAATCTTCCTCTCCTGTCAGGTGGATGTCACATACAGTTTCTGCTCCGGGCTCACTACTCAGGGGCAATTGTGATATTTATTATGCTGTAATGTATTGCTAATGCACTTTTATGTTTAATGTGCCTTAAGGGGTTAATCTGTTTATGCAGACTGATGCTAGGGTAATCACATGTTTGCTTCTAGCCAACCAGGGCTGCAGTCCTGCCTTCCCCAAGTCTTCTAGACAGGGTGGAGATAGTTCAGTTGAGAGTAAGGAGGAGAAGAGAGTGTAGGTCACCTTAAAACCGCTGCTGTATACCTGTGCCTCACCACAATAGGTCAGGCCTAAGAAGATCCAGTTGCAGCACTAATTCTGTTCCAGAGCAACAGCAACCTTCCTAGAATTCAGCTGACCAGACCTTGTAATGTCCAATTCAAGTTCAGGCAAGTCAAGTTTTAGATAGGTCCAGTCTGGTGGTTAGCCCTACTTCAGGATTTCCAGGTGAAGAGTAAAGTCAGTGTCTGTCAGCTCCCAAGTCTCATAGAAGTTAAACAATACAAGCTAGTATAGTCTAACCAAAATTCAGCTAACAAAAAGCTAGTTTATCAGCAAGGACTACAAGTCGCATAGTGCCCTGAAGCACTCCTGTGAACTTTGCACTATAATTTAAACTGTTCCTGTATCATTGCGCGTTCCTGAGTAAAAATGAGTGGTTTCCGTAACCCTGCATTTGTTGTTGTTATTACCCCAACACTTGGCCCAGGAAATTACTACTCTCAGAGCGTGCAGGTTAACACTGCCCTGGTGTCACAAACTGTTTGTTTGTCCCCATTACACTAGTCAGCACACAACACCCGGGGTGCCCACCCCCACAGAAAGAGGTTCACAGAGGCGATGGATGGATTGTCAAACTAAAAGAATTGTTCATAGTGATCCATTCTTTACTGTAAGAGAAATTGGTTGTCACATACCAAGCTTAGGAAATCAAACATTGTCTACACAAACCATCAGAAGGCACTTGCCCAATATTGAGCTATGAGCCAGACATCCAGCTATTGGTGCTCCATTGACCTCACGTCACCACTCTCAAAGGCTATCATGGTGTGGATTCAAACAGCAATAGAGGCTGGAATAAAGGTCTAGCCTCTTCAGCCATCAGTCCTGATTTTGTCTCAGATGCATTTATAGCTGGAGATTGGTCTGGAAACCCGTGGGCAACTCCATGAAGAGGCCTTCATGAGGGAACATTGCTGGACTTCTCAAGTCTTCATTCCAGGTACACTAACAGCTACGCATTACATTAATTTGGAACCAAAGGTAAGGCAATTTCTCTGAAGTGGTGTTTTTTTATCATGACAATACAAGGACGCTTGTTACTTGTGCTACTGTGAGCAGCGTGTGGTCTAAACGTGCTACCACAGCCTGCAGCATGCCTGGGTCATCTCCCATCAAGCACAACTAGGACATCATTGGTTGGCAATTGCAAAAGGAGCTGCAACTAGCGGATCTTGATGATTTACATAGAAACATAGAATGTGTCAGCAGATAAGAACCATTTGGCCCATCTAGTCTGCCCAATAATCTGAATACAGTGGTCCCTCAACATACGATGGTAATCTGTTCCGGACCATTGTTTGCTGAAATCATCGTATGTTGAGGGATCCGTGAAAAGTAAAGTATAGGACAGTGGTCTACAACCTGCAGACCTCCAGATGTTGCAAAACTACAACACCCAGCATGCCCGGACAGCCGTTGGCTGTCCGGGCATGCTGGGTGTTGTAGTTTTGCAACATCTGGAGGTCCGCAAGTTGTAGACCACTGTTAGAGAAAGTTGTACTCACCTGTCCCCGCTGCTCCGGACCGTCACGGCTCGTCACCGCAGCCCGGGATGTCGCCGTCCATCGCTGTCACCGCATCCCCGAGGTGTCCCCGCCGCTCCGGCAAGGCCTCTGCTTCCCCGGCAACCACGCTCTCTGTCGCCGCCATCACGTCGCTACGCACACCGGTCCTATTGGATGACGGGACGGCGTGCACAGCGACGTGATGACGATGATGGAGAGCCCCGACGATGCAGAGGATACCGAAGAGGACGCGCCGGAGCCCCGAGGACAGGTGAGTGACCATCACCGGAGCTCATGGGGCACCGTAAACGGCTATCCGGTGGCAGCTGAAGCAGTCAGCGCTGCCGGATAGCCGTTTATGCGATGGCCCCGACATAAAAAAGCATCGTATGTTGATGCTGCCTTCAACATGCGATGGCCTCTGAGAGGCCATTGCATGTTGAAATTATTGTATGTCGGGGCCATCGTAGGTCGAGGGGTCACTGTACTATGAATAGTCCCTGGCTCTATCTTATATGGAGGATAGCCTTATGCTTATCCCATGCATGTTTAAACTCCTTCATTGTATTTGCAGCGACCACTTCTGCCCACGCGCATTTAGTGTGGCAGAACATTCCATCAATAACTAATGATTATCAGCAGATCAGAAAACTATTAATAAGCTCATTTATAGCATGCCAAGGCGTGTAAGTACGTGTATTTCTACATGTGCCACTCATACTCAATACTAAATAACTTTAGATGTTTTGAACATTTTGTCTCCATTTTTTTTATCATTCAATGAACATATAAATCAGCAAATAATTAACATGTCTTTCGATCCTTTATTTCTATAATACCATGACTTTTCCTTCTTGGAGCTACAATTTCAATGTTGAGGTGTACCCCCCCCCCCCCCCCAAATAACTATCTATCTATCTATCTATATCATTGATTGCATACATATATGTAATTTTAATGTTCAGATGTAAAGATACATAGAATTTCTTTAACCCCTTAACAACGCAGGACGTATATTTACGTCCTGCGTCGGCTCCCACGATATGAAGCGGGATCGCGCCGCGATCCCGCATCATATCGCGTCGGTCCCAGTGCTAATCAACGGCCGGGACCCGCGGCTAATACCACACATCGCCGATTGCGGCGATGTGCGGTATTAACCCTTTAGAAGCGGCGGTCAAAGCTGACCGCCGCTTCTAAAGTGAAACTGAAAGTGACCCGGCTGCTCAGTCGGGCTGTTCGGGACCGCCGCGGTGAAATCGCGGCGTCCCGAACAGCTGACCGGACACCGGGAGGGCCCTTACCTGCCTCCCCGGTGTCCGATCGGCGAATGACTGCTCCGTGCCTGAGATCCAGGCAGGAGCAGTCAAGCGCCGATAACACTGATCACAGGCGTGTTAATACACGCCTGTGATCTGTGTAGAAGATCAGTGTGTGCAGTGTTATAGGTCCCTATGGGACCTATAACACTGCAAAAAAAATGTTTAAAAAAAGTGTTAATAAAGGTCATTTAACCCCTTCCCTAATAAAAGTTTGAATCACCCCCCTTTTCCCATAAAAAAAAATAAAACAGTGTAAAAAAAAGAAACATATGTGGTATTGCTGCGTGCATAAATGTCCGAACTATAAAAATATATAATTAATTAAGCCGTACGGTCAATGGCGTACGCGCAAAAAAATTCCAAAGTCCAAAAAAGCGTATTTTGGTCACTTTTTATGCCATTAAAAAATGAATAAAAAGTGATCAAAAAGTCCGATCAAAACAAAAATCATACCGATAAAAACTTCAGATCACAGCGCAAAAAAATGAGTCCTCATACCGCTCCGTACGTGGAAAAATAAAAAAGTTATAGGGGTCAGAAGATGACATTTTTAAACATATAAATTTTCCTGCATGTAGTTATGATTTTTTCCAGAAGTGCGACAAAATCAAACCTATATAAGTAGGGTATCATTTTAACCGTATGGACCTACAGAATAATGATAAGGTGTAATTTTTACCGAAATATGCACTGCGTAGAAACGGAAGTCCCAAAAAGTTACAAAATGGCGTTTTTTTTTATTTTGTCGCACAATGATTTTTTTTCCGTTTCGCCGTGCATTTTTGGGTAAAATGACTAATGTCACTGCAAAGTAGAATTGGCGACGCAAAAAATAAGCCATAATTTGGATTTTTAGGTGGAAAATTGAAAGGGTTATGATTTTTAAAAGGTAAGGAGGAAAAAACGAAAGTGCAATAACGGAAAAACTCTGAGTCCTTAAGGGGTTAACCAAAAGTAGTCAATGGCCCTCATTTACTAAAAGTGCAGTGTTTATTCTGCAGTGTTTTCTATATCACTCCATTTTTTTTCCAGGCTTATTTACTAATCTGTCGCACATGTCGGTTATTTTTCTGTCGCCCGTGTTTTTTGTGTCGCACTAGTCAATTGTGTCACACAAACTCCAAACACGTAACACAAACATTTTTTGGACCTTAAAGACCATTTATAAATAAAAATGTATTTGTGTGAGTCAAAAGGTTTTGGACTAGTTTGTTTATAAACAGTTTCATTAATTAAAATTATTTAGGTGTAAAAAAATGTAAATGTAATGTAAATGTAAATGTAATGTAAAAAAAAAAAAAAAATATCACCCAAACATTAAATATTTTATTCATAAAAGTGTTTAACTGTACAAAATGTTTTCCGGTTATAAACCAAGTTACTTTCACACAAAACACAATGGCAAACAGTCCCTTGTTAGAAATCACTCCATTTTGGGAATTTCACTCGGCCTCTTGGCTGTCGGTTATTGTGTGAGGCAAACTCACGCTTTTTCTGGAGTGATTTTGGAAGTACTCCGAGTATTTTTTTGTTTTTGTTGGTAAAAGGCCAATTTTTGCATAAAACACGCCCATTTCAGAGTGAAAAAAAAACACTCCGAGTATTTTCTAAAATGTCGGTTGAGCGTCTAAAATTTGGTCGCAAAATTAGTCGCAAAGACGTTGCGACCAAAATTTAGGCGCAATAACCGAGAAAAAGAGTTGGTTGGACTTTAGTAAATGAGGGCCAATGTGTTTAACCCCTTAAGGACCAGACCAATTTTATTTTTGCATTTTCATTTTTCCTCCTCGCCTTCTAAAAATCATAACTCTCTTATATTTCCATTCACAGACCCATATGAGGGCTTGTTTTTTTGCATCACCAATTATACTTTGTAATTACATCACTCGTTTTACCATAAAATGTAACAAAATCAACATTATTTATGACAATCAAACATTATTTATGTGGTAAAATTGAAAAGAAAACAGCAATTTAGCAAATTTTGGAAGGTTTTGTTTTCACGCTGTACACTTTCCAGTAAAAATTACATGTTTTCTTTATTCTGTGGGTCAATACAATTAAAATGATACCCATGTTATATGCTTTTCTATAATTGTACCGCTTAAAAAAAAAATCTCAAACCATTTTAACAAAATTAGTATGTTTGAAATTGCCCTATTTTGACCACCTATAATTTTCAAATTTTTCCGTATATGGGGTGATATGAGGGCTCAATTTTTGCGCCATGATCTGTAGTTTTTATCAGTACCATCTTTGCTTAGGTTTAACTTTTTCTACATTTTTTATACATTTTTTGGGGAATAAAATGTGACAAAAAACAGCAATTTTGGCCTTTTATTTTTTTTACGTTTATGCCGTTAACCATATGGGATAATTAACAATATATTTTAATAGTTCAGACTTTTATGCACACGGCTATACCAAATATGTGTATTAATTATATTTTTTATGCTTTTTGGGGGGTAAAATGGGAAAAATGGACGTTTTACTTTTTTATTGGGGGAGGGGATTTTTCAAATTTTTTTACTTTTTTATTTTACATTTTTTTACTTTTTTTTTTACACTTTTTATGTCCCCATAGGGGACTATTTATAGCAATAAGTTGATTGCTAATACTGTTCAGTGCTATGTAGAGTGGGGATCAAAAGTTTGGGCACCCCAGGTAAAAATTTGTATTAATGTGCATAAAGAAGCCAAAGAAAGATGGAAAAATCTCAAAAAGGCATCAAATTACAGATTAGACATTCTTATAATATGGCAACAAAAGTTAGATTTTATTTCCATCATTTACACTTTCAAAATAGCAGAAAACAAAAAAATGGCACCTGCAAAACTTTGGGCACCCTGCAGAATTTATAGCATGCACTGCCCCCTTTGCAAAGCTGAGACCTTCCAGTGTCATGGATTGTTCTCAATCATCATCTGGGAAGACCAGGTGATGTCAATCTCAAAGGTTTTAAATGCCCAGACTCATCTGACCTTGCCCCAACAATCAGCACCATGGGTTCTTCTAAGCAGTTGTCTAGAAATCTGAAACTGAAAATAGTTGACGCTCACAAAGCTGGAGAAGGCTATTAGTGTTGCTCGCGAATATTCGCAATGCGAATTTTATTCGCGAATATAGCATATTCGCAAATTCGTGAATATTCGCGAATATAGCACTATATATTCGTAATTACGAATATTTTTTATTTTTATTTATTTTTCACAGTACACATCACAGTGATCATCCCTTTCTGCTTCCAGCTTGTGTGGTGTAAAGAAGGCTCTAATACTACTGTGTGAGACCCGTGCGCGAATTTTCGTTTATGCTAATTTTGTATATGCTAATTTTCGCATATGTTAATTTTCGCATACGTGAATTTGCGCATATGCGGAAATAAAATGAGAATATTACGAATATGCGAATATTCGCGAATATATGACGAATACTCGTCCATATATTCGCGAATATTCGCGAATTCGAATATGGCCTATGCCGCTCAACACTAAAGGCTATGAGAAAATAGCAAAATGTTTTCAGATGTCAATATCCTCTGTTCGGAATGTAATTAAGAAATGGCAGTCATCAGGAACAGTGGAAGTTAAAGCAAGATCTGGAAGACCAAGAAAAGTATCAGACAGAACAGCTCGCAGGATTGTGAGAAAAACAATTCAAAACCCACATTTGACTGCACAATCCCTCCAGAAAGATCTGGCAGACACTGGAGTTCTGGTACACTATTCCACTATAAAGAGATACTTGTACAAATATGGTCTTCATGGAAGAGCCATCAGAAGAAAACCTCTTCTATGTTCTCACCACAAAAATCAGCGTTTGAACTTTGCAAATGAACATATAGACAAGCCTGATGCAATTTGGAAACAAGTTCTGTGGACCGATGAGGTTAAAATTGAACCTTTTGGCCGGAATGAGCAAAGGTACGTTTGGAGAAGAAGGGGAACAGAATATAATGAAAAGAACCTCTGTCCAACTGTTAAGCATGGGGGTGGATCAATAATGCTTTGGGGTTGTATTGCAGCCAGTGGCACAGGGAACATCTCACGAGTAGAAGGAAAAATGGATTCAATAAAATTTCAGCAAATTATGGATGCTAACTTGATGCCATCTGTGAAAAAGCTGAAGTTAAAGAGAGGATGGCTTCTTCAAATGGATAATGATCCTAAACACACCTTGAAATCCCTGGGAGATTACATCAAGAGGCGTAAACTGAAGGTTTTGCCATGGCCTTCACAATCTCCTGACCTCAACATAATTGAAAATCTATGGTTAGGCCTTAAAAGAGCAGTGCGTGACAGACAGCCCAGAAAGAACTGGAAGACTTTTGTAAGGAAGAATGGGCAAAGATACCTCAAACAAGAATTTAAAGACTCTTGGCTGGCTACAAAAAGCGTTTACAAGCTGTGATACTTGCCAAAGGGGGCAGTGCACAATATTAACTCTGCAGGGTGCCCAAACTTTTGCAGACGCCATTTTTTGTTTTTTGTTATTTTGAAAGTGTAAATGATGGAAATAAAATCTAACTGTTGTTGACATATAAGAATGTCTAATCTGTAATTTGATGCCTTTTGGAGATTTTTCCATCTTTCCTTGGCTTCTTTATGCACATTAATAATTTTTTTTACCTGGGGTGCCCAAACTTTTGATCCCCACTGTATAGGACATAGCACTGATCAGTACAGTGGTCCCTCAACATACGATGGTAATTCGTTCCAAACGACCCATCGTTTGTCGAATCCATCATATGTTGAGGGATTCGTGCAATGTAAAAGTGCATTAAATACTCACCTGTCCCCGCCACTCCGGACCGCGTCCTGACCGCTCCCGATGGTCTCCCAGGGGCTCCTTATGGGGTCCCGCTGCTCCGGCATCTTCTTCAGGGTCCTCCGGCGTTAAAGTTAAAGTGCAGTTGGCGTTTGATGGAAATCCTACTCCATACCCAGACCAAATCCCAAAATGTTGCCCTCAACCCAGCACCCACAATTCATACCCGGATATTTACACTTTTGTCCATACCCTAGACCAGACACTAGTATTCAGACCCCTTACATCATTCTTCACATCACAAACTTTAAGATTCAGACCTGAGATCATACACCAGACCAGAAACCAATATTCAGACTCAAGAGCAGACGCTGTGTAACGCCTGTGCCCCGGCCGGACACGCCGAGCGCTCTTTTGCTCATGTCCCCGCTGCCAGCAGGACTGGGATTCGAATTGCGGGATGCGCCCGCATGCGAATCCCAGCCCGTCACTCACCTCCCTCATCTTCCGCCTCTTCATGTCCTCAAAGCCCTGACGCGTGTGCCTCCGCCTCCTTGGGCACGCACGTGCCGAAGCTCTCACTTCTAAAGGGCTAGTGCTTATTTAATCAAGTGACTACACCTGCACCCTGGTCCTTAAATATCAGCTCCTCCCTTGGTTCCCTGCGGGATATTTGGTTGTCTATTGCCATAGTGAAAGTTCTGTGTCTCTGTTACCATGTACCTGCTCCTTGCTACCTTACCTACCCAGCACCTGTGTTCCTGCCCTGACCCACTGCCATCTTGCAACATCCTGCCAGTCTCCTTCTGTGCCACGCCACCTCCCAGCTACCTGTGTGGACGAGTCGTGCCAGGGGTAGTGACCTGGGTGCCGCCTGCCGCAGCAAGACCATCCCGCTTTGCGGCGGGCTCTGGTGAAAACCAGTGGCACCTTAGACTCCGCTCCCTGGCATGGCTCACGTCATCATCCACACAGGCCCAGAGGATCCACCACCTGCCGTATCCTGTTCCACACTGTAAATTAGACCTCAGTATTTTAACCTCAGACGATACCCTTTGGTGCCCAGAGCTTTAAAGCTGAGCCTGCAAAGGAGGAGTTAAAAATCATTACCATCATTAATCCAATAGTGATGGACATAAAATAAAAATAAAAATGCCCCCATGCATTTGCAGGACAATCCCTGGATAAATATTTGCCAGGAATGTTCTTAAAAATTAGGGACATTCAAAGCAAATTCAGCAACTCCAAATTTTCCTTGTTTCCTTATGATTCTTTAATATTTTCTAATATTTTCCTTCTATAATTTAACTTTCAGCAACAGTCTACCGCCCTTTGACATGTCTAATGAGGTAAATGCCATGTAGGAAAACATATAAAACTAGCTATTGTCTTAGTTCAGATCTGACAGCCAAATTAAATGTAGATTTCAAATAATATATCACTTAAAGAAAATCTTTCTGGCAGGTACGGACCAGAAGTGAATAATAAGAACAAGGTTTAACATTATGAACCGAGAAATCTGCTGAATAGCAAAGATGATTTATAAACTAAATTGTAAGTAATGTTGCAGCTTATTCGTAGTGGAATGTAGTGTCACATCCTGTCTGAGAGATATAGCATTATAAATCTGCCATCTGTATTCACACTATACATACATCTTCCCATTTTATAACTAGGGGCATTACTTTATAGCTTAATAATGGATTGCAGTCTGGAAGAGAAACATTTCACAAATTCTCTACAGAAAGAAACATGTTGTTTAAATGTTGATATGGGTTTGAGAATTATAAAGGGAAGTTCTGCCCTGGATCCCTTCGACTGTGTTAAAAAAGAGATTGTAATATAAGAAACTCTCGTTTGCATTTGTCTTAGGAAAGCAGTTTCCCACTATAGACCTGCAAGGACCAAGCATGATAACTATGACTGAATAGAGCAGTAGCATACATACATACATCCTTAAAATTCTTCCTCAAATTGATCATGCAATGAGGTAGAACACTTTGCAGATGGCAACAAACATTGCATACATTAACAACAGTATAAATAAATATAAGAAAGTTTGTTTTATATGCTATGGTTTATCAGACTCCTTTTCAAAAACTCATCACATTGAGGAACTGCTCAAATTCATCTTTTCTGTACAAGTTCCATGTTACTCATATAAGTCTTTGGAGAGGAGAAAGGGGAATAGGGAAAGGAGGGTTAAAGGGGTACTCCGGTGAAAACCTTTTTTCTTTTAAATCAACTGGTGGCAGAAAGTTAAACATATTTGTAAATTACTTCTATTAAAAAATCTTAATCCTTCCAGTGCTTATTAGCCGCTGAATGCTACAGAGGAAATTCCTTTCTTTTTGGAACACTGATGACATCACGAACACAGTGCTCTCTGCTGACATCTCTGTCCATTTTAGCAACCATGCATAGCAGATGCACAGCAAATGTATGCTAAGGGTAGAATGGTAGCTCAGTGGTTAGCATTGCTGCCTTGCAGTGCTGGGGACTTGGGTTCAAATCCCACTAATGACAACAATAAATGATGTGTTATTATTGTTATAATAACGTCAGCAGAGAGAACTGTGCTCATGATGTCATCAGAGAGCATTCCAAAAAGAAAAGAATTTCCTCTGTGGTATTCAGCAGCTAATAAGTACAGGAAGAAATAAGATTTTTTAATAGAAGTAATTCACAAATATGTTTAACTTTCTGCCACCAGTTGATTTAAAAGAAAAAAGGTTTTCACCGGAGTACCCCTTTAACCCCTTAACGACGCAGGACGTATATATTTACGTCCTGCGCCGGCTCCCGCGATATGAACGATCCCGCATCATATCGCGTCGGTCCCGGTGCTCATTAACGGCCGGGACCCGCGGCTAATAACCCTTTAGAAGCGGCGGTCAAAGCTGACCGCCGCTTCTAAAGTGAAAGTGAAAGTGACCCGGCTGCTCCGTCGGGCTGTTCGGGACCGCCGCGGTGAAATCGCGGCGTCCCGAACAGCTGACCAGACACCAGGAGGGCCCTTACCTGCCTCCTCGGTGTCCGATCGGCGAATGACTGCTCCGTGCCTGAGATCCAGGCAGGAGCAGTCAAGCGCCGATAACACTGATCACAGGCGTGTTGATATACGCCTGTGATCTGTGTAAAAGATCAGTGTGTGCAGTGTTATAGGTCCCTATGGGACCTATAATACTGCAAAAAAACTGTAAAAAAAAGTGTTAATAAAGGTAATTTAACCCCTTCCCTAATAAAAGTTTGAATCACCCCCCTTTTCCCATAAAAAAAATAAAACAGTGGAAAAAAATAAATAAATAAACATATGTGGTATTGCCGCGTGCGTAAATGTCCGAACTATAAAAATATATCATTAATTAAACCGCACGGTCAATGGCGTACGCGCAAAAAAATTCCAAAGTCCAAAAAAGCGTATTTTGGTCACTTTTTATACCATTAAAAAATGAATTAAAAGTGATCAAAAAGTCCGATCAAAACAATAATCATACCAATAAAAACTTCAGATCACGGCACAAAAAATGAGTCCTCATTCCGCCCTGTACGTGGAAAAATAAAAAAGTTATAGGGGTCAGAAGATGACATTTTTAAACGTATAAATTTTCCTGCATGTAGTTATGATTTTTTCCAGAAGTGCGACAAAATCAAACCTAAATAACTAGGGTATCATTTTAAATGTATGGACCTACAGAATAATGATAAGGTGTAATTTTTACCGAAATAGGCACTGCGTAGAAACGGAAGCCCCCAAAAGTTACAAAATGGCGTTTTTTTTCCGATTTTGTCGCACAATGATTTTTTGTTTCCATTTTGCCGTGCATTTTTGGGTAAAATGACTAATGTCACTGCAAATATGGATTTTTAGGTGGAAAATTGAAAGGGTTATGATTTTTAAAAGGTAAGGAGGAAAAAACGAAAGTGCAAAAACGGAAAAACCCTGAGTCCTTAAGGGGTTAAGTTGATGGAGAGGCAGGCAGAGAAACTGCATCGAGTACACAAGCTATTTGTATTACCCAGAGCTTGATTTACAGTTTAGACAGCTCACTACTGCTCTATAATATTTTCCATGCTGCTGCTGCTTCTTAGCATATGTATAGGGACAAGGAAGGCCACTAGCTCAGAGACAACCTAAAAGCACAATTGATTCCTACAGAATGGGAAAACTGGTGAAATATGTATGTTTGTGTATCCACCTTTCTTGTAATAGCTGGGTGAAATAGGGCACTCAGAACCTCAGTTCTAGCTATTGATGGTAGTCCTAGTAGCGGGCTCCACATCATTAATTCATTTATCACCTATGTTCATTTGGTGTTCCTTATTGACTTTGATGGGGAAGCCAAATTTGCATGAAATCTGCAACAAACCTGCAATAAGATCAAGACATCCATGCACTGCATGTAAAACATACATGATGTGACGTATTGCTGCATGCAAACAGCAGCAGTGACATCACAAAGCCCCTTCCATTTTCCAAGTTGGCCCTGGAACAGAAGCTACGGTGGAAGATTGCAGAAGAAGTGGAGCACAGAACATGACCAGGTAAGTATCATTGCCATCAGGTTAGTGCAGGTGACACTGATGACAGATTTCCTTTAATCTCTTAAGCAC
Source organism: Hyla sarda (assembly GCF_029499605.1). Taxonomy (NCBI): domain Eukaryota; kingdom Metazoa; phylum Chordata; class Amphibia; order Anura; family Hylidae; genus Hyla; species Hyla sarda. Next base: position 75,062,313 of record NC_079193.1, on the reverse strand, counting down.
AATAGACATAAATGTATGTCCTGGTGCCCTAGTACTCAATGCCCTAGGGTGTACATTTACAACCTGAGCGGCAGTCCTACTATGAAGTAAGCGCAGGAGCTGTACAATAATACAAAAGATATGTAAACATGGTTATCATTTTATTCATATGAACCCACAGAATAAAAAGAATATGTCATTTTTCCCTTCCCCACAAATGTTTTTTTGGTTATGCCATACATTTTATGGTAAAATGAAAGGTGTCTGTTAAGTTATGCGCTCGGGCCGTATGATTCAAAAGTTATGCAGAGGCTTCGTCACACAGTGCCCCATGCGCTTGGAGCTCATGTCTGAACAGTTTCCGAGGGAACGTGCGAAGGTGGCATTTCCCGGCCATTAGTCCACTGTCCGGAAAAGACTTGGCCTGGGCTACACCCCTTTGGGACCATGGTTATCCAGTATCCTCCAATTTGTCAGCTTTCTTGGCAGAATTTTGGAGTGTCTTTGAGGAACCCGGACGTGCCTCTTCTGCTGAGACAGCTTTGTTGAACCTCTGTAAAGGGAATTCTTCCATTGGTGACTAAGCGGTTCAATTCCACACTCTAGCCTCAGAACTTGCATGGAATGATGAGGCCTTGTGTGCCACATTCAAAAAAGGACTGTCAAGCAGGATTAACCCCTTAAGGACTCAGCCCATTTTGGCCGTAAGGACTCAGACAATTTAATTTTTACGTTTTCATTTTTTCCTCCTCGCCTTCTAAAAATCATAACTCTATTATATTTTCATCCACAGACTAGAGTGAGGGCTTGTTTTTTGCGCGACCAGTTGTCCTTTGTAATGACATAACTCATTATATCATAAAATGTATGGCGCAACCAAAAAACACTATTTTTGTGGGGAAATTAAAACGAAAAACGCAATTTTGCTAATTTTGGAAGGTTTTGTTTTCACGCCGTACAATTTATGGTAAAAGTGACGTGTGTTCTTTATTCTGAGGGTCAATATGATTAAAATGATACCCATTATTATATACTTTTATATTATTGTTGCGCTTAAAAAAAATCACAAACTTTTTAACCAAATTAGTACGTTTATAATCCCTTTATTTTGATGACCTCTAACTTTTTTATTTTTCCGTATAAGTGGCGGTATGGGGGCTCATTTTTTGCGCCATGATCTGTACTTTTTTTTGATACCACATTTGCATATAAAAAATACATTTTTTATAATTTTTTTTTAATAAAATGTATTAAAAAAGTAGGAATTTTGGACTTTTTTTTATTTTTTTTCGTTCACGCCGTTCACCGTACGGGATCATTAACATTTTATTTTAATAGTTCGGACATTTACGCACGCGGCGATACCAAATATGTCTATAAAAAATGTTTTTTACACTTTTTGGGGGTAAAATAGGAAAAAACGGACGTTTTACTTTTTCATTGGGGGAGGGGATTTTTCTTTACTTTTTTTTTACTTTTACATTTTTTTACATTTTTTTTTACACTTGAATAGTCCCCATAGGGGACTATTCATAGCAATACCATGATTGCTAATACTGATCTGTTCTATGTATAGAACATAGAACAGATCAGTGTTTTCGGTCATCTCCTGCTCTGGTCTGCTCGATCACAGACCAGAGCAGGAGACTCCGGGAGCCGCACGGAGGAAGGAGAGGGGACCTCCGTGCGGCGTTATGAATGATCGGATCCCCGCAGCAGCGCTGCGGGCGATCCGATCGTTCATTTAAATCGCGAACCGCCGCAGATGCCGGGATCTGTATTGATCCCGGCACCTGAGGGGTTAATGGCGGACGCCCGCGAGATCGCGGGCGTCGGCCATTGCCGGCGGGTCCCTGGCTGCGATTAGCAGCCGGGATCAGCCGCGCATGACACGGGCATCGCTCCGATGCCCGCGGTTATGCTTAGGACGTAAATGTACGTCCTGGTGCGTTAAGTACCACCTCACCAGGACGTACATTTACGTCCTGCGTCCTTAAGGGGTTAAAGATGCCCTCGCAGCACGTAATCCTCCATTTTCTTTGACTGAACTTATCCACTTGGCCACACGCATTGTTGTGCGCTTTGCTGAGAGACAGGAGGAACTGCGCTTAGAGAGGGAACCAGCCCGAACACGGAGATATCCTAGCCTGGCCCCTGTGTTTCAATGTCCACCTCTTCAGTTTCCTGCGCCTCTTGCCGAAGAGGCTATGCAAGTTGATCGTTCTCGTCTTTCGCAACAGGAGAAGTCACGACGACGCAGTGAAAATTTGTGCTTGTATTGTGGTAGCCCGGAGCACTTCCTCAAGGACTGTACAGTTTGCCCACAGTGTCCGGGAAACGCCCGCACCTAGGGCACGTGGGAGAGGCGTCCCTGGGTGTGAATACTACCTCTCCACGCTTAACTATTTCTGTACAAGTCTTCGCTTCAGCCAAGTCTTCCTTCAGTGCTACAGAATTTTGGGATTCTGGATGAGCAGGTGACTTTATTGGTGCTTCTTTGGTCCACAAGTATCATCTTCCTGTCACTCGGCTTGCCAAGCCCTTGGTCATCTCCTCTGTTAATGGACAAAATCTGGACTGTATGGTTCACTTCCGTACAGAATCTCTCGTCATGCAAGTGGGCGTATTGCATAAAGAAAAGATTGAATTCTATGTTCTGCCACACTGTACTTCAGAGATTCTTCATGGCCTTCCTTGGCTGCAATGCCATTCTCCGCAACTGGATTGGAGAACTGGAGAAATAATTCGCTGGGGACAATCCTGTTAAAATCTTTGCCTCCAACCAGTTCAGCCTAAATTTGTTTCTCGTCTTCCTCCTTTACCTCACCTGCCGCCACCTTACCAAGATTTTTCTGACATATTCTGCAAGAAGCAGGCTGAGTCTTTGCCTCCACATCGTCCTTATGGCTGCCCTATAGATCTTCTGCCTGGTACCACTTCTCCTCATGGAAGGATATACCCTCTATTGGATCCTGACCAAAGCTATGGCTGAGTATATCCAGGAGAATCTCCAAAGGGGATTTATCTGTAAGTCCTCTTCTCCTGCTGGAGCTGGTTTCTTTTTTGTAGGAAAGAAGGATGGCTCACTCCATCCATGCATTGACTTCAGGGGACTTAACAAAATCAAGAACCATTACCCAATACCTAATTTTTGACCGTCTATGTGGTTTTCTCCAAGTTGGACTTACGTGGAGCGTATAACCTCATTCGTATCAGCAAGGGAGATGAATGGAAAACAGTCTTCAATACTCGTGACGAACACAGCCGTCTTTCAAGAGTTTGTCAATGATATCTTCCGTGATCTTCTCTACACCTGTGTTGTTCTAGATGACATCCTGATCTTCTCTTCCAACTTAGAGGAACATCGTACTCATGTTTGTCTGGTTCTCCAGCAACTATGGAAGAATCATCTCTATGCCAAACAGGAGAAATGCCTGTTCTAGAAGTCTAGTCTTCTGTTTCTTGGCTACATTGTCTCTCAACCGGGCCTGGGTCCAGATAAATTGTCTGCAGTATTGGATTGGCCTCGTCCTTCGGGCCTACGTGCTATTCAACGCTTTCTGGGATTCGCTAACTATTATCGTGATTTCATCCCACATTTTTTGTCCTTGGTTGCTCCAATAGTGGCTCTCACTAAGAAGACTTCTAATCCTAAATCTTGGCCTCAAGAGGCTGAAGAGGCCTTCTCCCGTTTAAAGTCTGTGTTTGTCTCTGCTCCTGTGCTTACATACCAGAGGCCCTTTGCTTTGGAGGTTGATGCCTCATCTATTGGAGAGGGTGCTGTTCTTACTCAGAAAAAACTCCAAGTGCAAGACTGTGTAACTTGTGGGTTCTTCTCCAAAACCTTTTCTCCGGCTATGAGAAATTACTCCATTGGAGATTGTGAACTCCTCACTATCAAGCTAGCTTTGGAGGAATGGTAACATTTATTGGAATGTTCTTCTCATCCGGTCAGCATCTACTCCGACCATAAGAATCTTCTATACCTTCAGTCTGCTCAGTGTTTGAACCCCCGCCAGGCAAGGTGGTCACTGTTCTTTTCTAGGTTCAACTTCTTCAAACACTTCCGTCCGGCAGATAAGAACATGAGGGCAGATGCTCTCTCCAGGTCCTCGGACGTCATTGGTTTGGACTCCACGCCTAGGCATATTATTCCTCCTGTCCATTTGATTCCTGCTGCTCCTGCTGAAATTCAATTCTTTAGTGCCCACCAGATTGAGACTCAAGGTACTGAAATGGGGTAATTCTTCCTTGACAGCAGGTCATCCTGGTATACGCAAGACTCTACTTCTAATCTTCCGGCACTACTGGTGGCTCCATCTTGAATGTGATGTTTCTGATTTTCTTCATTCCTGTGAAACTTGTGCCCGTGACAAAACTCCTTTACAGAGACCTGCAGGACTCTTACAGCCTTTACCCTGATCCCATATCGCCATGGATTTCATCACCGATTTGCCACCATCTCATAACAACACGTCATTTGGCTCGTTGTAGATTGTTTTTCCAAGATGGCTCATTTTATTCCTCTACCAGGTCTTCCTTCTGCACCACAGCTGGCGAAGTACTTGTTGCATGTCTTTCATTTACATGGTCTTCTTCAGCATATCGTTTCGGATTGTGGTGTGCAGTTTGTCTTTAAGTTCTGGCAAGCCCTTTGTAACTGTCTGGACATCAATCTGGACTTCTCCTCGGCCTACCACCCTCAGCCCAACGGTCAGGTGGAGAGAGTTAATCAAATTCTTGAGACTTATCTTCAGCATTATGTTTCAGCTCGCAAGACGATTGTGTCGACCTTTTCCCCTGGGCTTAACTCTCATATAATCATAAGGATTCCAAGTCCACAAGGTTGTCTCCCTTTTTTGTTGTCTACGGACTCCATCTCCTTTCTCCTCTTCCTCTCCCAGTTTCCACTGGTGTACCTGCTGTTGATGAGCTGGTCCGTGACTTCTCTGCCATCTGGCAACAGACCCGACAGTCTTTATCCCAGGCTTCTTCAGCATGAAGGCACAAGCTGATAAGAGTAGAAGACCTCCTCCGTCCTTCTCTCCTGGTGACATGGTGTGGCTTTCATCCAAATACATCTGCTTCAAGATACCCTGTTACAAACTTGGTCCTCGCTACCTTGGTCCCTTCCAGATTCTACAAAAAATGTATCCTGTCTCCTATAAACTCCGTCTACCTGCTATGTTACGTATTCCCAATTCCTTCCACGTTTCTCTCCTCAAGCCTCTTGTCATAAACCGGTTTTCTCAAAAGAATCTTGTCCATGGGATGCCTCTGCCTCTCTGCTCTAGCGTGCATGTCCCCGTCCCCTAGGGGGATTTAAAGGGCCAGTGAGCCCATTTGTGAAGTAACACCTGTGGCTCACTGATAAATTCATCCACCTCCCACACTTCCCTGCTGGATCTTTGTTGCCCTAGAGCCTTGGAGAAAGCATTCCTGTGTATTGCCTTGCCGTGTATAATACCCTTGCTCCGTGACCTGACATTGCTCCTTTGCCGCTTGCCTACTGACTATTTGCTAAGTTTCTGACTACGCTACTGTGCCGCCTGCCCTGACCTCCTGCTATCTAGACCACGAGCTGCCTTATCCCACCTGTGCCTTGAATCTCCTCAGCCGCCTGTGTGGTCGAGTCGTGCCAGGAGTAGCTCTAGTGAAAACTAGCGGCACCTTAGACCACACCACTCATCTACCACACAGGTGCACAAGAAACAAGGCCTTACATGGGTCTGTGGAATGAAAAGGAAAAGAGTAAGGCTGGGTTCACATATGTACGGCATCCGGCATTGTTTCTGGACGCTGGACAGGGGAATGCAGCAAGCTGCATTCCATTGTTCGGTGCCGTCCTGCGTGTCCAAACATCCAGCATCAAAATTGAGACGTTGAATGATTGTAATCTGTCCCATTCAAATTAATGGGATCAGTTCTAGCATCAGTTTCCCTCCGATGCACGCCAGAGGGGAACTATGCTGGGTGCCGGACTTATGCGAACCCAGCCTTATGCTGTTTAAAAGGGGACAAGAAAAACACGAAAAAGAAAAAAGGAAATTGACTGTGTCCTAAGGGCAAAATGGTTTGTGTATTTTTAAGGGGTTAAAATGTAACATTTATTTATCCTTAATTATTTATATTTATTATTTATATAAAATGTATTGTATGTGTTGGAATTTAACAAGTTTGATTCTTCGCTTCCACATGAGAAAAACTTTTGCCAGTGGTGCCTGAGAGGGTCATCCCCTTAGTCCCAATCCTAAATGAATCATGCTCTTTCAAGTGTTCATGTGCATACAGAGGCAAAATACTATTTCAATACATTGATAGCAGTTTAGCTTAAGATGCCTCAGTAGTTGATAACCTGGTTCCAGAAAGCGATATAAAGAAAATCTGAAATGACCACACTACCTGTATGACTCAAGTAGAAGTGTGATGATTTTAGATTCTTTTCACATTCACCAATATATCACTATTAAAAGGGTTATCCACTTTATAAGAACGTATCCCCTATTCAAAGTATTGGGGATAAGCATCTGATTTTTTTTTTTGGGAGGGGGGGGGTCTGACTTCTGAGACCCCCTGTAATCTCTTGAACAAGGCCCAGCTCTCACCTCTGCATGCATGGGTCCACCACTTTTCCTCAGCATGCTCCAACCCCCACCTTCGTAGACACACTGGTGCTGAACAGAAGTGACAGCCCACTTAGCCAATCACCAACCAAGACAGGACCCTGACTCAGCTGGTGATTGGCTGAGTGTGCTGTCACTTCTGTTAAGCAAGAACACATCTCCAGAGGTGGGGCTAAAGTACAGATGGGGGATAAGGGATACATTTTTATGAAGTGGATAACCACTATACCTCTTCTCACTATTGGATGGGATTGCAAGAAAAGAACAATAATTTGCAAAATATCAAAATGAGTTTTGAAATAGTAAAATGAATAACAGGATTCTGCAAGCTTTAGTGGAATCAGGTAATAGCCCTGTTTGTAGTTGTGTCCCTCGAAGTCAACTTGTGAATAGAAAGAAGAAAGAGACCCTGGTGCGCCCCTAGTGAAGTCCGTCAGAAATGTGCAGGGCAGGATAAAATGATAACAGTTGCCGTTACCAAATGGTGTTGTGCTGAGGGCAAAACACCTACAGGAGCTTGTGGAGGTAGTGTGTCCAATGAGCAACCACAGGAACGGCCCGGTTTGGGAGCCTCCACGTCCGGTAAAATAAATGTTCAGAGAAATAAAATAAAAAATTCCTGTGTTCGATTAGACTGGAGTGTAGATATCAATTGAATTTATTCATTCAAACGACGCATTTCGACCCTGGACTAGGGTCTTCATAAGGCTACAACAAACAATGTTAAAAGACTGGTATACCATGGTTTGTTGTAACCCAATGAAGACCTTAGTCCAGGGTCGAAAAGCATTGTTTGTATAAATAAATTCAATTGATATCTATGCTCCAGTCTAATTGATGCGCCAGAACACAGGAAATGTTTTTATTTATTTCTCCGAACATTGAAGTCAACTTGTTCCTCCAGTTCGGAAGTATAAACTAAAATATTAGGGAGATATACAGTATTGTATTCCATTCTTCATTGTAGTGCCATTTACCACAGATATAACCTAAAACTGGCCTCCTACTGGGATTCATAACATTTGTAGTGTGTAAACTATGAGCAACCTGAACTGCAAATAGTTAAGATACTGTACTTCTGAAACTAAGATAAAATGTTAAATAAATGTATATAAGCTGCGTATATATAATTGAACAAGTGACTGATACCATGCAAGGAGAATCTATTATCCAACCATGTATTTACATTAATGGGGCATGTATCGTATATGATTGGCCAGTAGTAAGAGGGAGATTCACAGAACAAAAAACTTTCCCAATGAAGTCTTAAAAACAGTCTGCAAATGTGACAACATACATAATTTTTTAAGGTAATGTTACCTAACCTAAGAGAAAAATAGACAGACGCTGTAAAAGCCATAAATCAAAATCTTGGAAGGAGGTTGGAGCCAGGGAAATTTTCCCCTAGAGGGAAAGATTATTTTTTATTATGTGTCTCTTTATATGATGAATATTATGTTTGTGCTATATATAGCATGTGTATATTGTACTACACTCTATGCTTGTGCTGTACTTCCTTGTTTCCAATACATTGGTCCCTTAAGCTAGAATATTAATTGGTTCCGGGAGGACCATTATATGTTGAGACCATAACTCTATGGAAAACTGGTGATTGGTTCAGAACCCCAGTAATGTCAACTGAAAATAAGAAAACAGTACAAATAAAAAATGTCAATGCTTTTAATAGTCATAAGGAGCAACTGGTAATTGGTTAATCAAGAGAACAGCGGTCAAAAAATGCCGTGTGAATAGAGCAGTAGTACGTCTGCATAATTGCTGCTCCATTCACTATCTATAGGACTGATAATGATGACTTAGCCCTGTAGTCATCTATCTCTTCAGTGCCATTGGCGGTAAAAGAGGGTGGTCACAGAGGGGCACTACTGCACCATTCACACAGGGCACAGGCGGCATGTGAAGTTTCATAGTCTCACACACACATCAACCCACATCCCTTATGTAGCCGCTGGCTTTTCTAAACCCTTACTATTAGCTGTTATTGTAAGTCACAACCACTTCAGGATATATAGCATTACATGCCATCCATTCCAATGACAGTGCATGGACCCCTTCAAAATCAATTGTGGTGGGTTGAAAACAAGTGTTGAAACATAAAAAATAAAAAAAAAAACACTGTCATTTTCCTCTATTGGTCGCAAGGAAACGCCCAAAGAGACAATGGACAGAGCCACAGACGACTGTGACAGTACTATCTGTCATGGTGTCTGTTATTAGCTATAAGTGCTCCAGGAAGTATTTAGACTGGTTTGTTTGACACATGTCATATGTAAGGTTATCTCTATCCATGACATTTACATTGAGTGTTGATTACTGTTGGTTAGACCTTACACCAAGGCACTATGTTTGTGACCAGGAAAGGTGTTTGATGACCCTGTTAACTGAGTGACAGATTTATGACGTATCCTTCATCATGTCTGTGTCTGTGTGCAGTCAGCCCTGCATGGAGGTTATTCATACCACATGGAATATGAAATCAAATGCGGATAATGAAACAGCTTATCTTTTAAATCTGGGGCCAAAATAGAGAGTAAAATCTAAATATACCAAAGCTAACATATATTATTGAAAGTAGTTTTATAAAAGAAAAGACAATAGTAAAGCACAACCACCCTGCTATGTCCTACCAATCTCTGGTGTTCAAACCTTTACCTAATAATCCTTTATGCTGTCTATTGATTTGTAAAGCAATTGAACTATGCTCATATCCTATGCTTTATCCTATTATTTTATTTGCCTTGGCAGCAGCTGCCTGGCATTAGTTGCTACATTCCAGGTTGCTGTCCACTAAGTTCTTTTCCATGTCAGATTTACCCAGTGTTTTCCCATTTATTATGTTATGGTAACTAGAGATGTAGCGAATTGTTCGCCGGCGAACAGTTCCCGGCGAATTTAGCATGTTCGCGGGCGAACATATGTGAAGTTTGATCCGCCCCCTATACTTTAACATTGCGGTAAACTTTGACCCTGTGAGTCAGAGTCAGCAGACACATTACAGCCAATCAGCAGCAGTCCCTCCCTTCCAGACCCTCCTACCTCTTGCACGGACGCCATTTTACCCTCATTCGGCATGCTGCAGGCTTAGGAAGTGGAAGGTCAGAGAAGCTTCTCCTGCTGTATAGGGAAAGCGATAGCTAGGTTGCTGCTAGGTGGTGTATTCAGGGTCTAGTTTACTCCTAAAGCACTAGAGTAACATCTGCTTTAAGGACAGCACCCAAAAAAGCCCTTTTCAGGGCTCAAATATCAGTCCGTGTGTCTTGCAACAGCTGGAGGCACCCTGGTTGGGAGGGAACCACTGGTTAAAAGGGGTACTCCAGAATAAAACTTAAGTTACTTCAAGCAACTAACTACTACAGTATTCAAAGGGCTGTAAGATATCAGTCCGTGTGTCTTGCAACAGCTGGAGGCACCCTGGTTGGGAGGGAACCACTGGTTAAAAGGGGTACTCCAGTATAAAACTTAAGTTCCTTCAAGCAACTAACTACTACAGTATTCAAAGGGCTGAAAGATATCAGTCCGTGTGTTTTGCAACAGCTGGAGGCACCCTGGTTGGGAACCACTGCTTAGAGGGGGAACTCCGCTGGCAAGCTTTTTTTCTTTAAAGCCACTAACTACTACAGTATTCAAAGGGCTGAAATATATCAGTCCGTGTGTTTTGCAACAGCTGGAGGCACCCTGGTTGGGGACCACTGCTTAAAAGGGGAACTCCGCTGGCAAGCTTTTTTTCTTTAAAGCAACTAACTACTACAGTATTCAAAGGGCTGAAATATATCAGTCCGTGTGTTTTGCAACAGCTGGAGGCACCCTGGTTGGGGACCACTGCTTAAAGGGGGAACTCCGCTGGCAAGCTTTTTTGCTCATTGTCACACTAGTGCAAATCATATTTGGTGTGACAGTTGTGCAAATTAAAAAAAAAACTTTTTTGGCTGTTAAATAAAACCAGTCACTGTCAGTTCACGTCACAGTTGCCAGTTTTTTTTTTGCCTGCAGGGCAAATTGTGTAACCCAATGCAAATCTCATTTGGTGTGACACTTGTGCAAAAAAAAAAAAAACCTTTTTTGGCTGTGAAATAAAATTCACACTTTGGAGTCTTTTGGCCCTCAGGGCTCATTGTCACACTATTGCAAATCATCTTTGGGGTGACCGACCATAGTGTAAATTTAAAAAAAAAAAAAAAACTTTTTGGGCTGTGAAATAAAATAAGTCAGTTCACTTCACACTTGGTAGTTTTTGTGCCTGCTGGGCTCATTGTCACACTAGTGCAAATCATATGTGGTGTGACCGTAGTGTAAATTTGAAAAAAAAAATCCTTTTTTTTGGCCGTGAAATAAAATCTGTCAGTTCACTTCACACTTGGGAGTTTTTGGGCCTGCTGGGCTCATTGTCACACTAGTGCAAATCATATGTGGTGTGACAGTTGTGTAAATTTAACAAAAAAAATACAATTTTGACTGTAATAGATTGAATAGCAGTTAGTTGTCTGCAAGCGTGTGTGTCAGGCCTATAGCGTCTACTCTACATCTGTCAAGGACATGTTTGAGCATAAGATGCCAATGTCACAAGGTCACCCCCTAGCCCGGCATCTGACAGCTGGCTTGTCTGAACTTATAGCCCGCCAGCTTTTAAAAAATTAATAAAAAATTTTTGGGGGAAATTTAAGAAAAAAAAAAAAAAAAAAAAAAAAAAAACAGCTAAACATTTTTTTTAGCTATTGGGACACCGCAGTGGAAGGTACCCTGGCAATCCCCAACCGGTACTCGATTGTGCAACAGGAAGTAATGGCATGTCTGGCACACAGTGTTGGGGCAAGGGTCCATCTGACTAGAGATGAGCGAATTTAAGTTGACGAACCCGAATTCATTACGAATTTCTTGAAAAATTCGATTCGCAACGAATATGAATATCGCTGCGATTCTATCGCGCGAATCGCTTCATTAAACTCCATTTTACAGCGTTCCAGGCTATTGGGGACCTAAGATGGCGGATCCACATGTGTGTACATGGGGCAGGGGATTATGGGAGGGTGGGAAACAGCGGCGGGAATGAAGGTAGGAGGGCTGACCCTGAATCACATGTGAGATGCAGCCTATCAGTGTTCACTGACCCCTGTGATGCCACAGCCCCTATATAATCGGCGGCCATCTTTCCTCTCTTCATTTAATCTATGCACTCAGATGGAGAGGACGGGACTGCGTGTGTGTGAATAGCTCATACCACAGCGTTACACTGCAACTGCTAGACACATCAGCATTAGGGAAATACAGGAGTGCAGAGTGCTTTGCTGTTACTCTGAGAAGGATCATTGATTGCTAAACCTCCTATTCATGTTATTGAGCATTGCAGCAGAGAGGGGCAGATAGCTGTCAGCTGCCTCATACAGATCTCCAAGCTGCCTGAACTTTATGAAGCATCTTATCTCCTCATTGTTCAGCCCAATTGAGTTTTTTTTTGTTTGCTCCACAAAACTTCTGCTGCACAGAATTGTGTGACTGAGTGCAATTTAGGGTTTAATCCCTGGATTTTTTTTTTTTTGGTGCTGCACTGTTGGGTCCGGCTGCTGTTCAGAAATACGTGATTGTTCAGTGGACTGTAGGGCATTTGCACCATTTTGTACCTGTTCATCTGTCAAGGGGCTGGCTACATACTGTGCAAGTCTAAACAATACTATTCACCGGCTGTTTGTTTTTTTAAACAGTTTTTTCTGCACATAGTTACGCATACATAACTGCCCTCATCAGTGCATACCGCATAGGTACATCCAAGTATTGTACCATTTAGTACCTGTTAAGCTGTCAAGGTGCTCCATACCGTCAAAGTCCAAACAATAGTATCCTCCGGCTGGTGTATTACAAAAATACAGAGTTTTTTCTGCTAATAGGCCCTCATCAGTGCATACCACATACGTACATCCAAGTATTGTACCATTTAGTACCTATTAAGCTGTCAAGGTGCTCCATACCGTCAAAGTCCAAACAATAGTATCCACCGGCTGGTGTTTTACAAAAATACAGAGTTTTTTCTGCTAATAGTTAGGCATATTACTGCCCTCATCAGTGCATACCGCATAGGTACATCCAAGTATTGTACCATTTAGTACTTGTTAATCTGTCAAGGTGCTCCAAACCGTCAAAGTCCAAACAATAGTATCCACCAGCTGGTGTTTTACAAAAATACAGAGTTTTTTCTGCCAATAGGCCCTCATCAGTGCATACCGCATACGTACATCCAAGTATTGTACCATTTAGTACCTGTTAATCTGTCAAGGGCCTACATACTATTCAAGGACAGCCGTAAGTAATCACCTGCTGCTGTTCTAGACAAATACTGTTTAAAGAGTAGTGTAGCGTATTGTAATACCCTCATAAACGCACTAAGTATGTAAGGCAGAGAAGTGCCAGGATGTGCACAGAGGAGTGGCAGAGGCCTAAACACTTTAGGGAGAGTTGGCAGCAGACTTGGGGCGAGTGGCAGCAGGAGTCACAGCGAGAGGCTTGAGCTCCCGTTATCAGCCAGTGGTCGTGTCTCGACCAGCAACAGATCTGCTGTCGTCGATTGGTTAACACGCTCATCCACATCATCACAAGTTACATCTGACACCCCCAGTCAACAGTCGGTGGGTTCCTCAGACACAACCCTCAGTTGGCATGGCCTGGGAGCAGTCCGTGTCCTCTCATTGCCTTTGTCCTATGCTGTTCCCTCTCCTAAAGAAGTATCTTATGCTGTGGGTTCAGCTCCACTATTTACTGAGGACGATCCAATAGAGGACAGTCAGCAGCTACTGGACAGCCAAGAAGGGGAGGAGACATGCGTCGCTTGCTCCGCTAGGCGGCCAATTAGTGATGCGGAGAGTGACGTGGTCCTGAAGCAGACACTGTTGGGGAACCTGAGGAGGACATCAGTGACGTGCACACAACTGTTGATGATGATGAAGCCGATCGCAATTGGAAGCTGGGTGCAGAAGGGGCTTCATCATCATCAGGAGAAGAGAGTTGCAGGTTGCCCTTGAGGAAGCAAGGCGGTAGCACGGTTGACAGTCAGCGTGGTGGCAGTAGTGGAAATTCAGGAGCCAAATGTGCACGGGGGAGACCACCTCCTTCGCAGCAGCCTACCTTTCCGGGAGGTAGTGGAACAGGGGTTCCTGGAGACGGCGCCAGTAGCAGTCAATTAGTGTGGAGTGCGGGTGGGAAAATCAGCTACTCAGCGGTGTGGAAGTTTTTCATAAGGCATCTGGAGGAGGTTCACGTAGCCACATGCAAGATTTGTCGGCAGAAGGTGAAGCGTGGCCAGGGTCCCAATGTCGGCACCAAAGCCCTGCTTCAACACATGCTTCACCACCATAAAGCGGCCTGGGAGAACTGTGGCTCCGATGTAGTGGTCCAGCCTGCGGCATCACCCAGTGGCCATCCACTCCCTCCTTCATCCAGCCAAGGCTCCACCACCTCAGCCGAAGGGAGCTGTATGTCAAACCCTCCTTCTGTCGCTCCTGCTTCTCCCGCTTTTAGTCAGCCATTCCGCCAACAATCCATTGGCGAAGCCATGTCCAAGAGACAACAGTATGCGCCCACTCATCCAACGGCGCAGAAGTTGAATGTGCTCCTGTCCAAGTTGCTGGTGTTGCAGTCCCTCCCTTTTCAAGTGGTGGACTCTGCACCTTTCAAAGAATTGATGGCCTGTGTCGAGCCGAGGTGGAGAGTCCCAAGCCGTCATTTCTTTGTGAAGAAGGCAGTACCAGCCCTGCATAAGTTTGTACAAGAGAAGGTGGGCCAGTCCTTGAGCCTGTCGTTGTGTTCAAAAGTGCACGGCAGCGCCGACGTGTGGAGCTGTAACTACGGGCAGGGACAATACTTGTCTTTTACGGCTCACTGTGTAAATGTGGTTCCTGCACAGCCACAACAGCAACTTGGACAGGTCACACCGCTTCCTCCTCCACGCTCTCGCTCCCAGTCAGTTGGTCCTGTTACAGTGTGCGACGAAGCCTCCTCATGCTCCACCGTGTCCTCGGCCTCCACTGCATGTCCAAATCTCGGTGGCCATTCATCGTACCATGTGTGTAGGGCCATGTGTGTTCTTCACATGGTTTGCCTTGGCGAACGGAGTCACACAGGGGAGGAACTGCTAAAGTTCATTCGTAAAGAAATCCGAGTATGGCTTACTCCACGAAATCTGGAAATGGGAACCATGGTGACAGACAACGGGAAGAACATCGCGTCTGCGCTGCGACAAGGAAGAGTGAAACATGCGCCCTGCATGGCACACGTGTTGAATCTGGTTGTCAAGCACTTCCTCAAGTCTTCACCCCATTTGCAAAACATCCTGAAAATGGCAAGGAAACTGTGCATGCACTTCAGCCACTCGTACACCGCCAAGCACACCTTCCTTGAGCTGCAGCGTCCGAACGGTATCCCACAACATAGTCTTATTTGTGACGTTGCCACACATTGGAATTCCACCCTACATATGTTGGTCAGACTATACGAACAAAGAAAAGCCATCACCGATTTCTTGATGATCCAAGCAGAGAGGTGTACTCCCCTGTGTAACTTCAATGTGAACCAGTGGCAGCTCATACGTGACACCTGCCGTTTGCTGAGGCCCTTTGAGGAAGCCACATTATTTGTGAGTCACCTGGATTACGCCATGAACGACGTAATTCTACTCCTACATTTCCTACAACAAATGATTGAAACCATGGGTTATGGAGGGTTATGAGGAAGTTGAGACAGAGGACCTAGACACACCGTGGCAGTATGCAGTGGAGATGGAGGCAGGTAGTCCTTCCGAGTCACTGGCGCAAATGGCACGATGCATGCTCAGTTGCTTGCGTAGTGACCCCCGAATTGTCAAAATTCGTCAGCGGGATGACTTCTGGATCTCCACCTTATTAGACCCTCGCTACCGTCCCAAGATGGGGGCCTTTTTAACACCCACTGAGAGGGAGGACAAACTGACCTACTACAGAGACATTCTACGTAGTCAGTTGGCTGATGCCTATCGGCCACATGGTCCATCCACTCTCAGGTCTGACTCGGGGGGCCCTCTGCGCTCACCTTCCACTGCCATGGCTGCTGGGGAGGGGAGGGGTGGAAGGAGCAGTACCAGCTCAATCAGCCGCAGCCTGAGTCTACAGTCGCTGATGAGTAGCTTTCTTCACCCGCATAGTGAAGCAACTCATCAGCAGCAGGTAGACATGGAGCAGGTGGTGGCATACCTTGACATGGACATGCCAACAACCATTGAATATCTGCTGGACTTATGGACAGCCAAACTTGATTTATGGCCACAACTAGCAGAGTTTGCCCTGGAAAAGCTGTCCTGCCCGGCCAGTAGTGTGCCATCAGAGCGGGTGTTTAGTGCGGCCAGGGCCATAGTCACCCCAAGGCGAACTCGTCTGTCCACCAAAAATGTGGAGAGACTGACGTTTGTCAAGATGAAACAGGGATGGATCAGACAGGATTTCCAGCCACCAATGCCAGATGCCTCAGAGTAGATTGACCAAGCTGCTACACCAACATTTCCCAATTATGGTTGGTTATGAAACCCTCTTGGGTTATCAATTAGGGTTATGGAACCCTCTTTGGTACTGCAATTGCCTGCTCCTGGCTCATTCTGTGTCTTTGAGGAACTACTTGCCTCACTGATGCTTCTGGCCTTGGGCCTTTAATTTTTGGATGTTTAGCAGTAGCTAAATACACGCTTAATGCAAATTTCAACATTCATCTTTAAATGTAAGGGGTTGGTTAGGAAACCCTCTTGGGTACTGTGATTGCCTGCTCCTGGCTCATCCTGTGTCTTTTAGGAACTACTTGCCTCACTGATGCTTCTGGCCTTGGGCCTTTAATTTTTGGATGTTTAGCAGTAGCTAAAAATATGCTTAATGCAAATGTCAACATTGATCTTTAAATGTAAGGGGTTATGAAACCCTCTTGGGTACTGCGAATGCCTGCTCCATACTCATTCTGTGTCTTTCAGGAACTACTTGCCTCCCTGCCCTCAGGCCTTGGGCCTTCAATTTTTGGATGTTTAGCAGTAGCTAAATACATGCTTAATGCAAATTTCAACATTGACTTTTAAATGTAAGGGGTTGATTATGAAACCCTCTTGGGTACTGCGAATGACTGCTCCTGACTCATTCTGTGTCTTTCAGGAAATAATTGCCTCCCTGATGCCTCAGGCCTTGGGCCTTACATTTTTGAAAGTTTAGCAGTAGCTAATACATGCTTAATGCTAATTTCAACAATGATCTTTAAATTCTCGGCGCTCTGCTAGGGCCTTCTCCTACCCCGCCGGGGCCGATCCGAGGACCTCACTAAACCATCCAATCGGTAGTAGAGACACAGTAAAGGGCAGGGACTTAATGAACCCGAGCTTATGACCGGCGCTTAGCTTTGATTCTTCTTTCCTGGCAAATAATTGTAATCCCTGATGCCTATCGCGAAGGGGGTTCAGTGGGTTACCCGCACCTGTTGGTGAAAGATAGACACATGCTGGTCCGTTCAGTGTAGCGTGCGTGCAGCCCCGGACATCTGAAGGCATAACACACCTGTTATTGCTCGATCTCACGAGTGATCGTGCAATGAAAGGGGTTATTAAAGCCTCTTGGGTACTGCTGATGCCTACTCCTGACTGCTCCTGTGTCTTTCAGGAAGTACTTGACTTCCTGATGCTTCTGGGCTTGGGCCTTTCATTTTAGGATTTTTGAAATACATACATACATGCTTAATTAAAATTTCAACATTTATGGTGCAATGTATGGGGTTATTAAACACTCTTGGGTAGTGTTTTTTTCAAATTTTCTGATAATTATCACAGTAATAATCTTGAATTTTCCTCAATAATAACCATTACACCATTGAACGATTGTTGCAAATGATTTTTTAAATAAAATTAAAAAAAAAAATATGCAGAGGGATGAACTCTGCTTCTTTATTTCATAAAAAATTCTTTTATAGAAGAATGTCTTTTGGTGGTCCACCATCCTGCATTATAGAGTCTTCTGGACTCTTGGATATGCGCTTGTTCTTAAACAAAGGTACAAAAACCAAAAATGGCCGGTCAGGGCTATGGAGAAGTTGCGCCTACATCTTACGGCCACATGAGCCCTGTGGGTGCTTGTGAGATTAGGTCCTTTGTACCCACACGGCTGGGTCCGGGACACAAATTTTGATTTAAATTTCAAATAAAAAAATCACACATTTCGATGGTCTCCTCATGCTGCAGCCAACTCCAGGCTGCGTCATTCTGGTAATATATAGAGAGCACTCGCTGTCCTAAATTTTCGTTAAAATTTTTCGTCAAAAATGTTTGTCTTTTTTATTAGGGATTGTGAAGCTTTGATGTGTACTCATGCAACAGCCAACTCCAGCCTGTGTCATTCAGGCAATATATGGTTTACTGATGGCGCTGCTGGGCCTGGGTCTGGGAATTTCAAATTTTCTCATAGGTAGCACCCGCTATCCATAAGTCTTCTTCATAAATTTTTACAATTGTGTTTTTTTGGAGGGATTTTGAAGCCCTAGTGTGTACTCATGCAACAGCCAACTCCAGGGTGTGTCATTCATGCAACATATAGGTAGCACCCGCTGTCCTAAATATTCTTAAAATAATTTAAAAAACGGTTGTTTTTTCTTAGGGATTCTGAAGCCCTGGTGTGTACTCAATGCTGCGTCCTGCTACACTCTGTCAGCCCGCTGGTCCTGCGACAGTGTGCTACTCCGCCTCCACATCCTCCTCTGTGTCTTAAGCCTCCACTGCCCGGACAAGTCTCAGTGGCCCTTCCATGTGTGCCGGTCACGGCGGTGTCACGCTGTTCTTCACATGGTTTGCCTTGGCGAGAAGTCTTGGAAACAATAGCCGGTCAGGGCAATGGAGACGTTTCGCCTAAATCTCTCGGCCACATGAGCCCTGTGTGGGCTTGTTGGATTTAATCCTTCGTACCCACACGCTGGGGTCCGGGACACGCAAAGGTTGTTTTAAATTTCAAATACAAAAATGATGGCGCTGCTGGGCCTGGGTCTGTTAATTTCAAATTTTCTCATGGGTAGCACCCGGTATCCAAAATCTTTTTCAAAAATTTCTAAAGTGTTGGTGTTTTTTTGGGGGGGGATTGTGAAGCCCTGGTGTGAACTCGTGCATCAGCCAACTCCAGGCTGTTTCATTCAGGCAATATATGGGTTACTGATGCCGCTGTGGGGCCTGGGTCTGTTAATTTCAAATTTTCTCATAGGTAGCACCCGCTATCCAAAATCTTTTTCAAAAATTTCTAAAATTATGTTTTTTTTTTGAGGGATTGTGAAGCCCTGGTGTGTACTCGTGCATCAGCCAACTCCAGGCTGTATTATTCAGGCAATATATGGGTTACTGATGCCGCTGTGGGGCCTGGGTCTGGTCATTTCAAATTTTCTCATAGGTAGCACCCGCTATCCAAAATCTTTTTCAAAAATTTCTAACATTGTGTTTTTTTTTGGGAGGGATTGTGAAGCCCTGCTGTGTACTCGTGCACCAGCCAACTCCAGGCTGTGTCATTCAGGCAATATATGGATTACTGATGCCGCTGTGGGGCCTGGGTCTGGTAGTTTCAAATTTTCTCATAGGTAGCACCCGCTATCCAAAATCTTCGGTTTAAATTTCTTAATTCATCTTTTAATCTTAGGGATTGTAAAGGCCTAGTGCCTACTCATGCTGCTGGCAACTCCGGGCTGTGCCATTCATCCACTATATGGTCTCCTCATGCTGCCAACACCTCCACACTGTGTCATTCAGCCACTATATGGTGTCCTCATGCTTCAGCATCATCCAAGCTGTGTCATTCAGCCACTATATGGTGTCCTCATGCTGACATGTCCATGCTGTGTCATTCAGCCACTATATGGTGTCCTCATGGTGCCAACATGTCCATGCTGTGTCATTAAGCCACTATATGGTCTCCTTATGCTGACAACACCTCCATACTGTGTCATTCAGCCACTATATGGTGTCCTCATGCTTTAGCTTCATCCAAGCTGTGTCATTCAGCCACTATATGGTGTCCTCATGCTGCCAACACCTCCACACTGTGTCATTCAGCCACTATATGGTGTCCTCATGCTTTAGCTTCATCCAAGCTGTGTCATTCAGCCACTATATGGTGTCCTCATGCTGCCAACACCTCCATGCTGTGTCATTCAGCCACTATATGTGTCCTCATGCTTCAGCCTCATCCAAGCTGTCATTCAGCCGCTATATGGTGTCCTCATGCTGACAACATGTCCATGCTGTGTCATTCAGCCACTATATGGTGTCCTCATGCTGACAACATGTCCATGCTGTGTCATTCAGCCACTATATGGTGTCCTCATGCTGACAACATGTCCATGCTGTGTCATTCTGCCACTATATGGTGTCCTCATGCTTTAGCTTCATCCAAGCTGTGTCATTCAGCCACTATATGGTGTCCTCATGCAGCCAACACCTCCACACTGTGTCATTCTGCCACTATATGGTGTCCTCATGCTTTAGCTTCATCCAAGCTGTGTCATTCAGCCACTATATGGTGTCCTCATGCTGCCAACACCTCCATGATGTGTCATTCAGCCACTATATGTGTCCTCATGCTTCAGCCTCATCCAAGCTGTCATTCAGCCACTATATGGTGTCCTCATGCTGACAACATGTCCATGCTGTGTCATTCTGCCACTATATGGTGTCCTCATGCTTTAGCTTCATCCAAGCTGTGTCATTCAGCCACTATATGGTGTCCTCATGCAGCCAACACCTCCACACTGTGTCATTCTGCCACTATATGGTGTCCTCATGCTTTAGCTTCATCCAAGCTGTGTCATTCAGCCACTATATGGTGTCCTCATGCTGCCAACACCTCCATGATGTGTCATTCAGCCACTATATGTGTCCTCATGCTTCAGCCTCATCCAAGCTGTCATTCAGCCACTATATGGTGTCCTCATGCTGACAACATGTCCATGCTGTGTCATTCAGCCACTATATGGTGTCCTCATGCTGCCAACATGTCCATGCTGTGTCATTAAGCCACTATATGGTCTCCTCATGCTGACAACACCTCCATGCTGTGTCATTCTGCCACTATGTGGTGTCCTCATGCTTCAGCTTCATCCAAGCTGTGTCATTCAGCCACTATATGGTGCCCTCATGCTGCCAACACCTCCACACTGTGCCATTCAGCCACTATATGGTGTCCTCATGCTGCCAACACCTCCATTCTGTGTCATTCAGCCACTATATGGTGTCCTCATGCTTCAGCCTCATCCAAGCTGTGTCATTCAGCCACTATATGGTGTCCTCATGCTGCCAACACCTCCACGCTGTCATTCAGTCACTATATGGTCTCCTGACACTGATGCCACCACCAGGCTCTGTAATTGTGCTGCTGTGCGGCAGTGATTCTAAAAGCGAGGCTGGTAATCTGCATGTTATTCTGAATATTAAATTATTTCACTAACCCAGCACACTCCATATGCATTTTAGAACACATCAAAGTGTTCTATACCCCTATAGAGGCTGTATGTAGGCTAGAAATAGCATTTTTTAATAAAGATTTGCCGCGAAAAAATTCGGATCAAAACTAACTTTTCCGGAAAATTCGGCAAATCGGCCGAATCAAATTTTTGAAAAGTTCGCTCATCTCTAATGTCTAGTATACATTTTCATAAAATGTGGTCATGCCTTGTGATGCTGGGGGAGCTCGGGGTGTCAGTGCGTTGTGAAGTGCATATATTAGATGCTGGGCAGCCCCTCTGATGGAATAGTATGGGTGTCACTGATAGGCTGTAAGCCAGCATGGTGCACTACACGCTATCATGTAACTGGCACCCTGTATATGTATTATCTATGTGCAACTATAATACCAAGCAGCTACCCTCCTCATGAACAGCAAATTTGTGAGTGGTTGTACATCAGTGTTATGCATCTCTCCCATAGAGTATAGTGGCTTTTCTGCAACATGGTGGGAATAGGTGTTTAACCGTCCCTTTTACCAGTAACCAATCTGTGGCCTCTTTTCTGTGAATTTATGGTCCAAACTTAGACATGTAGTCTAAAATGCATCAGATTGATTAAAGGTTTATTGAGCTTATTAGTAAATCAGGCATAAAGATATCTATGGTTATGTTGAATGTGTTAACTCAACACAGCAATGTATTGTGTTGGGATTTTCTAACACACCAAATATTATTCTTATATCATTATTATTATTGTTATTATTATTTTTATTATTAATTATTTCTTTATTTTTATAGTTCACTTGGTTCCAGTGAGGAGTAATGTTAAAATTAACTAATTGTGCAATACAATAGGATAACTTATAACAACTTCAGGCGTCCAGTACAACATACACCAAGGACCAAGATGATGCCGGCTACATCTGTTTCTAAAGACTATGTAGTTTTTAGAACAGGTCAACTATATGTTGGCTAACTACAAACCAGAATCATGCACTGAAATGTTGGTTCAAATTTTGGCACATTTAGCCCACACCCCTTTGGAAAGCCTTCTGCGAAATTGTGCACGGACAATCCGCTGCTGCAGAGTCCCATTGATTTCAATAGGATTCTATTGCACTGTTTACAAGGCAGAATTTAGATTCTGGAAATTTAGCTTCTGGCATCAGCAGAAAGAACAGTCATGCCTATACAAGGAAATGCATTGCCATCTATGACAGCATCATAGACGGCACATTTCTGAGCGGTCCTAGCGCTGGCATGTTCTGCCGGCACTTCGCTGTCAGTGGAACGTCCGCACGGAAATCTTAAATGGGGACATTCCACCGTGTGAACATAACCTCAAACTCATAATAAATGTGGTGCAAGTCATGTCAGACAGTCTTTTTTGTGTGTGTGTGTGTGAATTAATTGCACCAGAATTGTGACGCATTTAAAATGGTAAATCTGGGCGAATGTGTTTAGAAATGATATGCTACCCCCTTATGTTTCATAAATTCGTTGTGATCAATTGATAAGGGGTTTGTTTAGGTAGGTGTGTATGTGTGTGTGGGATGGATGGGGATAGGGGGACTGGTTGGCAATTGGTCCTGGTTGCTGGGTATCTGGGGTATGTCAAAAAAGTCAGTCATGCTGACAAGGTGTTTAGATACAGGACTAACATACCAAACTGAATCCTTACCCTGGGTAAAGAAAAGCTGGGTGTGTGCACAGCGAGCCTTTAGTGCATAGCGCAGTCAGATTCATAGATATCTCTGGAAAAATAGAGTTCTCATCCCTTGCCATAAAACGGTACTTTATGAACTTATAGAATTGTTGTAATTATTTTAATAAGCGCTATTGAATATTATGTGATTAAAAAAAGACATGAAGATACATAAATGCTTACTATATAATCGTAATCTATTTATACTATTGAGAATTGCTTGATAATGTTTAATTTTTTTTCCAATGAGATTATTACTTTCAAAGCATTCTGCAACATTTCTTATACACACAGAATTTGACAACACTTTCCTTGGAAAATCTATTAATGACCAATGTGGCCCAATATTTAGCATTTGTTTTAAAGAAGAGCGTTATTAACAGCAAATACTGCAAAGTATGTGATATGGTATTTCACAGGGCTCTGAGAGGCTGGTGCTGAATGAGTTAAATAATAAAATGACTCTTTAGTGATAAGAGCTTTTACAGACCATAGAGTGAAGGGGAGAAAAAAATACTAAGTGGTCATGTGGCTAGTGCCATTCATCTTAGAAGTGACTGACTATCTGTCAAAAGTGGCAAGAGTCCCTGTTAACAGCCCTGACCTGTGCTGTAATAAAGGGAAAGAGCAAGACAAAGTGTCCATTATCCAGCAGTTGGGAGCAGAAAATTGGTGTAGTTTGCCTCAATCTTCCCACAAGTTAAGATTTTAGATAGGTGGGGATCAGCGAGAAGCAATTTTATCCTATGATCATTTTTGTCAGATCACATCAAACTAAGGGCATAGTTACATTGAAGATTTCAATTAAGATGTTCGAATCACAGTGACCAGTATAAAGAAAGCGCATCTGTGTCTTTATTGTATTGACATCTGTACATTCTTGAAGTATACATGATTATACTGGTTTCTGGCAAGCAGGCTATGTAAAATACTGGAACTTCCACTAGGTTCTACTAGCGTATTAGCCTTTACACTCACCAATGCCAGGATTGAAAACCATAGCAAATGCCGCTGACTAATGTGGTCAATAAATTAATCAGGAATCTGACAAAAATTACCTATAAATAGAAAATCCCTTAGGCTCTGCTCATACTGATGTCATGAGTTCTGTATTTACAGGGTACATTATACATTAAAGGGGTATTCCGGGCAAGAACATTTTATCCCTTATCCAAAGGATAGGGGATAAGATGTCTGATCGCGGGGGGTCTGCTTCTGAGACCCCCCGCGATTTCCCTGCAGCACCCGCATTCTGTGCGGGTGCTGAATCTCCAGTTTCGGAAACCTCCGGGTTTCCGAGACTGGGGACGTGACGTCACGCAACGCCCTCTCCATTCATGTCTATTGGACATGAATGGAGAGGGTGTTGCGTGACATCACGTCCCCAGTCTCGGAAACCCGGAGGTCTCCAAAACTGGATCATAATGAGCACGTGTTCTCTAGTCAGCACTTGACCCCCTTAAAGAGTCTTGAAATATTGCCTAGGATTATCAGTCAAACCCGGACCTTTTCCAAAAGTAAAAGGAACCGTATGTAAAGATAGCCGTTTTGGGTTTCCACCCCTTTACCAGTACAGAACAAGGTTGCTGCATATGTAAGTGAAATACTTTTGATGTAGGTCTAAGGGTGTGTTCACACTGCAGAATTTCTGCGCTTGGAATTGTGCACTGGAATTCTGCAGTGTAAAACCTTGTATTGGTGTGAAAGGGTCTTCCGCGGACCTGTTCACACTGTAGAATTTCAACAGGGGAGAATTCCACCACTGAAACTGATACACCGAAAGAACGAACATGTTCATTCATTACGAACACACTGCATTGCCGTCAATGGTAACGGCACAGATCAGCGCGATCCTACCATCGAAGGATTTTGGTAGTGGAAGCAAAATGGAATATCTGCTTGCAGAATTCTGCGAGATGAGGGTCCGTAGTGTAAACATACCCTTAGGGGGAAATGTGCCTCCTTGGGGACACCTTTAAGCTAGCAGAAGGAAAATAACTTATTCTTTAGTGCCAACTACTGCAGGTAGCTTCTCTAGAGTCAATGCTCTACCCCTCAATGCTTAAAGGGGTACTCCAGCGCTTAGACATCTTATCCCCTATCCAAAGGATAGGGGATAAGATGCCTGATCGCGGGGGTCCCGCCGCTGGGGCCCCCTGTGATCTTGCACGCAGCACCCCAGTTAAAATCAGTCCCTGGAGCATGTTCGCTCCGGGTCTGATTACCGGCAACCACGGGCCCGGCGGCGTGTGACGTCACGCCTCCGCCCTAGTGTAAGATGTCTAAGAAAGCCAATACAAAAGACAGAAAATATTCAGTTTTTACATCGATCCTCACAACATGCTTCAGATATTGCTCGGAAAGATACTGGAAACCAGTGATCGGTTCTCAACGAGAGAAAAGATCCAGGAAACATCAGGTCATTTTTTTAGGCAGCTTTCTAAATGAATCTTTTTGGTAGTTTGCGAGTGACATTTTCTATCCATGAAGCCGTAATTGAAGCTGATGCCACTGGTAAAATGTAGAGTTGTCAGGAAAAGTCTGGCTCCAGGAGAAAGATGGCAGGTGGCGGCAGACATCAGTTTATACATTTGGAGAGGAATAAACTGGACAACATGTTTATGAGAAGAATTTTTTTTTTCCAATTATTTCTGCTGAAATGGAACATTCCATAAAAAAAAAGAAAGGATATTGTTTTTTATGCAGCAATTGTAACATTTATAAAGGTTGTGTGCATGTTTACATGTGAGCCCAGTAATTTGTATACATATTACACAGAACAGAAGATGAGCCTAAGCTGCTATTTACCTGTAGTATCCCTTAGCCAACAACTCTACAGACACCATTGTATTGCCAGATGAACTGTTCCGCCTGGCACTGTGGGACTGCACCTCGCATTGTTGGGGGACATTATCACTGTCACTGTGAGGCCAAGTTCGCACATCGGAAATTCTGCCTATCTGCAAGACTTCTGCATCTGCATAGATTTTCAGCAGAATTCCACAGTTATAGTACATTTGCTGAATCAGTGCGGAATTTGTGCAGAAATGTATGCGGAATTTCCACACGTATTCCGCAGCTCACTAAATATATAGACTTTTTAAAATTGAACAGTCAAAGTTTGTGCGGATTCTGCATGGAATCTGCATGCATTCCGAATGCATTTTGACAATTTTGGCAAATATGGCAGAAATCAAGCCCCATTGACTTCAATCAGAATCCACAGCCAAAGTCTGGAAAAACCTGGAAAGACCAGACTTATATTTTTCCGGACCGTGGAAATTCTGTTGTGTGAACTACATTGGGGAATCCCATTAAAGTTAATGAGCAATTAATTTCCTGGGAATTTACTGCAGAATTTTCATGCAGAATTCTGTGCAGAAATCCTGCCGTGTGAACATGGCCTCAGGAGATTGAGTGTAATGGTGTTTTCCAACCAGGTTGCCTTTGGATGCTGCAAAACTACAACTCTCCACATGCCTGGACAGCCAAAGGCTGTCCAGACATGCTGAAAATTGAAGTTTTGCAACAGCTGGAGGCACCCTGGTTAAGAAACACCAGACTAGAAACTGAAGAGGCATGTCAGTAGGTAGACTGGGGTAACACTAAGGCTGGGTTCACAAATATCTGGCGTCTGGTATAGTTTCCCTTCAACTTGCACTAGAGAGAAACTAATGCTAGAACTCATTCCATTCATTTGAATGGGACAGTTCACAATCATCCAGCATCCCAATTTTGACATCGGTTGGTTGGACACGCCGGTAAACACTGGACCAGAAACAATGGATGCTGGATGCCAAACAACTGATGACAACTGATGCACGTTAAAGAGAAAAATGCAAGCGTGGAAATTTGTTAAGTCCCATTTTAATGGTATAAAATCAGCAAGACAGGTCAGTTAACAAAGATGATGACGCGTTCAGGCGTGAACCGCCCTTAGTGATATAACAATACAAGTGAACATCTCCAACTTATATGGGGGGAATGATCCTGAGGAGGTGGGGCACACCTGTGCCAAACCATTTAACCCTTGAAAATTGAAAACACCAATATGAATAAATGAATGTATATGTCCTTTTTCCTTATATCTATTTTGACATGCATATATTGTGATTTTTGATTCCCATGTCCTGATGTTCATTTTTTATTTTTATTTTTTGTGTTCCTCTCTATTATATATCATCATTATGAGTTTGTGTCTGGTTTATATCTTACCATATATGTATTTTATCTTCATGCTATATAGCCTAACACTCTCTCTTTGATGATATGATTCTTTCTCCTTTTTACATTTATTCATATTGGTGTTTTCAATTTTTGGTATGTCAAGGGTTAAATGGTCCGGCACAGGTCCTCCCCCACCTCCTCCAGATCACTCCCCACATATGAGTTGACGATGTTGTCTTGTAATGTTATATGACTAATGGCGGTTCACGCCTGAAACGTGTCATCATTTTTGCTCACTGACGTGTGTTGCTGATTTTATACCATTAAAACGGGACTCTGCAAATTTCCACGCTGGCATTTTTCTCTTTGTCTTGGATGTTGGTATTGCCACGCAACGGGACTCTACATTGGTGAGCTGATCAGTTGCGGCATCGGTTGTGTCGAGATTTAGGCTGAGTTCACCTATGCCGGATGCCAGACGTATGTGGACCTAGCCTTACAAAGCCAGAGTAAAGCCACAAGGATATTGAATCTTCTGTAGCTTTCCGTTTCTATGTTCACATAGAGCTGCTTCAGGGGCAAATCAGCTAATAGTAGAGAGTTACATTATAATAATACATTTTGCTCATGATGGAGCTATAGATATGTTTACAAACTGACTGGTAGAATTTTTTTATTACATATATATATATATATATATATATATATATGATGCAAAAAGAAACAGCGATCGACAACTACCGTGATTCGGCACAGATGTTCTCAGCGTTACCGCTTTAACAACTGCAGCAGTCCCTCAGAACCTGTTGTCCGAGGTTCCTCAGCGTCCCGCTGATTGAAGCCTGCCTTTGCACCGAATACTGAATAAAGCTTCCACTCATCATTTCTCCTTAACAGTGAGTGCTCCCTCCATTCCTTTTACCTTTGCAGTATTGAATATATATATATATATATATATATATATATATATATATATTAGGGATCGGCCGATATAGAATTTTTTAGGGGCGATACCGATAATCTGTGGCCTTTCAGGCCGACAGCCGATAATTTATACCAATATTCCAGTATAAGTTATCAACTATTTCTCCAACGCATCCCCCCCCCACCCCCCCCCCACCCCCCCCCCCCCCCCGGCCCTCAAGAAGCGGCTGCAGAAGATCATTGATTTAAAGCGGGCACTTTAAATCAATGAACTGCAGCGGCTTTTGCGGGGCCAGAGACCGCCGTCGCCACCCGCTTCTCTCCCCCTGCCTGACCTGGGGTCCTCCTGAGTCCAACCCCCGCTATCCTCTGGCCAGAGACCACCGCCACCCGCTTCTCTCCCCCTGCTGGTCCTTAGTCCAACCACCGCCACTGCCCCATTGACTCCCCCATCCCCGGCTTTATAATTACCTGTTACCAGGGCCCGGGGTCCATGCTACTTCTGGCTCCGCAGGACGTCGCAGGAGCCAGAAGTAGCGCAGACCCCGGGAACAGGTAATTATGAAACCGGGGATGGGGGAGGCAATGGGGCAGCGGCGGTCTCTGGCCGGGCCAGTGGGGTGTGGTGGGGGATGCGGGGGAGGGGGGGCCGTGCAGTGCGGTGGGGGGGGGGGCGGTGCGTTGGGGGGTGCGGGGGGGGTGGATCATTATCGGATTATCGGCAAGGTAATTGCTGATACCGATAACGTCCAAAATCATGAATATTGGCCGATAATATCAGCCAAAACGATAATCGGTCGATCCTTAGCCATTTTTTGCTTTTGGAGCATTTTCTCAGCTGTTTACAGCTCAAAATGAAACTTTTAAAAAACAATGTGTGAACATAGCCTATAAGATTATATCCACATGGGATATTTTTCCACTGTCTTTTGTACCAGAAACAGCTGTTATTTGGTCATTTTTACAACTCTAAGGACAAAAAATGGCTGTCTTTTTCACACATTGGCACACATTGGCCCTGAATTACTAAGAGTGGAATGTAGTTTTCTTTGCAGGTTTTATGTTCCCTGACAGGTATTTTTCCATGGTATTTATTCCTTAAGTTTTGCACTTTTCCCTAAGTTTTTTTCTTTTTACAACTGCTCTGAGCTGTCTGGTTTTCCACAGCTCAAATCCAGCACGTTTTATGTGGGAACATTAGTAAATTTGTTGGGCCATGCCCATTTTATCTGGCAGTCACACGCTACTTTCGGGTTTATTGAGTAAAGTGAAGAGTAAGTAGGGTTTTTGGGATTTTTTGCCCCAAATTCTGGTGCACGTAGTGTGTGACACAAAAAAACCTACAAAATCTACTCAGAAAAGCTTTAGTAAATGAGGCCCATTGTATTATTAAACAGCTTTTTTTCTTTCTTATGGATAAGGGGTAACTTTGGATGTTGGGAATATCCTATTTAAAGGGATACTCAGTTGATTTAAAAAATATGTTTTCCAGCAGAGTACTCCTTTAAAGCAGAAAGTTAAACAGATTTGTAAATTAGAAAAAATTGGGGTATGTGCAGCTCACAAAATAAATTAGTCGAGGCTATATGGAAAGTATTTACACCAAAAAATACCAATATAAAATTATGTATAAACGGAGAAAAGGGGTACCAAATGCCTCTAGACTAATACCATAAATGGTACATGATGATATAAATTACAGAAAAAATAAAGTCGGACTGTGCTTCACTTTAAATTCTGTACAAAATTTAATATAAAATAATTACAAATGAGATATAAAATAAAATATAAATAATATAAATCAAATACATAAATATCTCCTTCCACAGGACCCTTGTGGGGAGGTAATAGTATTATAATAAAATGGATATTTTAAAATCCGCATGTATGGTATATTCTTCCGCTACTCCAATTTTGTGCAAACCGGCATAATTCACTTTTTATAAAGTGCACTCTGTAATCGTAAAGTTTGAAACAGTTCATAAAATGGTATAGTTACCAACTCCCATAGATGATGTGATTTTTTGGCTCTCGGACATCCAGCCAAAAAATCACATCATCTATGGGAGTTGGTAACTATACCATTTTATGAACTGTTTCAAACTTTACGATTACGGAGTGCACTTTATAAAAAGTGAATTATGCCGGTTTGCACAAAATTGGAGTAGCGGAAGAATATACCATACTTGCGGATTTTAAAATATCCATTTTATTATAATACTATTACCTCCCCACAAGGGCCCTGTGAAGGAGATATTTATGTATTTGATTCATATTATTTATATTTTATTTTATGTCTCATTTGTAATTATTTTATATTAAATTTTGTACATCATTTAAAGTGAAGCACAGTCCGACTTTATTTTTTCTGTAACTTATATCATCATGTACCATTTATGGTATTAGTCTAGAGGCATTTGGTACCCCTTTTCTCCCTTTATAGATTTGTAAATTACTTCTATTTAAAAATCTTAATCCTTCCAGTACTTATCAGCTGCTGTATACTACCGAGGAAGTTATTTTATTTTTGAATTTCCTTCCTGTCTGACCACAGCGCTCTCTGCTGACACCTCTGTCCATGTCAAGAACTGTCCAGAGCATAATAGGTTTGCAATGGGGATTTTCTCCTGCTCTGGACAGAGGTGTCAGCAAAGAGCACCGTGGTCAGACTGTAAAGGACTACACAACTTTCTCTAAAGCATACAGCAGCTAATAAGTACTGGAAGGATTAAGATTTTTTTATAGAAGTAATTTACAAATTTAATAGATAAGAAGAGGTAGTTCGGCACAGTTTGTGATCCCTAGTTAGTAAGCACTATAGCGGCATGCACATAAGAAGTAGGTGGTGCTCAGACCAAAAGGAAGATAAATCCATATATATTTTTTGCAGATGTGTAGAAATAAGTTGGTCACTCACCAGTCTTCTTGTTTCAGCAAATTTCTTTATTTAAGCACATACTCACAACCGTGTTGCCCAGGGAGAAGACATAGATGGTAACGAGCGGGGGGGGGGGGGGGGGGGGGGCACAATGCTGTTTCGCACTAAATAAGTGCCAGTTGAAGCACTTATTTAGTGTAAAACAGCGTTGTCGCCTCTCAGTGGTGCTTTCCCTGCTCGTTACCATCTATGTCTTCTCCCTGGGCAACACGGTTGTGAGTATGTGCTTAAATAAAGAAATTTGCTGAAACAAGAAGACCGGTGAGTGGCCGACTTATTTCTACACATCTGCAAAAACAATAATTTACAAATTTGTTTAATGTTCTGGCACCAGATGATTTAAAAAAAATTTTTTTCCAGTGGAGTACCCCTTTAATTACCCATTTTTATATCTAATCTGTAACCTGGTGTCCAACATTAAGGTAAAATATATTATTTTTAATTTTACAATTTTTATTGTTTGTCAAAGCATACAATAAACAATGAAACAAGTCGAGAGATACAATGTGAAATAGAGAACATAACAAAAAATCTTGTACAGAATCTGCCCTCACAGGCTATTTAGCATATACTTGCAGCTGGAGACTCTGTCAGTCCCTATCAGGAGATATTCAGACCACATCAGCAATCAGTAGACGAAGTGCTTTACTGAGTCAATTCTGGTGGGTATACATTCACCAAACGACATCTCTGACATATAAGCTAGTTTACCGTATTTTTCGCCCCCTATAGGACGCACCGGCATATAAGACGCACCCAATTTTAATGGTGCAAAATCTAGAAAAAAAAGATTCTGAACCCAACAGTGATCTTCAACCTGCGGACCACCAGATGTTGTAAAACTACAACTCCCAGCATGCCCGGACAGCCGTTGGCTGTCCGGGCATGCTGGGAGTTGTAGTTTTGCAACATCTGGAGGTCCGCAGGTTGAAGACCACTGGATAGGAGGTAGTATTCACGTGTCCCCGCAGCTCCGGACCCGTCACCACTCGTCACCGCTGCCATGGATGTCGCTCCATCCCGTGGTGTCCCCGACGCTCCAAATGTCTTCTTCCCCGGGATCCACGCTCTCCGTCGCCATCATCACGTCGCCGTCATCACATCGCTACGCACGCCACTCCTATTGGATGATGGGACGGCGTGCGCGACGACGTGATGACGTTGAAGGAGAGCGCCGGCCATGAAGGGGATCCCGGCACGGAGCAGACACCGAGGAGGCAGGTAAGGTCCCTCCCGGTGTACTGTAAGCTGTTCGGGACGCCGCGATTTCACCGCGGCAGTCCCTAACAGCCCAACTGAGCAGCCGGGTTAGTGTCACTTTCCCTTTAGACGCGGTGGTCAGCTTTGATCGCTGTGTCTGAAGTATTAATACAGGGCATCACCGCCATCAGTGATGTCCTGTATTAGCCGCGGGTCCCGGCCGTTGATGGCCGTATGGACCGCCACGATAGGTGTGTGTATTCGCCGTATAAGACACACCAACTTCCCCCCCCCCCCCCAGTTTTGGGGAAGAAAAAGTGCATCTTATACGGCGGAAAAATATGGTAATTCCTTCTACCATTTTTTTTTTTAATCCACTTCTAGCAGTGACTATTCTACAACACTCAGTTCTGTTTGGATAATTAATTGACTTGTTTGTATTTGGCTACACGTTGGGTAAATCAGACCATAAATGATTTCGGCAGGTGGCACACCACCTGTAGATGCCAATTAAGTCTACATACATACCAAATCATTTATGGGAATACTCCTGGAGATTGAGAGCTTCACATCTGTTTGCAGGATTCACTGGTTAAAAAAAAAAAAATTACAGCAACTTATTAACATTTCAATTTCCCAGTCTATTAGAAAATAAACCAATAATTACAGAGCTGAATATATAGAACTGTACGTACAAACAACAGCAGTATGTCTCCGCAGCTATATCAGATATCACTGCCATTGTCGGTAACACCTAGGTATAATATCACAAATTATAAAGAACATACCACAAAGTACATATTAACCTTTATCCTTTCTAGGAACCTTGTGATTAAAACTACTACTATAATTATTTATTAATAATTCATTAGAGACTGTATGATTTAACCCTTCACAGGATTTTTCGAAAGATTTTCAAAGCCACTTTACTATTGCAAAGCAATTGTAGGCAACATCAGGAATGTTCTTTGCCAAAGGTGCAAAGTGTTTTTCTATACTAGTCCTTAAGGAATTAAGACATCTAAATGCAGCGACATAAGAAAATTATCGAAGTCATGAGCTAGACAAGACCAATGTCAGCTGTTGTCAATGTGGAACCGGCAACAACAAACAATTATGTATCTTTGGTTTAATTATATGTGCCTATTACACACCTGTACTAGAGAGGACCGGCTGCTATTTTCATTACTTGTGGTTTTCGTTATCAAAACAGCATTAGCATTATGGAGCTTGTCAAGAGTTCATCGGTAATAAAAGAAGAAAAGCAGAGTCACTGGCAGGTTTCACAAGAAATGGGTTAACTACATTTTAGCACCAATGGTACTTTAACCTTTGTAGTGAAACACAGAGTAAGGCTAGGTTCACACTGCAGAATTTATAGGCATAATTTCTGCCGGACATCGAGCCGGTGTTGCTAGGACCGAGCAGACTATATTGCTGCCCCCCCATAGACTGCAATGCATTTCTGGGTGGATCTTTTGGGAGATCTGCTCAGAAATGCATTGCCATCTATGGGGACAGCAATGTTGTCCACGCTGTCCTAGCACCGCCGGCTCGATCTCTGGCAGAAATTCTGCCCAGAGATTCCGCAGTGTGAACCTAGCCTAAGGGTCTATTCACAAGGCAGAATTTCTGCTTGCGGATCTAGCCCGCGACACTAGGACCGTGCGGATTACATTGTTGTTCCCATAGATGGCAATGCATTTCTGAGCAGATCTCCTAAAAGATCCACCCAGAAATGCATTGCAGTCTATGGGGGCAGCAATGCAGTCTGCTCGGTCCTAGCGCCACCGGCTCGATCTCCGGCAGAAATTCTGCCCAGAAATTCTGCAGTGTGAACCTAGCCTTAAATTAAAGCCCATAGACTTCTATAGAATTCCGCACTCCCATTAAGGCTAGGTTCACTCTGTGGAATTTCTGAGCAGAATTTCTGCCGGAGATCGAGCTGGCGGCACTAGGACTGCACGGACTACATTGCCCTCCCCATAGATGGCAATGCATTTCTGAGCAGATCTCCCAAAAGATCCACCCAGAAATGCATTGCAGTCTATGGGGACAGCAATGCAGTCTGCTCGGTCCTAGCGCCGCCGGCTCGATCTCAGGCAGAAATTCTGCCCAGAAATTCCACAGTGTGAACCCAGCCTAACACATCTGAATTTCCGCTTGCAGAATTCCGCTAACGGAATTCCGCAAGTGGAAATTCAGAAGTGTGAATGGGAGTGCAGAATCCCATAGAAGTCTATGGGCTTTAATTTGAGGCAGAATTCCGCAAGCGGAAATTCTGCCATGTGAATAGACTTAAGGGTTCATTCCCACTTGTGCTCCCCATTATGTTTTATGGAGATGTAAGTAATTGATCCAGCATCATATTGATGATTGCAAATGCTCTGTTTGTCATTATTGTCCTATTGTTTCTGTTGGAGTTTACTGCTGTGATATTTTTGCTTAATTTTTTATTTGTTTGGTTTTACTTTTTACTATGTTTAACTATGTGCGCACACACACACCATTTTATGAGGCTCATTTTATGCCCTAAAACACTGCCATTTTACAGGCAAAAAAACTCATGCATACTTTTATAACCCCCTTTTTAAAACTTTTTCATTTTTTTGCCATTTTCTTAGTTACAGCAAAAGCTATAGCACAATGAGACTTTTTAGGGACATTTAGGGGGAGATTTATCAAAAACTGTGCAGAGGAAGAGTGGTGCAGTTGCCCTTGGCAAATAAAGTGATTAAGTACAATATAGTCTCATTGTTAAAGTGCCATATGCATAAAGTGCTATAAGTCAGAGTCTAGCATAACAGTGCAGCAAGATAGTACATGACAACATTTGTCAAATGTTCCTGCACCTCCATGTGTTTCTGTGGTTAGGTTTATTCAGCTATCACTAGTCCAGCACTGCCTGCTCTCCACTGGCTGGTGAAACAGTTTTTTTCATACAAAAGCTATTTCTTCTTTATAATTTGAAACACCAATCCTGTGGCAACTCCTAAAAGGGCAAATTTTTGGAACACTTGAAAAAAACACTAACAAAAAAAGGATATTTTATTTTCAAGCATACAAAACCTGCTAGAGTAGTGTGTTTTTAAACAAGCTGTTAGTTACCATGGGTTACTGCATGTTGTCATAAATTAAAACCACTTTAAAAGTACTTACCGTATTTTTCGCCCTATAGGACGCACCGGCGTATAAGACGCACCCAATTTATAGGTGTAAAATCTAAAAAAATAAAGATTTTGAACCCAATAGTGGTCTTCAACCTGCGGACCTCCAGATGTTGCAAAACTACAACTCCCAGCATGCACGGACAGCCGTTGGCTGTCCGGGCATGCTGGGAATTGTAGTTTTGCAACATCTGGAGGTCCGCAGATTGAAGACCACTGCATAGGAGGTAATACTCATGTGTCCCCGCCGCTCCGGACCCGTCACCGCTGCCCTGGATGTCGATCCATCGCTGTCGCCGTGTCCCCGTCGCTCCGGAACGTCTCTGCTGCCGGCCGGGTATCCTCGCTCTCCGTCGCTGCCATCACGTCGTTACGCACGCCGATGCACGTACGCGACGACGTGATGACGAGGAAGGAGAGCGCCGGCCATACAGGGGATCCCTGAACGGAGAAGACACCGAGGAGGCAGGTAAGGTCCCTCCCGGTGTCCTGTAAGCACCAACCCGGCTATTCAGTCGGGCTGTTCGGGACCGCCGCGGTGAAATTGCGGCGGTCCCGAACAGCCGGGTTAGTGTCACTTTCCCTTCAGACACGGTGGTCAGCTTTGATCGCCAGGTCTGAAGGGTTAATACAGGGCATCACCACGATCGGTGATGTCCTGTATTAGCCGCGGATCCCGGCCGTTGAGGGACCGCCGCGATAGGGGGTGTATTCGCCGTATAAGACGCACCGACTTTTTCCCCCCAGTTTTGGGGAAGAAAAAGTGCGTTTTATGCGGCGAAAAATACGGTATATACATTCACAGGTAACCCTAGTAGTGTTATACAGGGCTTTAGAGCTCTTAGGCAGGGTCATTTTTATAGTCATAGAATTTAGTATCAAGCCAATTGTGGGCTATTCATAGCTGAAAATATAGATGTTTTGGCTGTCTTTTGGGGTGAATGGGCTATAGCTTTTGAAACGGTACTAAAAACAGCTTAAAATACACGTGGGAAAGAAAAAAAACAGACCAAAAAAATAAACAGCCTGAAATAGAAAAAAAAGCTGACCATTGGCATTGTGGAAGTTGATGTTTTGAAACATCTGGAGGGCCACAGTTTGAAACCACTGCAATAGTCTTACCTAAGGCAATAATTTATATATACAGTTAAAGGTGGACATAAAATCATTATGAAGTCATTTTTCTTACAATAATGTAGTTATTTTCCTGGATTTGGAGAATTACTTCTTCTAAGCGGAATCTTTTGGTAATGACAGTCTGGGATCACTATGTGAATTTGCTGATTAACCTATCTAGATAATACTTTAGCTGGAAAGGTGGTAGGTCGTGGATACTCAATGATATATATTACAGCATTTGTCACTCACAGGTAATAGTAGAGAATTTTAATATTTAAGTTGTACCCCTCAGACTAATCCAACAGACTGGTATAAATGTCATCTAAGCCTTTTAAACCAATAGAACTTTTTTTTTTTGAATTGCCCTTATATTTTCTCAGTTTTGATTGCTACTATCATTTAAGAAAATTGCTGCTATCGTTTAAGTCCAGTGGTTTCAAAGGGGAAAGGATCTGTTACTCTAGCCGAGAAAAAACACATGTCAACATGAACACGACACCGATGCCATCTTGAAAATAATATGATGGCAAAAGAACAGACAAGAAATGTTTTGCAAGAAGATTCAATTTTACTTGTTGTTCCCAAAGGCCCAAATCCCCAGACCCATAACTGAAACCTAGTATTTCAGTGAAAAGAGTATCAAAAAGGCCGAAACCGCACTTACAGCAACAGCGTTATGTCAAGACAGAATGCATGTATAATAATAGAGTATTTTCTCCCCGGTGGGTTGGCTTAAACCCTACAATTGAACCTGCTATGCTTTCCCACAATTCTTCCTACTGATTTAATGTTGTCTTATAAATGTGAAATATACCTAAAAAAAATTATATATAGTGGTGCTTAAAAGGTTGTGAAATTTTTGGAATTTTCTATATTTAAATTGCATAAATTTGAGTTGTAGAAGTATGTGAACCTTTAGGATTTACCAGTCTGATCTTCAATATTTTGTGGAAGTGTATCATGGCACAAAGGAGATTTCTGGGGACATTCGAAGAAGAGTTGTCAAAAACATCCCTTTTTTATTTTAATTCCTTTTTATTTTTTCTCATTTTAAACGTAAAAAAAAAAAAACATGCATGACTTATCACATATAAAAACATACAGGTACAAATATATAGGTGTTTAAAGGAAATAGGGTAGGGTAGGTGGGGGGGGGGGGGGGGAGGGGGAGCTCTCAAAACCATCTATACCGAGTTTGCATTATCTAATGTTAACCTTCTTGAATGCACCATCAGGAGAACACTGAAAAACAGTGGTAGAATTTAAAAGAGAAAACCGTTTCTCTCCAATAGCAACATTGCTACCCATCTTAGTTGGCTAAAGATCACCTGGACATACAGAAGATTAATAAAACAATGTTTTGTAATGGAGGAGACCAAAATACAGCTATTTGTTTTTATGAGAAGCGTTTTGTTTGGAGAAAGGGAAATACTGCTGTGCCAGGCCTAGTGCTACTGACTGGGGTGTAGGGTGTATGGATCCTATTGTGACTCGGGGTGGTTAGATGTATCACTTCGTGATGCCAGGGCACCGTTAATTTACACAGTCCGAGGATACGACAGCTTATCCTGGGCCAGGTTAATAAATACACAGATGCCAGGTTACCGTCTCTTTATTTTGCTGGAGGAAGCAGAACTTAAACAATACAGACTGGTTTCAGAGGGATGGGCAGAGTGGAAACTGAGAAGACTGTCGCCTTGCTGGGAGTTGTAGCGGTTGTTAAACGAGCTTTAAGATAGCAGCACTTACTGACTTGAAAGACTTAAATGGGCACTGTCACATATAAAAACTTTTTATATGTTGTATATCTTGGCAAAACAATTGTTTTTATAATACTTCTTTAAACAAATTTTACATTTTAATAAAGAAAACTGCCTTTGAAAATCCCACCGCTAGGGGTCCCCACACCTCCTGGGACACTGATGAGGCCAGCAGACACAGCAGCATGAGTCTGTCCAAGGGCCATGGACAACAGATGGCTGATTTAAAAGGCTGCATGAAGAAACACAGCCTGCAGCAACACTGCTGTAACACAGAGTTTTACCAAACATGTGCCTCCAGCTGTTGCAAAACTCCAACTCCAAGCATGCCGTGACAGTCAAAGGATGTCTGGGCATGCTGAAAGTTGTAGTTTGGCGAAAGCTGTAGGCTCACAGATGAAGGCAACACTGCTGCCAAAAAGAGTTATGCAAACACTGTACCCCCAACTATTCCAAAACTACAAGTCCCAGCATTGCAGGACTGCCAAAGGATGAAACACATGAATGACATAGAAACATATATAAAATGTATGCATAAAAACTACTGTACTTTTAGCACTAAACCGCATACCCCCCCCCCCCCCCAAATTGGGAAAAGGGAAAATGCATTGAGCAGCTGTAATATGCTATTTTTTAGGGAAATATTGGTGATACAGGCATAAAAATTATATGTGCATGATCAGAATTAGGTACTACCGTATTTTTTGCCGTATAAAACGCACTTTTTCTTCTCCAAAACTTATATATTATATTCGTCTTATACGGCGAACACACCCCTATCGCGGCTGTCCCTGCGGCCATAAACGGCCGGGACCCGCGGCTAATACAGGACATCACCGATCGCGGTGATGCCCTTTATTAACCGTTCAGACGCGGCGATCAAAGCTGACCGCCGCGCCTGAAGGGAAAGTGACACTAACCCGGCTGTTCAGTCGGGCTGTTCGGGACTGCTGCTGTGAAATCGCTGCGGTCCCGAACAGCCCGACTGAATAGCCGGGTTAGTGCTTACAGGACACCGGGAGGGACCTTACCGGCCTCCTCGGTGTCTTCTCCATTCAGGAATCCCCTGTATGGCCGGCGCTCTCCTTCCTCGTCGTCGCGTACGTGCGTCGGCGTGCGTAACAACGTGATGGTGGCGACGGAGAGCGAGGATACCCGGCCGGCAGCAGAGACGTTCCAGAGCGACGGGGACACGGCGACAGCGATGGAGCGACATCCAGGGCAGCGGTGACTGGCCCGGAGTGGCGGGGACACGTGAGTATTACCTCCTATGCAGTGGTCTTCAATCTGCGGACCTCCAGGTGTTGCAAAACTACAACTCCCAGCATGCCCGGACAGCCAACGGCTGTCCGGGCATTTGCTGGGAGTTGTAGTTTTGCAACATCTGGAGGTCCGCAGGTTGAAGACCACTATTGGGTTCAAAATCTTTATTTTTTTAGATTTTGCACCAATAAATTGGGTGCATCTTATCCGCCGGTGCGTCCTATAGGACGAAAAATACGGTAAGTTACATATAACAGTTTTTTGTTTGGAGGATCTGACAGGTACGCTTTAACTTGACTGACGTAGAGATTTTCCCCACGAGCTTTGCTTACCACCAGGCTTTGACAATTCACCTGAGCGCCAAGATCTTTTCCTGAGATTTGGTGTGGCTGTGGATTTTAGTAGACTTTTTTTTTTCCAAGGCCTCTCCTCAGCTTGTTACTGGAACACACTCTCCTTCCCCCCTACACTACATTATAGGGGTACTGCACCCCTAGATAAGGATAGGGGATAAGATGTCTGATCGCAGGGGTCCCGCCGCTGGGGATCCCCGCAATATAGCATGCAGCACCCACCCATACCATTGGGTATCAGGGTCACCTGGACCCTCTGCCACAATCCCTTAAAGGTATAGAGCATAAATGAACACATAACATGAACATGACACATTAAATCACATTATTACAGGTTAGACAATGGAGCAGTGGGCACAA
Organism: Hyla sarda; assembly: GCF_029499605.1. NCBI lineage: Eukaryota > Metazoa > Chordata > Amphibia > Anura > Hylidae > Hyla > Hyla sarda. The sequence continues at coordinate 75,022,286 of NC_079193.1, read as the reverse complement.
TATATATACAGCAGGGATGTCCGAGGACAGCCTTTGGTGCTTGGACTTCACACTGCATTCTAAAAAAAAAACTCCTACTATTAGGGAAACACAGTGGTGTTGGCATCTGGGTCAGGACAGCTTGCCAACATAAATGGAAGAAAACATTTATTAAACCAGAAAAATGCCAGGACATCTGTCCAGGAGCTGAATTTCAAGAGAATGTGGGCCCTGCACTTAGACAACAACCCTACGCATACAAGTCATTCCACCAAAGAATGACTAAAATTTTTGGAACGGCCAAGTCAAAGTTCTGACCCTAATTCATCAGAGTTGTTGCTGAAAGACCTGAAGTGGAAATCCACCAACATAACAGTTTTGAAGCTGCTTTAACCTTTTCAGGACGTAGGGCGTATGCATACCTAAATGACAGGTTCCCTTTAGTCTGATCAGTACTAAAACACATTGCCTGAGATCCTTGATTCAGTATCATTGCTGAAGGAGTTTATTATTTGGATGCCCTGAGCTCAAAGGGGGAGATTTATCAAAACCTGTGCAGAGGGAAAGTTGCCCAGTTGCCCATAGCAACCAATCAGATTTCTTATTTAATTTTTCAGAGGCCTTGTTAAAAATGAAAGAAGCGATCGGATTGGTTGCTATGGGCAACTTTCCCTCTGCACAGGTTTTGATAAATCTCCCCCAAAGAGTCCACACTCCTCTCCAGAAACTTGTCCAGACAATAACATGTTGTTCTTGAACTGAGCTTTATGTTAAATACATTCTACAGGGTGGGCCATTTCTATGGATACACCTTAATAAAATGGGAATGGTTGGTGATATTAACTATAATATAACAATATATGATAATATAATATAATAAATATATATATATATATATATATATATATAATATAATTATATATGATATTAATGTGTTTTTTTTATTTATTTATCTATTTAAATAAAAAATAAAAAAACTTATAGGGTTCCCCGTATTTTCATTATCAGCACAATACCAACTGTGGGTAGAATTACAAAAGGAGGGAAATACTGAAAAAATAATATTTGGTGTAATCTACAGACCCCCTAATATCACTGAAGAGATAGAAGGTCGGCTGTATAAACAAATAGAGAGGGCCGCCCGGGCAGGTACAGTGGTAATAATGGGAGATTTTAACTATCCAGATATAGATTGGGGCCGGGGGTTGGCTAAAACTACAAAGGGGAGAAAATTCCTAAATTTATTGCAGGATAATTTTATGGGCCAGTTTGTGGAGGACTCAACAAGAAGTGATGCCTTGTTGGATCTGATCATTTCCAACAACACAGAGCTGGTTGGTAATGTAACTGTGAGGGAAAACCTTGGTAATAGCGACCACAATATAGTTACTTTTGACTTAAAATGTAGAAAACAAAGACAGACGGGGAAAGCAAAAACATATAACTTTAAAAAGGCAAACTTCCCTGGGCTGAGGGCTGCACTACAGGACATAGACTGGGGGAGGTGTTCTCAAATACTGATACAGAAGGTAAATGGGACATCTTTAAATCAACTCTAAATAACTATACAGCTAAATATATACCAAAGGGGAACAAATATAAACGATTAAAACTAAATCCTACATGGCTGACAAATGAGGTTAAAAGAGCAATAAACAACAAAAAAATAGCCTTCAAAAAATACAAATCTGATGGGTCAGCTATAACATTTAAACAGTACAAGGAGCTTAATAAAATCTGTAAAAATGTAATAAAAACAGCAAAAATTCAAAATGAGAGACTGGTGGCCGAAGAAAGCAAAACTAATCCTAAATATTTTTTTAGATATATAAATACAAAAAAACCAAGGACCGAGCATGTAGGACCCCTTAATAATGATAATGGGGAGGTTGTCACGGGCGATCAAGAGAAGGCGGAGCTACTGAATGGGTTCTTTAGTTCTGTATATACTATGGAAGAAGGAGCTGACATTGGCCAGGTCAGTGCTGGTAACACATCATATAATGTATTGAACTGGCTTAATGTAGAGATGGTACAAGGTAAGTTAAGTAAAGTAAATGTAAGCAAATCTCCAGGGCCGGATGGACTACACCCAAGAGTTCTTAGAGAGGTAAGTTCAGTAATATCTGTACCCTTGTTCATGATATTTAGAGATTCTCTGGTGTCTGGTATTGTGCCAAGGGACTGGCGCAAGGCTAATGTGGTACCAATCTTCAAGAAGGGCTCTATGTCTTCGCCAGGCAATTATAGACCGGTAAGTCTAACGTGCATTGTGGGTAAATTGTTTGAAGGACTTATAAGGGATTACATACAGGAATACATAGGGGATAATAGTATTATAAGTGATAGCCAGCATGGGTTTACTAAGGATAGAAGTTGTCAAACCAATCTAATTTGCTTTTATGAAGAGGTGAGTAGAAGCTTTGACAGAGGAATGGCTGTGGATATAGTGTTTCTGGATTTTGCCAAAGCGTTTGATACTGTCCCTCACAGACGTCTGACAGGTAAGTTAAGGTCCTTGGGCTTGGAAACTTTAGTTTGTAACTGGATTGAACACTGGCTCATGGATCGTACCCAGAGAGTGGTGGTCAATGATTCGTACTCTGATTGGTCCCCGGTTATTAGTGGTGTACCCCAAGGTTCAGTACTTGGACCGCTGCTGTTTAATTTATTTATCAATGATATAGAGGATGGTATTAACAGCTCTGTTTCTATCTTTGCAGATGACACCAAGCTTTGTAGCACGGTACAGTCTATAGAGGATGTGCATAAGTTACAAGATGACTTGGATAGACTAAGTGTCTGGGCATCCACTTGGCAAATGAGGTTCAATGTGGATAAATGTAAAGTTATGCATCTGGGTACTAATAACCTGCATGCGTCGTATGTCTTAGGGGGGATTAAACTGGCAGAGTCACTGGTAGAGAAGGATCTGGGTGTACTTGTAGATCACAGACTACAAAATAGCATGCAATGTCAGGCTGCTGCTTCCAAAGCCGGCAGGATATTGTCATGTATAAAAAGAGGCATGGACTCGAGGGGCAGGGACATAATACTCCCCCTTTATAAAGCATTGGTACGGCCTCACCTGGAATATGCTGTTCAGTTTTGGTCACCAGTCCATAAAAGGGACACTGCGGAGTTGGAAAGGGTGCAGAGACGCGCGACTAAACTAATATGGGGCATGGAACATCTTAGCTATGAGGAGCGATTAAAGGAGTTACAATTGTTTAGTCTTGAGAAGAGACGTTTAAGGGGGGATATGATAAACGTATATAAGTATATAAATGGCCCATACAAAAAATATGGAGAAAAACTGTTCCAGGTTAAACCCCCCCAAAGGACGAGGGGGCACTCCCTCCGTCTGGAGAAGAAAAGGTTTAGTCTAAAGGGGCGGCACGCCTTCTTTACCGTGAGGACTGTGAATTTATGGAACGGTCTACCTCAGGAACTGGTCACAGCAGGAACAATTAACAGCTTTAAAGCAGGGTTAGATACATTCCTGGAACAAAATAACATTAATGCTTATGCAGAATTATAAAACTACATCCCTTTCCCTTATTCCCTTACATCCTTCCCTTCAATCCCTTGGTTGGACTTGATGGACGTATGTCTTTTTTCAACCATACTAACTATGTAACTATGTAACTAAACAGCAGCAGCCTGACGTTACCAGGGTGGGCGAGCACCATTGTTATTGGCCCTCCCCAGCCTAAATAACGCCAGCCTGTTACCGCCTAGGCCCAGAAGCGCCATTTTTGACACTCAGGGCCTGTTGTTACCGGCTCTTCCCGGCACCCCTGTGGCGGTGGGTACCGGGGTAATAATTGGGGGTTAGCAATATCTGTTTTTGGGGCTAGCGCTAAGCCCTGGCTTAGTAATGGATTCTGTCATTAAGACCGACTTCCACTACTAAGCCTGAAAATTAAATTTAAAAACACAACACATTGGAAAAATTATTTTATTAAAAAAAAAAACACTCCCCCACAGCCCTCGTTAACCATTTTATTAAAATAAAATAAAAATTAATCTGCCGTAATACATCAAATCCGCTGTAATCCTCTGCATACACGGATCTGAAACGAGAAGAAAAAAAACACAAAAAATTGGTTATGACATTTTTGGCGCTGTCCGCTGGGAAGAGCACCCATAATGCAATGTCTACCCAAACAGGGAGCCACCAATTGGTGCAAAACTACAACTCCCAGCATGCCCAGACAGCCTTTGTAGTTTAGCGACAGCTGGAGTCTCCCTGTCTGGGTAGACACTGCCAGAAGGGTCTGTTCACATTATATAAAACGGACAATGTGAATAGAGCTTCAGATTTACTAGCCTGGTTCCCTTCTGTAGCTCCGCCCCCTAATGATGTCATCACTAGGGGCGGAGCTACATGGACCTGCCCGGGACTCGAGGGAAGTAAGCGGACTTCGTCTTCTGTATACACTATATACAGCTAACTATAGATAGCTGTATATAGTGTATACCGCCCAAAGGGTTAACCTACACTGTCTAGCAGTGTATTTTAACTCTTTCCTTGATGGGCTTGCACATAGCGCACAGCTCAGCAAGGGGTTAAGTGAGCCAGCTGTATACTGTATACACATTGCAGGCTCACTGTAAGTTCTTGCTGGGCAGTAGATATACGATGTATACCTATGGCTCAGCGTCAGCTATTCTCCGGGCTCTGTAGCCCTGAGGACAGCTGATCCCGACATTCACATCAGGAGGATCGCAGCGGGTGTCAGGAGGAGTGACATCTGCTGTGATCTGTCCTTACTGCAGGTACTACTGCTCACAGCATTGAGCACACTCTGCTCCATGCTGGGAGTTGTAGTACCTGCATTAATAGACAGATCGCAGCGAGTATAATTTCTAACACATGATGCGATCTGTCTATTAATGCAGGTACTACAGCTCCCAGCATGGAGCAGAATGTTCTCCATGTTGGGAGTAGTATTACTTGTAGTTAAGGAAAGATCACAGCTGGTATCACTACTGACACCATCTGTGATCCTCCTGTATAATGTATAGATGCAGCGGCCGCTCCTCTATGGTCCCCTGCACTGCCGTATATATACACATATTCCTAGAGCTGTGATTGGCTGGAACCATCTGACCAATCACAACTCTCTATGGGAAATATGAATATGTGTATAAATACGTCAGTGCAGGGACCATAAGAAGAGTGGGCGGACGCATCTATACAATGTACAGAAGGATCGCAAAGGGCGATCTGTCAATTAGTACAGGTACTACTACTCCCATCAAGGAACAGTGTGTTCCATGCTGGGAGTAGTAGTACTACCTAAAAAATGATTTAAAAAAAGGTGAAAAACACACACACAATACAACCCCAAACGTTCTAAACGCCAATAATCCAATTAAGTCTGCGGTTTCATGAATAAAAAAATTTTCCCACGGCAATTACTATGCATTTCATTGACCTATACTAACCCAGTCCAAAAAAGAGTGAGGGATATTTAAAAATGAAAGTAGTTAGAACATAGCACATGTTTGCCAACCACCCAGGGTGTCTCCAGCTGTTGCAAAACTGCAACTCCAAGCATGCCCAGACTACCTTTGGCGGTCAGGGCATGCTGGGTGGGTGTTGTAGTTTTGCAACAGCTGGAGGCACCCTGGTAACAATAACAGAAACAGTGTTAGCGCAAGTGACATGACATGTCATACATAAATCACCCAACAATCAAACACATCGATCAAACACATCAATCATTCATACAGCATTCATTCATTCATTCAACATTACATCATGTATTAATAAATCACATAAAATTATATTATCTTACCTGTCTTCCAATGTTCCGATCTCTGCGGCTGCCCTCTTTTCCTGCACCCGCTCCCGATAATAGTCCCCTGTTTAAAAAAGATTTACCCGAATGTACCCGAATACCGAATGTATCTGAAAAAAATCACATCCGAACCCCCGAATACCGAATGTATCCGAAAAATCAAGCCCGAACAAATTACCGAACCGAAAATTTTACCGACATTGAAAAAACGAAACTAAACGAAACGAAAATTTTTCTTGTGCACATGTCTACCGACTATATGGCGAGACAAAAGGGATTCTCTCAGATTGTAACAACGTGTTTCTATTTGTAGTAGATAATTTTGTTCTGTGACTATCTAATAAAGATTAGGGATTACCCCTTTGTCTAAATTTCCTACACATTTCATTTAACCGTGTTACAGATTTTATGGGATCGGAGACAATAGGCTTTACTTTAATAACTTTACTAATTGACTCCATGGGAGGGACTTTACCATAGAGCGTGGATGAAAGCTATCATAAGCTAGCATACTATTCCTGTCAATGGACAATGCAGAGTCACATAATTCAATCAAGATGTCCAAAAATTGGATAACTTTTTCTGAAATTGTAATTCTGGGTAAATTCCATTCAATTCCTCAAAAAAAATATATGTAACTTAGCACCTGTACCTTTCCATAATACAAATGTGTGATCTATATATCGAACCCAAGTTTCAACGTATTGAAACCAGCGTGATGCATAGATGAATTGTTCCTCAAATTCTGTCATGTAAATATTTGCGTAAGTAGGGCCCACATTGGACCCCATGGCCGTTCCTCTGTTCTGGACATAGAAGTCATCACCAAACAAAAAATAATTCTGCCTGAAGATGACCCCCAACAAGTCCAGAACAAAGGAATTTGCAAGCCCGCTCAAGTCAGTTTTCAAAAGACAATTTTCAACAGCCCATATTCCCTTAGAATGGTCAATGGAAGTATATAAGTTCACTAGATGGACATACAAGCTGCAGAACTTTGTTAATAAAGTCTGTCGTGTCTTGTTTATATGACTTTGCAGTCACAGTTTTATCGAAGTATATTGCCAAAGGAGAAAAAACTGAATCCCTCCCGGAGACAATTGGTTTACTGGGAGGGTTCCGCAAATTCTAGTGAATTTTTGGCAAAAAATATAATACAGGAGTTTTTGGGTATTGTTGTGTCAAACTTTTTTTTAAATCATTATCAATAATGCCATCAGCAGTAGCTTGATCTACAATAGTTTTAATTTGTTTCTGTATTCTGAATAAGGGATCACAACTCAACTTCTGATGAACTGAACCATCCGCTAACTGTCTCTTAATCTCATTAAGATAGAGTGAAGTGTCCATAACTACTAAGGCTCCGCCTTTATCTGCGGCTTTGATAGTAATATCTGTATTAGATTGTAACTTACACAAAACTTCAAATTCATCTTTAGTTAAATAACACCACCTCACTGTATCTTGTTCAGAATGTGTATGTAACTCATCAATTTCTCGTGTGACAGGTCTCTATAAAGGCTTCAACCCCATTATGTTTTCTCAATGGAATATACGAACTCTTATTAAACAGACCCACTGCTTTTATGACAATTCATTAGTGGATCCCTCATCCTTGTCAATCACTGTGTTGTCACCAAAATGTGCCTTCAAATGTAACCTCCTAAAAAACATTTCTAAATCAACAGTCAATTCAAACCAATCAGTATTTACAGTGGGGCAAAATGATAACCCTCTTTGAAGCACATTTAATTCAATCTCAGATAATTCCACAGAGATAATATTTATCACTAACGAGGGTTGGTCCTTGTATTCGGATGTCTCTCAGAGGTCTGGTGTTGTTCCGATGTCGTGTCGTCGCACCGCCTCTTCCTATGTTTTCTTCCTCCCCACCTTGTTTTGCGGGTAAGTCCCTTCCTCAGAGTAAAAAAGATCTTTGTGAGCCAGTAGAACCATCAGAGGAGTCAGTATTCTGGATTCAGTGCTGCAGAGAGGAAACCATCAACATTAGGATTAGGTTTAATATGGTTATGTGGGCGTGGCTTACGACGGCGACCCCTCTCAGGGTTTGCATTAGATTGCCACATAGATTTTGCCCTCATTGTAATCTTCTAAATAATGGTGCCACTTGTTCCTTTTGGTCTCCTCAAAGTCCTGTTGGTGTTTAAGTAAACGGGATGCTAATTTTTCTTTTGCATCTTGGTAATCCTGGGGAGATATCAAGGATTTAAACATTTCAAGTGGAATGCATCATTGAGGGGAAACAAGTTCGGACTTAGGTGAGACCGCATACTTTGCGGTATCCGTTGTTCACGGAAATACTCACTCAGAGTAACAAGATGAAGTTCAAGGATTGTAAGTTGCCTCGATTCTGTATCCCACTTTCTGCATAGCCATAACACTGATGGATCACTTAAAAAGTTTGCTTCTTTATGAACGATGTTTAAAATCCTGTGAGCATCCTGTTCAGTATAAGCAGGGCCAGATTAAGGCCCCCTTCCCCCCCCAAAAAAACCAATGCCGACACAGGCACATCCCTAAACCTCAATCCCCCTGTGCATATTTTCAATTATGACAATTAACAAGCCTTCACAAAGGCATGGGTATTTCAGACTATGCAGTCCATCTGCTGGGAACCCCATTTATTACCTCAGTTTCAGTGGCTTTCCACCTACTGAAAATCTACAACTCCCATAATGTCCTGAGAGCCTTAGGCATGATAGAAGTTGTAGTTTTGCAACAGTTGGAAAGTCACAGATTGGGGTACAGTTTCACTCACGATCACCTAGTTAGACAGAATACACAATGACATAATGGCTCACAGGTGACGTCTTCTGTGTTGCCTTCCATTTTCTCCTTCATCCGGTCCAGATGGGGTTGTGGCTTCCAGCTACATCTTCCTCTGCAGAGTGTGATGCCCAGACATCATTGGTTCCTCCCTTTTTCAGCAGATCCTTATCCTGTATATGAAAAAATTATCAATATGAGCCTGTTAGACACTGTGCCCCCTGAATATAACCCTGCCAAACACTAAGCCCCTGAAAATACTGCCACACACTGTTCTGTTTCTTCTCAGTTTGGCTGAATCCCACCCTCTACTGTCCTCCTCCAGACCCCTTCATCCCCCCAGACCTCTGTGTCCCCTCCTCCAGACCCCTGTTTTCTCCTCCCTGACCCCTCAGTTACCCCCAGACCATTCAATCACCTCAAATGTCTTAGTCCTCCTCCAGACCCCTATGTCCCCTCCTCCCCAAACCCTTTAGTCACCCCCAGACCCCCCAGTCCTCCTACAGATCCCTCAGTCACCTCCCCCCAGACCACTCAGCCACCCCCAGTCCTCCTCAAGACCCCTCTTTCCCCTCCTCCACCGACCCCTCAGTCACCCCCAGACTCCTCAGTCCTCCTACAGATCCCTCAGTCACCCCTAGACCCCTACATCATCACCCATCATTCTCCAGACCCCTCTCTTCCCTCCTTCTCCAACCCCTCAGTCCTCTTCCAGAGATCATAATCCCCCCACTGTTCCTTTCTCCCCACATACTGTTCCCTGAGTCCTTTCCCTGTACTATTACATCACTGTGTATTATCCTTGTTATGTGATGTCATACATACATGTTCATACACACAACATACATACTGTACACATTACATACTGTACATGCATGCATCATCTACACACACATACTGTACATGCATCATGTACACACAACACACATACTGTATACAATACATACTGTACATCACCACAACACACATACTGTACACATTACATACTGTACATGTATGATACACACACATACTGTACAAATTATATACTGTACATGCATGCATTATATACACACAACACACATACTGCACACATTACATACTGCACATGCAACATTTACACACAACACACATACTGTACACACTACATACTGTGCATGCATGCTTCATACACACAAATAGAATAGATCAGTGTTTCCCAACCAGTGAGCCTCTGGCTGTTGCAAAACTGCTGCTCCAGGCATGCCCGGATAGCCTTTGGCTGTCCAGGCATGCTGGGAAGTTGTAGTTTTGCAACAACTGGGGCACACTGGTTAGGAAAAACTGGTATAGATACACACATGCATTTTATATATAGTCATCCACAGTAGTAATACACACACAGGCTCATTACATAGACATACACATATCCACACACACACACATATACACATATATACATGCAGGGACACCTATTTTAGTCATGCCCCATGTTGTACAGCCTCTGGGGTTCTCTCCTTTCCTCACAGCCAGCTCTGTGCTCTCCTACCCCCTCCCCCTTCTCAGCTGAAGGCTGAGAGAAGAGTCCGGAACTGAGGGAAAATACCAAGTGCAGGGGGGTGGGGCATGATTCTAGTGATTTTTTTATTTTTATTATTTATTTTAACTTATTTTTCATTTTGCATTTTCTTTTTATTAGATTTTTTCTTTTTAGTTTTTTTTTACTTTCCCTTTCTTCTTTTTCATTCATCCTGTTTATACTTAAATGCATGTTCGTTGGAAATTTGGTTTTAATTATAATGTATTTACTTGTTCATTGTCACGATTCGGCTGGCTGGAGGTGGATCCTCTGTGCCAGAGAGGGATTGGCGTGGACCGTGTTGGTGGACCGGTTCTAAGTTGCTACTGGTATTCACCAGAGCCTGCCGCAAAGCGGGATGGTCTTGCAGCGGCGGTAGCAACCAGGTCGTATCCACCAGCAACGGCTCAACCTCTCTGACTGCTGAAGATAGGCGCGGTACAAGGGAGTAGACAAGAGCAAGGTCGGACGTAGCAGAAGGTCAGGGCAGGCAACAAGGATCGTAGTCAGGGGCAACGGCAGGAGGTCTGGAACACAGGCTAGGAACACACAAGGAAACGCTTTCACTGGCACAATGGCAACAAGATCCGGCGAGGGAGTGCAGGGGAAGTGAAGTATAAGTAGGGAGTGCACAGGTGAACACACTAATTAAGCCTGCTGCGCCAATCAGTGGCGCAGTGGCCCTTTAAATTGCAGAGACCCGGCGCGCGCGCGCCCTAAGGAGCGGGGCCGCGCGCGCCGGGACAAGACCGACGGAGAACGAGTCAGGTACGGGAGCCAGGATGTGCATCGCGAGCGGGCGCCTCCCGCATCGCGAATCGCATCCCGGCTGAGAGAGATATTGCAGCGCACCCGGTCAGCAGGTCTGACCGGGGCGCTGCAAATGCGAGGATGTTGCGAGCGTTCCGGGTAGGAGCGGGGACCCGGAGCGCTCGGCGTAACAGTACCCCCCCCCTTGGGTCTCCCCCTCTTCTTGGAGCCTGAGAACCTGAGGATAAGACTTTTGTCTAGGATGTTGTCCTCAGGTTCCCAGGATCTCTCTTCTGGGCCACAGCCTTCCCAATCCACCCAAAAAATTTTTTTTCCTCTGACCGTCTTGGAGGCCAGAATCTCCTTCACGGAGAAGACGTCAGAAGAACCGGAAACAGGAGTGGGAGAAACAAGTTTGGGAGAGAAGCGGTTAATGATGAGTGGTTTAAGGAGAGAGACATGGAAGGCATTGGGAATACGAAGAGAAGGAGGAAGAAGGAGTTTGTAAGAGACAGGGTTAATCTGGCACAAGACTTTGAAAGGACCAAGATAGCGTGGTCCCAGTCTGTAACTGGGGACACGAAAGCAGACATCTTTAGCGGAGAGCCATACCTTGTCTCCGGGAGCAAAAATGGGGGGAGTTCTTCTTTTCTTATCGGCAAATCTTTTCATCCGGGATGAAGCCTGTAAAAGAGAATTTTGGGTCTCTTTCCATATGGTGGAAAGATCACGAGTCACTTCATCCACAGCGGGCAAACCAGAGGGCAAGGGAATAGGGAGGGGGGGAAGAGGGTGACGGCTGTACACCACGAAAAATGGGGACTTAGCAGAAGATTCGGAGACTCTGAAGTTGTATGAGAATTCGGCCCATGGTAGAAGATCTGCCCAGTCATCCTGGCGGGAGGAAACAAAATGCCGTAAATAGTCACCCAGGACCTGATTAATTCTTTCTACTTTCCCATTGGATTGGGGATGATAAGAAGAAGAGAAGTTTAATTTGATCTTTAGCTGTTTACAGAGGGCCCTCCAGAATTTAGACACGAATTGGACGCCTCTATCCGAGACGATATGTGTGGGCAAGCCGTGAAGGCGAAAAATGTGTACAAAAAATTGCTTTGCCAACTGAGGCGCTGAAGGAAGACCAGGAAGAGGAATAAAATGTGCCATCTTGGAAAATCGATCAACGACCACCCAAACAACTGTGTTGCCACGGGATGAGGGCAAGTCTGTAATAAAGTCCATACCAATCTGTGACCAAGGCTGTTCGGGGACAGGCAGAGGATGAAGGAGGCCAGCAGGCTTCTGGCGAGGAGTCTTATCCCGGGCACAGACAGTACAGGCCCGCACAAAATCAACAACATCCGTCTCCAGAGTCGGCCACCAATAAAAACGAGAGATGAGTTGCAAGGATTTTTTGATGCCCGCATGGCCTGCGAGGTGGGAGGAGTGTCCCCATTTGAGAATCCCGAGACGCTGGCGTGGAGAAATGAAGGTCTTCCCTGGAGGAGTTTGCCTGATGGAGGCTGGAGAAGTGGAGATCAGACAGTCAGGAGGAATGATGTGTTGCGGAGAGACCTCTACTTCAGAGGCGTCCGAAGAACGAGAGAGGGCATCGGCCCTAATGTTCTTGTCGGCAGGGCGAAAATTAATTTCAAAGTTAAAACGGGCAAAGAACAACGACCACCTGGCCTGGCGAGGGTTCAGTCGTTGGGCAGACTGGAGATAGGAGAGATTCTTGTGATCAGTGTATATGATAACTGGAAATTTTGATCCCTCCAGCAGATGCCTCCATTCCTCAAGCGCCAATTTAATGGCCAGTAGTTCTCGATCCCCAATGGAGTAGTTTCTCTCCGCCGGAGAGAAGGTCCTAGAAAAAAACCCACAAGTAACAGCATGCCCGGAAGAATTTTTTTGTAGAAGGACAGCTCCAGCTCCCACTGAGGAGGCATCTACCTCCAATAGGAAGGGTTTAGATGGGTCAGGTCTGGAGAGCACGGGAGCAGAAGAAAAGGCAGACTTGAGATGTTTAAATGCGTCTTCCGCTTGGGGAGACCAGGACTTGGGATTGGCATTTTTCTTGGTTAAAGCCACGATAGGAGCCACAATAGTGGAAAAGTGTGGAATAAATTGTCTGTAATAATTGTCGAACCCCAAAAAACGTTGGATAGCACGGAGTCCGGAGGGGCGTGGCCAATCTAAGACGGCAGAGAGTTTATCTGGGTCCATTTGTAGTCCCTGGCCAGAGACCAAGTATCCTAGGAAAGGAAGAGATTGACATTCAAAGAGACATTTCTCCATTTTGGCATAAAGTTGATTGTCCCGAAGTCTCTGAAGAACCATGCGGACATGCTGGCGGTGTTCTTCTAAGTGTGCCGAAAAAATCTGAATATCGTCCAGATAAACCACAACACAGGAATATAAGAGATCACGAAAAATTTCATTAACAAAGTCTTGGAAGACGGCAGGGGCGTTGCACAGGCCAAAGGGCATGACCAGATACTCAAAGTGTCCATCTCTGGTGTTAAATGCAGTCTTCCATTCGTCCCCCTCCCTGATGCGGATGAGATTATAAGCCCCTCTTAAGTCCAGTTTGGTAAAGATGTGGGCACCTTGTAGGCGATCAAAGAGTTCCGAGATAAGAGGTAAGGGGTAGCGGTTTTTTACCGTGATTTTATTAAGTCCGCGGTAATCAATGCAAGGACGTAGGGAGCCATCTTTTTTGGACACAAAAAAAAATCCAGCTCCGGCAGGAGAGGAGGATTTGCGGATAAACCCCTTTTTTAAATTTTCCTGGATGTACTCTGACATGGCAAGAGTCTCTGGAGCAGACAGAGGATAGATTCTGCCCCGGGGTGGAGTAGTACCCGGGAGGAGGTCAATAGGACAGTCATAAGGCCTGTGAGGAGGTAAAGTCTCAGCTTGCTTTTTGCAAAAGACGTCAGCATAGTCCATATAAGCCTTAGGAAGACCGGATACAGGGGGAACCACAGGGTCACGGCAGGGAGTACTGGGAACCGGTTTAAGACAGTCCTTGAGACAAGAAGTACCCCAGTTCTTGATTTCTCCTGTGGACCAATCAAGGGTTGGGGAATGGCGTTGAAGCCACGGTAATCCAAGAAGAATTTCAGAAGTGCAGTTGGAGAGGACCAAAAATTAAATTTTTTCGTGTTGAGGTCCGATGCACATTAGGAGAGGTTCCATGCGGTAACGCACGGTACAGTCCAATCTTTCATTGTTAACAGAATTGATGTAGAGGGGTCTGGCGAGACTGGTCACCGGGATGTTGAACCTGTTGATGAGAGAGGCCAAAATAAAATTTCCTGCAGATCCGGAATCCAAGAAGGCCATCGCAGAGAAGGAGAAGGTAGAGGAAGATATCCGCACAGGCACAGTAAGGCGTGGAGAAGCAGAGTTGACATCAAGAACTGTCTCACCTTTGTGCGGAGTCAGCGTACGTCTTTCCAGGCGGGGAGGACGGATAGGACAATCCTTCAAGAAGTGTTCGGTACCGGCACAGTACAGGCACAGATTCTCTATGCGGCGTTGTGTCCTCTCTTGAGGTGTCAAGCGAGACCGGTCAACTTGCATAGCCTCCACGGCGGGAAGCACAGGAACGGATTGCAGAGGACCAGGAGGCTCCGGAGGAGAGAGGAGCCGGGGAGAGAAACCGCCTCGTGCGAACAAAGTCCATATCCTGGCGGAGCTCCTGACGCCTTTCGGAAAAACGCATGTCAATGCGGGTGGCCAGATGAATAAGTTCATGCAGGTTAGCAGGAATTTCTCGTGCGGCCAGCACATCTTTAATGTTGCTGGATAGGCCTTTTTTAAAGGTCGCGCAGAGGGCCTCATTATTCCAGGATAATTCGGAGGCAAGAGTACGGAATTGGATGGCGTACTCGCCAACAGAAGAATTACCCTGGACCAGGTTCAGCAGGGCAGTCTCAGCAGAAGAGGCTCGGGCAGGTTCCTCAAAGACACTTTGAATCTCCGTGAAGAAGGAGTGTACAGAGGCAGTGACAGGGTCATTGCGGTCCCAGAGCGGTGTGGCCCATGACAGAGCTTTCCCAGACAGAAGGCTGACTACGAAAGCCACCTTAGACCTTTCAGTAGGAAACTGGTCCGACATCATCTCCAAGTGCAGGGAACATTGCGAAAGAAAGCCACGGCAAAACTTAGAGTCCCCATCAAATTTATCCGGCAAGGATAATCGTAGGCCGGAAGCGGCCACTCGCTGCGGAGGAGGTGCAGGAGCTGGTGGAGGAGATTGTTGTAATAGCTGCTGTAGCATCACGGTCAGTTGAGACAGCTGGTGGCCTTGTTGCGCTATCTGTTGCGACTGCTGGGCGACCACCGTGGTGAGGTCGGCGACAACAGGCAGTGGGACTTCAGCAGGATCCATGGCCGGATCTACTGTCACGATTCGGCTGGCTGGAGGTGGATCCTCTGTGCCAGAGAGGGATTGGCGTGGACCGTGTTGGTGGACCGGTTCTAAGTTGCTACTGGTATTCACCAGAGCCCGCCGCAAAGCGGGATGGTCTTGCAGCGGCGGTAGCAACCAGGTCGTATCCACCAGCAACGGCTCAACCTCTCTGACTGCTGAAGATAGGCGCGGTACAAGGAAGTAGACAAGAGCAAGGTCGGACGTAGCAGAAGGTCAGGGCAGGCAGCAAGGATCGTAGTTAGGGGCAACGGCAGGAGGTCTGGAACACAGGCTAGGAACACACAAGGAAACGCTTTCACTGGCACAATGGCAACAAGATCCGGCGAGGGAGTGCAGGGGAAGTGAGGTATAAGTAGGGAGTGCACAGATGAACACACTAATTAAGCCTGCTGCGCCAATCAGTGGCGCAGTGGCCCTTTAAATTGCAGAGACCCGGCGTGCGCGCCCTAAGGAGCGGGGCCGCGCGCGCCGGGACAAGACCGACGGGGAACGAGTCAGGTACGGGAGCCGGGATGCGCATCGCGAGCGGGCGCCTCCCGCATCGCGAATCGCATCCCGGCTGAGAGAGATATTGCAGCGCACCCGGTCAGCAGGTCTGACCGGGGCGCTGCAAATGCGAGGATGTTGCGAGCGTTTCGGGGAGGAGCGGGGACCCGGAGCGCTCGGCGTAACATTCATTTTTTAGGTACACATATGGTTAAAATAATTTCACCATTTGAATTATTGTGAAGAACCTTTACTTCAGCCTGGATCAAAATCCTTGAAGCCACTCAGCACTATTTTTAATGTATTCTCTAGCATATTGTTGATTTTTATGCTGAGTTATTGATGTTGCCCTCGTAATAAATACACCCATTTCTTATTTCCCCTGATCTAGCATAATGGAAGCACTGGACAGTGTTCTTTCGATATCGAAGCAATGAGCTATGCACCGCTTGTCAGTGCGATCGCATTGCTTTCAGTGAATCAGTGTGTTTACTGAGCAGTGCGCTTGCGCAACATCCTAGCGCAGCCGCAATATGCTCAGTAGGACTAGTTTGGGTATGGGCCCTACGATATTTGGTTACCATGCCAATCTGACGTCACTATGTATTTGACTTGTATTTGACTTGGAGGTGTATCTATGCTTGATTACACATTTATATCACTTGCATTGTATCCAATGATATGTATCTGAGGTATATATATATATATATATATATATATATATAAATATATATATATATATATATATATATAAATATATATATATATGTGTGTGTGTGTGAACTTTATTTGCTTGTATCACGGTGGACAAAGGCTACTGCTGCCGAAACGTTGCATTTTATAACAGGGATAATAAAGATTTCCAGTTTTTTCACGATTCATGACCTGGCTGGTGCTGTGATTTCCGGATTTGGTGTATCTTGATCCTGGGCTGGCAGCCTGGATATAAACCCTGAAGCTGGATGTTGTATGGCCACTGTTTCAAGCTCTTATAGATGTAGACATGGGGTATTTCAATTTTTTCCATATACTGATATAATACAATATATTTTATTTCTAAACATTTGCAACATTTGTAACCTACTAGGAAGTATATAAAATGAGAATATACACTATTTTTTAAGGTATACAGTTACAAGGTATACCATTTTTAATACTACATTGCTTTACTACTACATTGCATGAAGGGGAACAGGAGTTTAAAGTAATGGGGGGCATTTCAAAATGTTTATTCTGTTAATAAAAGAATGTATGAGTATATGGGATTAAATAGGATTATTTTTTTTATATTTCAGGTTTCACTTGGGAGTGGAAACAAATAAAAAAATTGTCCCTGACAGAGAAAGGGTTAAATACCCTTATATACAGGTAACAGTCTCTTGAAACTGCTATAATAAACAGTTATGCATCCCAACTGTACATTTGTGTTCTCTCTTGGGTCATGATGCCTTTTGGGTCATCCCTGAACAGTTTTGTCTCCTGGCACTTGGTTTTAATGCTGAAACTAATGCAATAGAGCAGATCTGTACAATGAGTTGTTACATTGATTTTTGTACGGTTCTGTACACACAATAAAAGTAATATCAAATGAATGCCTGATTTCAAGGAACCCACATTAGACGCAATGGGACCAGAGGCCTCAGTAAATATTTTAGATATTCGTAAAGCTATAGCAGCTGGTCATTTTTTTTTGGAAGAACAGCCCAAGCCGCACACTTCTTTTCTGCAGTTTAGAAGTGAAGTGTTTTTAAGCAGAGCTGACCGGGTGACCTGCCCCTGTCTTTGTCTTTAGACAGCTTCTCCTGACCACAAAGACACATCACCATCATCTATCAACAGCACAGAAGAGCCAGCTGTTTGCAGAGTTGATAAATGTTGTAGCCTTGGTCAGCCGGACTTTGGGCTAGCCATTCAAACTTGACAAAGGCCCTTACAATACACAGTCGTGAAAAGTGTGGCTAAGAGCTCATTATACTTAGAAGCCATGGCACTAGTGTCTAGGAGTGAAATCAAAATTGAATTATGTGACAGATAAAACATAATGTTATTTATAATTATCTATATATATAAAACTCAACGTGTGTGTGTATGTATGTATGTATATGTGTATGTATGTATGTTCCAGCATCACGTCCAAATGGCTAAAGATATTAACATGAAACTTGGCACATATGTTACTTATATGTCAGCAACAAACATAGGATAGGTGATTTAACCCTTACTCACCCCCATTTGCCAGGGGCGGGGTTTATGTTTAAAGTCCCATACAAGTCAATGGGAAATATATGTTACTGCATAACTTCCAAACGGCTGGAAATATTTTGATAATACTTGGTCACATGTTACTTATATATCCACTTAAAATATAGGATAGTTAATTTAACCCTTAAAAATGTATGTTCTCACATAACTTCCGTACAGCTGGAGATATTTCAATACCTGGTACACATATTACAGGTCGGTATATGAGAACGGGATGGGAGGATGGGATAGGAGGACGGGGTAGGAGGTCGGGATAGGAGGACGGGATAGGAGGACGGGATAGGAGGATGGGATAGGAGGACACGATAGGAGGACCGGGATAGGAGGACCGGGATAGGAGGACTGGGATAGGAGGTTGGGATAGGAGGACAGGATAGGAGGACGGGATAGGAGGACACGATAGGAGGACCGGGATAGGAGGACCGGGATAGGAGGACTGGGATAGGAGGTTGGGATAGGAGGACGCGATAGGAGGACGGGATAGGAGGTCGGGATAGGAGGTCGGGATAGGAGGTCGGGATAGGAGGACGGGATAGGAGGTCGAGATAGGAGGACGGAATAGGAGGCTGAGATATGAGGACGGGATAGGAGGTCGAGATAGGAGGACGGGATAGGAGGTCGTGATAGGAGGACGGCATGGGAGGTCGGGATAGGAGTTTGGGATAGGAGGATGGGATATGAGGATGGGATAGGAGGACGGGATAGATGGACTGGATAGGAGGACGGGATAGGAGGACGGAAAAGGAGGACGGAAAAGGAGGACGGAAAGGGAGGACGGGAAAGGAGGTCGAGATAGGAGGACGGGAAAGGAGGTCGAGATAGGAGAATGGGAAAGGAGGTCGGGATAGGAGGACGGGATAGGAGGATGGGATAGGATGACGGATAGGAGGTCGGGATAGGAGGTCAGATAGGAGGTCGGGATAGGATGTCGAGATAGGAGGACGGGATAGGAGGTCGAG
The DNA here is from genome assembly GCF_029499605.1 of Hyla sarda. Taxonomy (NCBI): domain Eukaryota; kingdom Metazoa; phylum Chordata; class Amphibia; order Anura; family Hylidae; genus Hyla; species Hyla sarda. Next base: position 75,003,275 of record NC_079193.1, on the reverse strand, counting down.
ATATGAGGACCGGATAGGAGGTCGAGATAGGAGGACGGGATAGGAGGATGGGATAGGAGGACAGGATAGGAAGATGGGATAGGAGGTCAGGATAGGAGGTCGGGATAGGAGGATGGGATAGGAGGATGGGATAGGAGGACAGGATAGATGGACGGGATAGGAGGACGGGATAGGAGGATGGAAAAGGAGGACGGGAAAGGAGGACGGGATAGGAGGACGGGATAGGAGGACGGGATAGGAGGATGGGATAGGAGGTCGGGATAGGAGGACAGGATAGGAGGTCGAGATAGGAGGACGGGAAAGGAGGACTGGATAGGAGGTCGGGATAGGAGGTTGGGATAGGAGGATGGGATAGGAGGATGGGAGGACGGGATAGGAGGACGGAAAAGGAAGACGGGAAAGGAGGTCGAGATAGGAGGACGGGAAAGGAGGTCGAGATAGGAGGACGGGAAAGGAGGTCAGGATAGGAGGACGGGATAGGAGGATGGGATAGGACAACGAGATAGGAGGTCGGGATAGGTGGTCGGGATAGGAGGTCGGGATAGGAGGTCAGATAGGAGATCGGGATAGGAGGTCGAGATAGGAGGACGGGATAGGAGGTTGAGATATGAGGACGGGATAGGAGGTCGGGATAGGAGGACGGGATAGGAGGTCGGGATAGGAGGTCGGGATAGGAGGATGGGCTAGGAGGATGGGATAGGAGGACAGGATAGATGGACGGGATAGGAGGACGGGATAGGAGGATGGAAAAGGAGGACAGAATAGGAGGTCGAGATATGACAACAATATATGAGGATGGGATATGAAGTCAAAAGCTTCCTCCTTTGTGTTACGCCTAGCGCTCCGGGTCCCCGCTCCTCCCCGGAGCGCGTACGGCGTCTCCCTCTCCGCAGCGCCCCGGTCGGTCCCGCTGACCGGGAGCGCTGCACTGTCATGGCCGTCGGGGATGCGATTCGCACAGCGGGACGCGCCCGCTCGCGAGTCGCATCCCAGGTCACTTACCCGTTCCCGTCTCCTGCTGTCATATGCTGGCGCGCGCGGCTCCGCTCTCTAGGGCGCGCGCGCGCCAGCTCCCTGAGACTTAAAGGGCCAGTGCACCAATGATTGGTGCCTGGCCCAATTAGCTTAATTGGCTCCCACCTGCTCCCTGGCTATATCTGGTCTCCTCCCTTGCACTCCCTTGCCGGATCTTGTTGCCATCGTGCCAGTGAAAGCGTTTCCTTGTGTGTTCCTAGCCTGTGTTCCAGACCTCCTGCCGTTGCCCCTGACTACGATCCTTGCTGCCTGCCCCGACCTTCTGCTACGTCCGACCTTGCTTCTGTCTACTCCCTTGTACCGCGCCTATCTTCAGCAGCCAGAGAGGTTGAGCCGTTGCTAGTGGATACGACCTGGTCACTACCGCCGCAGCAAGACCATCCCGCTTTGCGGCGGGCTCTGGTGAAAACCAGTAGTGACTTAGAACCGATCCACTAGCACGGTCCACGCCAATCCCTCTCTGGCACAGAGGATCCACTACCTGCCAGCCGGCATCGTGACACTTTGTTTATTTTCCTCCCCAACTAGGATTAGGAAGGAAAAAACGGGCAACGCCGGGTACTCAGCTAGTAATATAATAAAAAGCCAAAATCTGGTGTTATATATCCAATATATGTCCTGCTGAATTGCGTTGATATTGTTGGCTTATCATCTGGCTGAATAATTCTATGTGTACACATGAATATGTTAAAATTGGAGGATGTGCTTTCATGTGTTTTCCGCACTTACATTCTCTGCTATTGACTTAATACACAGATGAATATAGAATTCCTCAACTGGTGTATATATTAGGGATCCTACTTAAACCATGAACTGTCTATGCAAAGTTTTAATGGGTATACATCCCCTACTCTTGAGATTAGTCAGTCAGCAGGATAGTCCTTATGACATCGCACAAGAATATTAAAACACCTAAGATGTAGATTCCAATGCTACCGCCCGATTTTCCCTGAAGACACCAGGTCTGCTGCAAAACATGTCAGGGGGCTGGGACTGAGATTTTATAATGGCGTGTGTCTGGATAACTGCCATATGAAAATGATGCTGATAGCTACTACTGCACTTCTGCAAAGTGTTCTCAAATTATGTACATTGATAACCTATTTGCAGAACATTTGTTGGTATTTTTAATAGATTTTATATTATTATAAATAGAAGTTACTTTTATCACTTGATTCACTTGTAAAAGTAGCTTGGAAATAAAACATTGCTTGCCATAGTGGCACTTGTTTTTTTTATAATGGATACATTTTTGCCAATCACTTATTAAGTTCTGCAGTTTCTATGGGGTTTTCATTTCGGAGTAAAATTAAACTTTTTAGCTGCATTTACCACAAACACCTCACATTAATACACAGAATAACAAGTAAACTAAAATAGCCTTAGCTTTTAATTAACAAATTTTAAAATGGATAAAACAAACATTAAAGGGATATTCCAGGAAAAAACTTTATATCAACTGGCTCCAGAAAGTTAAACAGATTTGTAAATTACTTCTATTAAAAAATCTTAATCCTTCCAATAATTATCACCTACTGAAGTTGAGTTGTTCTTTTCTGTCTGGCAAGTGTTCTCTGCTGACATCTCTGCCTGTCTCGGGAACTGCACAGAGTAGAGGAGGTTTGCTATGGGGATTTGTTTCTACTCTGGACAGTTCCCGAGACAGGTGTCATCAGAGAACACTTAGACAGAAAAGAACAACTCAACTTCAGCAGCTCATAAGTACTGAAAGGATTAAGATTTTTTAATAGAAGTAATTTACAAATCTGTTTAACTTTCTGTAGCCAGGTGATATATAAAAAAGTTTTTTTCCTGGATAGCACCTTTAAGTAAAAACAGCAGAGCACCCACACAAAATAGGTGTGGCCCCATCTGTATGCCTTTGGCTAACATACAGTATATACATAGTTAAAGAGTACCTCTCATGATATTGTTAAATTTAATAATCCTCCCAGTTCACTGCCCCATCATGATAAACCACCCCTACCTTTATTTTTATTATTAGTTTTCTACCTTAATATTGCTCTGTGTTTTCTGCTCAGTCTCAGTCAGATTCACAGACTAGGAAGGGGTGTTCCCCAGCAGGCGTGACATCATCTGAAGCCATACAAGGGAGAACTTCCTCCCTCATTCCGTTACACACAGCCACAGAACAGTTCAGTGTGAGAGGAGCTATGATTGGCTAAGGCTGCATACCCCCCCCCCCCCTCCCCCAGACTGCATTTCATTTGGACTTTTGCCAGGCCAGCTGGAGTCCAAAGTCTGTGCAGGAGATAGTGGGAAATGTGGCCACAATGCGGGTCAAGCGGCCAAAGATAACAATGTCACACTCCAAAATCATACTGCATTCTGGCTAACATAAGTGAACAGTTGCATTACGATTTGTAATCCATCCTAGATTTCTGGCAATTGCTGGGATGTGGCAAATCACAATCCAATTCATATAGTTCTATTAGCTGTGACGCAGCATGATCTTGGATAGCATCATCGCATCACTAGCATGAGCAGCAGGATAGGTGTAGAGTAAAAGTCAGTAGAAGTCTGTAAGAAAAATGAGTAGGGGAGAGGTGGTAAAGAAGATGGTTAGGTTGTGGAACATAGCAATGGAACCTTCCCTCGCCTTGCTCTCACCTCTGCCCAAATATCACCAGAAGTAAATATTGCACTCATCCAAACTCAGCCAAGACAAACTCCATCAGAAGTGTATGCACTAAACAGACTCTTTACCTAAACTGTCGTAAACTTCCTTCCACAGGTATGACAAAACTAAGCAAAAGCAGGGTTTATATACAATACAAAATGGTGATGTCACAAATAGTTACCTCAATAAAAAAAAAAATATTTTTATTTTGTTATTGAAGAGTAGATACAAGACTGATCCCACTTAAAGTTTTGCATGCAGTCAAAGTGACCCAGTGGCATCAAGAAGTGGCAAGTTAGTTTACTGTAGCCTTTTCAGGTGTTGTTCAGCCTAGTTCTGTGGTAGTCCATAACCTGATAGATACCTGTTCTGGTTTCAAATCTGGCTTGTACTCTGGTTTATTTTATTTTTTTTCTTCTACTGCTGGCTTTCTTTTTGTGGGGATTAAAGGGGCTGTCCAGTCAAAAAAACAGCTTATCCCCTATCCGCAGAATAGGTGATAAGTGTCTGATCTCTGGAACAGGACCTGGCTCTCAGAGAGCGCGTGCTGCAGACATTCATTTCTATGGGAGTGCTAAAGATACCCAAGTGTTGTACTCAGGAATTTTGGGCGCTCCCATGTTCAGGAGATTGGGGTGGGTCCCAGTTTCCTTAAAGGATCAGCTGACCCAAAATGTGTAAGCTACATCATGTTTTTCCAGCTTCTGGTTTTTATGTGAATTCTGCACAGTTGTTATGTTTTACCTGTCCACAAAAAAGTCACAAAGATCTTATGTGTCTTATTGAGTGTCAGCTAATGAAGGGTCAAGTTTATTAAGAGGTCTGTGCCAGCACATATTTGCCACCAGGGTTAATAAATGTTCCCATAGGTGTTTAGCATTTACCAATCTAGGTAAATTCTATTATCCATGTACTGCTTATGAGCAAATAATAACTGGCAGAAAATCAACTTACACTGCTCAAAAAAATAAAAGGAAAAAGACTAAGATAACACATCCTAGATCCGAATGATTGAACAAATCGTATGAAATTGATATGCATAGAAGAATACGGAGCACACACCAGGACTTGCTTGCTGTAACTTCTTTATTGTTCACATGTACATGCAGGGTAAAGCGTGCAGGGGAGTGGAGGACAGGATGTGGGGGTATAGAGCTGACGACGGAACGTTGCGCGCCGAAGCGCTTCGTCAGGCCAGGTATGGTGATATGCAGGAAGGGGTGTGTTTTTAACATAGACAGGTTACTATGGACACATAGGTAAACAAAAAACACATAGTGAAACATCCACATGACATCATTGTTAAAAACAACCTCATTCGTAAAGTCGCTGTGAGAGAGGCTGGACGGCATTTATAAGAGAACCCCCCAGCAAGCAAATCCTGGTGAGTGCTCCATATTCTTCTATGCATATATACATCTGAGACTGTATCTGTTTTCTACGTGCCAGCATCTGACAGACTTAGCGTAGCTTCCAGGGGCCGTTTGCTTCGGGCTCACAGTCTTCTTACTTGGAGCTGGGTGGTGCTGTGTGTACCTCTACTTGGAATCAATCGTGTGAAATACTTTAGTCTTTACATAGTTGAATGTGCTTAAAACAAAATCACACAAAAAATATCAATGGAAATCAAATTTAGCAACCCATGGAGGTCTGGATATGGAGACACTCAAAATCAAAGTGGAAAACCACACTACAGGCTGATCCAACTCTGATGTAATGTCCTTAATGCAAAATGCTGCTCAGTAGCGTGTGTGGCCTCAACGTGCCCGTATGGCCTCCCTACAATGCCTGGGCGGATGGTCTCCTGAGAGACATTCTCCCAGACCTGGACTAAAGCATCCACCAACTCCTGGACAGTCTGTGGTGCACCGTGGCATTGGTGGATGGAGCGAGACATGATGTCCCTCAATCGGATTCAGGTCTGGGGAACGGGCGGGCAAGTCCATAGCATCAATGCCTTCCTTTTGGAGGAACTGTTGACACACTCCAGCCACATGAGGTCTAGCATTTTCTTGCATTAGGAGGAACCCAGGGCCACCACACCAACATATGGTCTCACAATGGGTCTGAGGATCTCATCTCGGCACCTAATGGCAGTCAGGCTACCTCTGGCAAGCTCATGGAGGGCTGTGTGGCCCCCCAAAGGAATGCCACCCCATACCATTACTGACCCACCACCAAACCGGTCATGCTGGAGGATGTTGCAGGCAGCAGAAAGTTCTCCACGGCGTCTCCAGACTCTGTCACGTCTGTCACATGTGCTCAGTGTGAACCTGCTTTCATCTGTGATGAGCACAGGGCGCCAGTGGTGAATTTGGCAATCTTGGTGTTCTCTGGCAAATGCCAAAAGCACTGCACAGTGTTGAGCTGTAAGCACAACCTCCACCTGTGGATGTTGGGCCCTTATACCACCCTCATGGAGTCTGTTTCTGACCGTTTGAGTGGACACATGCACATTTGTGGCCTACTGGAGGTCTGCAGGGCTCTGGCAGTGCTCCTATTGCTTCTCCTTGCACAAAGGCGGAGGTAGCGGTCCTGCTTCTGGGTTGTTGCCCTCCTATGGCCTCCTCCACATCTTCTGATGTACTGGCCTGTCTCCTGGTAGTGCCTCCATGCTCTGGACACTACACTGACAGACACAGCAAACCTTCTTGCCACAGCTCGCATTGATGTGCCATCCTGGATGAGCTGCACTACCTGAGCCACTTGTGTGGGTTGTAGACTCCGTCTCATGCTACCACTAGAGTGAAAGCACTGCCAGCATTCAAAAGTGACCAAAACATCAGCCAGGAAGCATAGGAACTGAGAAGTGGTCTCTGGTCAACACCTGCAGATCCGCTCCTTTAATGGAGGTGTCTTGCGAATTGCCAATAATTTCCACCTGTTGTCAGTTCCATTTGCACAACAGCATGTGAAATTGCTTGTCAATCAGTGTTGCTTCCTGAGTGGACAGTGTGAGTTCACAGAAGTGTCATTGACTTGGAGTTACATTGTGTTGTTTAAGTGTTCCGTTTATTTTTTTGAGCAGTGTACATACTAAATCTATTCAACAGCAATACAGCTACATAAAGTTTTTGATATGGGACACAATCTTTATGAATTGGAATTTGACATTGCAAAACGAAAATATATTGAAAAATGGAGTGTATCCAACCTTACATAATTAATTTGACTAAAGTAAATAATTTTAACCTTGTATAAAAATATTAAGAAGTAGAGTCTGTAGTAGAGCTGTCATACCAGGACCTTCATAATACCTGTAATGAATTGATTATAGTAGGGGGTTTTAGAAGAAACACAGACGGTCCCCCACCCTTGTAATTAAGTGCCCCTATGGGATCTGTAAGACAGATGTAGGATGGCGACAATAAATACCACATCTTGTATGTTAATTAAAAAACATAATTACATGTATATGGTTTACAAGTAGACATTCAGCAGGCTTTAACAGTATGCGCAGCGACGAGCTACGTGTCTATTGTGAATATATAGCTACAGAACAAAATTCATTTTAACAAGACGGATATTCAGAATAGATCAATTCACATTATCAAAAAAGCAATCAATAGATGATTGATTGATCTTTAGATAGATAGATAGATTGATAGATAGAGAGATATTGGATAGGTAGATAGATAGATATACAGATAGATAGATAAATAGATATTGAATAGATAGATAGATAGTAGATGATTGATTGATATTTAGATAGATAGATAGAGAGAGATATTGGATAGGTAGATAGATAGGTAGATAGATAGATAGATAGATGATAAATAGATAGATATTGGATAGGTAGATAGATAAATATTGGATGGATAGATAGATAAATAGATAGATGTATAGATAGATAGATAGACAGATAGATAAATAAATAGATAGATGATAGATAGATATATAGATAGATAGATAGATAGATAGATAGATATGAGTGGATAGATAGATAAATAGATCTAAAAAATAAAAAAAAACACAGCACACAAAGTGTCTTCAGTGCAAAAAAAAGTGTCTAGTTTATTCCATTATCAGCAAGAAAAAGTGCAATGTTTCGGTAATCTCACATCACCATCCTCAGTATGCCTGAGGATGGTGATGTGAGATTACTAAAATGTTGCACTTTTTCTTGCTGATGATGGAATAAACTAGACACTTTTTTTGCACTGAAGACACTTTGTTTGCTGCGGTTTTTTTGATTTTTATATTGAAGTTGGAGTCCCTAACCAAGCCTCCTGTGACTGCGTGCACCTTACTACTTCTAAGATTTGGATTGCCAGTTGTGCTGCTTTTCTGGAAACTAGTTAATTAGATGGATAGATATGAGATAGATAGATAGATATGAGATAGATAGATAGATAGATAGATAGATAGATAGATATGAGATAGATAGATATGAGTGGATAGATAGATAAATAAATAGATAGATAGATAGATAGAGAGATGATAGATAGATAGATAAATAGATAGATAGATATGAGATAGATAGATAGATAGATAGATATGAGATAGATAGATATGAGTGGATAGATAGATAAATAGATAGATAGATAGAGAGATGATAGATAGATAGATAAATAGATAGATAGCTTCCAAATAAAAGCAGCACATCTAGTAAAAACGGTCCCACAGTCCAAATATAGCAAAATAAATGCAGCACACCACAGGGTAGAATAAGCGGTGGATTTATTCCAGAATGTGCAGACTACGTTTCACCAGTCCCACACTGGCTTTCTCAAGTGCATACCTGTGATATGGCCAAATTTAAATAGACCACTCAATTACAATGTAGTGACATCACAAAATTGAATTTGCATACATAAACAAAGTGAAAAAATATCTTCCATCATAAGTGAAGGTCAATACATGTGAGCAAATACATTTCATCCATTACATATGTGAGAAGTCAAATACCATTCTTCTGATATTCCTGATTATACAAAACAAGGCTATGATTCATGAAAAAAAAAATACATATACTGTCAGTGTCCATGACCCATGTGTGTGGTGAATTACCTCCTGTGGATCCACCATGATGCCCGCCATCCAGGACGCCCGATCAGCGTGTTCCAGCCAGGAGTCGCAGAAAAATCACTGCCTTCCGGATTTCCGCACAACGAGCGCGTCATCGTGCGCCCTTGGCAACAAGCGCATGCACAAAGAGTCCAAATGAAAGCGTCCTTAGAAACAAAACTGACATCTGCTCGCTGATGATGTCTGCGCACAGCGGGGCAGTTCCAGTGCTCGTAATGTTACATGTTAGCCGCAGTAGTATGTAGTTGCACATGTGAAACTACACAATTTGGCCATATCACAGGTATGTACTTGAGAAAGCCAGTGTGAGACTGGTGAAACGTAGTCTGCACATTCTGGAATAAATCCACCGTTTATTCTATCCTGTGGTGTGCTGCATCTATTTTGCTATATTTAGATAGGTAGATAGATGGGTCAAACTAGGTCAAGGATGGGTCAAAAAATAGGTCTTAGAGGCTCTGCTCAAAACTGGCATAAATACTGGTGCTGTGTCCCGATGGGGTGCTGTGCTGTCGTGATTGGTCAAACTTGACAGATTGACAGGTCACAGTGGCACAGTTCCCCATGGGGATGCTGTCTCAGTTAGTCTGGTGGACCTGAGCAAGGCACATGGTAGTGCCAAAACACCTTGTCCAGCTGTATTCCCAATAAAGTCATTAGAGATGAGTGAACTTACAGTAAATTCGATTCGTCACGAACTTCTCAGCTCGGCAGTTGATGACTTTTCCTGCATAAATTAGTTCAGCTTTCCGGTGCTCCGGTGGGCTGCAAAAGGTGGATACAGTCCTAGGAAAGAGTCTCCTAGGACTCCAGCCCACGGGAGCACCGGAAAGCTAAACTAATTTATGCAGGAAAAGTCATCAACTGCCGAGCTGAGAAGTTCGTGACGAATCGAATTTACTGTAAGTTCGCTCATCTCTATAAGTCATTATCGTCCTGTGCATCGCCTGCAGTCGTATTTGTGCCAGCGCCTTTAAGACAGATTTTTTTTTCATGTTTGACCTATTCTTGCGCTGTTTGTACACGCCTATAATGGGTTGGATCAGGTCAGAGGGCAGCAGCTCATCTATTATTCTTCCTCTACACCAGTGGTCTTCAACCTGTGGACCTCCAGATGTTCAAAAACTACAACTCCCAGCATGCCCGGACAGCCATCGGCTGTCCAGGCATGCTGGGAGTTGTAGTTTTGAAACATCTGGAGGTCCGCAGGTTGAAGACCACTGCTCTACACCCTCCATAGAGGTCAGTATATCACTGTGGTGTGGTGGTGGAATGCACAACTACTGATATATTATGAGATTGACAGATATGAAATAAATAGGGGAGGCATATAGATAGATAGATAGATAGATAGATAGATAGTTCATTGAAAAATTATAGAATTGTTGCAGTACACTACTTGCACAGGAAAATGAAAAAGTGAAGCTTTATGCCAAATATGTAACAGGTGATGTTTTAGCTTCCACTTGCTTGAAATAGTTTGGCTGCGAATATGGAATAAAATTTGGAATATGATACCTACTACAGTTATCAGTAACAAATCTAGAGGGATTGAACCACTATATAATATATTTATGCCTATAAATACACGTACCAAAAATCTAATATAAAATGACTTTGTCTTTATTAGGATATTCTTCATTAAAATCACAAGCATTAAAGGTGAGAAACATCACACCCAGAAGAAGACAGCTCCCCATAATATATACTGCTGCTGTAAATGGTGCAAGATAATACAATGTAAACATATTGGGGGGAGGGATATTTCTTTGTTTTGGGATTGTTTGTTGCAGGATTAGTTACATTTTTAATTACATTATTTTGGAATGCATATAATGTTTTAAAACCCTTTTATTATGTTTTTTTAAGAGGAATGAAAAAAAAAACTGCAGTTCCACATTTTTGCACATTTTTACTGTACTCAATTCACCATGCATTATAAATGAGAAATTTAATTTAATTTATTCTGTGGGTTAGTATGATTATGATGCCACATTTATATAGTTTTACCAGTTTTTCATATGAGAACTTAAAGGGGTACTTCACTGGAAAACATTTTTTATTTTTATTTTTTTTTATAAACTGGTGCCGGAAATTTAAACAGATTTGTAAATTACTTCTATTAAAAATTCTTAATCCTTCCAGTACTTATCAGGTCCTGTTATGATGCACAGGAAATTCTTTTCTTTTTGAATTTCCTTTCTGCCTGACCATAGTGCTCTCTGCTGACACCTCTGTCCATGTGAGGAACTGTCCAGAGCAGGATTGGTTTTCTATGGATATTTGCTCCTGCACTGGACAGTTCCTAAAATAGACAGAGGTGTCAGCAGAGAGCACTGTGGTCAGGCAGAAAGGAAATTCAAAAAGAAAAGAACTTTCTGTGGATCATACAGCAGCTGATAAGTACTGGAAGAACTAAGATTTTTTTAATAGAAGAAATTTACAAATCTGTTTAACTTTCTGGAACCAGTTGATTTAAAATAAAATGTATTCCAGTAGAGTACCCCTTTAAAAAAAACGTTATTTTTGTTGACTCAGCAGCAGTCAAAATATGTTTTGTGGAGTGATAAATCATGCTTCTCCATCTGACAGTCTGATGGATGTGTCTGGGTTTGGCGAATGTCAGGAGAACATAACCAGACTGACTCCCTGTTAGTGAAGAATGACTATTGCTATGGAGTGTTTTCTTGGGGGTCAACCAAGCCCCTTAGTTCTAGTAAAAAAGAAATTTTAATGCTTAGCTTACCAAGACATTGTGAACAATTGTATGCTTCCAACTTTGTAGGAACAGTTTGGGTTTGGCCCTTTTCATGGCTATGTACAAAGTTTGGTATGGATAAACTTTACTGACCCGCACAGAACCCTGAGATCAACCCCATTGAAGACTTTTAGAATACCCCGAGTACCCGGCATTGCACGGTTTTTCCTTCCTAATCCTTGTTGGGGAGGAAAATAAACAAAGGAGGAAGCTTTTGACTTCATATCCCGTCCTCATATATTGTTGTCATATCCCGACCTCCTCTCCCGTTATCCTATCCTGACCTCCTATCCCGACCTCCTATCCTGTCCTCCTATCCCGTCCTTCTATCCCGTCCTCCTATCCCGTCCTCCTTTCCCGTCCTCATATCTCAACCTCCTTTACCGTCCTCCTATCTCGACCTCCTTTCCCGTCCTCCTATCTCGACCTCCTTTCCCATCCTCCTTTCCCGTCCTCCTATCCTGTCCTCCTATCCCGTCCTCCTATCCCGTCCATCTATCCTGTCCTCCTATCCCGTCCTCCTTTCCCGTCCTCCTATCCCGTCCTCCTATCCCGTCCTCCTATACCGTCCTCCTATCCTGTCCTCCTATCCCGTCCATCTATCCCGTCCTCCTATCCCGTCCTCCTTTCCCGTCCTCCTATCCCGTCCTCCTTTCCCGTCCTCCTATCCCGTCCTCCTTTCCCTAATATGTGTACCAGTTATTGAAATATCTCCAGCCGTACGGAAGTTATGTGGGAACATACATTTCCCATTGATTTGAATGGGACTTTAAACAAAAAACCCCGACCCTCACAAATAGGGGTAGTTAAGGGTTAAATTAACTATCCTATATTTTAAGTGGATATATAAGTAACATGTGACCAAGTATTATCAAAATATTTCCAGCCGTTTGGAAGTTATGCAGTAACATATATTTCCCATTGACTCTTATGGGACTTTAAACATAAACCCCGCCCCTGGCAAATGGGGGTGAGTAAGAGTTAAATCACCTATCCTATGTTTGTTGTTGACATATAAGTAACATGTGTGCCAAGTTTCATGGTAATATCTTTAGCCGTTTGGACGTGATGCTGGAACATACACACATACATACATACACACACACGTTGAGTTTTATATATATAGACTAGCTGAGTACCTGGCGTTGCCCGGTTTTTCCTTCCGCATCCTTGTTGGGGAGGAAAATCAACAAAAGAGGAAGCTTTTGACTTCAAATCCCATCCCCAAATATTTTTGTCATATCCCAACCCCATATCCCGTCCTCATATCCCGTCCTCCTATCCCGTCCTCCTATCTCCACCTCCTATGCCGACCTCCTATCTCCACCTCCTTTCTCCACCTCCTATCCCGTCCTCATATCCCGACCATCCTGTCCTTCTATCTTGACCTCCTATCTCGACCTCCTATCTCGACTCCCTATCCCGACCTCCCATCTCGACCTCCTATCCCGACCTCCTATCTCCACCTCCTATCCCGTCCTCATATCCTAACCTCCTATCCCGACCATCCTGTCCTCCTATCTTGACCTCCTATCTCGACCTCCTATCTCAACCTCCTATCCCGTCCTCCTATCTCGACCTCCTATCCTGTCCTCCTATCTCAACCTCCTATCCCGTCCTCCTATCTCCACCTCCTATCCCGACCTCCTGTCTCGACCTCCTATCTCGACCTCCTATCCCGTCCTCCTATCCCGACCTCCTATCCTATCCTCCTATCTCGACCTCCTATCCCGTCCTTCTATCCCGTCCTCCTATCTCAACCTCCTATCCCGGTCCTCCAATCCCGGTCCTCCTATCCCGTCCTCCTTTCTCAACCTCCTATCCCGTCCTCCTATCCCGTCCTCCTATCCCGTCCTCCTATCCTGACCTCCTATCTCGACCTCCTATCCCGACCTCCTATCTCCACCTCCTATCCCGTCCTCATATCCCGTCCTCCTATCCCGACCATCCCGTCCTCCTATCTTGACCTCCTATCTCGACCTCCCATCCCGTCCTCATATCCCGACCTGTAATATGTGTACCAGGTATTATTGAAATATCTCCAGCCGTACAGAAGTTATGTGAGAACATACATTTCCCATTGATTTGCATGGTACTTTAAACAAAAACCCTGACCCTCACAAATGTGGGTAGTTAAGGGTTAAATTAACTATCTTATATTTTAAGTGGACATATAAGTAACATGTGACCAAGTATTATCGAAATATCTCCAGCTGTTTGGAAGTTATGCAATAACATATATTTTCCATAGACTTGAATGGGACTTTAAATATAAACCCCGCCCCTGGCAAATGGGGGTGAGTAAGGGTTAAATCACCTATCCTCTGTTTGTTGCTGACTTATAAGTAACATGTGTGCCAAGTTTCATTTTAATATCTTTAGCCGTTTGGAAGTTTTTGTGGAACACATATACATACACACACACACACACGTTGGGTTTTATATATATAGATTATGGGGACTGGGAGCCAGGACCTTTCATCCAACATCAGTATCTAATCTCATGAATGCTGTTCTGGATGACAGGGCTAAATTTTCACACACACACTCTTGTAGAAAGTCTTCCTTAAAAGTGGAAGCCATTATAACTACAAAGGAGTGCCTGGCTTTTGCCCAAACAATTTTCTTCATTTTTTAATTGTTGCATTTTAACCCCTTAATGACCCGGAAGTAAATGTATGTCCTGGTGCGGAGGTACTCCGCGCACCGGGACATACATTTACGTCCTGTGTACGACCGTGAGCAGTGGAGCGGTGCTCTCATCATGTACTGCAGGGCAGCCAGGGACCTGCCAGTAATGGCAGACATCAGCGATCGTGCTGATGTCTGCCATTAACCCCTCAGATGCCATGATCAATACAGATCACGGCATCTGCGGCAATGCGCATGTTAAAATAGATGATCGGATTGCCCGTGGCGCTGCTGCGAGGATCCGATCATCTAAAATGGCGGCTGGAGGTCTCCTCACTTGCCTTCGGCTGTCTCCTGAGGTCTTCTGCTCTAGTCTGAGATCGAGCAGACCAGAGCAGAAGATAGCCGATAACTCTGATCATTGCTATGCCCTATGCATAGCACTGAACAGTATTAGCAATCAAGTGATTGCTATAGATAGTCCCCTATGGGGATATAAAAAGTGCAAAACAAAAGTAAGAAAAATTAAAAATAAAAAGTAAAAAAAATGTGAAAAATCCCCTCCCCCAATAAAAATGAAAATTGTCCCTTTTCCCCATTTTACCCCCAAAAAGAAATATATAAAAAAAAAAGTCCAAAATTGCTGCTTGTTACATGTAATTAAAAAAAAATTATAAAAAGTGATTTAAAAGTTTTATATAAGCAAATGTGGTATCAAAAAAAAGTACAGATCACGGTGCAAAAATGAAAAAGTTTTGGGTGGTTAAAATAGGGCAATTTTAAACATACTGATTTTGTACAAAAAGTTTTAGATTATTTTTAAGCGGTACAGTAATAGAAAAGTACGTAACCATGGGTATCATTTTAATCGTATTGACCCACAAAATAAAGAAAACATGTCATTTTTTCCGTAAAGTGTACAGTGTGAAAACGAAACCCTCCAAAATTTTCTCCCTAAAATTTTTTTTATTGGGGTTCGCCGTATATTTTATGGAAAAATGAGAGGTGTCATTACAAAGTTAAATTCAGCAATAGCCTGGCCTGACGAAGCGCTTTGGCGCGATAACGGCCCGTCGCGATACCCCCACATCTCACCACCTGCCTCTCTGCACTGTATCCTGTTTCTGATCTGCCGAACGAATAAAGAAGTTTGCATAGCCATCCTGGTGAGTGCTCCGTGCTTTTGACTTAGCTACGTCTACAAAGTAAAATTTGTCACACAAAAAATAAGCCCTTATATGAGTCTGTAGATGGAAATATAAAAAAAAGTTATGGATTTTAGAAGGCGAGGAGGAAAAAATGAAAATGCAAAAATAAGATTGACCTGGTCCTTAAAGAGTATCTATCATGAACTCATCTGTCCCTATATGTCCCCCTTCCCCTGTCTCTGACTCTTCTGGACTCTAAATCCTACCCTTAATTTTTTTTTTAAACCCCTTTTCTTACCTGTATGAGTGTCTTCTTTGTTGCTCACTTTCATGCTGTTTGTGAGAGAGGAAGGGGGGAGTGGCCTGGCAGGCGTGACAACAGCTGCTGTCTGGCTGAGGTAGTGCTGCAGGCATTCCACGGGCTGACAGAGTGGAGACCCCGGAGCATCAGCAAAGCAGCAATCACAGGCGGCTCTGGGGCTCTCAGCTCAGATCACTGACAGGCTCCCCGTGATGAGAGCGACAGGCGCTGAGGCTGCATTGTAAATCGAAAGCACCGGGTGGGACGGGGGAGCGCTGCAGCCGGCTTACAGTATAGCGCTGTGGCCGCATAGTAAGTTGTAAGCACCGGGGTGGGGAGGGGGGTGAAGCGCTGCGATCCACTCTTCATGCAGGGCAGCACTGCACTGAGCACAGCACTTTCTCCCGCCTGTCTGATTGACAGGCGGGGAGCTGCGCTGTACATGTTCTGGCTGCAGTCTGTGATTTCAGACTTATGCCATGAGTCCGAAATCAATACAAAACCTTCCGGTCAGGGCTGCTTGGGAAGTGGTGAGTTTTTTACAATGAAAATAAACATAAAAGAAATTACATTTTTTAATAACATCCTATTAGAAAGTGATTAGGCATTAATCTTTAAGGCTCTTTTCACACTAGGGATTTGAAGTTCCGTTGCATGTTCCGTCACGATTTTCGGCAAAAACCTGCCGTTACAAAACCCCTGATGGCCGAGACTAAATTGCATTGCAGCCTATGGGGTTTTGTAACTGCCCGTTTGCACCCGTATATGCCCGTAATTCATTACGGACGTTATACAGTGACGGGACATCGTGGCGGAAAAATTACTGAATGCAGTAATTTTTCCGCCACGATGTCCTGTCACTGTATAACGTCCATAAGGAATTACGGGCATAAACGGGTGCAAACGAGCAGTTACAAAACCCCATAGGCTGCAATGCAATTTAGTCTCGGCCGTCAGGGGTTTTGTAACGGCAGGTTTTTGCCAAAAATAGTGACGGAACGTGCGACGGAACTTCTATAACGGAAAAATCCCTAGTGTGAAAAGAGCCTTACATATAAAAAGTTTATTTGATGATAGGTGCCCTTTAAGGTGAAAATTGGCTTGGTCCTTAAGGGGTTAAGATAAAAAACTTTTTTCATTTTGCACCGTCATAGCCATACGAGTTGTAGGTAAAATGAAGCAGAAATATGGGGTAGTGAACAGAATCCCCCAGCTTCCAACAAGCATATACAAATAACAGTGCTTAGCTTACATTCGCCAATCGTAAATAGTGCAAAAACAAGGCAAGAAGGACATACAACATTGTCGTATCAAATGAGCCGCCAGGTCTCACTAGTGGAAGCACTTAGCACCAAGGACGCAAATATAAGTGCCTGGAGATTGGAGCTATCATTACGGAACATGGATAATATTGTCATCAATATGTCAGCGGGTGGCTAGCGGGCCCTACTAGTCAGCGGGCCCTAAGCCCTACTATGTCAGCAGGCCCTACTCTACCTGTATGCCCTGAGCCCAGTTCTGGTGTTTAAAACGGGATCACGCCGGTCCCAGTTGCTATTCATACTGGACCCTGGGCTAACAGCGCGAGGCACCGATCTTTGTGCCGCGCGGTATTAACCCTTTAGACGGGGCGATCAAAGTTGACCGCCGTGTCTGAAAGTGAAGGTAAATGCTTCCCAGCAGCTCAGACGGGCTGATAGGGACATCGCGATAAAATCATTATGTCCTGATCAGCTAGGACGCGAGCGGAGACCCCCTTACCATGCTCCGTCGCGTCCAATCTGGGTTTGATTGCTCCAAGCCTGAGCTACAGGCTTGAGCAATTGAGCCCCTATCTCGCTGATCCATGCAAAACTATGGCTTTGCAGGGATCAGGGTAAAAGATCAGTGTGTGCAGTGTTATAGGTCCCTATGGGACCTATAGCACTGCAAAAAAAAAAGTGGGAAAAAAAAGTTAACAAAGGTCATTTAACCCCTTCCCTAATAAAAGTTTGAATCACCCCCCTTTCCCCCCCCAAAAAAAAACTGTGTAAATAAAAATAAAAATAAACATATGTGGTATCGCCGAATGCGTAAATGTCCGAACTATAAAAATATATAGTTAATTAAATCGCACGGTCAATGGTGTACGCGCAAAACAAAAATAAAGTCCAACATAGCGTATTTTTGGTCACTTCTTTTTATATCAGAAAAAAATGAATAAAAAGCGATCAAAAAGTCTGATCAATGCAAAAATGGTAGCGATAAAAACTTCAGAACACGGCACAAAAAATTAGTCCTCATACCGGCCCGTACATGGAAAAATAAAAAAGTTATAGGGGTCAGAAGATGAGAATTTTAAACATATAAATTTTCCTGCATGTAGTTATGATTTTTTTCAGAAGTGCGACAAAATCAAACCGATATAAGTAGGGGATCATTTTAACCGTATGGACCTACAGAATGAAGATAAGGTGTCATTTTTACCACATTTTTTCTTACATTTTGTCACACATTGAATTTTTTTTTCGTTTTGCCATGGATTTTTTGGTAAAATGACTAATGTCACTGCAAAGTAGAATTGGTGGCGCAAAAAATAAGCTATCACATGGAAATTTATGTGCAAAATTGAAAGCGTTATGATTGAGGAAAAAATGAAAATGCAAAAATGGAAAAACGCTGAGTCCTTAAGGGGTGAAGGGTTGAATTTCAAAATATCCTTTCTTATTCCTCGTCTAGGTCTTAAAAACAACACCTGTGAAAAAATTCAGCTTTCTAGCTACAAGGGTTCAAGCTGGGCGTTGAGGAGTCAGTGAGTCAGGCCTTCTCTTTTGATATATATAGATTGCTGCAAAATATTATTATGTAATGCAAAAGAGTCATAGTTTTTTTTTTTAGCAGACAGCCTAAAATTAAACATTCCAGCACTTGAAAATACAATGACGCTTTAGCATACAGCACAAATTAGGATTCTTTTCTAGGACTAAAATATTCAGAGTTAAAGGGGTACTCAGGCCCCAAAGGATAGGACATAAGATGTAGCACCGCGGGGTTTCCCGCCGCTGGGGACCCCCACAATCTTGTATTCGCCACTCACCTGTTTGAGCTGCATGTCGCGGTGCCACTCACAAACAGCCGGGTGGCGACCACGGGGCCGGAGTATCGTGATGTCACGACTCCACCCCTGTGTGACATCACCCCCTTCCCCCACTATGTAAATCTATGGGAGGGGGCCTCACCCGCCACCCGGCTGTTTGTGCGCTGGCACACGGTAGGTGATAAGATGTTTTAGGGCCGGAGTACCCCTTTGAAGGTGAGATGGTCTGCTAAAAAGGAGCAATATTCCTCGGTAAGAATAAAATGTCTTATAAATTGATAAAACATAACATAGGTTCTGTCCACAATGTTTCTGACACATATGTCCTCACTTCCACAAAGTTTAGTATCTAAGCATTTGCCAGAATAGTGTCCTTTTGGAACTTTGACATCTGGCTTGAATACTAATTAATACTCTTAGTGGCAGACATAGGCAACTACATTGGCCTAGAATCATTTACGTCTAGGGCATGCATCGGTACATGTCTGGGGCATTCATCCAATGACACTCTCCAAGTGTGTTCAACGTAAAACAGCAAATGTTTTTTGTGTAAAGTAAGAGGGAGGATAAAGGAGCTGTATAGACAAATGAGACTTTTTTGGAGAGCAGTGATGTGGTTTTCCCAAGATCATTATGTGTTTTATGATTGTTGATACTCCCATCACCAAGAGGGTTGACCCCCGTATACATTCAAATAAATAAACATGTTCATATTTGCTATCTTCATGTTGTTAGCAACATAGATTGTTGAGAATGGAAGGTTTTCTCAACGTTTCAATGGGCAAGACAATATTTCTGATAAATAAAAGCCCTATTCATGGTCTGATTTCATAGAGAATGCCTGTGGTTCACTTGGAGACAGGACATGCATTTATAGACTTGGATAAGTTGACTTGTCTCCATCTTTTTAATTTATTTAGTTGACTCATGCAGAGAGTTGTTTCATCTCTTAAATACCTGAATCCGAGGTCAGTGCATAAAAGTCTGCGACATCTATACTGATGTGATATCAGAACGAAGGCAACCAGCTGACCTACAAAACTGAGGTTTTTAACTTTATTGAATGTAGTCAATAACGATGGTTACACAGTAGTAGTAATGATATGGAGATTGATCGGTATAAATAGCTGTGTCTATTTGGCTCGTCTATGCAAACACTACACCAGCTCCATTTTCTAATATTGCACAGCAGCTACAGGCTATTGGATTATACTAAACTGCAAGCACATGTAAATTTCATGTTTTTTTTAATTTATTTTTTAAAGGTTGCATTATGGCTTCTTTCAGCCTGCAAGATGCACAGAAATGGGAAATCTATAGACTATAATCGGGCTCTAATGGATCTCTGTATGTCTTTCAAGAATCTCCAAAAGCTAACCTATTCCTACAACTTGATGTAATACGGTGTCAAGTTAAAGAGTCACCAAATAAAACGTTTAAAATAGTGTTCCTTGTGTAATTAGCAGACACTTTCTTATTACATATTGATTCACATATACTATATGTTAACTTTATAAAGTTGACATGTTTTTTACTTTTTGAAGACATCAGAGGGCTTCAAAGTATAGCAGCAGTTTTCCAATTTTTCACTAAAATTTCAAAATCAGAATTTCGCAGGGACCAGTTAAGTTTAGAAGTGAATTTGAGGATTATGTTGAAAATCCCTTATGATGGACCCCATTATGAAAACTGCACCCCTCAAAGTATTCAAAATGACCTTCAAAAAGTTTGTTAACCCTTTAGGTGTTTAACATGAATAGCAGCAAAATGGAGGAAAAAAATCAAAATCTCCATTTTTTTTTTTACACTAACATTTTATTGTAGCCCCATTTTTTTCCGATTTTTACAAGGGGTAAAAGGTAAAAAGGCCCCCCAAAACTTGTAATTCATTTTCTCTCGAGTAAGGAAATACCTCATATGTGGATGTAAAGTGCTCTGTGGGTGCAATAGAGGGGTCAGAAGGGAAGGAGCAACAATGGGATTTTGGAGACCGAATTTTGCTGAAATAGTTTTTGGGGTGCATGTCGCATTTAGGAAGCCCCCATGATGTCAGAACAGTAAAAAAATAAAAATAAAAAAAACACATGGCATACTATTTTGGAAACTACACCCCTCAATGAATTTAACAAGGGGTAAATTGAGTCGTTATACCCCACAGGTGATTGATGAAATTTCATTAAAGTGGGACGTGAAAATGAAAAAAATTATTTTTAAAGGGGTACTCTGGTGGAAAACTTTTTTTTTTTTTTTAAATCAACTGGTGCCAGAAAGTTAAACAGATTTGTAAATTACTTCTATTAAAAAAATCTTAATCCTTACAGTACTTATTAGCTGCTGAATACTACAGAGGAAATTATTTTCTTTTTGGAACACAGAGCTCTCTGATGACATCATGAGCACAGTGCTCTCTGCTGACATCTCTGTCCATTTTAGGAACTGTCCAGGGCAGCATATGTTTGCTATGGGGATTTTCTCCTACTCTGGACAGTTCTTAAAATCGACAGAGATGTCAGCAGAGAGCACTGTGCTCCTGATGTCAGCAGAGAGCTCTGTGTTCCAAAAAGAAAAGAATTTCCTCTGTAGTATTCAGCAGCTAATAAGTACTGGAAGGATTAAGATTTTTTAATAGAAGTAATTAAGTAATTTAGAAATCTGTTTAACTTTCTGGCACCAGTTGATTTAAAAAAAAAAAAGTTTTCCACCAGAGTACCACCTTAACACTAAAATTCTGGTGTTACCCCAAAAGTTTCATTTTCACAAGGAGTAATAGGAGAAAATCCCCCCCCCCCCAAAAAAAAAAAATGTGTAACCCCCTTTCTCTCGAGTAAGGAAATACCTCATATGTGGCTGTAAAGTGCTCTGTGGGTGCACTAGAGGGCTCAGAAGGGAAGGAGCGACATCAGGCTTTTGGAGAGCGAATTTTGCTGAAATGGTTTTTGGGGGGCATGCTGCCTTGAAATATGACAGGGCTCTGAAGTGAGAGAGCACCATGCGCATTTGAGGTCTAAATTAGGAATTTGCAATAGGGGCGGACCCGGATACAAGGATGGCACTTGTCTCCACCAAAACCCTACGGTAGTGTTTCCCAAACAGGGTGCCTCCAGCTGTTGAAAAACTCCCAGGCTGCCAGGACAGTCAATGGCTGTCCGGCAATACTGGGAGTTGTGCCAGGACAGTCAATGGCTGTCCGGCAATACTGGGAGTTGTGGTTTTGCAACAGCTGGATGCTCCGTTTAGGAAACACTGCCGTATGAAACGTTTTTCATTTACTTATATTGGGGGGGGGGGATGTAACTGTGTAGGGGTATATGTATTGCTTTACTTTTTATTTTGTGTTAGTTTTGTGTAGTGTAGTGTTTTTAGCCTACATTCACACAGGCCGGGGTTCAAAGTGAGTTTTCCGCTGGGAGTTTGAGCTTTTCCATGGCTGGGGTGATGTAAATATTATAAAACAGCTATCCAATCCTCACCTACCTTGGTCCACCGCAGCTGCTGTACTGATGCACCCTGTTACTACAGACATGGACAAAATTGTTGGTACCTTCCAAGAGAAAAACCCACAATGATCCCTGAAATAACTTGAAAACGACAAAAGTAATAATGTCTATAAACATTTACTAAAATTACTCGATGAAAATCAGACATTGCTCGAATTGTCGTTCAACAGAATCATTTTGAAAAATAAAATAATGAAACTGTCCTGGACAAAAATGATGGTCCACTGAACTATATATTTTGCAGCACAACCTTTTGAGGCACTGCAATCCAGCATTTTCTGTAACTCTCGGTGAGACTTCTGCACTTGTCTCCAGGTATCTTGGCCCACTCCTTATAAGATTCTGCTCCAGCTGTCTCAGGTGTGAAGGTGTCTTCTCCAGACTGCATGCTTCACCTCCTTCCACAGATGTTCAATAGGATTCAGATCAGGGCTCATGGAAGCCTCTTCAGAATAGTCCAGCGTTTTGCTCTTAGCCATTCTTGGGTGTTTTAGCTGTGTGTTTTGGGTCTTTATCCTGTTGGAGGATCCATAAACTGTGACTGAGACCGAGCTTCATGACACAGGGCAGCACATTCCACTCCAGAATGCAGTAATCTGTATACAATATAATTGATTATATACAGGACCATATGGCGGTAGATATCAGCTGTACACAGGATGTGCATACCATATAAGTGATTATATTTAGGACCATATGGTGGTAGATATCAGCTATACACCATATAAGTGATTACAGTTACAGCAAGGGACTCAAAATTCCGTCTTTTATGATCAGCGGCGCCCTCTTTCCTTGTCTTCTCCGTCCGGATCAGACCACCATGTCGATCTCTTACCATCTGCAGGATAAACATGTTAGACATTTTTTCAGTGCCATCCACTCCTCTACACAATCTTTCCATCTATCAGCCCACAAACTGTAATAATGCCCTCCTTGGTGTCCTGCACAGTAAAAGAGCAGGTAGGTAGGTAGCCAGGTAAATAGTTAACTAGGTATGTAGATCAGGAAGCCAGATATGTAGGTAGGTGACTAGCCAGGTAGGTAGGTAGTTTACTAGCTAGGTAGTTAGGCAACCATGTATGAAAGCCAGGTATGTACACAGTTAGGTAGCCAGGTATGTAGGTAGGTAGCAAGATATGTAGGTAGGTAGATAGGCAGCCAGCTATGTAGGTAGTTAGATAGCCAGGTATGTAGCTAAGTAATTAGGCATCCAGGTACAAAGTTAGGTAGCCAGGGAGTTAGTCAAGTAGGTAGCCAGCACCCCCTCCACCCAGTGGCAGATCCACAGTCTAGTCTCATGAGGGGCATTATGAAACCCCCCATGTAGTTAGTAGGTAGCCCTCCTGTTTGTTTGGTAGTTTGTGTCCATATTAGCTAGGCAGGAACATAGTAGATAGTCCCTCACATTAGGTGTAGGCAGCAGAGTTCCCCCATAGTGGGTGTAGGCAGCAGAGTTCCCCCATAGTAAGTGCAGGCAGCAGGGTCCCCCCCCAACAGTAGGTGTAGGCAGCAGAGTTCCCCCACAGTGGGTGTAGGCAGCAGAGTTCCCCCACAGTAGATGCAGACAGCAGGGTCCCCCCACAGTAGGTGTAGGCAGCAGGGTCCGCCCCACAGTAGGTGTAAGCAGCAGGGTCCCCCCACAGTAGGTGTAGGCAGCAGGGTCCCCCCACAGTAGGTGTAGGCAGCAGGATCCCCCCACAGTAGGCGCAGGCATCAAGATCCCCCCCACAGTAGGTGTAGGCAGCAGAGTTTTTCCCTCTCCCCCCAGTAGGTGTAGGCAGTAGGTGTAGGCAGCAGAGTTAGAGCCCCCCAGTAGGTGTGGACAGCAGAGTTAGAGTCCCCCCCAGTAGGTGTAGGCAGCAGAGTTAGAGTCCACCCCAGTAGGTGTAGACAGCAGAGTTAGAGTCCCCCCAGCAGGTGTATGCAGTAGAGTTAGAGTCCCCCCAGTAGGTGTAGACAGCAGAGTTAGAGTCCCCCCAGTAGGTGAAAGAAGCAGAGTTAGAGTCCCCCCCCCCAGTAGGTGTAGACAGCAAAGATAGAGTCCCCCCAGTAGGTGTAGGTAGCTGAGTTTGAGTCCAACCCCCACAGTAGGTATAGACAGCAGAGTTAGGGTCCCCTACCCCAGTAGGTGTAGACAGCAGAGTTAGAGTTCCCCCCAGTAGGTGTAGACAGCAGAGTAAGAGTCCCTCCAGTAGGTGTAGGCAGCAGAGTTAGAGTCCCCCCAGTAGATGTAGGCAGGAGAGTTAGAGTCCCCCCCCAGTAGGTGTAGACAGCAGAGTTAGAGTCCCCCAGTAGGTGTAGACAGCAGAGATAGAGTCCCCCCCAGTAGGTGTAGGCAGCAGAGTTAGAGTTCCCTCTCACAGTAGGTGTAGACAGCAGAGTTAGAGTTCCCCCAGTAGGTGTAGGCAGCAGAGTTAGAGCCCCCCCCCCCCAGTAGGTGTAGACAGCAGACTTAGAGTCGTCGCCCCCCCCCCCCCACAGTAGGTTTAGGCAGCAGAGTTAGAGTCCCCCCCCCCCCCCCCAGTAGATGCAGGAAGCAGAGTTTTCCCCCCTTCCCAGGTTGGAATAAAAATTATGCTCACCTGATGTCCCGCGCAGCGATCTTCTCCTCCGGAGCGCAGCAGGGGCTCATGTCACCCTTCCTCCACAGTGCAGGCGCCGATGAGTGAAGTCATCAGCGCCTGCACTTCGTGCTGCATGGGGGCAAAGGTCATGTCTCCTCTGTGTAGGTTGCCGACGTGGCTCACACAGAGGGGACAACTTCTCCTGTATTTGCTTGTACCGCACATACAGGAAAAGGTAGCGCTTTCCACTGGGGATCCGGGACACGTATCCCGGATCTCCAGGAGCGGCGGCAGCGGCAGGCCCTGTACCCGGCCGGGCCCCAGGACCACGTCCAATCGAACCGGCCGGTCAGTCCGCCCTTGGCCCCAAAACATACCAAAATGTTCCATCTGTCCAAAGGACAAGCCACAAAGCATTTTGGAGAAAGTCCTTTTAACATATGAGACAAAACATTTTTTAATTTTTGAACATTCTGTTATGTGCCTTGTGCTAAAATCAAAACAAATCAAGTTTTCCCACCAATCTGTACTCAATGTCCCATAATAAGAATGTGAAAACAGAATATTAGAAATGTTTACAAATGTATTAAAAAGAAAACACTAAAATAACACATGGACAGAAATATCCACACCCTTTGCTATGACACTTGAAATTTACCTCTGGGGCCTCCCATTCTTCTTGATCATCTTTGAGATGTTTCTATGATTGGAGTCACCTGTGGTAAATTCAGGTGATTGGAAAGGATTTGGAAAGATACTCATAGTTACATAGTACAGTTGAAAAATGACACATGTCCATCACCTTCAACCAAGGAGGGAAGGAGATCAATGAAGGGAAGGGGTATGGGCGGATGAAGAGGACAGGATGGGATTCAACATTTTATTTCTACTCACACATTAATATTTCTTTGATCTAAGAATGTATCTAAGCCTGTTTTGAATCCCTTAATTGTTTTAGCTGTGACCAGCTCCTGAGGTAGACCATTTCATAACTTTACAGTTCTTATGGTACAGAAGGCTTGTTGCCCATGGAGATTGAAAGAGTTATCAGGGAATAGTGTTGAGTGGCATAGGCCATATTTGAATTTGCGATATTTCGCGAACATATGGACTAATATTCGTCACATACTCGCAAAATTTGCATATGCGTAAATTTGCATAAGCGAAAATTCGCATATGTGAAAATTTATGAACTTTATAGCAAGTATACCAGTGTAACTTGATAGAAGCAGCAGAAGGGAGGGATCAATATTCGCGAATATTCGCCCGGTGGTCTCACACAGTAGTATTAGAGCCTTCTGAAGACCACACAAGCTGGAAGCAGAGAGGGGTGATCACTGTGAGGTGTACTGTGAAAAAAAAAAAAGCAAGTATTCGTAATTTCGAATATATAGTGCTATATTCCTAAATATTCCCAAATTCGCGAATATACGATATTCGCGAATAAAATTCGAATTGTGAATATTTGCGAGCAACACTATCCAGGAATAGAGAGCTAATTTTGTTTCACAAATAGCCCCACACCTGTCCTCGGGTTCGGTGTGGTATTACAACTTGTCTCTATTCATTTTAATGGAACTTAGCTGGAGTAATACACACGACCTAAGGACAGGTGTGGTGCTATGTTTGGTAAAAATCATCTGTTTTTCTTATCCTGGATAAGCCCTTTAAACCTCCAGGTTGAGGAGTTTTACCTGGAACAGTTTTCCCTTTATTTTCTATATACCTAAATAATTTGATTATTTTCCCCCTTAACCCCTTAAGGACATACGCCCCCGTTTCCAAGTCCTTAAGGACCGAGGGCGTATGGATACGCCCTGAGCATTTCCGGCCCCGGCTCCTCTCCGGCTAGCGGCGGGGGCCGGAAATGCTCAGGGAGTATCCATGAAATCGTTCAGCAGGCATTCCGGCATATCGCCCAGGGGGGTCATTATGTCCCCCCATGTCGGCGATTGCCGCAGATCGCTGGACAATTCAGTTCAGCGATCAGCGGCGGATTCTGGGTCAATCGGGTCTCCAGTGACCCGATGACCCGGAATTACTGGCTGATCGGGGCCGTCAGAGACGGCCCCGAACAACCAGAGCCTGCAGGGGTGAGGTGGCCCTGGTGCCACCTCACGATCGCCCTGATTCGTCGTCCGGTTTCCCGGCCGACCAATCAGGGCGCCTGCTGCGGGTGTCACTCCCGCAACCCGCTCCGCCCCTCTTCCGGAGGACGTGAGCGGGTGTGGGACGTGCACCCCGGGTGCTGGGGACCCCGATCATCGGCGTTAATGTTGGGATCGGGGCCCCAGGAGCGACGGCGGCGGCGAGGGACTGACGTGTGCGGCGGCATCGTGGAGCAGCAGCAGGAGGTGAGTGACAGCCTCCTGCTGTTGCTTAGCAACAGCTCCCAGCATGCAAAATGGGCATGCTGGGAGCTGTAGTTATGCAACAGCAGGAGGCAGACCACCACAACTCCCAGCATGCCCTTATGGGCATGCTGGGACTTGTAGTTTTGCAACAGCTGGAGGCACATTCTTTCTATGGAAAAGTGTACCTTCAGCTGTTGTATAACTACAACTCCCAGCTTGCACAAACAGCTAAAGTGCATGCTGGGAGTTGTAGTGGTGCATCTGGTGGTTGCATAACTACAACTCCCAGCATGCCCGTTGGCTGTCGGTGACTGCTGAGAGTTGTAGTTTTGCAACAGCTGAAGGCACACTGAGTTAAGTAGCAAACCAGTGTGTCTCCAGCTGTTGCATAACTACAATCCCCAGCATCCCCAGCCAATGTAGTATGCCTCCGGCTGTTGCATAACTACAAGACCCAGCATGCCCTTCCGCTGTCCGTACAGGCTGGGGGTTGTAGCTTTTGCAACAGCTGAAGGCACACTGGTTGCAAAACACTGAGTTTGTTACCAAACTCGGTGTTTCACAACCTGTGTGTCTCCAGCTGTTGCAAAACTACAACTCCCAGCATGCACTGATAGACCGTACATGCTGGGAGTTGTAGTTTTGCAACAGCTGGATGTTCCCCCCCACCCCCCAATGTGAACGTACAGGGTACACTCACATGGGCGGAGGATTACAGTAAGTATCCGGCTGCAAGTTTGAGCTGCGGCAAATTTTCTGCTGCAGCTCAAGCTGCCAGCGAGAAACTACTGTGAACCCCCGCCCGTGCGACTGTACCCTAAAAACACTACACTACACGAACAAAAAATAAAATAAAAAGTAAAAAACACTACATATACACATACCCCTACACAGCCCCCCTCCCCTCCCCAATAAAAATGAAAAACGTCTGGTACGCCACTGTTTCCAGAACGGAGCCTCCAGCTGTTGCAAAACAACTACTCCCAGTATTGCCAGATAGCCACTGACTGTCTAGGCATGCTGGGAGTTTTACAACAGCTGGAGGCCCCCTGTTTGTGAATCACTGGCGTAGAATACCCCTATGTCAACCCCTATGCAAGTCCCTAATTTAGGCCTCAAATGCGCATGGCGCTCTCACTTTGGAGCCATGTCGTATTTCAAGGCAACAGTTTAGGGCCACATATGGGGTATCGCCGTACTCAGGAGAAATTGGGCTTCAAATTTTGGGGGGTATTTTCTGCTATTACCCTTTTTAAAAATGTAAAATTTTTGAAAAAACAAGCATTTTAGGTAAAAAAAATAAAAAATTTTTTTACATATACAAAAGTCATGAAACACCTGTGGGGTATAAAGGTTCACTTAACCCCTTGTTACGTTCCCCGAGGGGTCTAGTTTCCAAAATGGTATACCATGTGTTTTTTTTTTTTGCTGTCCTGGCACCATAGGGGCTTCCTAAATGTGGCATGCCCCCAGAGCAAAATTTGCTTTCAAAAAGCCAAATGTGACTCCTTCTCTTCTGAGACCTGTAGTGCGCCAGCAGAGCACTTTTCACCCCCATATGGGGTGTTTTCTGAATCGGGAGAAATTGGGCTTCAAATTTTGGGGGGTGTTTTCTGCTATTACCCTTTTTTAAAATGTAAACATTTTGGGAAACCAAGCATTTTAGGTAAAAAAAAAAAAATTATTTTCACATATGCAAAAGTCGTGAAACACCTGTAGGGCATTAAGGTTCACATTACCCCTTGTTACGTTCCCCGAGGGGTCTAGTTTCCAAAATGGTATGCCATGTGTTTTGTTTTTTTTGCTGTTCTGGCACCATAGGGGCTTCCTAAATGCGGCATGCCCCCAGAGCAAAATTTGCTTTCAAAAAGCCAAATGTGACTCCTTCTCTTCTGAGACCTATAGTGCGCCAGCAGAGCACTTTTCACCCCCATATGGGGTGTTTTCTGAATCGGGAGAAATTGGGCTTCAAATTTTGGGGGGTGTTTTCTGCTATTACCCTTTTTTAAAATGTAAACATTTTGGGAAACCAAGCATTTTAGGTAAAAAAAAAAAATTATTTTCACATATGCAAAAGTCGTGAAACACCTGTAGGGCATTAAGGTTCACTTTACCCCTTGTTACGTTCCCCGAGGGGTCTAGTTTCCAAAATGGTATGCCATGTGTTTTGTTTTTTTGCTGTTCTGGCACCATAGGGGCTTCCTAAATGCGGCATGCCCCCAGAGCAAAATTTGCTTTCAAAAAGCCAAATGTGACTCCTTCTCTTCTGAGACCTGTAGCGCGCCAGCAGAGCACTTTTCACCCCCATATGGGGTGTTTTCTTAATCGGGAGAAATTGGGTTTCAAATTTTGGGGGGTATTTTCTGCTATTACCCTTTTTAAAAATGTAAAATTTTTGGGAAACCAAGCATTTTAGGTAAAAAAATTTTTAATTTTTTTTACATATGCAAAAGTCGTGAAACACCTGTGGGGTATTAAGGTTCACTTTACCCCTTGTTACGTTCCTTGAGGGGTCTAGTTTCCAAAATGGTATGCCATGTGTGTTTTTTTGCTGTCCTGGCACCATAGGGGCTTCCTAAAAGTGACATGCCCCCCAAAAACCATTTGTCGCTCCTTCCCTTCTGAGCCCTCTACTGCGCCCGCCAAACAATTAACATAGACATATGAGCTATGTGCTTACTTGAGAGAAATTGGGTTTCAAATACAAATAAAAAAATTTCTCCTTTTTACCCCTTGCAAAAATTCAAAAATTGGGTCTACAAGAACATGCGAGTGTAAAAAATGAAGATTTTGAATTTTCTCCTTCACTTTGCTGCTATTCCTGTGAAACACCTAAAGGGTAAATACACTTACTGAATGTCATTTTGAATACTTTGGGGGGTGTAGTTTTTATAATGGGGTCATTTGTGGAGTATTTCTAATATGAAGACCCTTCAAATCCACTTCAAACCTGAACTGGTCCATGAAAAATAGTGAGTTTGTGAAAAATGTCAAAATTGCTGCTGAACTTTGAAGCCCTCTGGTGTCTTCCAAAAGTAAAAACTCATAAATTTTATGATGCAAACATAAAGTAGACATATTGTATATGTGAACCCAAAAAAAAAAATATTTTGAATATCCATTTTCCTTACAAGCAGAGAGCTTCAAAGTTAGAAAAATGCTAAATTTTCATTTTTTTCATCAAATTTGGGGAAAAGGATGCAAGTTACTACAAAATTTTACCACTAAGTTAAAGTAGAATATGTCACGAAAAAACAATCTCGGAATCAGAATGATAACTAAAAGCATTCCAGAGTTATTAATGTTTAAAGTGACAGTGGTCAGAATTGCAAAAAACGCTCCGGTCCTTAAGGTGAAAAAGGGCTCGGTCCTTAAGGGGTTAAAGGGGTACTCCAGTGGAAAACATTTTTTTTAAATCAACTGGTGCCAGAAAGTTAAACAGATTTGTAAAGTACTTCTATTTAAAAATACTTATCAGCTGCTGTATGCTTCACAGGAAGTTCTTTTCTTTTTGAATTTCTTTTCTGTCTGTTCACCCCCACCTTGCCATGTCACAACCAGGCAACTATCATTATGTAGTTGTTTATGCTGCATTGTCATGAAATGTAATTGACTTTCATATTGTATTTTGGGGTGTACCCTGCCTTGTTCTGGGGTATATGTTTTTTAAGGGTGGGATTTTTTAGTAGGGTGGGGTTCTTATTTTTGTTATTCATATCTAATAAAGTTGTACTATTTTTGTACATAATTGTGTTGTCAGTTTTTGTAGGATATATTATAGAGTTGGCTGACTACGGAGTTGTAGGTTATAGTACCACATTGCTCTCTGCTGACACCTCTGTTTATGTCAGGAACTGTCTGGAGGAGGAGAGGTTTTCTATAGGGATTTTCTCCTGCTCTGGACAGTTCCTGACATGGGCAGAGGTGTCAGCAGAGAGCACTGTGGTCAAACAGAAATGAAATTCAAGAAGAAAAGAACCTTCTCTGTAGCATACAGTACTAGAAGGATTAATTATTAGGGCACGTTCACACTGACAAATATTTGAGCGGAATTTGCGCTGAACAAATCCGCTCAGAAGTGACAGTTTTTTTCCGCTCTGACTCGGCGCGGAATCTGCGCGGAATTCCCGCGGAATTCCGTGCTGATTCCGCACAGAAATCAGTGCGAAGTTCAGCGCAGCATAGAAGACATTGTAAATTTATTTTTTTGCGCGAATTCCGCGGGAATTCCGTGTGAATTCAACGCGGAAGTGTGGCGGCCTGAAAAATGTTTTTACATTGACTTCTATGGAGTTACGACGTGAATTCCGCATGAAGAACGAACATGTTCATTCTTCATGCGGAACGGAATTCAGTGATGGAATTCCGCTAGCGGAAATTCCTCAGTGTGAACTGAGGAGCAGAATTTTCATTACATGCTATGGGTTTTTCACTGCTGAATGATTTGGAGAGGAATAAGAGAGCAGAATTACTCGCGGAAATTCCTCTCCAAACCCTCAGTGTGAACATACCCATAGGATTTTTAAATAGAAGTAATTTACAAATCTCCAACAGCTAGAGGAACTGGCACTCCTTTGCATAGTTCATCTCAATAATAGGTTGTGGCCCCTTTAAATGGACAATGCTCTGATAGCACTATAGTGGTGGTGCAATGAAGCCTTGTAAAGAAGAAGTCTGCAATATATCCACAATGTAGAGAAAGAAAAGGCTGCACTCACCACAAAATTTTCATCTGTGCTTTATTGCATCCACATCATGGGGTACAACACGCGAGCGGGTGCTTTCACAGGGCTGGCGACATATATTTCGCACCTTAGCGCATCATTTGGCTCCTCCTTTCTGCCACCAGTTGATTTAAAAAAAAAAATTTCCACTGGAGTACCCCTTTAACCCCTTAAGGACACAGCCCATTTTGACCTAAACCCCTTAAGGATGCAGCCCTTTTTCACCTTAAGAACTGAGCCCTTTTTCGCAATACTGACCACCGTCATTTTAAGCGTTAATAACTCTAAAACGCTTTTACCAAATATTCTGATTCTGAGATTGTTTTTTTGTAACATATTCTACTTTATTTTGGTGTAAAATTTTTGGCGTTACTTGCATTCTTTTTTGGTGAAAAATCCCAAAGTTTTATGAAAATTTTGTAAATTTAGCATTTTTCTAACTTTGAAGCTCTCTACTTGTAAGGAAAATGGATATTCACAATACATTTTATTTTTATTCACAAATACAATATGTCCACTTTATGTTTGCATCATAAAATGGACATATTTTAACTTTTTGAAAAAATTAGAGGGCTTCAAAGTAGAACAGCAATTTTCAAAAATTTCATGAAAATTGCAAAATCTGAAGGGACAGATGTTACAGAACTACAACTCCCAGCATGCCTGGGTGGTCTAGGCATGCTGAGAGTTGTAGTTTGGCAACATCTGGAGGGCTACCGTTTGGGCACCACTGTAACATGCCTTTGGCTGTCTGGGCATGCTGGGAGTTGCAGTCCGGCCTTCCTAGTGGTTGCCACAGTAAAGATCACGTTACTTTCACTTTAATTTCTCCCCCCCTCCGTCGATTCCCTACCTGAGCCGTGATCTCCGATGGATGTCTGCGATGATCGCCGGGCCACACGCATCTGGTAATCAGGTAAAGGCCTCCATCTTCTCCCCCCGTTCTGCCCGACATCCAGGGGTGGGTAGAACCAGGGTTTCCATGGCAACCCCCTGTCCTGTACTGCCATTGGTCAGAGCTCAGTTCTGACTAATGGCAAGAGATAGGAGGAGATCGCAGCCCTGCAACCTCACTCCTATCCCTTAGGCTGATCGGGGCTGTCACTGACAGCTCCGATCATCCCTATTTTCCGGGTGATCGGATCACCGGAGACCCGATCAGCCCGGAATTGGAGAAAATCGCATGTCTGAATTGACATGCGATTTTCTCTGATCGCCGACATGGGGGGTTTCAGGACCCCCCTGGGCGATGTGGCGGGGTGCATCCCGATCCGGTCCCCAACCGGCTAGCGGCGGGGACCGGAATTCCCACGGGCGTATCCATACGCCCTGCGTCCTTAAGGACTCGGGATGCAGGGCGTATGGATACCACCTGCGTCCTTAACAGGTTAAGGACACAGCCAATTTTATTTTTGCGTTTTCGTTTTTTCCTCCTCGTCTTCTAAAATTCATAACTCTTTTATATTTCCATTCCCAGACCCATATGAGGACTTGTTTTTGCGTGACCAAATGTACTTTGTTATGACATCACTCATTTTACCCTAAAATGTATGGTAAACCCCAAAAAATATTTTTTGTGTAAGGAAATTTAAACGGAAATAACATTTTGCTAATTTGGGGGGGGGGGGGGGTTTGTTTTCACGCTGTACACTTTGCGGTAAGTTAATTAAATTTTTCTTTATTCTCTGGGTCAATACGATTAAAATGATACCCATGGTTACATATATTTCTATTATTGCACTGCTGTTAAAAAATCTCAAACTTTTTTTACAAAATCAGTATGTTTAAAATTGCCCTATTTTGACCACATCTAACTTTCTTATTTTTCCGTATTCAGGGATGTGTGTGGGCTCATTTCTTGCACCATGATCTATAGCTTGTTTTGGTACAACATTTGCGTATATATGACTTTATGATCGTTTTATTACATTTTTTTACAGTTTCATGTGACAAAAAGCTGAAATTTTTGCCTTTTTTTTTACGTTAACGCTGTTCGCCGTACAGGATCATTAACAATATATATTTATAGTTCTGACATTTACGCACACAGCGATACCAAATATGTTTATTATTAATCTTTTTTATGCTTTTTTGTATTAATATGGGGAAAAGGGGTGATTTAAAACTTTATTGGGGGAGGGGATTTTTATAATTTTTTTTCAGTTTTTTTTAAAACTTTTTTTTACATTTATTTTTTACATTTATAGGACATAGCACTGATCAGTATTTTCGGCGATCTTCTGCTCTGGTCTGCTGAAAGGCAGATCAGTGAAGAAGACCCCGGGAGACAGACGGAGGCAGGTGAGGGGACCTCCGTCCGCCATCTTGGCTGATCCCATCACCGCGGCAGTGCCGCGTGCGGTCAGATCAGCCATTATAAATGCTGCACTGCAGTTACCGATGGGTCTGCCATTACCGATGGGTCCGCAGCTGCTGACAGCCGCCGGAACCCGCCGGGAATGAAGCGAGCGCATCTCCTGCACTCGCATCACAGCCGTAAGTGTAAGGCGCTGTGCGCTAAGTGACACTATGTAGCGCCGTACATTTATGGCGCATGTTGTTAAGGGGTTAAATGTCTCTTTCGTCCAATGGTCACTCAAGACTAAACTCCAAAAATCTTGTGTGCAGATAGGAGAAACTCCCAGAAGGTCATCCATCACTGCAGCAATCTGGGCTTTATGGTAGAGCGACCAGAAAGAAGTTTTTCCTCAGTAAAAGACACATGAAAGCTGCATGGAGTTTGCAACAAAAAAAGCACCTAAAGCCTGTGAGAAACAAGATTCTCTGGTCTGATTAAACCAAGATTGCACTTTTTGGCCTTAACCCCTTAAGGACCAGGCCCATTTTGGCCTTAAGGACCAGACCAATTTTATTTTTGCATTTTTGTATTTTCCTCCTCGCCTTATAAAAATCATAACTCTCTTATATTTCCATCCATAGACCCATATGAGGGCTTGTATTTTGTGTCACCAATTGTACTTTGTAATTACATCACTTATTTTACCATAAAATGTACGGCGCAACCAAACAAATATTATTTATGTGGGAAAATTGAAAAGAAAATTATGGAAGGTTTTGTTTTCACGCTGTACACTTTCCGGTAACATTTTTTTCTTTTTTCTGTGGGTCAATACGATTAAAATGATACCCATGTTATATGCTTTTCTATAATTGTACCGCTTAAGAAAAATCTTAAACTATTTTAACTAAATTAGTATTTTTGAAATTACCCTATTTTGACCACCTATAACTTTATCATTTTTCTGTATATGGGGCGGTGTGAGGGCTCATTTCTTGCGCCATGATCTGTAGTTTTTATCAGTACCACTTTTGCTTAGGTTTTACTTTTTATACATTTTTTGGGGAATAAAATGTGACAAAAAAACAGCAATCTTGGACTTTTTTTTATTTTTGGACGCTTACGCCGTTCACTGTAAGGGATAATTAACAATATATTTTAATAGTTCAGACTTTTACGCATGTGGCAATACCAAATGTGTGTATTAATTATTTTTCTACGCCTTTTGGGGGGGGGGGGGAAATGGGAGAAACGTGCATTTTACTTTTTTATTGGGGGGAGGGGATTTTTCAAATTTTTTTTTTACTTTTATATTTTACATTTTTTCCTTTTTTTTTACACTTTAATAGTCCCCTAGAGGACTATTTATAGCAATCAGTTGATTGCTAATACTGTTCAGTGCTATTCATAGAGCATAGCACTGATCAGTGTTATCGGTGATCTTCTGCTCTGGTCTCGATCTCAGACCAGAGCAGAAGACCCTGGGAGACAGCCGGAGACAGGTGAGGGGACCTCCGGCTGCCATGCTGGATGATCGGATCCCCGCGGCAGTGCTGCGTGCGATCCGATCATCCATTCAAAGTACCGCACTGCCGCAGATGATGTGATCTGTATTGATCACAGCATCTGAGGGGTTAATTGCGTATGTCCACCATTACCGGTGGGTCCCTAGCTGCTGATAGCAGCCGGGACCTGCCGTGCATGATGCGAGCACCGCTCCGATGCTCGGGGTCATGGCGGCACGTAAATGTACGTCATCGTGCGTTAAGTACCACGGCACCATGATGTACATTTTCGTCCATTGTCGTTAAGGGGTTAGTTCTAAGTGTCATGTCTGGAGTAAACCAGCCCCTTCTCATAACCTGTATAATACCATTGCTTCGGTGAAGCATGATGTGGGTAGCATCATGCAGTGGCATGTTTTTCAGCAGCTGGGACAGAAAAACTGATGAGGGTTGAGGGAAAGTTGAATGGAGCAAAGTAGAAATATTCTTAATAAAAAACAACAACCCTAAACACACAACACAGAAGTGGCTTAAAGAGTACCTCTCATGATCTTGTAAAATTTTATAATCCTCCCAGATAAACCACACCCTGCCTTTATTTTTATTATTTTTTAGTTTTCTACCTTGATATTGTTCTGTATTTTCTGCTCAATCTCAGTCAGATACACAGACTGGAAAGGGGGGTTCCCCAGCAGGCATGACATCATCTGAAGCCATACAGGGGAGAACTTCCTCCCTCACTCTGCTACACACAGCCCAGAGCAGTTTAGTGTGCAAGATGAGCTATGATTGGATAAGGCTGCACACACACCCCTCAGCAGTTCCTGCTTTTGGACTTCTGCCAGGCCAGCAGGAGTTCAAAGTCTGTGCAAAAGATGGGGGGGAAATGTGTCTGGATAAGTAGGGGGACACCTAGTGGCAGCTTTTTTAAACAAATAAAACATAGAAAACTTAATTTAAAAAAAATGCATTAGAAAGATTTTTTATTTACCAAAAGGAGTGCAATAGCAAAAATTTGTTTTCATGAGAGTGCTCATTTAAGGACAAGTTCATATCTTTGAGGGGCCCAGCCACAGCCTTGACTTGAGCCTAATGGAACATCTCTGGAGAGACATGAAACCAATGATTTCCATCCAACCCGGCTCAGTTTGAGAAGATTTACATCTTACAGAAGAATAGCAGTCAATGTCAAAATCCTGGTGTGCAAATCATACCTAAGTAGATTGGAGGCTGTACTCACTGTCAGTTGTGAGTAAAGGGTGTGAATACTTGTGTAAATGTCATATTGTATTTTAGCTTTTCCTTTTCAATAAATTAGCAAAGATTTCTAACCTTTTGTTTTCACTTTATCATTATGGGGTATTGAATGCAGAATAATAGGGGAAAACTTGATTTAGAAAAAAAAAAACTAATTAGCACAAGGCCACAACATAACAAAATGTGAAAGGGTCTAAAGACTTTCTGAATGCACTGTATGTCACTTACCTATCACTCGCTGCTCTTAAAAGGGTACTCCGCTCCTAGACATCTTATCATTTAGAACGCTGGGGCATGACCCCCTCCCATAAACTTGCATTGAGGGGGCATGGCGTGACATCACAAGGGGCGTGGCCGTGATGTCACGATCCCAGCCACCTGCTCCAAGCATTCAGAACAAAATGTTACGGACACTGGGGCAGCAGACTACCCCTTTAACCCCTTAAGGACTCAGGGTTTTTCCGTTTTTGCACTTTCGTTTTTTCCTCCTTACCTTTTAAAAATCATAACCCTTTCAATTTTCCACCTAAAAATCCATATTATGGCTTATTTTTTGCGTCGCCAATTCTACTCTGCAGTGAAATTAGTCATTTTACCCAAAAATGCACGGCAAAACGGAAAAAAAAATCATTGTGCGACAAAATCGGAAAAAAAACGCCATTTTGTAACTTTTGGGGGCTTCCGTTTCTACGCAGTGCATATTTCGGTAAAAATTACACCTTATCATTATTCTGTAGCTCCATACGGTTAAAATGATACCCTACTTATATAGGTTTGATTTTGTCGCACTTCTGGAAAAAATCATAACTACATGCAGGAAAATGTATACGTTTAAAAATGTCATCTTCTGACCCCTATAACTTTTTTATTTTTCCACATACGGGGCGGTATGAGGACTCATTTTTTGCGCCGTGATCTGAAGTTTTTATTGGTATGATTTTTGTTTTGATCTGACTTTTTGATCACTTTTTATTCATTTTTTAATGTTATAAAAAGTTACCAAAATACGCTTTTTTGGACTTTGGAATTTTTTTGCGCGTACGCCATTGACCTTACGGCTTAATTAATGATATATTTTTATAGTTCGGACATTTACGCACGCGGCGATACCACATATGTTTATTTTTATTTTTTTTTACACTGTTTTATTTTTTTTATGGGAAAAGGGGGGTGATTCAAACTTTTATTAGGGAAGGGGTTAAATGACCTTTATTAACACTTTTTTTTTACTTTTTTTTTGCAGTGTTATAGGTCCCATAGGGACCTATAACACTGCACACACTGATCTCTCATGCTGATCACTGGCGTGTATTAACACGCCTGTGATCAGCATTATCGGCGCTTGACTGCTCCTGCCTGGATCTCAGGCACGGAGCAGTCATTCGTCGATCGGACACCGAGGAGGCAGGTAAGAGCCCTCCCGGTGTCCGATCAGCTGTTCGGGACGCCGCGATTTCACCGCGGCGGTCCCGAACAGCCCGACTGAGCAGCCGGGATACTTTCAGTTTCACTTTAGAAGCGGCGGTCAGCTTTGACCGCCGCTTCTAAAGGGTTAATACCGCACATCGCCGCGATCGGCGATGTGTGGTATTAGCCTCGGGTCCCGGCCGCGGCGCGATCCCGCTTCATATCGCGGGAGCCGGCGCAGGACGTAAATATACGTCCTGCGTCGTTAAGAGGTTAAAGGGGTACTCCGGTAAAAACCTTTTTTCTTTTAAATCAACTGGCTCCGGAAAGTTAAACAGATTTGTAAATTACTTCTATTAAAAAACGTAATCCTTCCTGTACTTATTAGCTGCTGAATACTACAGAGGAAATTATTTTCTTTCTGGAATGCTCTCTGATGACATCACGAGTACAGTGCTCTCTGCTGACATTATAATAATAATAATAATAAGTCTTTATTTATTTATTGTTGTCCTTAGGGGGATTTGAGCCCAAGGCCCCAGCACTGCAAGGCAGCAGTGCTAACCACTAAACCACCATGCTGCCCTTAGCATACATCTGCTATGCACGGTTGCTAAAATGGACAGAGATGTCAGCAGAGAGCACTGTGCTCGTGATGTCATCAGTGTTCCAAAAAGAAAGGAATTTCCTCTGTAGCATTCAGCAGCTAATAAGTACTGGAAGGATTAAGATTTTTTAATAGAAGTAATTTACAAATATGTTTAACTTTCTGGCACCAGTTGATTTAAAAGAAAAAAGGTTTTGACCGGAGTACCCCTTTAAGTAAAATTTTGAACAGTGCAAGTGCAGCATGGAGAGATTCCCCCGCCCCTCCTTCCCTCTTCAAAGCCAGGGGCATCATGTGGGCTGCATTAGAGGAACCATATCACAGGGGAAAAAAGTTAAAAATGGCAGACGATCCATAAATAGCTCATCAACCAAATTAGGAGTACATTAGGAATATACAAAAGCCTCTGCATTATCCTTTTGTAATAGCTAATGCAGCACTTTGTAAGCAGGAATGTCTTATTATAGTCAAATGCAGGCAGGGAATTGTTTTCTTACAAGTTGGATCTAAAATTTTTGCCCAGAACTAAAAAAAAATTATTTTAACAATTTCTTGCTTAGTTTTGGTGCCAGATTAGATTCTTTAAAGAGGTACTCTGCCCCTAGAAATCTTATCTCCTATCCAAAGGATAGGAGATACGATGTCTGATCGCAGGGGTCCCGCTGCTGGGAACCGCCGCAATCTCTCCTGCAGCACCCCCTGTCATCTGGTGACGGCCGCCATGCCCCCTCCCATAGACTTTCATTAAGGGGGCGGGCGTGACATCATGAGGGGACGGGGCCGTGACATCACGATCCTCCAGCCCCTGCATCGTCAGTCATCAGGCACAGAGCGAAGCTCGTTCCTGAAGGGGGTGCTGAAGGAGAGATCCTTTTGATAGGGGATAAGATGTCTAGGGGCGGAGTACCCCTTCAAATGTTGAGACTGATCTACTTTTGCTAGGTGAATGTATTCAAAGCAGCAGACTCATTCCAGTTTACACATTTACATTGGCACTACGTAAAACTGTCAACGTTACATTCTCTGAACTTATAAAGTGTAACCTAGTTTCAGATGGAATATTACTGCTAGGAAATCCTAATGGGGGAGATTTATCAAAACCTGTGTAGAGGAAAAGTAGTGCAGTTGCCCATAGCAACCAATCAGATCACTTCTTTCATTTTTCACAGGCCTCTTTAAAAATGAAAGAAGCGATCTGATTGGTTGCTATGGGCAACTGCACCACTCTTCCTCTGCACAGGTTTTGATAAATCTCCCCCAATATTTGCAATTTTTATATATTTGAAATTTCCCTATCCAAACTGACATAGAACCAGATGTTAGTAAATGTACCCTACGTTTTCTGAGAGTTGATTTGAATCAGACAGGAAAGGTAATAGTTAATAGTGTTGAGCGGCATAGGCCACATTCAATTCGCGAATATTCGCGAATATATGGACGAATATTCGTCATATATTCGCGAATATTAGCATATTCGTAATATTCCCGTTTTATTTTCGCATATGCGAATATTCGCATATGCGAAAATTAGCATACACAAAATTAGTATATGCGAAAATTTGCGCACCAGTCTCGCACAGTAGTATTAGAACCTTCTTTACACCACACAAGTTGGAAGCAGAGAGGGATGATCACTGTGATGTGTACTGTGAAAAAAAAAAAAAACGAATATTCGTAATTACGAATATATAGTGCTATATTCGCGAATATTCGCGAATATGCGATATTCGCGAATAAAATTTGCATTGCGAATATTCGCGAGCAACACTAATAGTTAAATGTTATATTCTAAGTGGATTCATATCTTATATTTAAGTGAGGGGATCTATTAGGGTAAGGCAGTGTTTGATACAATACAGGAATTTAGGTGCACTACTGTGGTAGATGTAAACAATACATTGGCTATCCCTCAACATTGATGTTAAAATTGAGACATTCGCCAGTATATCCTTATATGAAGGACATATGGCAGTGTTTGCCAAATGGTGTGTCTCCAGCTG
The DNA here is from genome assembly GCF_029499605.1 of Hyla sarda. Lineage (NCBI taxonomy): Eukaryota > Metazoa > Chordata > Amphibia > Anura > Hylidae > Hyla > Hyla sarda. Next base: position 74,962,443 of record NC_079193.1, on the reverse strand, counting down.
TTGCAAAACTACAACTCCCAGCATGCTGGGAGTTGTAGTTTTGCAACAGCTGGAGACACACTGTTTGGAAAACACTGGGGTAAGGCCACATAAGACCGAAATGTACATGCTTTGGTATTGTTTCTATTATGTAAAAAATTATATATTTTGTGGGCCTATTTGCCATAATTATTTAGCTGACCTGCCGATATAATATACTGTCCTTAAAGGGGTACTCTGGTAGAAATAATAATTATTTCATTTTTTATTTTTTTTCAAATCAACTGGTGCCAGAAAGTTAAGCAGATTTGTAAATTACTTCTAGTTAAAAATCTCAGGGGTGTGTGTATCAATAATGGTGCTGCAATGTGTGATTTTATGTGTTTTTTTGCGACAAATGGAGTGTAGTTAAGCCAAAATTATTAATTGTCGCATGCTAGTTTGTAATTCTGCCGCAATTGCAGCCCTTCAAAAGGCACCGACTCCTGACACCAGAATTCCAGGCAGAACTGTGACTGTGTGGCAGCAGCTGAAGGCTAAGTTTTCACTTGTTTTGTTTTTTTTTGGCAGTTTTTGGAGATCTGTCACTGCAGTTTTTGAGCCAAAGTCAGAAGTGGATCCATAAGGGAGGAGAAGAATAAGTCCTTCCATTATATGTCCTGTTCCTTTTGAATACACTTCTGGCTTTGGCTCAAAAATTGCAGTCTCAGATATCCAAAAACTGCCAGAAAAAAAAACAAGTAGAAACTTAGCCGAAAAGTGTTAAATATTGGGACTTTGGCTGATTTACAGAGGTTAGGCTAGGTTCCCACTGCGGAATTTCCGGGCAGAAAATTTCCACCCGGAGATTCCGAGTGCGGTCCTAGCACCGACTGAATCAGTCGGTGCTAGGACCGCGCGGACAATGCAGTCTCCAATAGACTGCAATGTGTTCCGCGAGTATTTCCGCCTGAAGAATGAGCAATGCCCTACTTCAGGCGGAAATTTCCAAGTGGATTTTCCGTTCACAAATTCCGCTTCACAAATTCCGAAGTGTGAATTTGTGAATGGAAACCCATTCACTACACTATACATTTTAGCAAGTGGAATTTCTGCCTGCAATTTCAAAGCGGAATTGCAGGCGGAAATTCTGTCGTGTGAACCCAGCCTAAAGCTTGCACAGCCAGGGACTTTTTTGCTGTTTCAATTTGTGCATTAGGAGGGGGAGAGTCATCCAGACCTGTGCCTTGGAAAAGTGTTGCATTTGTGCCTTTTTGTGGGTGTTTGTGCCCCAAGATGCGCCAAAATGAAAAGTTGCAAAGAATAAATTCCTTCCAACTGCATGATTTCAAAAGTAATCAAGACTAACACTGTCACTTTAGAAAACATTTTCTACACAATTTGGCTGCTGCTGTATGCTCCACAGGAAGTTCTTTTCTTTTTGAATTTCTTTTGAGTCTGACCACATTGCTCTCTGCTGACACCTCTGTTCATGTCAGGAACTGTCCACAGCAGGAGCAAATCTCCATAGCAAATTTATCCTGCTCTGGACAGTTCTCAACATGGACAGAGGTGTCAGCAGAGAGCACTGTGGTCATACAGCAGCTGATAAGTACTGGAAGAAATAAGATTTTTAAATAGATGTAATTTACAAATCTGTTTAAATGGGCACTGTCATGAAATAAAAAAAAATATATGTTGTAGTACTTAAGTTGAGAGGCGCGACGGGGCCGGGGGGGGGCTTTTGGGCTGCGCGGCGGGGAGCGGGATGTGCGGCCATCACGGTGTGCCTTCAGTTGTTTCCCCACTACAACTCCCAGCCTGCCCTGACAGCCAGTAGATGTCAGGGCATGCTGGGAGTTGTAGTGGTGAAACAGCTGGAGGCACCCTGTTAGGAGAACTAAGGGCAGAAGTTGGCCCCCAGCAAGCATCAATGACGTGGTACCTGCTGGGGAAGTCTGCCTGGTAGTGAGCACACTACCAGGCAAACTAAATGCCATTTTTAAAATAGTAAAAAAAAAAAAAAAATAAAGGCAGGGAGGGTGTTAGGGATAGAAGGGCAATAGGCAGGGACAGAAAAAAAAACATGATGGTGGGAGCTACCTTTTAACTTTCTGTCACCTGTTGATTTAAAAAAAAAATTCCAGTAGAGTACCCCTTTAAGGCCAGTACACTTTCATGACAGATCCTCTTTAAACAAAATAGATTTTTTTTTTTTGGCATCTCATAGTGTCCACTCTGTATAAAGGGGACATGAAGGAAAAGATCTGGAGATCCTCATCTACATTATAGAAAAATGTATTATATTAATGCGTATTATGTAAAGTGTTGCATACATTAATAGTACAAAGAAAATCATGTATTGTATATAGAGTTCCTGCAGTGATAACAATAGAACCAGTTTAGCAACTGGTAGTTAAATTGCTCCTGCGCTCCTAGCAAGCAGTTCTTTCTTGTCTTCATACAGGCAGGACAAGGAAAGACTGCTTCCTTTGATACAATGATACCATGTTATTTTACTTAAGGTACCTTCTACTTTGTCTAATCTGCGAACATTAAGTATTCAAGTTACTAACGGTGCTAGAAAACGATTTTCTTGTCTTGGTTTACAAGACAAGTCTTGAAGATGGTGCATGTAGTCAATTCAGCCGCATCCACGCAGCACTGTGTATAACATTGTTAGAAAGGGCCAGAGCACTTGTAGATGTACACATGTATGTCAATTCTACTGCCATGCCCTCAGTATGTGCAACTAAACACTATGGGGGGTGTTTATCAATTTTGCCTGTTGACCGTTTCTTTTTACCCTTTTTTTTTCACTTTGGTTTTCGTGGACATGCACCAAATTTATCATTTGGTGCAAGTTATTAGTAATTTTGGTGCAAATGTTGAAATCAGCTGTTCACAGCGCATTTTTACACATAACTTACCGCCACAGAGGACTCGTATTTTACCCTGTAGAGCAAGGGTCGGAGTCCCTCCTGCAGTATATCAGCAAGCGACATGAGTTATTTTCTTTTGTGGGGTTTATAGCCACCATGTGAAATGGATTTTATTTGCAACTTGAGTATTTTTTATTTTTTTTGTTACTTTAGTGCAGTGGTCTTCAACCTGAAGACCTCCAGATGTTGCAAAACTACAATTCCCAGCATGCCCGGACAGCCGTTGGCTGTCCGGGCATGCTGGGAGTTGTAGTTTTGCAACATCTGGGGGTCCGCAGGTTGGAGACCACTGCTTTAGTGCTTACCTTTCCTGAACCTGTGTGGCCATGTCCAATGCTGGCTCAATGGAGGGTGAAGGTCCCTCCGAGACAACTATGTCGCAGGATAGTATTGAGCGGCCCCGGAGGCGTCGCTGCATTTACAAAAAAATGTTTTAATGTATTTTGACACCTTTACATTTTCTGACGTTGCTCAGTGTGTTTTCCATGTGCAAAATTTTTTGGCGGGGATTTGCGCCAAAAAAAATATGGGATTTGTGCCAAAATTGCGCCAAAGATCGATTGGTGCAAATGATGAATTACTGACTAAAGTTAAAATCAAACACAGGACCGTGTGATTTTGAGAAAGTTGTAAAAATGATAGTGGAGAAGATGCGCCAAACTTTGGCACAAAAAGACACTGCGCCAAAGCATTGCGCCAAAGTTACGTTTAAAAAAACACATGAATCCTTTGATAAATACCCCCCAGAGTGAGTACTAGTTATAAAATTTTAGCCACTTTACCAAACAGGCAGAACAACCTTATGCAGAGACATGTTAGAAGTTTTGAGTTTAGGGTCTGGGTGCTTCGGGTCTGGGCACTTCACTCCCCGGTTCACTACTTTTTCCGTCTCGCTGCAGGAGATGGATTTCATTGTAAGTCTTATGTAGTTAGACAGGGGGAACAGCGAGCCAGGGAGTAAAGCACTCAGCCTCATGCTTCTTCTAGATCTATCTTGCGACTAGTTGGGATCTAAACATCCAGGCCCAACCAATCAATAATACTGTATTTAACTATAAATATCTATCTATCTATATATATATATATATATATCAAGGCTGATTTGTGAGTCGCTCACCCAGTGCACGCCCAGCTCGCCACCTGTGCCGTAGACCGGCCGGTACCGCCTCCGGCTGCTCACTTGTAGAAGAAGAAACAAGGTCCGGCACTAGGTTGCAAGTAAAAACTTCTTATTCTTTTATTTCAAGATTCTGAGGTACAGGGTAGAAAGTCTGACGCGTTTCGCTAAAAAGCTTAATCGTAGACTAATATATATATATATATATATATATATATATATATATATATATTGGCATTCACTTCAATGGTGCTGTTTTTGGAAGAAAATCAACTCTGTTTTTCTTTTTCTGGACAACCCCTTTTGGCTATGTTCACACGGATGGAAATGTCCGCCGGAAAAAACGGATGAATATTCCGCACATTTGTTTGATTCAGCAGACCTGTTTCATTTTCAATGTCTGTGGCAGATTCCGCCATGTGCACAGTGCAGCAAAATCCTATTGAAATCAATGGGACTCTCCTTTTTTCGAGCAGACTATTTCGGAAGAATTCTTCTCGGAACTTCCACCGTATGAACATTTCCTTACAGAGAAAACTGAAAAGCTTAAAATGTTGAAATGAATAAAGCTAAAGTAATAACAAGCATGTGTGAAGCCACATTGTCTAGCACAAAATTGGCAGCAAGATGTTTAGCACTGTTGCCTTGCTGTACTGGGTTGTAGGTTCAAATCCCACCAAGGACAACTTCCAAGAGTTTGCCTGTCCTTCCAATTTGTATGGGTTTCCTCCCACACTTCAATAACATACTGATACATGAGTTTAGATTGTGAGCCCCAAAACCTGTCCAGAGGAAATGTTGCCCATAGCAACCAATCAGATCACTTCTTATATTTTTCAGAGGCCTTTTCAAAAATGAAAGAAGCGATCTGATTGGTTGCTATGGGCAACTCAGCAGCATTTCCTCTGGACAGGTTTTGATAAATCTCTCCCAATGAGTAGCAAAATCCACTGCAGATTATGTACCTGTCAACGTACCCTTAGGCTACTGTCCCACGTAGCGCTTAAACATGGTATCTCACACTGCGCAAAAACGGCTGTGCAGTGGGAAATATGCTGCGTATTCTCCATTGAGTATACACACAGGGCTACCCAGCAGCAGCCCTGTGTGCAGTGAGGTATATAGGTGGGGCCACGCATCACAGTCATACCACCTCCAAACCTCACTGAACACAGGGGGCTGCCACCGGATAGAACTGTGTGAATGTTCAGTGGAGAATACAAAGCGTAATTCCTGCTGTGCAGCCTATAGCCTAAGGGTACGTTCACACGTACATAATCTGCAGTGGGTTTTCTTACTCATTGAGGAAGATTTATCAAAACCTGTCCAGAGAAAAAGTTGCTGAGTTGCCCATAGCAACCAATCAGATTGCTTCTTTCATTTTTGAAAAGGCCTCTGAAAAATGAAAGAAGCAATCTGATTGGTTGCTATGGGCAACTCTGCAACTTTTTTCTCTGGACAGGTTTTGATAAACCTTCTGCATCGACTTCAATGGGTCAGCAGGTAAATCTGCAGTTGTAATGGACTCTTTCTTGTGAATTTGCTCTGGTTTTTCTTATGCAAGTAACTGCCTAGTGTGCGTTAAGGCCAAAAAAAAAAAAAAAAGGCCCAAGCAAACGGGAGATTTATCAAAACCTGTCCAGAGGTAAAGTTGCTGAGTTGCCCATAGCAACCAATCAGATCGCTTCTTTCATTTTTCAGAGGCCTTCTTATAAATGAAAGATGCAATCTGATTGGTTGCTATGGGCAACTCAGCAACTTTTCCTCAGGACAGGTTTTGATAAATTTCCCCTCCTTGGGTTAAACCAGTTGTCTCAAACTGTGGCCTTCCAGATGTTGCAAAACTTTAACTCCCAGCATGCCCGGACAGCCGATGGCTGTCCGGGCATGCTGGGAGTTGAAGCTTTGCAAGGTCTGGAGGGCCACAGTTTAAGACAATTGCTCTTAACTGTTCACGTTTCCTAATGGATTAATACAAAATAATTGAGGGCAATGTAAAATGCAATATCTTAAACCCAGAATTGGGACGTGTACTGAGACATTTTGGCACATTTAAACCTCATAGAAAGGCACCGCTGAGTGTAGATGACCCCCGATGCATACTAGGTGCTTTATCCATGTAGAATAATGTACAGTGGATAATAACCTTCAGACTATTATTCTTAACAGTGGAATACAGGAGCCAAGTCAAGAACACCATTATATAATTCTAGACGTCTCAGGACAGCGCAGCGACAAAGGTCACAGCAGAAAGTGCAGCGTCACCCTGTGTTTGTTTGTTTATAGCGGCGGGCCTCGTACAGGCAAGTGACATCTCTTGAGTATTTTAATTTAAATGCAGAGGAATTAGGCTATTACCCTCCTGGCTCTTATTAATATCACACCAGGGGTTAATCCACCTCCTCCCCAGGCGGATAGTCTTCTTTGTTCTTGTCCAGTATGTGGAATGCATCCTCCTTACCTTGAAAGGTGACTGTAAAAACTTCCCTTTTTTGAAGTAATTTGTCAAATACAAATTCTCCCAAAAGCTGCTAAGTATAGCGTGAGACTCCGGGTGACAAAGAACAAAGCTGGACATTCTGATGAGACAATCCCATACCGTTCAGTTCTTAGGTGACAAAAGAGTTAACTAGTTATCAGCTTTAAGTCCCCGAAAAGCCTTTGCTGACTTTAATACATATAAAGCCCACTTGTAATTCTACTAATGAATCTCAGCAGAATTGTACAAACTATCATGTCTGTTACTGAATGTGAAAGCTACAAGGAAGCTTATTTGCTGACAGTGCCTCGGGGGTCATGGGACACTTGAGTTTTAAACCCTTTATTGGTACCTATACACCTTTGTTATGGAAGTGATTAAGGAGCTCTGTGTCAAAGCAGCAAAACTGTGGAATAAAATAGCGCCCCTCAAGGGGTACTCCACTAGCCAGAATGGAACTAAATGTTCCGAACTCTGTTTTCACACTGCGGAGGTCGACCACGCCCCCTTGTGACGTCACGACCATGCCACCTCAATGCAAGTCTATTTGAGGGGGCGTAACGACATAGATGAAGCAGTAGCAGCACAGCAAGGAAGGGGTTAAACAAAACGCTGATGTTGTTTGGCTAGGTTCCAAATTTTAACCAATCCATGTATAGGTTGAACTTCTGCCTTCTGAATGAGTCTGAATGAGCCTAGGATGGCTGCCCATAGCAATCTTCTGGATACTTCAGCGGAAATATAGCTAATGCACTGGAGAGTGTGATAGTATAGTACAAGGTATAGTATTTCTGAGGATGTGTTGTGCTGTGATTGATGTGCAAAAGAATGAAATGCCACACAACCATTTCAATTGATCTTTAGAAGCTTTTAGTGTAAATTTCTTGCATATATACAAAAGTGATGCAAAGAAATCAAAAACAATTCACCCAGGTGCACTTGTTGCGGACACGCTAGACAATCTTCATGCTGCCGGAATTTTCAGCCCATGCCAGGGCCACCTTCAGCTGAACAACCTTCCTCTCATGAAGGGGATCAGAGTGGAGCTTGCGTCGATACTACGACGTTTCGGAGGACACGCTTCCTTTTTCAACACGTGTCCTCCGAAACATCGTAGTATCGACGCAAGCTCCACTCTGATCCCCTTCGTGAGAGGAAGGTTGTTCAGCTGAAGGTGGCCCTGGCATGGGCTGAAAACTCCGGCAGCATGAAGAGTGTCTAGCGTGTCCGCAACAAGTGCACCTGGGTGAATTGTTTTTGATTTCTTTGCATTTCTTCTACATGAAACGTTTGGGACTTTTGTATATATGCAAGAAATTTACACTAAAAGCTTCTAAGGATCAATTGAAATGGTTGTGTGGCGTTTCATTCTTTTGCACATGGATCTATGAGTGAGTCTGTGAGCCCTCACTATTTAACGCACCAAACCCACCCAGGTGTGAATAGGTGTTCATTTATATTTATACATTGTGCTGTGATTGGCCAGAAAAGTAAGGGAAAGGAGGGAGAGAAATGCTATACATGGAATTTTAACCAATCCATGTATAGCAAGCAAACTTCTGCAGTATCCAGAAGTTTGCTATGGGCAGCCATCCTGGGCTCATTCAGACTCATTCAGAAGACAGAAGTTTCACCTATACATGGATTGGTTAAAATTTGGAACCTAGCCAAATAACATCATGGTTTCACATAAGCTCCCAATCTGAGACATTTAGTAGCCATTAGGGATTTTTTATCACCGTGGATGTTAATTGAATCCATGTATGAATATTTTTGGGTGCAAATTATCTTACATAATGAGATTTGCATTGTTGGATTTATTGCTTAGGTTTATTTTTAAGCTTCCAGATGTAAGGGTAAATGCATGAAAATATAGAACATGCATTAATATATTGTAGAATGTAGCAAACACTGACACCAAGAATAAGGAAACAGAAAATTGGAAATTATAATAAAGATCCAGTAGTGTTGACACTATAAATCTCGCTCCTCTGGCTCCCAGCTGATTGAGATGCCAGCTTGCAGAATTCATTAGTGTTCTACATGCAAATTGATATTATGTAAACAACATACTCAGCTTAGATTACTTTCTAGAAATGTGCTTGGGATTTAAATAGCCAAAAGCAGATGTAGCTTGCGGGGATTTTGACACATATTTCCTAAGAAATTATTATTATTTTTTTTTTAAATAAGGCTTCTTTCACACTATAGATTATTCATCCATTCTTAAACATCCGTTTTCTGTATTGTATAATTAAAAAACGGATGCATAATAACGGATGAAATAACGGGTGCTAACGGCTGAATAACGTCTGTCAAAATGACAAGCATATTCATCCATTAAGACCCGTTCTAAAATCGGTCATGTGCCCTTATTTTATGGCCGTTTAAACACCTCTGCCTACAGACTCCTGCAGCCGGGACTACTACTACTCCCATCAGGGAACATACTTTTTTTCCATGATGGGAGTAGTAGTTCCCCGGCTGTAAGAGTCTGCCGGTGGCTAGGGAGGCTACATTAGTGTTTGTTCTACTACCCCATCATGGAACAGACTCGGTTCCATGATGGGGATTGTAGTTCAGGGGCTGAGGAATTGATCGCACTGGGTCTCACTTCTGATGATTGACAGATTTTTCCCTATGCACAGCAATAGGAAGAACTCAATCAATCATTGGTGGGTGGGTCAAAAGCCTTGCTCTGACCTTTCATCTCGAAAGCAGATAAAAGAAACAAGCATCAAGGGACCATAAAGGAGCTGAATAGAAGCTGCAGCAGGAGCTGCAGAGGACTGGGGAAGAGGTAAGTAAAAAAAAATTATATTTAAATCATTTTAATATCTCTCGAATAATCAAGCTATCACTGGAATACCAAGAATTTCACAGGCTTCATAAAAATCAGAAGGGAATCTTCATGTAAATTGACCTTGCAGATTAGAAATCCATAGCATGTCAGTTAATGTTGCATATATGTTATGGATTGGTTGCAAAACGTACCTATTAGGGCACATATTCTAAATCTTGCTTAGACTTAGACAGTCTAAGATTGAACAACATTTTGAAAAGTGACTCAGGCTGTTTAGAAATCTGGTGCAGTTTACCCTGTGTGTTCCATCTACACCGCCTCTGAGGTGTTTTAGTTAAAGACAGTTTTTTTGGTCACAGACTTTTCAGAATTTGCCGCTTTTTTCAGAGCCCTGTCCCTTTAAAGTTAAATGTTTTTGAAAATGTGTGCTTTGACACTTTTAAAACAAATCTGATGCAGTCTACACAAAAAAAGTCAGTTTTGAATATTCCCCCAAAATATAAAAAATCAAGATGTGAACTTACTCTTACATTTAGACTGATATATGAAACATCTGTCTATGGAAATTCAAGAGTGAATCATTAAAGAAATTAAATTATACAGGAAAAATTCTACTTCTCTTTGTTTGGTTTTTTATCCATTAGCTTTAAAACTGAATTAGAAAACAGTATCAAATTAGCACAGGTAAAAGCACCCCTAGTGCCCATGAATCATCTAAGGCTCCATTGCCAGGAAACAGCAGTTGTTTCATGATCTTGGAGGAACCTTATAATTTCCTTTAAAAAAAAAAAAAAGAGAGAGAAGAAGAAACAACCTACACATACATGCCTAACCATTGTCTATTGCTAAACCCAAGAAACAACTGAGTCTGCTGTCTAGGTTTCATTAGGCACAGTTCAAAGAATCCTCTGTTATAATAGACTCTTACATCAGACTGAGCAAGGTAGATTACTGAGGAATCAGCATGGAATTATCTCTCTTCAACTGTATTTAAAATAAATTACGGATATTGAAAAAATGATTTTATTAAATGTGAAAGGATAAATGTGCGGGTTGTTTGTGACCATTGGGCAGTAATGGTCATATATTAGGGGCCATACAGATTACTCTTTTAGGTACCGTCTAAGAAAACGCAAAAAAGATTATGAAAATAAGCTCTGCTGGAAAACTTTTAAAGAATTTTGAGGAAACAAAAAATGGGGGGCTTAGGAACTCTGATCTATCGATAGGTTGGGCCTTAGTGTTCAAACATTTTTGGATTATTTTATACTAGCTGAGTACCTGGTGTTGCCCGGTTTTTCCTTCCTAATCCTTGTTGGGGAGGAAAATCAACAAAGGAGGAAGCTTTTGACAATATATCCCGTCCTCATATATTGTTGTCATATCCCAACCCCATTTCCCGTCCTCATATCCCGTCCTCATATCCCATCCTCATGTCCCGTCCTCATGTCCCGTCCTCATATCCCGTCCTCATGTCCCGTCCTCATATCCCGTCCTCATATCCCGTCCTCATGTCCCGTCCTCATGTCCCGTCCTCATGTCCCGACCACCTATCTTGACTTCATATCCCATCCTCATATCCAGACCTCCAATCTCGACCTCATATCCTGTCCTCATACCCCATCCTCATATCTTGACCTCATATCTCGACCTCCTATCCTGAAACTCCTATCCTGACCTCCTATCCTGGCCTCATACGCCATCCTCATATCTCGACCTCCTATCCCATTCTCCTATCTCGACCTCATATCCGTCCTCATATCCTGTCCTCATATGCCGTCCTCATATCCCGACCTTATATCCCATCCTCATATCTCGACCTCCTATCCCGACCTCCTATCCTGTCCTCATATCTCAACCTCATATCCCATCCTTATATCCCGTCCTCATATCCCGATCTCCTATCTTGAGCTAATTTCCCGTTCTCCTATCTCGACTTCATATCCCATCCTCATATCCCGGCCTTATATCCTGTCCTCACATCCCATCTTTATATCCCAACCTCATATTCCATTCTCATATCCCGTCCTCATAGCCCGACCTCCTATCCCGTCCTTATGTCCGATCCTCATATCCTGTTCTCAGGTGGAACTGATTTGCGATGAAGATATTGTAAGCTGAAAATAGAAGGGGACGTGGCTTTGTGGGACTGGGTGTGATTTGCAAGCCAGACCGATGCACAAAAAGGGTAGATAATAAAAGGGGTGGGGCATAAATAGTGGGTGTGTCTTTGTGAGATTGGGTGTGGTTTGCAAGCCGGACTGTCACATTCACCAGGAGATGCAGGGCGGAACTTGTGGAGTAAGGTAACGGAAGTCCCATATATTTGCATGGGACTTCAAACAAAAGCCCATCTTTTATATAAGGGTGTAGGTAAGGGTTAATTTAACTATCATATCTTTTTATTTGACATATAAGTAATATGTGTACCAGGTATTATTGAAATATCTCCAGCCGTACAGAAGTTATGTGGGAACATACATTTCCCATTGATTTGCATGGGACTTTAAACAAAAACCCTGACCCTAACAAATGGGGGTAGTTAAGGGTTAAATTAACTATCCTATATTTTAAGTAGACATATAAGTAACATGTGACCAAGTATTATCGAAATATTTCCAGCCGTTTAGAAGTTATGCAGTAACACATTTCCCACAGACTTGTATGGGACTTCAAACAAAAACCCTGACCCTGACAAATGGGGGTGAGTAAGGGTTAAATCACCTATCCTATGTTTGTTGGTGACATATAAGTAACATGTGTGCCAAGTTTCATGTTACTATCTTTAGCCGTTTGGATGTGATGCTGGAACATACACACAGACACACACATACACACACACACATTGGCCCTGATTTACTAAGAGTGTTGTGTAGGTTTCTTTGTGCGTTTTAATTCCCTACAATTTATTTTCCACGGTATTTACTAAGTTTTCAGTTTCCACTTTCCCAACACTTTGCTTTTTTTTACACATGCTCTGATCTGTAGGGTTTTCCTCAGCTCAAATTCACCACATTTTATGTGGAAACCTTAGTAAATATGTTGTTTTTTTGTGAAAACGTCGGGAACACACCCCTTTTCGGAGACTACGCCCCCTTTTCCAGGCATCCACGCCCCTTTTTCGGGTTTTCTTATCAAAATGGAGAGTTAGTAGGGTTTTTTTCAATTCTGGCGCAAATTCTAGCGCAAAATCTGGCGCAGACAGAATTTCTGGCACAATGCGACAGAATCTGGCGCACAACCCGACAAAACATGTCAGGTTTGCAATAGTAAATGAGGGCCATTGAGTTATATATATATATATATATATATATATATATATATATATACACTATCTGAGTACCCGGCGTTGCCCGGTTTTGCCTTCCTAATCCTTGTTGGGGAGGAAAATCAACAAAGGAGGAAGCTTTTGACTTCATATCCCATCCTCATATATTGTTGTTATATTCCAACCCCATATCCTGTCCTCATAACCCGTCATCATATCTCAACCTCATATCCTGATCTCCTATCCCTTTCTCATATCCCGTCCTCCTATGTTGACCTCCTATCCCGACATCATAGCCAGTCCCTATATCCTGACCTCATATCCCATCCTCCTATCCCGACCTCCCATCCCAAACCCCTATCCCGACCTTCTATCCCAACCTTCTATCCCGACCTCCGATCCCGACCTCATATCCCATCCTCATATCCCGTCCTCACATTCCGACCTCCTATCTCGACCTCATTTCCCATCCTCCTATCTCGACCTCATATCCCGACATCATATCCTGTCCTCATATCTCATCCTCATATCCCGACGTAATTTCCCGTCCTCATATCCCGACCTCATATCTTGTCCTCATATCCCGTCCTCATCTCCCGACCTCATATTCCAACCTCATATCTCGACTCGTAATATGTGTACCAGGTATTATTGAAATATCTCCAGTGGTTTGGAAGTTATGTGGGAACATACATTCCCCATTGATTTAAATGGGACTTTAACCCCTTGGGAATGAAGGGTCTTTTCCGTTTTTGCACTTTTTAATTTTTTCCTCCTTACCTTTTAAAAATCATTCAATTTTGCATCTAAAAATCCATATGATGGCTTATTTTTTGCACCACCAATTCTACTTTGTAATGATATCAGTCATTTTACCCAAAAATCGACGGCGAAATGGGGGGAAAAAATCATTGTGTGACAAAATTGAAGAAAAATGCCATTTTGTAACTTTTGGGGGCTTCCGTTTCTATGCAGTACATTTTTTGGTAAAAATGACACCTTATCTTTATTCTGTAGGTCCATACGATTAAAATGATACCCTACTTATATAGGTTTGATTTTGTCGTACTTCTGGAAAAAATCATAACTACATGCAGGAAAATGTATATGTTTAAAATTTTCATCTTATGACCCCTATAACTTTTTTACTTTTCCGCGTATGGGGCGGTTTGAGGGCTAATTTTTTGCGCCATGATCTGAAGTTTTCCATTTTTGTATTGATTGGACTTTTTGATCACCTTTTAAAAAAAAAATGTCATGATATAAAAAGTGACCAAAAAAACGCTATTTTGTAATTTGACCGTGCGGTTTAATTGACGATATATTTTTATAATTCGGACATTTCTGCATGCGGCGTTATCACATATGTTTCTTTTTATTTACACTTTTTTTTAAATGGGAATGATTCAAATTTTTATTAGGGAAGGGGTTAAATGATCTTTATTCACTTTTTTTCCACTTTTTTTTTGCAGTGTTATAGCTCCCATTGATCAATGGTTTCTCATAGGAAACCATTATTCAGTGATTCTTCCGCTTGACTGCTCATGCCTGGATCTCAGGCACTGAGCAGTCATTCGACGATCGGACAGCGAGGTGGAAGGTAGGGGACCCTCCTGCTGTTCTACAGCTGTTCGGGATGCCACGATGTCGCCGCGGCGATCCCAAACAGCCCACTGAGCTAGCCAGGAGCCGTTTACTTTAATTTTAGACACTCTATTCAACTTTGAACGCCGCATCTAAAGGGTTAATAGCGTGCGGCACCGCGATCAGTGCCGCGCGCTATTAGCCACGGGTCCCGGCCATTGTTAGAGGCTGGGCCCGCGTTATAGAAAGGGAGTGGGCGGAGGGCGTACAGGTACGCCCTCCATCCCCAACAGATTAAACAAAAACCCTGACCCTCACAAATGGGAGTAGTTAAGGGTTAAATTAACTATCCTATTAAGTGGACATATAAGTAACATGTGACCAAGTATTATCGAAATTATGCAGTAACATATATTTCCCATAGACTTGTATGGGACTTTAATCCCTTATGGACTCAGCGTTTTTCCGTTTTAGCATTTTCATTTTTTCCTCATCACCTTCTAAAAATCATAATGCTTTCAATTTTGCACATAAAATTCCATATGATGGCTTATCTTTTGTGCCACGAATTCTACTTTGCACTGACATTAGTCATTTTACCAAAAAATCCACGGCGAAACGGAGAAAAAATTCATTGAGCGACAAAATTTAAGAAAAATTTCATTTTGTAACTTTTGGGGGCTTCCGTTTCTACGCAGTGCATTTTTCGGCAAAAAAGACACCTTATCTTTATTCTGTAGGTCCATACGGTTAAAATGATACCCTTCTTAGGCTGCATTCACATCTCGTTTTTGCAATACGGTTGCAGTATCCGGTTTCATCGAACCGTATTGCAAACCGTATATATACACACTTCATTGTAAACCGTATGCCAACCGTAGCATCAGGTTGTGTACGTTTTGCATCATTTACAGGTTTATACAGTTTTTAACGGTACATCAAACCGTAGTCTACTACGGTTTTGTGTTCCGGTCAAAAACCGTATCCAACCTGTATACAGTTATTTTAAAATGTAGTTCTATGGTAACCGTATTGAACCACATGTGTGTACAGTTACATCCGGTTTGCACAATACTGTTTTTCAATTTCTATTTATTTATTTATTTTTGATTTTTTGGGGAATTCAATAAAAAAAGAACTTTATTTAAAATGTTGACAAACATAAAACTGTATCCGTGTTTTTTTCAAGGAAAACGTATTAAAACTTATGCAAACGGACATCCGTTTTCAAACCGTATACGATTTAAAAACGTGAGGAGGCATATACGGTTGCATACGTTTCGGTCCGGTTTGGAGACATATGTTTTTTTGTACAGAAATCGGATACTGGACCCGTATTGCAAAAACAAGATGTGAATGCAGCCTTATATAGGTTTGATTTTGTTCTACGTCTGAAAACAATCATAACTACATGCAGGAAAATGTATACGTTAAAAATTCTCATTTTCTGACCCCTATAACTTTTTTAATTTTTCTGCTTACGGGCCGGTATGAGGGCTCATTTTTTGCACCGTGTTCTGAAGTTTTTATTGGTACCATTTTTGTATTGATCGTACTTTTTGATTGCTTTTTATAAATTTTTTCATGATATAAAAGTGACCAAAAATGCGCTATTTTAGACTTTGGAATTTTTTGCGCGTACGCCATTTACCAATTTGTTTAATTAACAATATATTTTTAGAGTTCAGAAATTTTCACACGCGGCGATACCACATATGTTTATATTTATTTTTATTTACAGTTTTTTTTATGGGAAAAAGGGGGTGATTTAAACTTTTATTAGGGAAGGGGTTAAAAGGATCTTTATGAACTTTTTTTTTTTTTACCTTTTTTTTTGCAATGTTATAGCTCCCATAGGGGGCTATAACACTGCACACACTGATCTTTTACACTGACCCCTGCAAAGCCATAGCTTTGCATGGATCAGCGTTATAGGGGGTTTATGGCTCAAGCCTGTAGTTCAGGCTTGGAGCAATGAAACGCCCATCAGACGCGATGGAGCAAGGTAAGGGGACATCCGCTCGCGTCCTAGCTGATCGGGACATCATGACTGAGCTGCCGGGAAGCACGACTGAGCTGCCGGGAAGCTTTTACTTTCGTTTTAGACGTGGCGATCAACTTTTATCGCCACGTCTAAAGGGTTAATAGTTCGCGGCACAATGATCGGTGCCACACGCTATTAGCCCAGGGTCCCGGCTGTCATAAGCCGCCGGGACCGATCCAGTATGATGTGGGGTCACGGCGTGACCCCGTTTTAAATACTGGGACCGGGTGCAGGGCATACAGGTACGCCCTATGTCCTTAAGAGGTTAAACGAAAACCCTGACCCTGGCAAATAGGGGTGAGTAAGGGTTAAATTACCTATCCTATGTTTGTTGTTGACATATAAGTAGTGTTGCTCACGAATATTCGCAATTCGAATATTATTCGCGAATATCGCATATTCGCGAATTCGCGAATTTCGCGAATATAGCGCTATATATTCGTAATTACGAATATTCGTTTTTTTTTTTTTTGTTTTTTTTTTCACAGTACACATCACAGTGATCATCCCTCTCTGCTTCCAGCTTGTGTGGTGTAAAGAAGGCTGTATTACTACTGTGTGAGACTGGCGCGCGTAAATTCGCATATGCGAAAATTACCATATATGAATTTACGCATATGCGAATTTTCACATATGCGAATTTTCGCGTATGTTAATTTTGAATATGATAATATTCACATATGTTGATTTTCGCATATGCAAATATTCGCATATGCGAAAATAAAACGAGAATATAACGAATATGCGAATATTCGCGAATATATGACGAATATTCGTCCATATATTCGCGAATATTCGCGAATTCGAATATGGCCTATGCCGCTCAACACTACATATAAGTAACATGTGTGCCAAGTTTCATGTTACTATCTTTAGCCATTTGGATGCGATGCTGGAACATACACACACACACACACACAAACACACACACACACACATACACACACATTGGGGGAGATTTATCAAATCCTGTCCAGAGGAAAAGTTGCTGAGTTGCCCATAGCAACCAATGAGATCACTTCTTTCATTTTTCAGAGGCCTTTTCAAAAATTAAAGAAGCAATCTGATTGGTTGCTATGGGCAACTCAGCAACTTTTCCTCTGCAAAAGTTTTGATAAATCTCCTCCATTGAGTTTTATATACATATATAGTTGGATGTGTTTGTTTGCTGGGAAAACCCATTAAGTTTTTGGCACAATAGCTCTACACTTGTATCAAGTTCAGAAATCTGAATCTATTAATAGGAGATTTATGTTATGAGGCTCAAAACCAACATTTAGACACAACTGTTTTAGTTTCAAAGAACAAGGGTCACCATAGTGAGAAGGGAGATTAAAGAGGTATTTCAGTTTTAGAGAATTGTTTTTAAATAAAACTGTCACCCAAGACATATAACTGTTAGTGTTATCGCAAATTGGCTTGGCTTCAGCATGTTTTGCTTGATAGGAAGTTCTGTAGTCCTTTTATTTTCAGTGTTGTATTGTCTCAGTAGCTCCCTGGCTCTCCCCTCTCTCCCTAGACAAAGTATCATCCACTGCTGTCTCAAAAGGCTTGGGTAGATCTTGTTTCTAAACATCATCATAGCCCCCTGAGTGATATCACCACTTCTGATCAGTCTCTACAACCTGCATCACCATATTCCCATCACATACAGAAATACTTATGCGTCTTTATAGGGACATTTAGCTATGAATGATGTATGTTTACAGCAGTGCCACAAGCAGAGAAGCAGACAGGCAGTGAATACAGCAGTAGTTCTGCAGTAGTACTGAGCAATTGTTCAACCAGGGAGCCCAGTCAGGGGTGTGGAATTAAAAAAAAAAAACTACTTGTCCAAGGGACTAAAACGGAGCAGAATCTACTTGTCCCTCATAACAATCCACTTGTCCTGGTACAAAATAATTTGAACCCAAATAGTATGCAAATAAAGTCTTTTATTAATAAAAACTTGATAGGCAGACCAGTATGTCACCCCATTAGGTGGATAGGGTCCCTGATAAGTAAGTCCTCCCCATTAAAGGAATACTGCAGTGCAAAATAACTTATCCTGACCGCTGGAAACCCCTCCCCCTGATCTCTTGTAAGGAGCCCCAGCAGGAGTAAGGGCTTGTCCGCATGACCGACACGATCTCCTCGCCCCCCATGTATCCCATAGGTACATGGTGGGGGCATTTCAGCAGCCGTGTCATGCAGGGAAGGAACATTCCCTTCATGCCATCTGCTGGGGCCTCATACAAGAGATGGGGGGTTGTCCAAGCGGTCAGACCCCTGTGATCTATCACTTTTGGTGATAAGGTTTTTTGCACTTCAGTATTCCTTTAAGTAGGTAGTCCCCCTTCAGGTAGGTATCTCTCTTTATCAGGTAGGGATCAAATAGGGCCCCCTGCGCCATTATGTTACCCCCCCCTCTGATGCCCCCTGCGCCATTATATTTCCCCCCTCTGATGCCCCCTGTGTCATTATATTCCCCCCCCCCCTATGATGCCCCCAGTGTCATTATATTCCCCCCTCTGATGCCCCCTGTGTCATTATACCCCCCTCCCTTCTGATGCCCCTCGTGTCATTATATTTCAGCCCAACCCCCCTCTCCTCTCCCACATTATTTACCAAACCTCCGCTCCTCTCTGATCCCCTGCTACCTGTACTCCGGTACCATGTGTGCTCCGGCAGGCTCAGGGGCTCGGCGGTCACTTTTGTTACTGGACCGCATCCTTGGTCCGGACAGAGGGGCACGTGATGAGTGACGTCATCATATGTGCCTATGCCGGGGTGCTGTCGTCCTGCGCTGCACAGCTGCAGTCTATAGGAGTTAAGTTACAGGGCAAGATTGATCGTTTATTTGTGAATTATTTAGGCATTTAGCGCTGCTTGCCCGATGCCTGAAGAATTCACCTGCAAAGGCAATACAATTTCCACATCCCAGAGGCCCCCCAGATAGATATTACTCCAGTGAGGTAGGGCTCCTCCATATGAAGACAGGCCCAAGATAAATATGACCGCCATTAGGTATGGCTCCAAATTAGGTATAGAGGCCGCAGATAGCTATGACCCCCATCACTGATGGGGATCATATCTACCTGGGGGCCTGCCTGCCTACCTACTGGGGAGCTAAATAGGGTTTCCAAATAGGTTTATACAGGCCCTCAGAAAGATATTACCCCCGGTATTTAAACAATTATGCCCCTTAATTTATAAATACCATAAATTAAATCAACTACCAAAACCACATTACTTTAAAAGTTATATACTTTATTATTGCTTTTCTTAAAATTCCATAGATTAAAAAGTTACAGAGAACTGAATGGGCAGGAGGTTATTCAATAGTGAGTATATATAATATAAGACAGTAAATATAACAATGGTTTCATTTAAGGACAATCACTTTTAGGTTTAAATAATGTTTGTGCAAATCTCTGTGCAAAATGTTGCAAAGTTATAAGGTGCCTATTGATAGTCAATCCCAGTGGAACTGGCAACACATCTAAATGATTACTGCACTAAAAATAAACATACACCAAAAGTGTGTCCGAGGTTTTTAAACCCCAAGGTAACACTCACCCATTGTTATAGACAAGAAGTAACCTGCTGCTAAGCCCCGTTATTTAAACAATTATGCCCCTTAAGAATATAGTTTTGCCGCTGGTGATCAGGCAGGCCCTCATATTAGGCAAGTTTATCTCACTAACTCTGAATTCACACAGGTCCGCTCACACTGTTACTGTACTTACATCTCCCTGCAGAAGTCTATAACGAGACTTCCTTGCGGTGATGCGCGCGATAGGTGATGTCATCACAGGCGCCGCATGGGACGTCAGCATCCCGACGTCCTGAGCTGCGTATGTGAGGACTCACCAATCGCGCGCATCCCCGCAAGGAAGTCTCGTTATAGACTGCTGCAGGGAGATGTAAGTACAGTAACAGTGTGAGCGGGCCTGTCTGAATTCTTCCGGCATTTAATGCTGCTTGCCCAAAGCAGGGCTAAATCCCTGAAGAAATCACCTGCCCGGCGTCCGGAACTGATTGTCCTGGGCGTCGGGCGATAGGAATTCCACATCCCTGCCAGTGATTATCTAACATAGAAAGACCCATAGACACATAAAATAATTTTAACTTGCCTGACCTGGAATACCCCTTTAATCCCAATAATATCACTACCAGGGTACTAGCATGTGCAGGGGTAGCAATTTTTTTCTAATTATAGACTCAATTTTAACACAAATAAAGGCCCAATAATGGGAACTTAATGACTTGTGTTAAAGGGGTACTCCGGTGCTTAGACATCTTATCCCCTATCCAAAGGAATTGGACTTGGGTTCAAATCCCACTAAGGACAACAATAAATAAAGCGTTATTATTATTATTATAATAATGTCAGCAGAGAGAACTGTGCTCGTGATGTCATCAGAGAGCATTCCAAAAAGAAAAGAATTTCCTCTGTAGTAATCAGCAGCTAATAAGTACAGGAAGGATTAAGATTTTTTAATAGAAGTTATTTACAAATATGTTTAACTTTCTGCCACCAGTTGATTTAAAAGAAAAAAGGTTTTCACTGGAGTACCCCTTTAAGTATCACTGTGGCCCAGGCTCTTTAATATATTTAGTGTATCTTCAGACACTGTTGTTTACCATTATACCACCTACTGATTTCCTTACTTTATTCTAATATTTTGAAATGTAGCTACATTTTGATCTACATATTTTCCACACTATGTATCACTAAACCATGTCCCCATGTCTAGGTCCAAAAGTGTCTAAAACACAAAACATGGAGTACTGTCCTGTTTGCTAGATATTAAAAATGTAAAAGATAAAAAAAATTTAGCAAAAATTGTTTGTAAAAACACATGAAATTAATGGAGTGTTTTTATAAGCCACAAAAAAAAGCAGCAAAAAGACTATGGGAGAAAAATAAAACTGTCTTTTTTCATAGCAACCATTTACAGCCCAGCTTTCATTTTGTATTCAACCTTAGAAAAAATTGACTTTAGTACGTACCTGGCAGGCAGTAATGGACGTTGTCACGATCACACCCTATCGGTCCAGCCAAGACGCTAGAGAGAGTGTGATGGTGCAAGGGTTAAAGCCGCCAGACCTCTTGGTATCCACTACTAGTCCCAGCAAGTCACCAAATTAACCCTTAGATAAACGTGTTTCACCCGAGCTGCCTTCAGAAAGGTGAACTCATATATTTAGAGATCAAAGACTAGAGCTGATTAATTAAACATGTAATCTGATAAAAGGTATCACAGTGCTATGCATAAAAATAAACAAATGACATACAGTTACAAAACTGTATAAAAGAGTTTAGCAAGACAAGTTCAGAAAGCAAAAATGAAGTTCTTACAGCATGATGATATTAGCAGTCCATGAGAGAGAGTGAGGTTCCAGCTGTTCTTAGGATGGTCTTGTCAGCTTGTTCCACAGCATTGAACTCCCAGAGTCTAGCATTGTTAAATATTATATATCTGCCTTTTTTAAAGGGAGACTCCATTCCCCCCTCCCCTCTGATCCCACCAGGGGGTCTTCTCTCTTCCTGGCCCTCTTATCTGGTTGATTATATGATGGGACCAGAGTGCATGACTTCAAAGGAGATGTAAACACACAGCCAGACCCCCCCAATAAAACGCAACATACAAAAGGACACACAGTCTGAATGACCCCTCACCCCCCATGTCTTAGTTTATACATAGATGCAATTATAAAACACATGTATGTTTCCATAATCAGGCCTTGAGCCTGACACCTCCCCCTTAAGATGGAGACAGAGAGATCTGGCCCTCCGGGCCGATAGATCGGTCTCCCTTAACCATCTATTTCTCTTCTTGATGCATTCCCAGGCAAAGATGGCACTGAAGGAGCCTAGTACCTGATTAAGCTGCCTCCTCCTTTCATCTGAAAGCTGTGGATTGATCTCCATATCCTGAAGGGATCCCTGGCTCTTAGCTTCCTCCACTAGGTCCAGTAGGGGATCACTACCCAGCCCTTCTTCGGGTGCACTGCATAAACTGAGTACCCCCTCCTCAGGGTCATAGCATGCCTTTAGCATATTAATGTGGTACTGTCTCTGCCTCTGACCTTTCCTGTCAAGGGCTACTACATATGTGGTGGGTTCTAGGTGCTGCAGAATAGGGAAGGGATCCTCCCAGGCGGCCTGCAACTTATTCTGCCTGATGGGGTTCAGAACCATTACCTTCTGTCCCACTTCATAGACCCGGTCCCTTGCATTGCAATCATACCAGTACTTCTGCCTGGACTGTGCTGCTGTGAGGTTGTCATGTACCAGCCGAGTCAGTGCCTGCATCCTGTCCCTGAATCTCAGAACATACTCCACCACAGAAGTCTCAAGGGCAGGTAGCCCCCCTTCCCATTCTCCCCTAACTAAATCTACCGGTCCCCACACTTTGTGACCATACAATAATTCAAAGGGCGAGAAACCTGTAGACTCTTGGGGTACCTCCCTGTAAACACATAACAGATGGGGTAAATACTTTCCCCAGTCTCTGCCCTCTGATTCTACAAAGGTTTTCAGCATTTGTTTCAAGGTCCCATTGAACCTTTCACAAGGACCATTTGTTTGGGGGTGGTATGGGCTTGCTACAAAGTGCTGTACATTCACCTTCTTACAGAGACTTTGCATGAGATTGGACATGAACTGTGTGCCCTGATCAGTGAGCATTTCTTTGGGGAACCCCACCCTGCAGAAAATACTGATCAGTGCATCTGCCACCTTATCTGCTCGGACAGAGGATAAGGTAACAACTTCAGGGTACCTGGTTGCATAATCTACAACAGTAAGAATAAATTGTTTCCCTGTGCTGCTGGGTATAGCTAGAGGTCCCACAATATCCACTGCCACTCGTTCAAAGGGTACAGATATGACTGGTAGGGGCACTAGGGGAACACGAGTAACATCCCCAGACTTACCCACCCTCTGGCAAACCCGACAAGATCTACAATAATTGGCAACAGCAGTACCCATACCCGGCCAGTATAAATTGTGTGCCAACCTGGACTTTGTCTTGGCCACTCCCAAATGTCCTGCCAGGGGGGTCTCATGGGCCAACCTCAGCAGCTCTTTCCTGTACGGCCTAGGAACCACTAACTGCCTTTCTCTCTCCTGGGCCCCTAGCATGCCTTTGGAAAGGGACTCCCAGTACAAGATATCATTTTCCCAATATACCCGATGCCCATCTGTGTCAACACCTGTATGTTCAGCACGTTGTCTCAGCCCTTCAAGGGAAGGGTCACTGCGCAGAGCTTCCCGGAAATGCTCATTTCCCTCCCCCCCATCTCGTGGTATCAGGGAGCACATTTCCCCCAGATGAACTAGCATCTCCACCTTCCTCTGCTGGGGCTTGCAAGTCACACAGCTTGCCCCTTGCATCACCATCCTCCCTTCCTTTTAAAGCTGAAGACCTGGCACGCTGCTGACGTGTTACCACTGCCACCATTGGTATGCCTCCCTGGGGTTTACCCCCCCCCCCCCCTCATTTCCAGACATAACAATACAGGCATCATACACAGGGCTATCACTCCTTCCCTCCTCCTCCTTAGGCTCACAGGATTGGGACATATCACTCACTGCTGGTCCCTCATCCTTAAATGTCACCAGGGGCACACCAACCTCTCCCCATAGCCCATCTCCACTAGGTTTTGGCATTGGCAATGCATTTTCACCACATTTTACAATACACCCCATTCCACTTTTGGAAAACATTACTGGTTCAGTCACAGGTAAACAATTATCAATCCCCTGCACCCCCTCCCAGTTACCACATTTCACAATGTCTCCCAAAGTTTCGCACAGTACCTCAGAATGAACAGGGCTCTCTCCTAGCCCATCCGGTGTGCAGGTAGTGTCCTCTGGAGCATAATGATAGAGCATCCGACTCAAATCATTCCCCAGCAGAACATTAACAGGGATGTCCTCAGAGACCCCCACCTCCCGCAAACCTTTACCTGTACCCCAATCGAGGTACACACGGGCCATGGGCACAGCAGGCCGCACACCTCCAATTCCTTTTAAAGCCATGGTTCTTCCAGGGATGATGTCCTCTGTATCCACCACTTCAGGCCGCACCAAGGTAAAGGAGGCTCCAGAATCTCGCAAACCCACTGTCCCCCGGTCACCCACAGTTACACTCTGGAGGTTACCCGCTCTTTTCTCCACTGCTCCGGACACCAGAAGAACGGCTGTGTGTCCTCCAGCTACTGGTGGAGAATTCTTTTTGTTGGGGCAAGTGGCACTCAGGTGCCCAATATTGTTGCATCTGTAACATCGGCGGGTGTCCCCCTGACCCAATGTGGCTCCTGTTGCTTTTGGGAATGATGGCAAGAATTTCCCGGCTGACCTGGTGGTGCTTTGTGGTGTGGTTGTGTGGCTCCCCTCCAGGTACTTGCTCCGGCTTGTGCAGAGCCACGCTTTGCTGCTGGCGCCCAGTTGTTGGCAAAGTCATCTCCTAGTTCTGCTGCTTTCATGGCTGTCTTGGGCTTGCGGTCCAAAATCCACTCACTGGCTTCAAAGCTCCGTGTTTGGAGAAACTGATCCAGGACCATCAAGTCCTCCAGGGCCTCATAGGTAGTGACTTGTAGGCCCCAAGTCCATTGCCTGAATGCAGTCATTAGCTGACCTGCATGTTCAGTGCAGCTTTCTGTGGCGCTTTGTTGCAAAGTCCTTAATCTTTTCCGATAAGCCTCTGGAGTCAGATTAAAACTTTTTTGCAGGGCAGATTTTATTGCCTCATAGTCCTGGTCACTTTCAGAGGGAAGCGAAGCAAACACATCCAGAGCTTTCCCTTGCAACCGTGGCGTTAGATATCGTCCCCACTGTTCCTTAGGTAGATGGAACTGCCGGCAAACCTTTTTAAATACCCTCAATAACACATCCAGATCCCAATCTTTCTCCAACATGGGGAAATGTTCCAAGCGGGGTTTATGGTCTCCTTGATCCTGCACATCACTCCATGTGGATAAAGCATCCCCTCTCAGCCTCAGAACCTCCAGTTCATGCCTTCGCTGGGCCTCTCTTTCTGCCACCTCTCTCTCTGCGGCTCGTGCCTCTCTTTCTGCGGCTTGTTCCTGGGACTCTCTTTCTGCGGCTCGTGCCTGGGACTCTCTCTCTGCGGTTTGGTACTGGAGAAGCAGTTGGAGTTTCATATGGGCATCCACATTCCCAAGGTGTTGTAAGGCCGTCCGCATATAAGAGTCCAAGGCCTCATGTGGAGTATTGTCCTGATAGGGAGTAATGTTGCTGTGTTCCCCAGGAGATATCAGTCCTTGGATGGCAGTTCCAGCTGTAGGACTTTGCCTCATGTCACTCAGCTCTTCTGCACGGGCATCATACTCCACAAGATCAGCAATAAGTTGTTCCTTGTTCTTTCCTGCAGTAGGGATGTCCTTTTCTTGGCACATTAGCTCCAGTGCAGGCTTGGACTGCTTGCGATATGCCTCCATATTTCCGAGATGAGACAGAGGAGGTAAAACAGGAGATGGGAAGGACAGAACTGCCCTGCACTCTTTTTGTATGTTCTTTTAAACCAGCACTGAGCTCTGTCTTTGGAATTTACACACAAGAAGATGTATGCAATTTCTTTAGTGCTAAGATTTCCTTACAGGTAAAATCCAGCAAGCACTAAAAATCTCTAAATATGTCCCGACGCTGCCACCAGTTGTCACAATCACACCCTATCGGTCCAGCCAAGACGCTAGAGAGAGTGTGATGGTGCAAGGGTTAAAGCCGCCAGACCTCTGGGTTTCCACTACTAGTCCCAGCAAGTCACCAAATTAACCCTTAGATAAACGTGTTTCACCTGAGCTGCCTTCAGAAAGGTGAGCTCATATATTTAGAGATCAAAGACCAGAGCTGATTAATTAAACATTTAATCTGATAAAAGGTATCATAGTGCTATGCATAAAAATAAACAAATGACATACAGTTACAAAAATGTATAAAAGAGTTTAGCAAGACAAGTTCAGAAAGCAAAAATGAAGTTCTTACAGCATGATGATATTAGCAGTCCATGAGAGAGAGTGAGGTTCCAGCTGTTCTTAGGATGGTCTTGTCAGTTTGTTCCACAGCATTGAACTCCCAGAGTCTAGCATTGTTAAATAAAATATATCTGCCTTTTTTGGAGGGAGACTCCATTCCCCCCTCCCCTCTGATCCCACCAGGGGGTCTTCTCTCTTCCTGGCCCTCTTATCTGGTTGATTATATGATGGGACCAGAGTGCATGACTTCAAAGGAGATGTAAACACACAGCCAGACCCCCCAAATAAAATGCAATACACAAAAGGACACACCGCCTTAATGACCCCTCACCCCCCCCCCCAGGTCTTAGTTTATGATGCAATAGATGCAATTATAAAACACATGTATGTTTCCATAATCAGACCTTGGGCCTGACAGACATGCTGAGGAAGGATCTGTGCTTGTCTGAGATTTTTGTTTTCTTCTTTTGACTACAAATCCCCAAATTCCATTTTCCTCCCTCCCACACAACAGCCACCCCACCCATTGAAACATAAATGAGCTGCATCTATTCAAAAGACCTGTGGTTTTCAATCAGGGTGCCTACAGCTGTTGCATTAGTTGCAGATTGATCTTTCTCCCACCAAGCGATCTCTCCACCCATTGAAGCAGACAGGCTTCCTGTGATCAGCTGACTAGTGAGTCAGGTCTCGGCCGCATTGCAACCTGGGAAAAATCAGAGACAACAGTCATTTTGTATGCTGTTAAAAGGAAATATTGGGGTGAAAATCACAGAAGAATTGTGAGAAAACCATCACACACAGGTACAGACACTATATTATGAACTACATTAACTTTACAGCCCCTGTAGCATAGTCAAATAAAAAAAAATCCTGGAATACCCCTTTAAGTTGTACTCTGATTGGTTGCTATAGGCAACAAAGTTTTTCTTTTAGACAGTTTTTGTGCCGGATTTACGGACCATCTGGAATATTTGCCATCCAACATTGATTCATTGGATCAAAAAAAACATCCATGCTGCATTTTTTGATTCAGCACCTGCCGACCAGATGGCAAATACACTGGTTGCCAGATGAATAGGAACAAGGCTTTAAAGGGGTATTCCCATCTTGTCAATTCGACTTTCCGGTCACCTCTGGACTGTGTGTGCCTCAAGCAGCTGGAAAGGTACACAATTTGCGTAACTCCTATAGATGTTAAAGGGGTACTCCGGTGGAAAACATTTTTTTTTAAATCAACTGTTGCCAGAAAGTTAAACAGATTTGTAAATTACTTCTATTAAAAAATCTTAATCTTTCCAGTACTTATTAGCTGCTGAATATTACAGAGGAACTTCTTTTAATTTTGGAACACATAGCTCTCTGCTGACATCACGAGCACAGTGCTCTCTGCTGACCACTCTGTCCATTTTAAGAACTGTCCAGAGTAGGAGAAAATCCCCATAGCAAACATATGCTGCTTGGACAGTTTCTGAGATGTCAGCAGGGAACACTGTGTTTCAAAAAGAAAATAATTTCCTCTGTAGTATTCAGCAGCTAATAAGTACTGGAAGGATTAAGATTTTTTAATAGAAGTAATTTACAAAGCTGTTAAATTTTCTGTCACCAGTTGATTTAAAAAAAAAAAAAAAAAACATTTTCCACCGGAGTACCCCTTTAATGGGATTTGCACAAGTGGCTTAGCCAACGCCAGCTACGCTGTTTATATAACTCGGGAAGTTGAGTAAATAGCGAAACTCACAGGGCTACACTGTTTGCGCTGATCCAATTTAAGTCAATGGAAGTTACTCTAATCAGGTAATAAGGCTGGAGGTTGCTGGAAAGTCAATTGGCAAGATTGGACAACTTCTTTAAAACAACTGAGGTAGATCCTATGAACACGGGACAGCAATGGAGCCTGAAGGACCACATTAACGTTAATAGGGGCCATTGGATTTCCATCATAGTGTCTGCCATTTTACTGTATAAAATAGTACTGCATACTGGACTATTTTGTCTCAGAAATTAGTAGGTCTGGCTATAAAGGGGACCTCTGACACAATTGTGAATGAAGCCTAAATAAAGTTAGACACATCAGAAGATTTATAATCGACCAGAATGGTTTGATCAATAATCCATCAGATCATTTATTTGAACTATATGCCAGCAATATGCAAGACTTGTGGCAAATGTTTGTCCAAAAGTAGAGATCATGCTATGCACCTGTCATTTCAGGCAACAACGGGTTAAAAATTGACAAATCCTACTTCTGGCAAAAAGAAATGTCAGCAATTGTGAACAATCGGTGGCTGAAATGATCAAAACCAGTGTATGGCCAGCTTAGTTCTCTCTATATGACATATGATATTGTATAGTATTTGGAACATGAAGCAATCATGATGAGTCGGTCTGATGTATGTGACCCCTGATTCTATGAGTTCTAGTTACATCTCTGGAATATAATAATAAAGTATCAGGTTCAATGGTTTTATCCTATGTCCTTTGTTTTCATCCCTAAACTTAACAAAAAGTAACATGAAATAATTAGCTCCTGATTATTGGAGAATACAGCTCTGATTAAGCGCCATGAGGCGCCAACTTCTGTGTCTTATACTAAGAGTGATCCAAACTTTTTTTTTTTATAGAAATTGCATCATGAACAGAGTATGCCTGGAAGCATATCTAAAGAGCAGCTTTCTTACTATCATACTAATTATATTATGCAGATTGCTAAATTGGAAGACCCCTATGACCCGAAAGCCATTACAAACCCACTGACAGCAAATTTACCATGTGATAGCGGAGAACTGAAAGACATACGAGAAGACTCAAAGACACCAAATTGTTACTTAGAAAAAAATAATATTAATGATGTTTTTCTGACACAGAAAAAAAATGAATGCGGAAGATATTTTACTTTCTTTTTTTATCCCCACTAAAAGCAAAGCAGTTGGAGTCAGAACATAGGGAGCCCACCTACTATCCTAGACAAACGTGCACGTAACGTGTAAATAAGAATGAATTGCTTATATAAAGTTAACCCTTTAAAAAGAAAATTGAAATGCCTATGTTACTCAGTTGCAATAATATGATGATATTATACATTGGGAGAACCAAGTATCTGATGTCCATGTAGACTGGCGCTTATCAATTTGAAGGACTGTAAGTAATTCATACACTGACTGCCGCTTTGGGTAAAGCACTTACTTATCAGCAAATTGCGCAGGTAAGTAAGGAAGGGAATGTGACATAATATTGAAACAATGTGCAAATTACCAAGGCAAAATTATTTTTGACACATTTCTGTTTAACTGAAGAAATGGAGTAATATGGAGTGTGTAATTAATGGGAAATATAATATAATTAATGGGAAATCACACAGAATTTATACTTATGACTTGAATAGCAAATGAGCCTAGTATAATTCATGGTATGGCACTGAATGCCAAATGACTTATTAATAATGGCACTCGCTGTAGTAAGTGCTACGGAGAGCTGGAAACAACACCCTCTACACTATTTAATGCTGCTTCCATGAAAAAAAAAAATATTTCCTGCAAGTCAATCATTAAAGATGCTCTATGCTGATTAAAACCTGTGCAAAATATAAAATAAATAAATATAAAATAATTAAGTATAATATATATATATATATATATATATATATATATATATATATATGTATATTAGACACATAGGTACAAACTAATCTTTGTAAATAAAACAAACAAAACTTTTAAATTAGAATTTTGTATACATCAGGTCTAAACTCGTCTTTTTCTTCTACTTAGATTTTTTTTGTTGTTTTTATGTTTTAACCAGCCTTCATAAAATGCCAAAACAGCAATTTGTGTGATATTGCTTTCCAGCCTTCTCAAGATAATCTGGACTGCACTCAACCTCATTACAGCATTTATGCACTTAGAAGTAACACATCACGGCATTTTGTATTTATTATGGATTTATCAAGACATGAAGGCATAAGTGGATTTAATCAGACATGTAATTATTTTTATGCCTACAACTCAAAATATGCAGAGATGAATTTATGGTTAGTTGGCAATCAGTGCAAATAGTATTTAAACATTTTGCAACATCTGCTTGCAAATGTATTTCCAGAACCATAAAAAGAGGTTTTCAAAAAAAATGGATTAAAACGTAGGATGAGAAAAAGAAAGTTTTATGAATTCAGGTTTTTTTAACCTAATTTCAGTTAAGAATGTTACTTATAATTAACATTTGTTGGTGTTATATATATATATATATATATATATATATATATATGCATTCTGTAGCGATTCAATGTAACAAGGTAGATAGATACATTTACAGAAATCATAAATGCACCATTGAGTCTCAAGATCCAGATGAAGCATCTACTATTCCCAAGGTTGCAAGGAGTTAAAATATAAAATCAACATGACAGCACTATAGATATACTGTATAGCATACATACTATGTACTGCCTAACAAACTGTAATACAGTTTAGCATTTGTAAATATTTATTTAAAAAATAAATCTATATTCGAAATACACAGCTGTATTTAGCTCTATTTTTTTCAGAATTTATTCAATTTTGGTTTTTCGTCAGCACAATTAAGTTGTAAAAGGGTTTTCTTTTATGTTCTTTACTGTACTGTTACATCTTGCAAGGAACAACAGGACCATTAAGGAATGTAATCTGATGTATAGCGGAGGGCAATGTAGAGATGGTGAGATACCTGACATAGATACCTGACATGTTATTAATTATAAATTACGGTAATAATAGGACTTTGTCGTAGACCCTGACTAGTAGATGGTATGTCCATTAGCTGGGATATAAGTCAAGCAGGAAGTACAAAATTATAACATTTAGAATCATCTGTGTTAATTCCACGTCTCACAGTAAGGTGCATTGGCGCAGATGCAGGGCAGGCTGGGTGTATTGTTGTGGACCTGTAAAAGCTACTGTATTTCATGAGACAGTGTTGATTGTCACCCAACGCTCAGTGTGAAAATTTTTCTATATGTTGCATTGGTAATTGTTTCTAAAAGTAAAATGTAGAGGGGAAAAAAAGAAAAAGGTCCTGAAAAAACGAAAATTGGAGAATTCAGCTTAAAGGCTTCAGGGCTGGCTTTGAGAATGATCAGTGTGGAGCTGGCAGCCTGTTTAACTGTTTGTAACCAAATCTCCAATATCAATGCATCTTGTGTCAGAAACACCATTAAGCAGCCAGTTTAATCATGACACTTGACATAACGCAATAATTACTGGAACCACCCAAAACATTCACGCCGGTTCAGTCGTACTGCGAAAACTTTCATTTAAGGCGATAAATATTTAGTTTGTTGTCATCGCGTTGTACGCTAAATACATCGACTTCTCATTTCACCAAAATCACAGGGGGTCCTGTTTATTGAGGTGCGTGGATCCAACTATTAGCAGCACATTGAACAAATCATACTTTGGTCAGTTCTGTAGCCCTCTCTTTAATAGCAGCGACTTATCTTTACACTGTCACAAGCTTCAAACTTCACTTCTGCTCTCAGCTCTCAGCTCTTTTTGAAACACTCTGAGCGCCCTCTATTGGCCATACCTGGTATTTTAACAAGTGTGTTGGATCTCAGTTCACCACATTGTTAGGTTTTATTATTCACTGCCTTCTAAAACAACATTTTGCAAAAATGAATCTAGTGCCCAAAATGCTTTTAACCAAATGGTATAATAGACATTTACCCAGGATAAATAAAAAAAGATATGTCAATGCATACTTACAGCTACAAGTGAATCCTTTAGAATTTGAATCCCATTCCAATGATGCTGCCTTAAATGTGAATTTCCAAAATATTGTCAGCGATAGAGAGAATCTAGAGATTCTGCAAAATATGGTGAAGTTCAGGAACAATCCAACCGTCTGTGGTGGCAGAAACCCCTAAAGGCTTCAGGGAAAACCTACTCCAGATCAGCCCGGTTCACATGATGACACTGAGAAATTGATAGCTTTGTTCAATGCTACAGTATAATTTCCTAACTTACAGTACTACTGGCTTGTCAGTCCTGTAAATCCTATTTCACTCAACATTTCACATATGTACTCCATTATGCATTCAATAGTGTAAAATATGAAATAGTAGTATAACATAATATTTTATTCTGCATCGATAAAAGGGTGTAGCAATGAAAAAACAAAAAAATTAAATATATATATATATGTATATATATATAGCATTAATTCCAACTCAATATATATATATATATATATTCACATATTCAGGTGTATTTACAATACCTGTCATTGCATAATGTATATCCTTAATTAAAAGCTGGCATGAAAACAATGCTGTGTTTTTTCTCAGTATTGTAACAATTCTCTCTGCCTATTATTCCAGCACGTTG
This sequence comes from Hyla sarda, assembly GCF_029499605.1. Taxonomy (NCBI): domain Eukaryota; kingdom Metazoa; phylum Chordata; class Amphibia; order Anura; family Hylidae; genus Hyla; species Hyla sarda. The sequence goes on along the minus strand of NC_079193.1, from coordinate 74,929,902 downwards.
CATCATATCATTAATTTTTTTCCAGCTTTAACCATTTGTACATATGAAGATCTCTACCTATTGGGAACAAACAACTAGAATATGTTTGGACTGTAAGGCTGAGTTCACACGTAGCATTATAGCCTATACTTTGATCAGTATCTTCAATGAAAACCAAGAGTGGAACCAACACAGATTATATATATATATATATATATATATATATATATATATATATATATATATATAATGTATGTATATAATGGAAAAATTGGTTAATCTGGTTCCTATCCTGATTTTACCTGCAGACTTGCAAAGCAGATCACAGCACCAGGCGTGTTGACAATATTACAAATGTTTTGGACTTTCCCCCACTGAATCTTACCTGAACAACATGTCAATTTCGAATGCTAATTTTCACAGCAAATTCACTGTTTCAATATAGCAGGGTAAAATCTGCTGTAAATCTTCACCAACAACTGCACCAAAATCCACATGTTACCTCTGAGAAATGATCTGTGGATTCACCATGGTTTTAAGATAAAAAAATCGGAAAAAAAAATATTGTCTATTTTGTCTATTTTATTTAAATACATTTCTATCTAAATATCATGTAAACAATGAAAAGACATTTGACTTTCAATTAAATGAGCCTTACAGTGTAAAGCTGAGTTAAAGGTATTGGATTATAATCCCTGCATGGGATATGGCCCATAAATCAAAGTACAACGCAAATATATGTATACATGTATATATCGTGTGATATATAAATAAAGTAAAATCGTTGTTTGAAGTGCACCCTAGATGCTCTAAATTCTATTTGTTCAGAAGTAAGACTCCCATACATGTCAGCATAGTAACATAGTTACAAAATAAATAAATGAAAATATAAAACTGTAAATAAAGTATTTGGAAATATTCACAAACCCAACATTTCTCTATGACTTATTTTATTATATTATTAAACAGACATTCCTTTTAGATTATCACCGAGCTGTCATTATTTAGGGGTGTCCATAGTTTTCAATGACTAAAAGAACATGTGTTTTTTTCTGACATCTGACATACTTAGTCCTCTGGGGAGGAGGAGATTCCAAGCTGTCAGCTCTATGGACAAGACAACTACATAGGCCTCTATGGACATAAACTCCCCCCCCCCCCCCCCCCCCCAACACCTTCTCCAGTTATTGAAATCCAACATGTATTTTATACTGAAAACTATAAAATCTCTTTGTAAGTAATTTGTAGTATTGTTAACATTGTTCTGTCCCTGCATGTCCATAACTCAAAATTAACTGCCTGGAATGTGTAGCCACCAACCATTACTAGTAAGAGCAATTTATATCTAGCAACAGGTAAATAGGCTTTTAGATCATGTGCTAAAATCAATAGGACCAATGAAAAGGGTTGAGAGAGAGAGAGAGAGAGAGAGAGAGAGAGAGAGAGAGAGAGAGAGAGAGAGAAAGAGACAGAGAACTGGAGCCTAGTTTTGTAAAACAGAAGCAATACCAACTTCATTACAGGGTAAACTCATTTTGTGGAACTGCTGATAGAGTACAGTTAAACATCACAGTTGTCTCCTATCGGATGCATTTACCCCACCCCACATCACTCCTTTTCTGTGTCCAACACCTAGTATTATCATAGAGCAATTTAAGAAATAAGATATAAGAAAAAAAATTCTGTTACCTTCACCATAAACAGATGACAAAATATTAATTAAATGAGGCTGTCAGACATATCAAGAATTCCCATTCCTCAGCACTTTTCATGGAAATAACTAGATGACATTGTCAGTCACACAGAGTAGCTGCCCCATCCAACCTAGTTCAATGGCTTCAGAAATAAAGTCATAAAACAGATTCTATATTAATGCTAAAAAGCACGATAAAGATAAATAAAACGTCATTTACCAAGACGTTATCCAAGATCCCAATCCTGGTTGGAGACATACATGACAAGAGATGTCATGACTGATAGATAAAGCAATTGGAACTTTTACATCATCTTAGAAGATCTCGGGGGGCAGCAATGGACTGACCCATCAGGCATGAAGCTGGTGTCCAGGATATTGGGCTAGGGTCAGAGGGCCCATAGCTACATAAGGCTAACAGTCACTGAGATAGATGCAAAGATCAAAGTTGTTACTGGTTAGAAAGAGATCCATGTCTATTATTATGTAGGGACCCAGTCTACTCTCACATGCCACTTGAGTCGGGGTACACTATAGTATCTGTGAGCCTTTACTTATACTCCAGGCTGCAATAGTTGAAGCAAGATCTGCTTCTTACTAAGGGGCTTACAACAACATGGTCAAATTAGTTAGGATTAGCTCTCAATGGAACTTGTTACCAATAAATACTCTATTGCCCATCTTCCTTTATAACCTAACTCTGTTTTATATTTCAGTCATGCATTTTGTTTTCTATTGACAACCTAAAGTGGATCTGTCAAGATACTCTTCTGTTCATGTTAATCATGAGGGGAGTGCTAAACCAGCTGATGTGTATACCCTTGTATGTTTCTTCTTTGCTAATCAAAGAGGTACTCTATAGGAAAAAAAAAACATATTTCAAATTAACTGGGGCCAGAAAGTTATACAGATTTGTAAATTACTTCTATTTAAAAATCTTAACCCTTCCAGTTCTTATCAGCTGCTGTATACTACAGAGAAAGTTGTGTAGGTCCAGTCTGACTACAGTGCTCTCTGCTGCCACCTCTGTCCGTGTCAGGAACTGTCCAGAGCAGGAGATGCTATGCTAGCAGTTTGCTATGGGGATTTGATTTTATAGTTCTAGACAAAAACAGAAGTGTCAGCAGAGAGCACTGTGGTCAGACTAGAAAGACCTACACAACTTAATTTATCTAATTTACAAATCTTTCTGGCACCAGTTGATTTGAAAACATTTGTTTTCCACATAAGTACCCCTTTAAACGTTTCATTGTCAGTTATTGGAAGTATGGTTATTGACAACCTCTCCCCCCCAAAACAAAACACTGTCCTTAGCTATTTGAATGATCCACCCTAAATGGCAGCCCCCAACTGGGCCACGGTCCCGACACTGGACAAAGTACATTGGTGTTAGATAAGTCAAACAGTCTGGGTCAGCAGCAATTATGAAAAACTGTATCAATACGTCAAACAAGGTGTTAGCCAGAAAACAAATCAAAGGGTCAGACCTAAGAAAGCAGCAAAGTACAGTGTGAGAGTGAGGATGGGTACATTTATTTATAGAGATACATGGAGGGGGTTTGTTGCCCACCGCTTTGTGTGGAGGGTGAAATGCCCTCTTCCCAGGGAAAGTCGGGTCCTGTGCAGGAGATCGCTGGGGATCCCAGCAGTCAAACCCAACACAAAATATAGGATAAGTTTTTCTGCAGGATATATCTCCTTTAACCCCTTAATGGGTACTCCCTGGCTCCCTGGTACTTAACTCCTTGGGGACGGAGGGCGTACCTATAAGACCTCAGACCATTCTCATTCTATAACGTGGGGCCACGCTGTGGCCCCACGTCATAGCGGGTCGGGCCCGACCTCTAACAACGGCCGGGACCCGTGGCTAATAGCGCGCGGCACTGATCGCGGTGCCATGCGCTATTAACCCTTTTGACACGGTGTTATAAATTTAACACCGCATCTAAAGTGAAAGTAAAGCACTGCCGGTTAGCTTAGGGGGCTGTTCGGGATTGCCGCGATGATTTTGTGGCATCCCGAACAGCTGTAAAGAGAGCAGGAGGGTCCCTACCTTCCTCCATGCTGTCCAATCACCGAATGACTGCTCAGTGCCTGAGATCCAGGCATGAGCATTCAAGTGGCAGAATCATTGACCAATGGTTTCCTATGAGAAACTATTGATCAATGTAAAAGATCAGTGTGTGCAGTGTTATAGCCCGCTATGGGAGCTATAGCATTGCAAAAAAAAAAGTGAAAAAAAAAGTGAATAAAGTTCATTTAACCCCTTCCCTAATAAAAGTTTGAATCACCCCCCTTTTCCCAATAAAAAAAAAACAGTGTAAATAAAAATAAACATATGTGGTATCGCTACATGCGGAAATGTCTGAATTATAAAAAATATATTGTTAATTAAACCACACGGTCAAAGGCATACGCTCAAAACAATTCCAAAGTCCAAAGTACCGTGTTTTTGGTCACTTTTTATATCATAAAAAAAATCAATAAAAAGTGATCAAAAAATTTTGATTAATACATAAATGGAACAGCTAAAAACTTCAGATCACGGTGCAAAAAATGAGCCCTCATACCACCCCAAAAGCAGAAAAATAAAAAAGTTATAGGGGTCAGAAGATGACAATTTTAAACGTATACATTTTCCTGCATGTAGTTATGATTTTTTCCAGAAGTACGATAAAATTAAACCTATATAAGTAGGGTATCATTTTAATTGTATGGACCTACAGAATAAACTTAAGGTGTTCTTTTTACAGAAAAATTTTCTGCGTAGAAACGGAAGCCCCCAAAATTTACAAAATTGCATTTTTTCTTCAATTTTGTCGCACAATGATTTTTTTTTCCATTTCACCGTAGATATTTGGGTAAAATGACTGATATCATTACAAAGTAGAATTGGTGGCGCAAAAAATAAGCCATCATATGGATTTTTAGGTGCAAAATTGAAAGGGTTATGATTTTTAAAAGGTATTGAGGAAAAAACAAAAGTGCAAAAACTGGAAAACCCTCCTTCCCCAAGGGGTTAAGGACCCAGGGCGTACCTGTACGCCAGTGTGAATTTTGGTCCCTGCTGCGCACCGGGAGAGGACCGGACCGGAATGACTGCTGATATCTATCAGCAGGCATCCCGTGCAAATGCCTAAGACTTGCTGCAAATCGCCGGTCAGTTGTCAGTAAACCTCCACTCCGCCAGTGTGAATGTACCCTAAAAACACTACACTATACTAGCACATAATAAAGGGTAAAACCCTACAAATACACTTCCTTACACTGCCCCCCCCCCCCCCCAATAAAAATGAAAAACGTATCGTAGGGCAGTGTTTCCAAAACGGAGCTTCCAGCTGTTGCAAAACAAAAACTCCCAGCAATTCCGGACAGCCACTGACAGCCGGAGTTTAGCAACAGCTAGAGGCACCCTGTTTGCAATCCCTAATTTAGTCCTCAAATGCGCATGGTGCTCTCTCACATATGGGGTATTTCCATACTTGGGAGAAATTGCATTACAAATTTTGGGGGGCTTTTTCTTCTTTTACCCTTTATGAAAAGGAAAAGTTGGGATCTACACCAGCCTGTTAGTGTAAAAAAAAATAACTTTACACTAACATGCTGGACACGCCCCATACTTTTTATTTTCACAAAAGGTAAAAGGAAAAAAAGACCCCCAAAATTTGTAACGCAATTTCTGCTGAGTACGGAAATACCCCATATGTGGGTGTAAAATGCTCTGCGGGCGCAGGAGTGAGAGTGCACTATGTACATGTGAGGCCTAAAGTGGTGAGGGGTGGCTGTTTTTACAGCGGTGCTGACATGAATGCAAAAAAATAAATACCCACATGTGACCCCATTTTGGAAACTAAACCCCTCATGGAATGTAACAAGGGGTATAATGAGCCTAAACACCCCACAGGTGTTTGACAAATTTTCTTTAAAGTTGGATGGGAAAACAAAAAAAATTTCAACTAAAATGCTAGTGTTACCCTAAATTTTTCATTTTCACAAGGGAAAATAGGAAAAAAAGCCCCCAAAAATTTGTAACCCCATTTCTTCTGAGTAGGAATATACCCCATATGAGGATGTAAAGTTGTCTGCGGGCGAACTACAATACTCAGAAGGGAGGGAGTGAATCATAAAATTCTAAAATATTTAACAGATTTATAAAGATAAAACAATCATTAGACAATTAGAATTTCTAGTTGATTTGTCAGATTAAAGGGATTGTATCATTTTAAACTTTTGCCTGCTCTTGATAATTTTATAGATAACAGCACTAAAGGGTTTCATTCAAAAAACATCTAAATACATCTAAATTTAGAACAAAATTACAGGCTTTTGTGGGCTTGCATCTTAAAATCTCAATATGTGACTTTTATGTACAATTTATGTTCATTTCAAATTTAGCTTATTCCTGTGGATGAACAAAGAAATAAATTGTATACTATATCACAGTATACACTGAGCCGATCAGCAAATGACTGGAGAAATAAGAAAAGAATGTAGAGCTATAAAGATGTTGAAATTTATGTATAGGTTGTTTGGAATATAAGTAATTTGGTCCTTTTGCTTACCTAGGGGTATCTTTGTGCTAATGTATAGGTGATCACACACGATTTTACCAACATGCACACCCAGCTTAATTGTGCATACATGCTTACTGTATATCATTAGGAAGAGTGGAGTAAGGTACTGATCTTCATCAACAACTCCCCTTTGCCATCCATCTAACAAATTATTTCTATGGGGAAATTAGTGGTCTGAATGCAGGAACTATCGCCGAGTCGTTCAATAGTTTCTGTGGCCCTTCACCTACATCATTGTTTGTTTGTTTTTTTCCTTTTTTTTCCCCAAATATAAAACATAATTATACATTCAATTACAATATAACATATTTAATTTACCTTTTACTTCCCTCCCCTCTCCCAACCTCCCCCAATATCCTACCAAACCCAACCCCCCCCCCCAGCCGTCAGCCTGTTACCTCTTCATTTCCACTTCTCCAATTCTTTCCTATTCTCTATACCTTTCTGTTTCCCTAGGTAGTATATAGATTCATATTTTCGAACATTATCCACAATACTCATCCATTCTTTTATATATGGAGCATTAGGGGCGGAACACTTCATCAAAATCAGTATCTTAGATAAACCCAAAAGCTTGGAAATTAGTTTTTTACTCCTTCCAATTTCCAATCCCAATATTGCCATGTGAAAACTATAGTTTAATTTTACCCCAAGATTTTCCTCTATCTTCTCAAAAATCTGTACCCATAACGTTTGTATCTTTGTGCAGTTCCAAATCATATGTGTTAAGTATGCCTCTTCCATTAAACAGCGGGGACATTTCGAATCAGACCTAATCCCCATTTTAAATAAGTCTTGTGGGGTATAGTGTACTCTATGTATCAATTTAATTTGTGATATCCTATGGTTAACACTAATCGACGATTTGTGTATGTTCTGTAAAATTTCCCATCAGTCTTTCTCTCCCATTATCCCTATTTCTTTTTCCCATTTACCACAATCTTTTTATATACTCTTTGTATATACTCGAGTATAAGCCGAGTTTCTCAGCACAATTTTTCGTGCTGAAAACACCCCCCTCGGCTTATACTCGAGTGAACTCTCCACCCGCAGTGGTCTTCAACCTGCGGACCTCCAGAGGTTTCAAAACTACAACTCCCAGCAAGCTTGCTGGGAGTTGTAGTTTTGAAACCTCCGGAGGTCCGCAGGTTGAAGACCACTGCGGCCTTCGACATCATCCAGCCCCCTTTAGTTCTGTACAGTACTCACCTCCGCTCGGCGCTGGTCCGGTGCTGTAGGACTGTCCGGTGAGGAGGTCGTCCGGTGGGATAGTGGTTCCGGGCTGCTATCTTCACCGGGGAGGCCTCTTCTAAGCGCTTCGGGCCCGGCCCCAGAATAGTCACGTTGCCTTGACAACGACGCAGAGGTACGTTCATTGCCAACGTACTTCTGCGTCATCGTCCAGGCAACGCCTCCATTCTGGGCCCGCAGCGCGGAGAAGAGGCGCCCCCAGTGAAGATAGCAGCCTGGAACCACTATCCCACCGGACTACCTCCCTACCGGACAGCCCTGCAGCACCGGACCAGCGCCGAGCGAAGGTGAGTACTGTACAGAGCTAAAGGGGGGCGAGAGGGGGCTGGATGATGTCGAAGGCCGCAGTGGTCTTCAACCTGCGGACCTCCGGAGGTTTCAAAACTACAACTCCCAGCAAGCCCGGACAGCTGATGGCTGCCCGGGCTTGCAGGGAGTTGTAGTTTTGAAACCTCTGGAGGTCCGCAGGTTGAAGACCACTGCGGGTGGATGATGACAAGAGGATGATGAAGGGGGGGTGGAGGATGATGAAGGGGGGGTGTGGGATGATGAAGGGGGGGGTGTGGGATGATGACAAGGGGATGATGAAGGGGGGGGATGATGACAAGGGGATGATGAAGAGGGGTGGGGATGATGAAGGGGGGTGTGTGGGATGATGATGAAGGGGGGTGGGGATGATGACAAGGGGATGATGAAGGGGGGTGGGGATGATGACAAGGGGATGATGAAGGGGGGGTGTGGGATGATGACAAGGGGATAATGACAGGTGATGATGATGAGGGTCTGGATGATGACAGGCGGTGATGATGATGAGGATGTTAATGACGGGGGGTCTGGATAATGACAGGGGGGGATGATGTATTTCCCACCCTAGGCTTATACTCGAGTCAATAACTTTTCCTGGGATTTTGGGTTGAAATTAGGGGTCTCGGCTTATACTCGGGTCGGCTTATACTCGAGTATATACGGTATTATTTTGTGCTTTGTGTTTAATAATGATTTTATAAATTTTACTCGATCTGCTCTTATCTTGATTTCTAATGTCTAATAGAATATCAAACAATTCATGATGTTCAATTTCCCATCTAGGATTATCTTTTTCCTTGTGAAATGCGTTTTTAATCTGATAGTATTGAAATTCCATTCTCCTTTCTTATTTACCGTATTTTTCGCCCTATAGGACGCACCAGCGTATAAGACGCACCCAATTTATAGGTGCAAAATCTAAAACAATAAAGATTTTGAGCCCAATAGTGGTCTTCAACCTGAGGACCTCCAGATGTTGCAAAACTACAACTTCCAGCATGCCCGGACAGCCGTTGACTGTCCGGGCATGCTGGGAGTTGTAGTTTTTTAACATGTGGAGGTCCGCAGATTGAATACCACTGCATAGGAGGTAATACTCACGTGTCCCCGCCGCTCCGGACCTGTCACCGCTGCCCTGGATGTTGCTCCATCGCTGTCGCCGTGTCCCCGTCGCTCCGGAACGTCTCTGCTGCCGGCCGGGTATCCTCGCTCTCTGTCGCCGCCATCACGTCGTTATGCACGCGAACGCACGTACGCGACAACATGATGACGAGGAAGGAGAGCGCCGGCCATACAGGGGATCCCTGAACGGAGAAGACACCGAGGAGGCAGGAAAGTTCCCCCCCGGTGTCCTGTAAGCACTAACCCGGCTATTCATTCGGGCTGTTCGGGACCGCCACGGTGAAATCGCAGCAGTCCCGAACAGCCCGACTGAACAGCTGGGTTAGTGTCACTTTCCCTTCAGATGCGGCGGTCAGCTTTGATCGCTGCGTCTGAAGGGTTAATACAGGGCATCACCGTGATCGGTGATGTCCTGTATTAGCCACGGGTCCCGGCCGTTGATGGCCGCAGGGACCGCCGCGATAAGGGTGTATTCGCCGTATAAGACGTACCGACTTTTTCCGCCCAGTTTTGGGGAACAAAAAGTGCGTCTTATACGGCGAAAAATACGGTATACCTCTTACTCAGCTCCTTCCAGGAGAGGGGACATTTATTATTTACCAATTGTTCTACTCTTGAAATCCCATTTTCCTCCCAGTCCACATACTCCCTTAATCTATAAATTTCTGGGAGGAAAACGTTCCCCCAAATCTTGGTAAATTTTAGCCTTCCAGAGATTCCTATTACTCTTTTTGCTAATTTCCAAATTTTATTAATCATTTTAATATTTCTAATATTTCCCAAATGAGAGCTATTTCCTTCCCTACTTTATTCATGAAGGTACCTATTATCCACCCTCTAAGCATAACATATTCAACTGTGAGGCTACATAGTAAATCTGGAAATTGGGTATTCCCATACCTCCTAATTTCACTGGTGGGTTAATCATATTTTGTTTAATCCTAACACGTTTGCGTCCCCATATTAATTCATTTGTTTTCCTCTCAATCTCTTTGAAGTATTTATCTGGGACCCAAATTGGAGCTGCTCTGAGTGGATGAAGTAACATCGGTAAAATAATGCATTTTATTAATGTAACTCTATCGGCAAAAGTTAATGGGAGTTTATTCCATACATTAATCTTGCTTAGAATTTTTTGTATAATTGGTGTAATATTCAACTTAATATATTGTGAAAGATTTTTTGTAATTTTAATTCCTAAATATTCCATTACTTCATTTGACCTAAAAGTGACTATATTATCTGGAGGCAATTTTGATTGATTATCTAATGGAAGGAGGCCTGATTTTGACCAGTTGATCTCATAACTGGAATGTTTACCATATTCCTCCACTATTTCTCTTATAACTTTTATTTTCTCAATGGTTCAATTGCTATAGCGAATAAAGTAGGTGAGAGTGGGCATCCTTGTCTAGTGCCTCTCTCTAAGCTGAAATTAGATGACATATTACCATTTATTTTTATTCTTGCAGTAGGGGAATGATATATTACTTTTATAGCGCTTTTTACTAGTTCCCACAAGTTCATCTCTTCCACAACCTTTTCTAGATATCCCCACTCTACCCTATCAAACGCCTTATTGGCATCTAAAGATAGGATAGAGTGGGGATCATCTGCTCCAATCTGTATATTCAAAAAGGTTATCTGAATATTACTATATACATTTCTACCTTGTATAAAACCTTTTCGTTCCTCACTGATAATACCCTTAATCACTTTCTGTAAACGGAGAGCCCAAATTTTTTCAAACAATTTGTAATCTGTATTAAGTAATGAAATTGGGCGATAAGACCCCACTTCTTGCTCATCTTTACCCTTTTTTGGAATAAGGACAATACAGGCTTCCGCCATTGAAGGGGATAGTTTCCCCAAAAATAAGGATTAATTACATAATTCCGAAAAACCAGGTAAGAGAGTAGCACCAAATGTTCTATATATTTTGAAAACAAATCCATCACTTCCTGGCGTGGAGTTCCCTGTGCATGATTTTAATGCTATTTTAAGTTCCTTCAAGATAATTTCCCTATTTATTTTCTGTTTTTGTTCTTCAAGGATTTTTGGTAGATTTAATCATTTTAATTACTTTTTTGTGTTAAAGGGGTATTCCAGGCAAAAACTTTTTTTATATATATCAACTTGCTCCGGAAAGTTAAACAGATTTGTAAATTACTTCTATTAAAAAATCTTAATCCTTCGCATAGTTATTAGCTTCTGAAGTTTTCTGTCTAACTGCTCAATGATGATGTCACGTCCCGGGAGCTGTGCATGATGGGAGAATATCCCCATAGGAACTGCACAGCTCCCGGGACGTGACATCATCATTGAGCAGTTAGACAGAAAACAACAACTCAACTTCAGAAGCTAATAACTATTGGAAGGATTAATATTTTTTAATAGAAGTAATTTACAAATCTGTTTAACTTTCCGGAGCCAGTTGATATATAAAAAAAAGTTTTGGCCTGGAATACCCCTTTAAGTTCTGTTTGACAACCTTCACTCTTATACAGTACTTTATAATAATTAACAATAGCCTCTTCTATCTCCTCCTTAGTATATACTAGTCTATTATTTTCATCCTTTATGACTTTAATATCTTGGCTTGTTTTCAGATTTTTTATTATACCCATAAGCCATTTATTTGTTTTACCCCCTTCCACATATTGTTTTTGTCCCCTAAAAAATTGTGTATGTTGTGCTTTTTCCAACGTGTAGTTTTTATATCTATTTTGTGCTAATATAAATTTCTCCCACTCTTTAGGTTCGTTAGTTTGTGAATATATAGTTTCTAATTCTTTAATTTCCTTCACCAATTGATTCTCTTTCTCCTTACACTTCCTTCTAAAATTTGCTATTCTTTTTATAAGTATGCCTCTCAAAAATGCCTTTAATGTGTCCCACACCATGTGTAACCCCGTGGATCCCTTATTAATTGCCCAAAATTTTGCTATCTCCTGATCCACCCCTTCAACTACTTAATTAATATGTAACCAATGTGGATTAATAGTAAACTTATGTGTATTCATCTCCCTCTTATTGTTGTTAATATAACCCACCAGCATTGCATGATCTGGTACGGTTTTGGGTTCATAACTTGTTTTCCGAATTGAGGTGAGAGTTTGTTCATCCACCAAGATTAAGTCAATCCTGGATGCGGTTTTATGTGTCATGTTAAAGTAGGAGAATTTTTGTTTAGATGGATACAGACAGTGTCATGCGTCCTTCCGCTCACTTTCCTGACACCATCTGTAAAGGAGAGTTTTGTTAACTCTCCTCTCACTACCCCTCCAGTCTTGTACTTGATCCATGACACAGTTGAGATCACCTAGAAAAAAAATTCTTTATATGTCTTCCCGTCCATAAATACTGTTAGTTTTTGAAGAACTTCAAGTGAAAAATGGGGAGGAATATATATTGCCGCTATAACTGTATTCACTCCCTCCCAATTACAATACAAAAACACATAACGACCAGTTGGGTCAGAATCAACCACATGTTCCGTAAACTCAACTGTTACGCCTAGCGCTCCGGGTCCCCGCTCCTCCCCGGAGCGCTCACGGCGTCTTTCTCCCTGCAGCACCCCGGTCAGTCCCGCTGACCGGGAGCGCTGCATTGTCTTGGCCGTTGGGGATGCGATTCGCACAGCGGGACGCGCCCGCTCGCGAATCGCATCCCAGGTCACTTACCCGTCCCGGTCCCCTGCTGTCATGTGCTGGCGCGCGCGGCTCCGCTCTCTAGGGCGCACGCGCGCCAGCTCTCTGAGACTTAAAGGGCCAGTGCACCAATGATTGGTGCCTGGCCCAATTAGCTTAATTGGCTTCCACCTGCTCCCTGCCTTTATCTGACCTCCTCCCATGCACTCCCTTGCCGGATCTTGTTGCCTTGTGCCAGTGAAAGCGTTTAGTGTGTCCAAAGCCTGTGTACCTGAACTTCTGCTACCCATCCTGACTACGAACCTTGCCGCCTGCCCCCGACCTTCTGCTACGTCTGACCTTGCCTCTGCCTAGTCCTTCTGTCCCACGCCTTCTCAGCAGTCAGCGAGGTAGAGCCGTTGCTAGTGGATACGACCTGGTTGCTACTGCCGCAGCAAGACCATCCCGCTTTGCGGCGGGCTCTGGTGAAAACCAGTAGCCTCTTAGAACCGGTCCACTAGCACGGTCCACGCCAATCCCTCGCTGACACAGAGGATCCACTACCTGGAAGCCGAATCGTGACAGTAGATCCGGCCATGGATCCCGCTGAGGTGCCGCTGCCAAGTCTCGCTGATCTTCCCACGGTGGTCGCTCAGCAATCGCAGCAGATTGCCCAACAAGGACAGCAGCTGTCGCAGTTGACCGCCATGTTACAGCAACTTCTGCCTCTGCTACAGCAGCAACCATCTCCTCCGCCAGCTCCTGCACCTCCTCCGCAGCGAGTGGCCGCTCCTAACCTCCGCTTGTCCCTGCCGGACAAATTTGATGGGGACTCTAAACTCTGCCGTGGATTTTTGTCTCAGTGTTCCCTGCATATGGAGATGTTGTCGGACTTGTTTCCTTCAGAACGGTCTAAGGTGGCGTTCGTAGTAAGCCTTCTTTCAGGAAAGGCCTTGTCTTGGGCCACACCGCTCTGGGACCGCAATGATCCTGCCACAGCCACAGTCCAGGCCTTCTTCGCTGAACTCCGGAGTGTCTTCGAGGAGCCAGCCCGAGCTTCTTCTGCCGAGACTGCCCTGTTGAACCTGGTCCAGGGTAATTCTTCCGTTGGCGAGTACGCCATACAATTCCGTACTTTTGCTTCTGAACTATCCTGGAATAATGAGGCTCTCTGCGCGACCTTTAAAAAAGGCCTATCCAGTCGCATCAAGGATGTGCTGGCCGCACGAGAGATTCCTGCCAATCTGCAAGAACTCATCCATCTAGCTACCCGCATTGACATGCGTTTTTCTGAGCGACACCAAGAGCTCCGCCAGGAAAAAGACTTAGATCTCTGGGCACCTCTCCCACAGTATCCGTTGCAATCTACGCCTGGGCCTCCCGCCGAGGAGGCCATGCAAGTGGATAAGTCTCGCCTGACCCAGGAAGAGAGGAATCGCCGTAGGGAAGAAAATCTCTGTCTTTACTGTGCCAGTACCGAGCATTTCTTGGTGGATTGCCCTATCCGTCCTCCACGCCTGGGAAACGCACGCACGCACCCAGCTCACGTGGGTGTGGCGTCTCTTGGTTCCAAGTCTGCTCCTCCACGTCTCACGGTACCCGTGCGGTTTTCTTCTTCAGCCAACTCCTCCCTCTCAGCCGTGGCCTGCTTGGACTCCGGTGCCTCTGGAAATTTTATTTTGGAGTCCTTTGTTAATAAATTCAGCATCCCGGTGACCCGTCTCGTCAAACCGCTCTACATTTCCGCGGTCAACGGAGCCAGATTGGACTGCACCGTGCGTTACCGCACAGAACCCCTCCTGATGTCTATCGGACCCCACCACGAAAGGATTGAGTTCTTCATTCTCCCCAACTGTACCTCTGAGGTCCTCCTCGGTCTGCCTTGGCTCCGGCTTCATTCCCCCACCATTGATTGGACCACCGGGGAGATCAGGAACTGGGACTCTGCCTGCCACAGGAAGTGCCTCTCCCCCCCTCCCAGTCCCGTCAGGCAAGCCTCTGTGCCTCCCCATGGCCCCCGTCCTGGTGTCACACTGCCCCGTGCCAGGCCTCGCCCTCCCTCCCCATTCCCACTCCTGCTGTACTGCCTGCCGTTGAGGAAACCCTCCATTCTTTCCCGGTGTCCTCATCCCAGGGGAGGCAGTTACCGGACAAAGAGAAGGGGAGACCTAAGGGGGGGGGGTACTGTTACGCCTAGCGCTCCGGGTCCCCGCTCCTCCCCGGAGCGCTCACGGCGTCTTTCTCCCTGCAGCGCCCCGGTCAGTCCCGCTGACCGGGAGCGCTGCACTGTCTTGGCCGTTGGGGATGCGATTCGCACAGCGGGACGCGCCCGCTCGCGAATCGCATCCCAGGTCACTTACCCGTCCCGGTCCCCTGCTGTCATGTGCTGGCGCGCGCGGCTCCGCTCTCTAGGGCGCGCGCGCGCCAGCTCTCTGAGACTTAAAGGGCCAGTGCACCAATGATTGGTGCCTGGCCCAATTAGCTTAATTGGCTTCCACCTGCTCCCTGCCTTTATCTGACCTCCTCCCATGCACTCCCTTGCCGGATCTTGTTGCCTTGTGCCAGTGAAAGCGTTTAGTGTGTCCAAAGCCTGTGTACCTGAACTTCTGCTACCCATCCTGACTACGAACCTTGCCGCCTGCCCCCGACCTTCTGCTACGTCTGACCTTGCCTCTGCCTAGTCCTTCTGTCCCACGCCTTCACAGCAGTCAGCGAGGTAGAGCCGTTGCTAGTGGATACGACCTGGTTGCTACTGCCGCAGCAAGACCATCCCGCTTTGCGGCGGGCTCTGGTGAAAACCAGTAGCCTCTTAGAACCGGTCCACTAGCACGGTCCACGCCAATCCCTCGCTGACACAGAGGATCCACTACCTGGAAGCCGAATCGTGACATCAACCGCATGATGGATCAATACTGACACCCCAACCGAGTAATTTGAGATCATTGAGTGATATTTAATTTTAGCCCATTTTTTTTCAATTAGCCCAACAGGTTCCTTTGTTAAATGTGTCTCTATTAATATTATAATCGCTGGGAGGTAATTATTTAATGTCCTTAATCCCCCTAATATTCCATGAAATAATTTTTTTCTCTGTTACCCCTATTTTTTCTTCACTCTTCCTTTGATATAAGAGTTGGGAGGAATGATAACTGGATCCTCAGCCCCAGACTGACGGCTTTCCCTCCTTCCCTCCCTCCCTGTCAGTAGTAATGATATGTTGCTCAGTACCCAATTCTGACCATGTACATCTAATTGTTATGCCTTTTTTTCTATACTAATTATAAAATATATATTTATATATATTACATTTATATGCCAAAAACTAAGATAAGACATTGCCTTAACTCATACCAGAGCAAACAATTATTATTTACCCTCATTTATGCTACTTGTGGCTATAGTATGCGTGCACATGGCTTATTTTTCTACTTTGAAAAATAAACAGCAGAAATTCCCAGGAGCAGCCTCGAAACATTTTTATTCTTTTGACTGCATATTTCAGCTAAAAACTTGGAAAATTAGATTTTACTTATTTCTGCATTTTAAAGTGTGAACTGCTGCACAGAGTGATTGAAAACAAAGTGATGTATTTCTGCGCATAATACAGGACGTAGCCATTGGCGTTGTCAGGGGGTGCGGTGGAGGCCGACTGCACCGGGTGACACCCTCATGTGGGATGACACCTTGCCGTGCATCTGACCACTCACTGTTTCTGTGAGCTCGATCTGCAGTGCAGAAACAATGAGAAATAATACTGTTATACCCACCCAATCGTGCCCCCACTGCCCTGCTGGACTCCAAAGTGGTTAACTTTCGCCTGGAGTCCATCTGTCACTGATACGTGACGCCGATGTGGGCATGGGTGGAATGTGTTGAATGGTGGAGCTGCGCTGACGTCTATTACGTTAGCTGTTCGGACTGGTCCCAGGCATACCAGTTCAGTGAAGCGTGCATGAGGAACAAACAGGATGCTCAAGAACAGCAGCGGTGAGTATTGCACCCTGCTAGGAGACCCAGGGCCAGATTAAGGTTGCCTGAAAGACAAAGCACTTCAATATGATGGGGCCCCCAAACAATCCCCCCAAGACAGTCACCACTCCCCTCCCACTGAGACTTGTTCCCCTCCCACTGAGACTTGTTGCCGTCTAGCAGGGGTGGACTGACAATTCATGGGGCCCCCCATGCACCCGCCCCCATATAGATGCCCTGCCCGCATACAATAAATACATTTTTCAAATCATAAATAAAATATAGCAAAATAACACAATTTTGCTAAGTTTTTTTTTTTTTTTTGGGGGGGTTCGTTTCTACGCAATATATCTTACGGTTAAAATGACACATTATCTTCATTCTGTAGGTCCATATGATTACAACGATACCTAATTAATGTAGGTTTTGTTGTATTTTACTACTTTTTGTGAGAAAAATAACATGCATAACATTTTCCCATTCTGAACCCTATAACACTTTTATTTTTCTGTATACAAGGCTATATTAGGGACCATTTTTTTGTGCCATGATCTGTAGTTTTTATCGGTATCATTTTTGTTTAGATGGGAATTTTTATCACCTTTTTATACATTTTCTATGGTATATGATATGACCAAAAAGCAGCAAATTCGAGACTTTGGTATTTTTTTTTACATTTACGCCATTCACTGTCGTCTTCTAATCACACCACTAAGTGCTCACTGACATTGACCCCCAACAAGTAATGCCATGTATGTAAACAGTGATCCCACCAGCAGAATAGTGAATACAGCTCTGAGGTATAATACAGGACATAACTCAGGGTCAGTACAGGATAAGTAATGTAATATATGTACACAGTGACCCCCACCAGCAGAATAGTGAGTACAGCTCTAGAGTATAACACAGAATATAACTCAGGGTCAATACAGGATAAGTAATGTAATGTATGTACGCAGTGACCCCACCAGCAGAATAGTGAGTCCAGCTCTGGAGTATAATACAGGATATAACTTAGGATCAGTACAGGACAATTAATGTAATGTATGTACACAGTGACCCCACCAAATGTATTAGATAAAACGCATTAGATATCAACCTCATCACCCCCCAACCTTCACATTACTGTGCTACATGTCTGCATCATCACCCCTGATTACTGTGCATCATGTCTTCATCACCCTCCCATTTTTGTGCCTCATGTCTGCTTCAACACCCCCCTACCCAACCCTCACATTACTGTGCCTTCCTTGTGTCCGCATCATCACATTTTTCATGGAATACACTACAGTATGTGGTAATATTATATTCATAGGGTACAGTTTGTGGTATTATTATATTCAGAGGGTACAGTGTGTGGTAGTGTTATATTTTGAAGGCACGGTGTGTGGCAGTATTATATTCTGAGGATACAGTGTGTGGTAGTATTATATTTATAGGGTACAGTGTGTGGTATTATTATATTCAGAGGGTACAGTGTGTGGTAGTATTATATTCAGAGGGTACAGTGTGTCGTAGTATTATATTCATAGGGTACAGTGTGTCGTAGTATTATATTCATAGGGTACAGTGTGTGGTATTATTATATTCATAGGGTACAGTGCGTGGTAGTATAATATTCATAGGGTACAGTGTGTGTTTCAGTAGTGTGTCTCACGTTTCAGTAGACAGGAACTCCGGTGGATGTGGATCCGCTGGACCTGTGTGGCAGCTGACGCGGATCATGCCAGGGAGCGGAGTCTAAGGTGCCGCTGGTCTTCACCAGAGCCCGCCGTAAAGCAGGATGGACTTGTAGCTGCAGGCAACACCCAGGTCGCAATCCCCGGCAACGGCTCGACCACACAGGTGGCTGAGGAAGTGCGAGGCACAGAAGGGATGAGACAACTTGTAGTCAGGATAGCTGGAGGTCAGGGCAGGCGGCAAAGTAGCGAAGTCGGGACGTGGCTAAAGTTCAGTAGGCAGGCTACAGAGAAGTAAGGTCAATTAACAAGAGGAGGAGATCTGGTACACGGCAAAGCAATACTAAGGAACGCTTTCACTTGGCACAAGGGCAACAAAGATCCGGCAGAAAACTGAGGAGGGTGGAGGAATTTATAAACAAGACACAGGTGGAGACACTAATTAGCATACTGGCCCTTTAAATCTTAAAGCTCCGGCATGCGCACGCCCTAAGGGACAGGGACACGCGTACCGGAGCAGAGAGGCAGAGGCAGGAGAGACACCCAGAGAGTGACCAACCGGGGCTTGCATGCGGGTGCGTCCCGCAATGCGAGTCCCAGCCCCGTCGGCAGCAGGAGGTTATGGGACCATGCGCTTACGGCCAGCGTGGGAGGCAGGAGCGCATAGTGTAACAGTGTGGTAGTATTATGTTAAAAGGGCACGGTGTGTGGCAGTAATATATTCCGAGAGTGCAGTGTGTGGTAGTATTATAGTGTCTGGCAGGGTTATAATATTTATTATTTTCATATAGAATGTGCTGACATAGTGAGGAGCCAATAGCATCATGCCATCAAGTTCTACAAAGAGAAGATTTAGCAACCCTAGCAATGCCACTGGACGTAGCTAAGATCATTAGTAAACTGCATCATATTCAGTTAGAATGGGCAGCATTTTTGGTGCAAATTCTTCGTGTGTGCATATACACCAACCATGAGGTGAAATGAGGAAAAGAAAAAGATCTATAACACATCTAGCAAGTTGCACTAAATTTATCTACATGTGCCATTTTGATATATCTGTGGAAAATGTTCACTCTATTAACAGATAAGTCAGAAATATTTTATGTATACACAATGATAAGTTGTATCATATAGGGTGATAACTAAAATATTCATTTACACCATAACAGTAAATTTTGTTTTCTGATACCTATTGAATAAACATAAATAAATAAAAAGTAATAATAAATAAACTTTATTAGTGTTATTATTAATAATAATAATAAATAAATAAGTATTGATCTACCAAGGGATGCCATACATTTCCATCCATATCAGATTTTGACGAGAGAGAGAGAGAGATTTTGCATCAGTTGTCTAAGCCATTTTAATTTACTGTAATAATAAAAAAAAAAAGTAGTTATAAGAAGAATAAAAAGTTAATGTGAACCTACCCATGTGTTTTCATGACCTCAACTTGTTGCATGAACTTCAACTGCGGTATATGTTTTTCAATATTTACAATCCCTATGTGTCACCAGCTAGTAATGGGAATGTTTCGGGTCCTATCTGTCCAGCCTGCTACTGTATGATTTGTAAGCCTAGAATCCTCACTTTACCCAGTGAGAGGGATTGTGTAAAAAGTGCAATATTTTCAAAAGTGAATAATACATAAGAATTATAGGTCAGGAATGTTTCTGTGTACGTTCCACAGAACAGGTCCTTTTAGATACATATAATGAAACAAGCAAGTTAATGGTTTGAGGCTCAGCTCTGTTCCTCCCAATGCAGATCCTGATTTCAATGATCTCCGTGGGGTTCTGAACACATAGATGTGGGAATCAATTTCTCCTGAATAGTCCTGCACATGAATTTCTAAGCGTGCATAATAATTAGCCAAAAAAGAGGATATATCTGACTCTCCCACCAGCACATACTGGGCAGGATAAATGAACCAATTGTTTTCTCTCCATTTCAAATTGTTCCTAATGTTTTCTTCAAATTACTGAGCTGCATATGAACACGTGGATCTGCGTAATAGTAGTGACAAGGATATTGTCTTATCCTTTTCATCAACAATGACCACATTGTAAAATCTGCCACAAGAGACCCATTACGCACTTTATTTGCACTCGCCTCAGAGCTGCCAATGTCTTTATCATTAGGTGAAAGGAGAATACAATCTGCTTCCATAACCTATTTAAAACAATCACGACTTGAGATCAGGCTTTTAGATACTGCAATTTAACACAATGATAAGCGGTCTGAGGTATTGAACTGGGCAACAGTAAAATTCAGATATGATATCATATGCCAGTGACTGGCAGCATCAAATGTCACATGAAAACAACCAGGGATTAAGGTCTGTGCTACAGTGTGAGGCGAAGCAAAGGCACATTTTTAACTATGAAAACTTGGCCAGCGATTTGAAGTTTGCCGGTCATTAGAGACGAGCAAATTTTTGAAAATTTTGATTCGGCTGATTTGCTGAATTTTCGGAAAAAATCTGGTTCGGTCCGAATTTTTTTGCAGTGAATCTCTATTAAAAAAGGCTATTTCTGGCCTACAGAGAGCCTCAACAGGGGTGTAGAACACTTTGCCTTGTCGTAACACGCATAGGGAGTGTGCTGTGTTAGTGAAATAATACTGTTATTCAGTATGACATGCAGATTACAGGCATCGCTATTAGAATCACTGATGCAGAGCAGATGCAGAGATGTGGCAGCAGGGTCGGGAGACCATATGGCATCACAATTGAAAAGATTAAAGAGATATTTTTGGGTAATTTTTTGTTTAATTTAATTTGAATTTATTTAAATTTTTTAAATCTTTTTTGGAATACCCATTCTGATGAGCATTGAGCTGGCAGTCCACCACAAGGTGAGCTATCACTTGTTTCAGCCCCTGCCTCTCAACGCACCCCCCCCCCCCCCCCCGACTGTGAAAGTGCTTATGCTTCATTTAATCAGTTATGGTTCATTGCCATCGCTCCAACCTGTTTCAATGGATTCTCGTGGTAATTCCAGAGGTAATATATGACGACGACTAGAGATGAGTGAATTAAAAAACGAATTTGATTTGTCCGATTTGATTTGCTCATCTCTATTGAGGACGCATTTGAAGGCAAAACTGGTGCCAGCAGCCATGGTAATTCCAGCTCCAATAGTGTATAATTGCTGCATTGTAAACTATGGAAAAGCTCCTATTTGTATCTTAAAATCGAGCTGGCGGTCTGCTGCGAGGCCAGCTACTGCCTGACCAAGCCCCTGCCTCTCAGTGCACCCCCATGCTCTGAGTGTCCACTTGAAAAGGGAAGGACTGCAGTACCAGCAACTTGGACAGGAGCACATTCAGCTTCTGTGCCATAGGATAAGTGGGCGCATAAACCTAGAAGTGGCTGCAGTGAAAAAGCTTGTACTTGTATCTTAAAATCGACCTGGCGGTCCTCCGCAATGCGAGCTACCACCTGTTCCAGCCCCTACCTCTCAGCGACTCCCACCCGCCGCCCCCGACTATGAAAGTGCAAATTTTTCATTTAATCAGTTATGTGGAAGTAAAATTTTATAAAAATATGGACGTATTCCGTATGGCGCCTGCCCCAAAAAAAGGTTTGCCAGGATATTTTCTGTACAATTGGCATTTTTTGGAATAAAAGGTGCAACACAGTTGTTTTGTGAAAAAAGAGAAGAAGAAAAAAGCCATTTTGTAAATTTTGGGGGCTTCCGTTTCTACACAGTACATTTTTTGGTAAAAATTACACATTATCTTTATTCTGTAGGTCCATACGGTTAAAATGATATCCTACTTATATAGGTTTGATTTTGTATTACTTCTCAAAAAAATTATAACTACATGCAGGAAAATGTATACGTTTAAAATTGTCTGAAGGTTTTATCGGTACTATTTTTTATTTGATTGGACTTTTTGATTGCTTTTTATTCATTTTTTTATGGTATAAAAAGTGACCAAAAATACACTATTTTGGACTTTGGAATTTTTTTGCGCGTACGCCATTGACCGTGCGGTTTAATTAACGATATATATATATATTTACAGTTTGGACATTTACGCACGCGCCGATACCACATATGTTTATTTTTATTTACACTGGTTTTTTTTTTTTATTGGGAAAAAGGGGGTGATTCAAACTTTTATTATGGAAGGGGTTAAATGATCTTTATTAACTTTTTTTCCACTTTTTTTTTTTTTTTGCAGTGTTATAGCCCCCATAGGGGACTATAACATGCAGTACATTATTCAATATACTGATCAATGCCATTGCATTGCAATGGCAGGGATTAGTGTTATCGGCGGTTGATTGCTCAAACCTGGATTTCAGGCTTGGAGCAATCAATCGCCAATCGGACGCGCAGGAGGCAGGTAAGGCACCCTTCTGTTGCATTCTAGCTGCCAGGAAGCTTTTACTTTCACTTTAGATGCGACGATCAACTTTGATC
This sequence comes from Hyla sarda, assembly GCF_029499605.1. Lineage (NCBI taxonomy): Eukaryota > Metazoa > Chordata > Amphibia > Anura > Hylidae > Hyla > Hyla sarda. Next base: position 74,907,264 of record NC_079193.1, on the reverse strand, counting down.
ACCGCATCTAAAGAGTTAATGCCGGACATCAGCCCGATCTGCGATGTCCGGCATTAGCCATGGGTCCCGGTTACTTATAGCAACCGGGACCCATGGGTATGATGCACGCTCACCTGCTGAGCAGGCCTCATACCTCGGGATCTGCTCGTGGACGTTTATAAACAGGGTTAAAGTTTACTTTTTCATTTCTAGACACCTTTATTGTTTTATTTGTTTTGCAGCGCTGGAGGTTCACGTATGGAGACCCATTCTGCTGTAATGTAGAAGGTCCGTTGTGGTATTAGTTTTTTGATTATTTATTTAGTGTAACAATTGCTTAAATGGGCACTGTCACCAACTTTATTTTTTGATATGTTATAGTACTTATGTACTACAACATATCTCTAATATACTCTTATTATTATTATTTTTTATTAAAATGGTTTAATTTAGATTTGAAAACCGGCCACTAGGGGTCTCGCTAGTGCAGCCTGGCGTCACGTCATGCCTGAAAAAGGACTGATTGTGGCCTGGCAATCAGTCCTTTTTCAGTTAGGCTGCACTTGCTCCCTGCCTGTCAATCAGACAGGCGGGTGCGAGCGCATTGGCTCCCCGGCCACTGTGGTAGCACATAGAATACAATTTTCTCCCTATGCAAATTTCCTACATGCATGTCGAGGGGTTCTGTGTGAAATTGCACCATATAGTTCAGATTTTGTTCATTTACAGAAGAGATGTGGAAGGGCTTGGAAAGACGAGACACTGGAAGACGGTATTTATGGACCAGGGAGGCACCAATGAAGTTACCAGCAGAACGGTAGTCCAAAAGAGCAGCAGCAATGAAAGAATTGCTGGCAGAGGTGAACACTTGAACCGGGGTGGCGAAGCAAGGAGATGAAGTATTCACACCAAGGGATGCCACTCCAACTTGACCAAGATGAGAGCGTTCTTCCGGACGTGAAGGACGTACAGAGCATTCATTGAGAAAGTGCTCCGGACTGGCACAATATAAGCATAAATTCTCATTGCGTCGACGGGATCTTTCCTGTTGCGTTAAGCGAAAATGGTCCACTTCCATAGCCTCTTCGGCAGGAGGCAAACTAGATAGTAGAGGTGGCTGTTGGAACACGGGTGCCAGTCGGGGTAATCGTCGTGTTCGGGCAAGTTCTCCTTCCAAAAGAAGCTCTTCCTGCCTCTCAGCAAAACGCACATCACTATACGTGGCCAAATGGATAAGTTCGCTCAGATTATTCAGAGAATCTCATGCAGCGAGAGCATCATTGATTCGAGGGGAAAGTCCTTTTTTAAAGGTAGCACACAAGGCCTCGTCATTCCAAGAAAGTTCTCAGGCAAGAGTGCAGAACTAAACCGCGTAGTTGCAAACAGGGGAGTAACCTTTGCAGTGTTTTAGTAGAGACGTCTCAGCAGAGGAGGCTCGTGCAGGTTCTTCAAAAGCATTACGGAATTCAGTAAGGAAAAAGTTCAAGGAGACCGAATCTCTACCATCCCAGAGAGGAGTAGCCCAAGCCAGGGCTTTTCTGGACAGTAGACTGAAGATAAACGCCACTTTAGCACGCTCCGTTGGGAACAGATCCACCATGAGTTTAAGATGGACTGAACACTGTGTCACAAAGCCTCTACACAGCTTGGGATCTCCGTCATACTTAGAAGGCAAGGACAAATGAAGCTGGGTCCCAGGAGAAGCTGCAGGCACAGGAGGAGGCTCAGGAACAGCTGGTTGCTGCGGTTGTTGCTGCTGCTACTGCTGCGACTGCTGAGCCACGACGGTGGATAGATCCGAGACATCTGGCAAAGGCACCCCAGCGGGATCCATGGCCGGATCTTACTGTTAGGAGTCACGGCAGGTGGTGGATCCTCTGGGCCTGTGTGGATTCAGACGTAAGCCATGCCAGGGAGTGGAGTCTAAGGTGCTGCTGGTTTTCACCAGAGCCCGCCAAAAGCGGGATGGTCTTGCTGCGGATGACAGCACCCAGGTCGCTACCCCTGGCACGACTCGTCTGCACAGGTAGCTGGGGGGGGTGGCATGGCACAGTAGGTGACAGGCAAGATGTGGCAAGATGGCCGACAGATAGGGCAGGAACACAGGTACAGGATAGGACGGGAATAAAAGGGACAGGAATGCTGTAGCTAAGACACAGGACATCACAATGGCATAGACTACCAAAGATCCGGCAGGGAAACCAGGGAGGAGCATATACTTATGGACCAGGGGACAGGTGCAGGCACTTTAATTAATTGGGTACTGGCCCTTAAAGAGTAAGAGCTCCGGCGCGCGTGCCCTGGAAGGCGGAGGCACGTGCGCCAGGGCTGCAGGGACACCAGGAAGCAGACACAGAGGATGGTGAGTGACAGGCTGAGCCTCGCATGCAAGCGTGTCCCACGATGCGAATCTCAGCCCCACCGACAGCGGGGACAGAGAACACTCACGGCTGGTGAGTCTGGCAGGAGCACAGGTGTAACATCAAGCTCTGTAATCAGGAAGCATTTCTGTGTAGATGGAAGTTTGGTATCTTGCTCCAGGAAACCTTGCACACATTCCAATCCTAGCTCATGTGAAATATTTGTATAGAGTAAGATGGTGAAAAAACAAGAGAGTATGCTCCAGTGTACTCCGCCCAAGTTCCAATATGGGACACCCATAAAATCTGATCAGGAGATTTCAGATCTTACAAACTTTGAAATAACCATCCATGAAGCACCCTCTCCCACGGACTTTTCAATTCTGGAATTACCTACAAGTGAGCCTAGGATGATGATCATAATAGACAATACAAGTCATCAATGCTCTGTAGCAGGATACCTAAAAGACAGGAATAATAAGACTACAAATGATACCACCTGCACTCCATCTATTCCTTTTTTAGAGCACAAAAATGCAATCCAACATCCCCATAATGTTCCAAAAGAAAAAGAACAAAAGGAAAATAGAAGACGTAGAGGGAAACAAGGAGAAAAAAGAAAGAGAAAAAAGAAATGAGGAAAGAAATAGAAAAAAAAACACCAGCAGTGGAGCAATAAGAATCTTTAATTTATCTAAATACAGTCTCACCCCTTATGAGACATCCTTACTGGAAAAGGGTCACTCTTTTTGTCCATCCCACAAAGGGGATTAATTTGAACAGTTTTTAGACCTCAACAGATTCATTACTCACACTACAAACATTCTTAGCAATGAAGGAAACAAATGATACTTGAGTAAAACTAAACAACAATGACATAGATCAAATGGAGGATTGATAATATGGTACATCAAGCAGCAAAACTACCATTATCATGCTACCCAATTCAGGCAAAAGGCTCTAATATTGAAGTTTTTCACAAACTAGTTTCACATGAATTAATGCAACAGATGGAGCAGAGCAAATCAAATCTTACCCAAAAAGAAAGGATGGCTATTAACCCCTTAAGGACGCAGGACGTAAATGTACGTCCTGGTGAGGTGGTACTTAACGCACCAGGACGTACATTTACGTCCTAAGCATAACCGCGGGCATCGGAGCGATGCCCGTGTCATGCGCGGCTGATCCCGGCTGCTGATCGCAGCCAGGGACCCGCCGGCAATGGCCGATGCCCGCGATCTCGCGGGCGTCCGCCATTAACCCCTCAGGTGCCGGGATCAATACAGATCCCGGCATCTGCGGCAGTTCGCGATTAAAATGAACGATCGGATCGCCCGCAGCGCTGCTGCGGGGATCCGATCATTCATAACGCCGCACGGAGGTCCCCTCACCTTCCTCCGTGCGGCTCCCGGCGTCTCCTGCTCTGGTCTGTGATCGAGCAGACCAGAGCAGGAGATGACCGATAATACTGATCTGTTCTATGTCCTATACATAGAACAAATCAGTATTAGCAATCATGGTATTGCTATGAATAGTCCCCTATGGGGACTATTCAAGTGTAAAAAAAAATGTAAAAAAATGTAAAAGTAAAAGTAAAAAAAAAGTGAAAAATCCCCTCCCCCAATAAAAAAGTAAAACGTCCGTTTTTTCCTATTTTACCCCCAAAAAGCGTAAAAAACATTTTTTATAGACATATTTGGTATCGCCGCGTGCGTAAATGTCCGAACTATTAAAATAAAATGTTAATGATCCCGTACGGTGAACGGCGTGAACGAAAAAAATTTAAAAAGTCCAAAATTCCTACTTTTTTAATACATTTTATTAAAAAAAAAATTATAAAAAATGTATTAAAAGTTTTTTATATGCAAATGTGGTATCAAAAAAAAGTACAGATCATGGCACAAAAAATGAGCCCCCATACCGCCGCTTATACGGAAAAATAAAAAAGTTATAGGTCATCAAAATAAAGGGATTATAAACGTACTAATTTGGTTAAAAAGTTTGTGATTTTTTTTAAGCGCAACAATAATATAAAAGTATATAATAATGGGTATCATTTTAATCGTATTGACTCTCAGAATAAAGAACACATGTCATTTTTACCAGAAATTGTACGGCGTGAAAACAAAACCTTCCAAAATTAGCAAAATTGCGTTTTTCGTTTTAATTTCCCCACAAAAATAGTGTTTTTTGGTTGCGCCATACATTTTATGATATAATGAGTGATGTCATTACAAAGGACAACTGGTCGCGCAAAAAACAAGCCCTCATACTAGTCTGTGGATGGAAATATAAAAGAGTTATGATTTTTAGAAGGCGAGGAGGAAAAAATGAAAACGTAAAAATTTAATTGTCTGAGTCCTTAAGGCCAAAATGGGCTGAGTCCTTAAGGGGTTAAAGAACTCCCAAAAAAACTCTGCAATTGTTATCTGCAGCGCGGACAAAGGAAGTGGTTTGGTTATACTGGACTACGACTATTATGAGAGGGAAGTCAATAGGATCCTGTCAGATAAAGAATACTACATAGAGACCACATGTGATCCCTTCTCTCAGGTAGAAAGAAATCTCCATCAACTAATTAATGAGGGTGTACAAGCCAAAATATTAAATAAGGATGAAGAAAGATATCTGAAAACCAGCAATGCCAACAAGCCATATTTCTATTTTCTGCCAAAAATTCACAAAGACATCAATAACCCCCTGGGCGCCCCATGATATCAAATACCAATTCCCTCAATAGCAATTTAGCCCACTATATTGATTTATTCCTACAACGATATGTGTTACAACTTCCCAGCTACTTACGGTATTCCACCCAACTCATTGAAGTTCTAACAGAGATACCCTGGCAACAAGGATTCCAACTAATCCCCTGCGATGTCTCATATCTCTATACCAATATTTCACATGAGCTAGGATTGGAATGTGTGCAAAGTTTCCTGGAGCAAGATACCAAGCATCTACACAGAAATGCTTCGTGATGAAAGAGCTTGAATTTATAATACATAATAACTTCTTCATATAGAATAAAAAAGTATATCAGCAGTGCAAAGGGACCGCTATGGGCTCGAAGGTCGCACCAGCTTATGCTAATTTGCTCATGGGCGCCTTCGAGTCCCAATTCACCTCAGGGAATCCCACCATATCGCCCTATATTTTCTTGTGACATCTGTTCTTTATATGGAATGGCCCAGAGGGATCATCCAACATTCTACTTGCAAATCTAAACAATAACAATTGGGGCCTCCAGTTTACTATAGAAGCAAGTTCCAAAGAAATCCATTTCCTAGATTTATGTAGGAAATTAATTTAACTACATCAACTTTCTTTAAAACAGTCAATGTCAACAGTTACCTGGATTTTGATAGTGGGCATTATAAACAGTGGCTAAAAAATTTGCTGTACAGCCAATTCAAACGGATAAGGAAAAACTGCACAGAAGATAGTACTTTCAAACATCAAGCCAAAATCCTAGAGAAAAGGTTCAAGGAAAAGAAATACCCCAGGATGATTATTCAACAAGCACTACAGAAGGTACAGAAGAGGTCGCAAAAGGAATGCTTGAACCCTTATAACATCCAAAGAAAAGAAAACCTGGAAAAACAAATACAGGAACAGAAAACCAATTTTATTGCACCCTTCAGCAGCTCGGCGACCAGGATAAGAAATGTTCTCAAACAAAATTGGCATATTTTGCTGAGCAATATACACCTGAAAAGCTAAATCCCAGACCGTCCACAAGTCACATTTCGGTAGGCCCCAACCCTGAAGAATCTACTGGCTCCCAGTCAAATTCGATAACATAAGCAGCAAAAAGAGAAAACTAGCTTACCATCAGGAAGCTTTAAATGCGGATCCATGCCATGCAAATGTTGCAAAGAAATTAAAGGGGTACTCCACCCCTAGACATCTTATCCCCCTATCCAAAGGATAGGAGACAAGATGTCAGATCACCGGGGTCCTGCTGCTGGGGACCCCCTGGATCTACCATGTGGCACCAACCTTTAGCGGCTTCCGGAACCGCTGGAGCTCCATCTCAACCACGGGTACGGAAGATCGTTACGTCACGCCTGCGCCCCCGTGTGACGTCACACTCCGCCCCTACGTTACCCTACCTTAAAGGGGTACTCTGGCGCTAAGACATCTTGTCCCCTATCCAAAGGATAGGGGATAAGATGCCTGATCACGGGGGTCCCGCCTCTGGGGACCCCAGGGATCTTCCACGCCGCACCCCATTAGAATCAGTTTCCGGAGCGTGTTCGCTCCGGGTCTGATTACTGGCGATCACGGGGACAGAGCATAGTGACGTCAAGGCTCCACCCCGTGTGACGTCACGCTCCACCTCCTCAATGCAAGCCTATGGGAGGGGGCGTGACAGCTGTCACGCCCCTCCAATAGACTTGAATTGAGGAGCATGTCTCCCAACCATGCTACTACCTTGCTGGCTCAACTGTTGCCTCACAGGCAACCTGCCACCCTCTTCTCCTGATGATGATGAAGCCCCTTCTGCACCTGGATCCCAAGTGTGATTGGCTTCATCATCATGGAGTTGTGTCTGCACGTTACTGATGTCCTCCTCAGGTTCCTCAACAGTGTTTGCTTCAGGAGCCTGAACGCTCCCAACACCACCTACCACGCCATTCTCCTCATTACTACTTGCCTGCCTAGCGAAAGAAACGAGGGATGTCTCCTCCAGTTCTTGGCTGGGCAGTAGCTGCTGACTGTCCTCTAGTAGATCGTCTTGACTAAAAAGTGGAGCTGACCCACAGCGTGGGATACTTCTATGGGGGAGGGAACGGCATAGGACAGAGGCAATTAGAGGACAGGGACTTCTCCCAGGCCATGGCAACTGATGGTTGTGTCTGAGGAACTCACCGACTGTTGACTGGGGGTGTCAGATGTCACTTGTGATTAAGTGGATGACTGAGTTAACGAGTCAATGATAGCACATGGGTTGCTGGTCGAGACACAACCGCTAGTTAATACAGGAGCTCAGGCTTCTCGCTGCAACTCCTGCTCCTACTCACCCCTAGTCTGCTGCGACCTCTGCCTGATGAATGTAGTCCTCTGCTACTCCTCTGTGCACATCCTGGCACTTCTCTGCCTGACATACTTAGTGCGTATATGAGGGGAGTACAATGCGCTCCAGTACGCTTAAAACAGTATTTGTCTAGAACAGCAGAAGGTGTGTACTTTTGGCTGGCCTTTCACAGTAACTAGGCCCTTATGACTTTAACAGGAACAAAATATATATATTTTTTTTACCTAACGATTAGGGGTGGGATATGGGAGGGGGAGGAGAGAGGAGGGATTATTGAAATTAGTAATAAGAAGAGATGTGGGTGATGTGGGTCGGACGGGGCACTGGAACAAGACTTCAGAAGTGTATAGGGGGGGTTAAAATTTTGTAATATTGATAATATGTGAAGAAAATTTAAGTGCAATTTTATGAAGAATTACTGTTATTGAAATGGAGTAATAAAGATTTACAGTAATAAACAGTATTTGTCTAGAACAGCAACTGGTGTGTACTTTTGGCTGGCCTTTCACAGTAACTAGGCCCTTAAGACTTCAACAGGAACAAAATGGTGCACCACCTATGTACGCACAGGTTACACTTAATAGAGGACAATACGCTCCACTACTCATCCAGTATTAGGCACTATAGCAGGTGATTATGGCTTTTAGTGTTCTGCTCACCCTAACTGGCTGGCTACTATTAGCTTTTCAGTTGTTGCACACACACCAGTGCTGCAGCACACAGTTGCTGTGTACTACACCCAAAATTGCACTTTCTTTCTCAATCTCTCTCCCTTCCCTATCAGAGCTTTTAGGCTGGATTTGGGCTTGAGGTGAATCGCTGCTGTAAAACACGCACAATCGCACTCTCATTCTCAATAATGCTGTTCACCAACACTATAAGGTGGTAGAGTGGGTTTAGTGCAGATGAATAACCTGTCATTTTCCCTTTCAAGAGAGTCTGTCAGCTCCTTTTCACCTACAAGCTACATACACTGTTGGACAGAGAATGGGTAATCTAAAATTGACATACTGATACCACAGTGCTTGCTCCATGGATGATTTTTGAAATCCACTTTATTCCATGGGTGCAGTGTCCAGGAGGTGTGGCTAAGACTTTTTTTTAAGTGTATGCAGCATTGCTGGTCTCCTCACTCCCCCATTCTCCTGCTTGAGTGACATTCAGTGCTTAGCTTCTGTGTGAGATTTTAAAGGGGTATTCCAGAAAAAAAACTTTTTTATATATATCAACTGGCTCCAGAAAGTTAAACAGATTTGTAAATTACTTATATTAAAAAATCTTAACTTCAGAAGCTCATAAGTACTGAAAGGATTAAGGTTGTTCTTTCTGTCTAAGTGCTCTCTGATGACACCTGTCTTGGGAAACACCCAGTTTAGAAGAGGTTTGCTATGGGGATTTGCTTCTAAACTGGGCGTTTCCCGAGACAGGTGTCATCAGAGAGGATTTAGACAGAAAAGAACAACCTTAAATTCAGAAGCTCATAAGTACTGAAAGGATTAAGATTTTTTAATAAAAGTAATTTACAAATCTGCTTAACTTTCTGGAGCCAGTTGATATATATAAAAAAGTTTTTTCCTGGATAACCCTTTTAATATCACCCATTATAATAATTGAGATGCCTCCTTTATCATTGGTAAACCAACATAGGTCCTTAAATACTCCTAATGAGAAGGGGGTGGCACATAGACGAAAGCGAACAGCAGTCTTCTCCCCTCCCAATTCAATACCAGAAATATGTATTTCTTCCTTCTTTATCTACTTTTGTGTTTAACACTTCTACCTTCAACCCTTTGTGTATTAACACACTTACCCCTCTAGAATAACAAGCATGTGTTGAGGGAAATTGCTTTGCAATCCACCTTCTCTGCAAAATCAGAATTTTATCCTTTATTAAGTGTGTCTCTAGTAGACAAATAATACCTGGTAGGTGTTTATCTATTAATTTATAGACCGCCGTCCACTTCACCCTGTCCGCCAGCCCCCTAACTTTCCAACCTAATACCCTCATTCAAGTATTAGGAGATAGAGAAAACATTTTTTTTAATTAACCCTTGCCCACCTTCTGCCACCCCCCGCCCCCTTCCTTTTTGAAATTGCCAAAAAACATTTTCTGACAATTCCTCTCAAGCCCCCACCCGGCCAGCCATCTTATCCATTTTTCCCCTTGAATTACCTCAGTATATAAATTTTTTTATTTACAGGGGAAATTAGTTTATTACATTTTACCTGATCCCTTCCTTTTCCAGCCACTCATTTACTTCCTCTACTGAGGCAAAAAAACACGACCTATCTTTACATATATAACCTGAGTTTGGCCGGAAATAATAGTGAATACCTGATATTTGCTTCTCTTAACCTCTTTTTGACATGTATAAAATTTAACCTTGCCTGCTGTGTTGCCCTCGAATAGTCTGTATACAACATTATTTTGCTACCTACCATCAATTTCTTTATCTACTCCTCTGGCTGCCCTCAAAATTACATCTCTGTCTGCCGCCGAGAGCAACCTGACTAGAATTGTTCTCGGATGGGCCCCTGGTGGAGGAGGTTTTGATGGCACCCTGTGCGCCCTCTCTACTTCAAATAGATCAGATAGACTTTGTTTATCAAAATTTTTTTATATCCAGCTTTTAACAAACCCTCAACAATCTTCTCCTTCAAATTTTTCTGGGATCCCAACTATTCTTACATTTGATCGTCTTCCTCTATCCTCTAGATCTTTCACTTTGGCATTCAGTTCCTAACACATCCCTGACAATTTACCCACCTCTCTTTCTAGCTCAATTGTCTTATGATCTATCCCTTTGGCTTTATCTTCTACTTCATTTAGCTTTTCTCTAATTTTTTGGAAGTCCAGTCAATATTACAGTGCCCTGTCTTACTTCCCCTATCTGATTTTGAACCTCCCTTACTGCTTCATTTGTTTTTTCTACCCCCTCAAATATTTTACTGAGCATTGTTTTAGTTCCTTCTTCCTCCTGATTATCTTCTTCTATCTCCTCCTCAGAATTTTCCACTACTGTCATTTTTTTTCCTGTCCAACTCTTGTTGATTCACTCCCCCCCCCCCCCCCTTAATCCCTGGAGATCTAAAGAATTTTTACATTCAGCCTCCGCCCACCCCGCCATCTCTCTTCTGATGGGTAGATGTCCAACCCCCTGACATGCGGTTGGGCGCCGAGTCATCTGCATTCTTCTTCACCCCCCCCCCCCCCCCATTATCCTGACCTCCAAGACCAACTTTTTCAATTCTTTCCTCTACCTTATCTTTCTACCAAAACCGTCCTGACCAATTGGTCCCTCTGACCCTACCATTATTTACCACAACAATTAGCCTCAGTTACCGCCCATCATTATGGAATCATCCAGTCATACATTAGGTATTCGAGTACTAGAATAGAAGTCCATCATCCAGTTATACAATATTGAACCTCGGGAAGGAAGCAGTTAATCATTAAGGTACATACATTTTTACAATTCAACAAGTTGGGTTAAATCTAGTAAAAAATATTAGAGCACGGAACAAAAAACTAATTATTAGGAGTTGGGGCACAGCAGTTCCAGGGTTAATAGATGATTGAAGCCCTTATATAACTAATAGTTAATGTTTATATTATATTATATAGTTATTAACTATAACCAAACAATGAGAGATGGATGTTAAAGCACAACAGTCTGATATTAAATGTTAAAGCGCAGAAAAGTAGAAATTAACTGATATAAATTGCAGCAAAGCATTTTAAAGGTTCAATAATTGGTTATAGTCCTTATACCAATAGTAGCTACTGTAACCAAACGAAAAATAAATATTAAGGCTTCAAAGCCCAATATTAGATGTTAAAGCACAAAAAAAAGAAAAAAGTATTATTGAGGATTAGTGTTGCTCGCGAATATTCGCAATTCGAATTTTATTTGCGAATATCGCATATTCGTGAATTCGCGAATATTCGCAAATATAGCGCTATATATTCGTAATTACGAATTTTTTTTTTTTTTTCACAGTACACATCACAGTGATCACCCTCTCTGCTTCCAGCTTATGTGGTGTAAGAAGGCTCTAATACTACTGTGTGAGACCGGTGTGCGAATTTTCGCATATGCGAAAATGTGAATATGCTAATTTACGCATATGCGAATTTTCGTTTATGCAAATTTTCCATATGCGAATATTCGCATATGTTAATTTTCGTACATGCGAATATTCGCATATGCGAAAATAAAACAAGAATATTACGAATATGCGAATATTCGCGATTATGACGAATATTCGTCCATATATTCGCGAATATTCGCGAATTCGAATATGGCCTATGCCGCTCAACACTATTGAGGATTACAGCACAGCAGTTCCAAGGGTGGAAACGAGAGTCGCAGAGTAGATTGATGATTGTTAGTAGGGAAGTCCTTGGGTGGCACAAATTTATATACACCTTTATACAGTTTTGGAGCTCTAAAAATTCTTATAAACGCTGGGCTAAAAATAGCAAATGCTGATGGTGGGACCCCGCAGTCCTTGAGATGAAACCACCCCCTGGATTCCAAATTCAAACCAAGTCCCCCCACTAATATAAACATTCAACTCCAGAGGAAATCTTTCAGCACAATAGTTAAGGTCTTAAAGGGGTACTCCAGCTCTTAGACATATTTTCCCCTATCCAAAGGATAGGGGATAAGATGCCTGATCGCGGGGGTCCCGCCGCTGGGGACTCCTGTGATCCTGCACGCCGCACCCGGTTAAAATCAATCCCTGGAGCGTGTTAGCTCCGGGTCTGATTACTGTCAATCACAGGGCTGAAGCGTTGTGACATCACTGCTCTGCCCCGTGTGACGTCACGCTCCGCCCCCCTCAATGCAAGCCTATGGGAGGGGGCATGACAGTGTGAACTTAGCTTTAAGGAGAAATTCTACCTTTAAATCAACTGGTGCCAGAAAGTTAAACAGATTTGTAAATTACTTCTATTGAAAAATCCTTATCCTTCCAGTACATATTAGCGGCTGCATACTACAGAGGAAATTCTTTTCTTTTTGGATTTCTTTTCTGTCACGACCACAGTGCTCTCTGCTGACACCTCTGTCCATGTCAGGAACTGTTTCTAAAATGGACGGAGGTGTCAGAAGAGAGCACTGTGGTTGTGACAGACAGGAAATCCCAAAAGAAAATAATTTGCTCTGTAGTATATAGCCGCTAATAAGTACTGGAAGGATTAAAACATTTTAATTGAAGTAATATACAAATCTGTTTAACTGTATGACACCATGTGATAAAAAAAAAAAAGTTCATCACCGTAGTACCCCTTTAACCCCTTAACAACCACGGACGTAAATGTACGCCCTGGTTTGGTGGGATTTTCCTGCACCAGGACGTACATTTACGTCCTGTGTATGACCGCGAGCATCGGAACGGTGCTCGCGTCATACACGGCAGGTTCCGGCTGCTAGTAGCAGCCGGGGACCCACTGGTAATGGCCAACATCCGCAATCGCGCGGATGTCCGCATTAACCCCTCAGATGCCAGGATCAATACAGATCACGGCATGCCGTGGTGATCCAATCATCCAGCATGGCGGCCGGAGGTCCCCTCACCTTGCTCCGGCTGTCTCTCGGGGTCTTCTGCTCTGGTCTGTGATCGAGCAGACCAGAGCAGAAGATCACTGAAAATACTGAGCAGTGCTATATTCCAGTGTTTCCCAACCCAGTCCTCAAGGCACACCAACAGTTCAGGATTTTAATTTTTCCCTGTTCTATTCCAATGGAGTAACTGAAAAAACCCGGAATGTTGGTGTGCCTTGAGGACTGGGTTGGGAAACACTGCTATATCCTATACATAGCACTGAACCGTATTAGCAATCAAAGGATTGCTATAGATAGTCCCCTATGGGAACATAAAAAATTTAAAAAAAAGTTGAAAAATGTAAAAATAAAAAGTACAAAAAAAGTGAAAAATCCTCTTCCCCAATAAAAATGAAAATTGTCCGTTTTTCCCATTTTACCCCCAAAAAGCATAATTTTTTATAAACATATTGGTATTGCCGCATGTGTAAATGTCTGTACTATCAAAATATAATGTTAATTATCCTGTACGGTGAATGGCGTAAACGTTAAAAATTTAAAAAGTCCCAAAATGCAGCTTTTTTGTCACATTTTATTAAAAAAAAATTATAAAAAATAATCTAAAAGTTTTATATATGTAAATGTGGTATCAATAAAAAGTACAGATGACGGCACAAAAAATTAACCCTCATACCGCCCTATATATGGAAAAATGAAAAAGTTATAGGTGGTCAAAATAGGGCGATTTTAGATTACTGATATTGAACAAAAAGTTTTAAATTTTTTTTAAGCGGTACAAAAATATAAACGTATCTAGCCATGGGTATCATTTTAATCGTATTGACCCACAAAATAAAGAACACATGTCAGTGTAAAGTGTACAATGTGAAAACAAAACCCTCCAAAATGTGCAAAATTGTGATTTTCATTTAAATTTCCTCCCTAAAAAAACTTTTTTTTTGGTTTTCCGTACATTTTATGGTAAAATGACAAATATGGTAAATACAAGCCCTTATATGGGTCTGTGGATGGAAATATAAAGGAGTTATGGATTTTAGAAGGCTAGGAGGAAAAAACTAAAACGCAAAAATAAAATTGGCCTGGTCCTTAAGGTGAAAATGGGCTTGGTCCTTAAGGGGTTAAGTAAGCAATACAGAAGATAGTAAATTTTTAGTTTGGATACCACACACTGTAACACTGAAGAAACCACTGGGCTCTTTCAAACCGATGTGCCGACAAAATAAGATAAGCTATACTGTGTTGTGCCATTTTGGATAACAGCTCAGAAGAGCCGATAGTTATGATTGTGCTGTATTCATGAGCCCAGAGCCCCCACCAATCCCACTTCTATTATACAGGACAGCATATTTCAATGACAGATCTCCAGAACCCATCCTTTTACATTTGTATATTCCTATTCGCCTCCATCTGCCATCTTCTTATATGATTGGAAATGTGTTTGTGTACAATTTGCAGTAGACACTTTACAGTTATACACTGTTCTTCTTTGGCACATTAGAGCTATAAAATATTCTGCTTACCTTTTTTCTGTGTTTATCTTGTATCCTTGTGTTATTGTAAAAGCATTAAAGTAAGCTGTGAACTGAACCTGCTTGACTGAATCATTTCTTTCATGTGTACAACATTGGCACAGCCATAAGGTATATTGTTAAGTGAACGTTCAAAGTATTAGCATGTGTAAATAATATAACACTATATAATATCAAATACAATTGCTTACAAACCTTATGATACCCAACAAAATAGTTTATAATTTTTATATTGTGATTATTATTATTTGTATTGTTAAAATAATAATGATAATCATCATAATCTGGGGCACATATAGAAACACTTGGCCCCATAGCAAACTTTAGAACGTCCCCTTTTTTCGAGCAAGACCATTTACCAACTTCATCTAATGAAGAAAAAAATGACGACAAGGTTACTAAGTGTGCCCTTAGGCTGCGTTCACATCACGATTTCTCCATCCGACATGAGTAAACGATTTTATAACTTAAAAACATATGAAATGGTATATAAAGTCGGATCCATTGAACTCCATTAAAAAATCGGATCCATTACACACATCCGATTTGATCCGCATCCGATTTCACATGATTTTTGTTCGGGTCTGAAATCGTGGTCTAACCCAATTTCAGACCCGAACAAAAATCGTGTGAAATCGGATGCAAGTCAAATCGGATGTGTGTAATGGATCCGATTTTTAAATGGGGGTCAATGAAGCCGACAATTTCATACAATTTCAAGTTATAAAATCGTTTACTCAAGTCGGATGGAGAAATCGTGATTTGAACGCAGCCTTACCCTTACAGGTTTAGGAATATTGTAACTGACAGCCAAACATAGGTCCAGATATACAGTGGTCCCTCAAGTTAAAATAGTCTTAGGTTTCCTCGACGACCATTGTAATATATTGTAGCTTGAGACCAAAATTCTTTTGAAAACTAGTAATTGGTTCCTAAAATAAGAAAGAAAAAAAAATTTAAGAAAAATAAGTAAGCAGCTAATATAGTCAAAGCAAGTCCTAATGTATAAACAAGTCAGAAAGAGTTGCTTGTAGCTGTAAATCACTTTCACTGTAGATGACAGGAGCTTCTTCTGGTTCATGTATAGTATATACAGAAATATAAAACGGAGCTGTCCACGATTTATGTCCAAATGCACAGCTAAAAGGCACTACTCTAGTTCTGTATAGTATTGTAATAAGGCACTACTTTAACCAGTCATTGAATATACTTTAGTAACACAGTTCTTTTGAAAAATGAAATTTATACTACGATTGATCGGATCTTCACACATCGCAGAGCCAGCCTGTCTGTAGCATTGTATGGTGAGTCTGGTTTCAGGTTACAATGGTTCAAAAAAAGATCATTGTATGTTGAAAATGTTGTAACCCGTGGCCATTGTAACTTGAGGGATCAATGTATTGCCCCAGACCAGACCTTATAATTGTCAGACACCAGATGAGACCCCCAAATTGTCAGACCCCAGATAAGATTTCTAAAATTCATTCTGACCTCAGACCAGACTACTTAATCGTCAGACCCCAGAAAAAACACCAAAATTATTAAACCCCAGACCAGACCCTTAATTTATCAGTCCCCAGGCCAGACCCCTTTCAAAAATAAAAAAGAAACCATACTAACCTGCCCTAATCTACTGCAAAGTTTTCTGGTTGGTGTGTTTATGTCTCAGCAGTGTTACACAGACTATATGGATACAATTTAAATTGGTGCTGGTCCAGGGTTCCAATACATGTGCCCAGAATGCCCCTTCCTTTCAATTCCGCTGTAGGTCCAAATGTCCAGCCTGGGCCCATCTGAAACCTCTATGGCTGCTATGTTAGTAGTTATGCTACTGATTAGGAGAAAACAAGTAACACCTTGATCATCATGTGGTGCCCCAGTACCGGAGTGCATCCTGTCAGGTAAACATTGCTTCAGGTGCCTGACCTAGGCCCTGTTGCTCAGGTGATGCTGCAAAATTCTTTGTGATATTGTTTTGTTAATTTATATTATGTTGCACTGTAACTTTAAGGAATCCACTGGATGTCTGTAAGGAAATATGATGAGTACCCATGTGACCCTGATTTCCCAATGGGAACCCCCCAAATTGCCCTGTATATAGTGTAGGGGGGAGGAGTTATTCAGTTCAGTTGTGGCCTAGCTCCAGACTGGTTTCAGTGCTGTGTTCAGATCTCCCTGTGAGCTCCATGTGTGGAAAGGAGTTGGAAGAAGTGTGAGGTGATTCCAGGGGAAGCCTAAATAAAATCTCTCATCAAATCAACCCCGCCATTCTGCAAGTGCTCCCTGCACAGGAGTTGGTGAGTTCATACCTTGGCGGTGTCAGTAAATTGCAGCTTAGCAGAACGCTAGTCAATGTGGAATATCTCCAACACTCATGTCTGTCACATCTAATAGCAAGTCAATTCAAGTGGGTGAAAAGCACCATAAGTCCCAGCGAGGCCACAGGGCTCCCACTGGTTACACTGAATCTTTCCTACTCTGCTCTGTACTGCAAGTGTTGTACCATCCGCTCCTACCTCAGTAAAAAGACAGTTATCCGTAATCTGTCGTCGGTGTGTTATTGCCCCGTGCCTGGCCCTGGAGAAGCTGTCTCTACCTCGGATCATGCCCTGGTGTCACGATTAGACAAGTATATCTTGCACCACCATGTCACCACAGTCATGCTGCATGGTGGCTCAGTGGTTGGGACTGTTGCCTGGGTTTGATCTAATACAGGAAAACATCTGCATGGAGTTTATTTGTTTTTCCCATGGTTGCGTGACCATGGTGGTTCAGTGTTTAGCACTTTTGTCTTGCAGCACTATGGTCTTGGGTTTAAATTCCACCAAGGGTAACAACGGCATGGACTTTGTATGTTTGCCCTGTATTTGCGTGGGTTTTCCTCTCGGCACTGCTCCCCTCTCTACACTGCTTAAAATGTAGTAAAAGGTTTATTTGGAATTTAGATTGTGAGCCCCATTGGTGACAGGGACTAGTGTAAGTAATGACAAGCTCTGCACAGTACTACGGAATATGTTGGCACTGTATAAACAAGAATTAGTAGTATTTACACATTTCACACAAACTGTCCACCAGAGGGCAGTAGTAGCTACTGCTGAATGCTCCCATCTCTGAGGCTGGTACATAAAGAACTATTGTTCAGCACCCTGCTAAATTACTCTCCTAAGACAATAATGTATTTAATTATAGCTTTTCAATGCACTGTTCCAATGTTTGATGTCATTTTAAGCCATGGAAGATATGAGAAAAAAATATTCTTCAACACTAATCATAACCTTAGTTTCAAACTTTCAGTAACCCCTTTGTGCTTGTTGTTTGGTATAGGGAGCACATTGTTTTTAAGTGGAACATAAAATAAATTCATCATATATACACTATCACCATATTTACCAACTAAACAACCTGACCTGGTTATTAGGATTGTATGTCACAAATCGGCTAGGGTGGAGAGGATTTCGGTCAGGTTCACACAGGGGCATATAATGAAATGAAGAATTAAATCAACTATTGCATTAAACAAATATATAAAAACTGCTTTAACCCCTGAGGACTCAGCCCATTTTGGCATTGAGGACACAAATAATCATCATTTTTGCATTTTCTTTTTTTCCTCCTGGCCTTCTAAGAGCCATAACTCTTTAATTTCCCTCCCTACAGATCCATATGAGGGCTTGTCTTTTGCGCGACCAATTGTAATGTGTAATGACACCTATTATTTTACCATAAAATAATATTTATGGTGGGAAATTGATATTTTGCTACTTTTTTTTTTCGTAGTGCAGTTTATGGTAAAACTGACACGTTCTCCTTATTCTGTGGGTTAATAGGATTAAAATGATACCCATCTTTACATGCTTTTCTATTATTGTACTGGTTTTTAATTTGTATGTTTAACCCCTTAACCCCTTAAGGACGGAGCCCATTTTCACCTCTAGGACGAAGCCCTTTTTTTGCAAATCTGACCACTGTCACTTTAAACATTAATAACTCTGGAATGCTTTTACTTGTCATTCTGATTCTGAGATTGTTTTTTCGTGACATAATCTATTTTAACATAGTGGTAAAGTTTTGTGGTAACTTGCATCCTTTCTTGGTGAAAAATCCCCAAATTTAAAATTTTGCATTTTTCTAACTTTTTTGGATTCACATACACAATATGTCTACTTTATGATTGCATCATAAAATTGATGAGTTTTTACTTTTGGAAGACACCAGAGGGCTTCAAAGTTCAGCAGCAATTTTCCAATTGTTCACAAAATTTTCAAACTCACAATTTTTCAGGGATCAGTTTAGGTTTGAAGTGGATTTGAAGGGTCTTCATATTAGAAATACCCCATAAATGACCCCATTATAAAAACTGCACCCCCCAAAGTATTCAAAATGACACTCAGTAAATGTTTTAACCCTTTAGGTGTTTCACAGAAAAAGCAGCAAAGTGAAGGAGAAAATTCAAAATCTTAATTTTTTGCACTCGCATGTTCGCGTAGACCCAATTTTTGAAATTTTACAAGGGGAAAAGGAGAAAATGTATACTTGTATGTGTAACGCAATTTCTCTCGAGTAAGCACATACCTCATATGTCTATGTAAAGTGTTCGGCGGGCGCAGTAGAGGGCTCAGAAGCGAAGGAGCAACAAGGGGATTTTGGAGAGTACTTTTTTCTGAAATGTTTTTTGGGGGGCATGTTGCATTTAGGAAACCCCTATGGTGCCAGAACAGCAGAAAACCCCCACATGGCATACCATTTTGGAAACTAGACCCCTTGAGGAACATAACAAGGAATAAAGTGAGCCTTAATACCCCACAGGTGTTTGACGACTTTTGCATATGTGTTACGCCGAGCGCTCCGGGTCCCCGCTCCTCCCCGGAGCGCTCGCTACACTCTCCTCACTGCAGCGCTCCGGTCAGATCCACTGACCCGGGGCGCTGCGATTCCGCTTCCAGCCGGGATGCGATTCGCGATGCGGGTATCGCCCGCTCGCGATGCGCACCCCGGCTCCCGTACCTGACTCGCTCTCCCTCGGTCCTGTCCCGGCGCGCGCGGCCCCGCTCCCTAGGGCGCGCGCGCGCCGGGTCTTTGCGATTTAAAGGGCCACTGTGCCGCTGATTGGCGCAGTGATTCCAATTAGTGTGTTCACCTGTGCACTTCCCTATATCACCTCACTTCCCCTGCACTCCCTTGCCGGATCTTGTTGCCATCGTGCCAGTGAAAGCGTTTCCTTGTGTGTTCCTAGCCTGTGTTCCAGACCTCCTGCCGTTGCCCCTGACTACGATCCTTGCTGCCTGCCCCGACCTTCTGCTACGTCCGACCTTGCTTCTGTCTACTCCCTTGTACCGCGCCTATCTTCAGCAGCCAGAGAGGTTGAGCCGTTGCTAGTGGATACGACCTGGTCACTACCGCCGCAGCAAGACCATCCCGCTTTGCGGCGGGCTCTGGTGAAAACCAGTAGTGACTTAGAACCGATCCACTAGCACGGTCCACGCCAATCCCTCTCTGGCACAGAGGATCCACTACCTGCCAGCCGGCATCGTGACAGTAGATCCGGCCATGGATCCCGCTGAAGTTCCTCTGCCAGTTGTCGCTGACCTCACCACGGTGGTCGCCCAGCAGTCACAACAGATAGCGCAACAAGGCCAACAGCTGTCTCAACTGACCGTGATGCTACAGCAGCTACTACCACAGCTTCAGCAATCATCTCCTCCGCCAGCTCCTGCACCTCCTCCGCAGCGAGTGGCCGCTTCTGGTCTTCGACTATCCTTGCCGGATAAATTTGATGGGGACTCTAAGTTTTGCCGTGGCTTTCTTTCCCAATGTTCCCTGCACTTGGAGATGATGTCGGACCAGTTTCCCACTGAAAGGTCTAAGGTGGCTTTCGTAGTCAGCCTTCTGTCTGGAAAAGCCCTGTCTTGGGCCACACCGCTCTGGGACCGCAATGACCCCGTCACTGCCTCTGTACACTCCTTCTTCTCGGAAATTCGAAGTGTCTTTGAGGAACCTGCCCGAGCCTCTTCTGCTGAGACTGCCCTGTTGAACCTGGTCCAGGGTAATTCTTCCGTTGGCGAGTATGCCGTACAATTCCGTACTCTTGCTTCAGAATTATCCTGGAATAATGAGGCCCTCTGCGCGACCTTTAAAAAAGGCCTATCCAGCAACATTAAAGATGTTCTGGCCGCACGAGAAATTCCTGCTAACCTACATGAACTCATTCACCTAGCCACTCGCATTGACATGCGTTTTTCCGAAAGGCGTCAGGAGCTCCGCCAGGATATGGACTCTGTTCGCACGAGGCGTTTTTTCTCCCCGGCTCCTCTTTCCTCTGGTCCCCTGCAATCTGTTCCTGTGCCTCCCGCCGTGGAGGCTATGCAGGTCGACCGGTCTCGCCTGACACCTCAAGAGAGGACACGACGCCGCATGGAGAATCTCTGCCTGTACTGTGCCAGTACTGAACACTTCCTGAAGGATTGTCCTATCCGTCCTCCCCGCCTGGAAAGACGTACGCTGACTCCGCACAAAGGTGAGACAGTCCTTGATGTCTACTCTGCTTCTCCACGTCTTACTGTGCCTGTGCGGATATCTGCCTCTGCCTTCTCCTTCTCTACTATGGCCTTCTTGGATTCCGGATCTGCAGGAAATTTTATTTTGGCCTCTCTCGTCAACAGGTTCAACATCCCTGTGACCCGTCTCGCCAGACCCCTCTACATCAATTGTGTAAATAATGAAAGATTGGACTGTACCATACGTTTCCGCACGGAGCCCCTTCTAATGTGCATCGGATCTCATCACGAGAACATTGAACTTTTGGTCCTCCCCAATTGCACTTCCGAAATTCTCCTTGGACTTCCCTGGCTTCAACTTCATTCTCCAACCCTGGATTGGTCCACTGGGGAGATCAAGAGTTGGGGGTCCTCTTGTTCCAAGGACTGCCTAAAACCGGTTCCCAGTAACCCTTGCCGTGACTCTGTGGTTCCTCCTGTAACCGGTCTCCCTAAGGCCTATATGGACTTTGCGGATGTTTTTTGCAAAAAACAAGCTGAGACTCTACCTCCCCACAGGCCTTATGATTGTCCTATTGACCTCCTCCCGGGCACTACTCCACCCCGGGGCAGAATTTATCCTCTATCCGCCCCAGAGACTCTTGCCATGTCTGAATACGTCCAGGAAAATTTAAAAAAGGGCTTTATCCGTAAATCCTCCTCTCCTGCCGGAGCCGGATTTTTCTTTGTGTCCAAAAAAGATGGCTCTCTACGTCCTTGCATTGACTACCGCGGTCTTAATAAAATCACGGTAAAAAACCGCTACCCCCTACCCCTCATCTCTGAACTCTTTGATCGCCTCCAAGGTGCCCACATCTTTACCAAACTGGACTTAAGAGGTGCTTATAATCTCATCCGCATCAGAGAGGGGGATGAATGGAAAACGGCATTTAATACTAGAGATGGACACTTTGAGTATTTGGTCATGCCCTTCGGCCTGTGCAACGCCCCTGCCGTCTTCCAAGATTTTGTTAATGAAATTTTTCGTGATCTCTTATACTCCTGTGTTGTTGTATACCTGGACGATATTCTGATTTTTTCTGCCAATCTAGAAGAACACCACCTGCATGTCCGTATGGTTCTTCAGAGACTTCGTGACAATCAACTCTATGCCAAAATAGAGAAATGTCTGTTTGAATGCCAATCTCTTCCTTTCTTAGGATACTTGGTCTCTGGCCAGGGACTACAAATGGATCCAGACAAACTCTCTGCCGTTCTAGATTGGCCACGCCCCTCAGGACTCCGTGCTATCCAACGTTTTTTGGGGTTCGCCAATTATTACAGGCAATTTATTCCACATTTTTCTACCGTTGTGGCTCCTATCGTGGCTTTAACCAAAAAAAATGCCGATCCCAAGTCTTGGCCTCCTCAAGCGGAAGACGCCTTTAAACGGCTCAAGTCTGCCTTTTCTTCGGCTCCTGTGCTCTCCAGACCTGACCCATCTAAACCCTTTCTATTGGAGGTTGATGCCTCCTCAGTGGGAGCTGGAGCTGTCCTTCTACAAAAAAACTCTTCCGGGCATGCTGTTACTTGTGGTTTTTTTTCTAGGACCTTCTCTCCGGCGGAGAGGAACTACTCCATCGGGGATCGAGAGCTTCTAGCCATTAAATTAGCACTTGAGGAATGGAGGCATCTGCTGGAGGGATCAAGATTTCCAGTTATTATTTACACCGATCACAAGAACCTCTCCTACCTCCAGTCTGCCCAACGGCTGAATCCTCGCCAGGCCAGGTGGTCTCTGTTCTTTGCCCGATTTAATTTTGAAATCCACTTTCGGCCTGCCGATAAGAACATTAGGGCCGATGCTCTCTCTCGTTCCTCGGACGCTTCTGAAGATGAACTTGCTCCGCAACACATCATTCCTCCTGACTGCCTGATTTCCACTTCTCCAGCCTCCATCAGGCAAACTCCTCCAGGAAAGACCTTCGTTTCTCCACGCCAACGCCTTGGAATCCTCAAATGGGGTCACTCCTCCCATCTCGCAGGTCATGCAGGCATCAAGAAATCTGTACAACTCATCTCTCGCTTCTATTGGTGGCCGACTCTGGAGACGGATGTTGTGGACTTTGTGCGAGCCTGCACTGTCTGTGCCCGGGATAAGACTCCTCGCCAGAAGCCCGCTGGTTTTCTTCATCCTCTGCCTGTCCCCGAACAGCCTTGGTCTCTGATTGGTATGGATTTTATTACTGACTTACCCCCTTCCCGTGGCAACACTGTTATTTGGGTGGTCGTTGATCGATTCTCCAAAATGGCACACTTCATCCCTCTTCCTGGTCTTCCTTCAGCGCCTCAGTTGGCAAAACAATTTTTTGTACACATTTTTCGTCTTCACGGGTTGCCTACGCAGATCGTCTCGGATAGAGGCGTCCAATTCGTGTCTAAATTCTGGAGGGCTCTCTGTAAACAACTCAAGATTAAATTAAACTTTTCTTCTGCATATCATCCTCAATCCAATGGACAAGTAGAAAGAATTAACCAGGTCTTGGGTGATTATTTACGACATTTTGTTTCCTCCCGCCAGGATGACTGGGTAGATCTTCTACCATGGGCCGAATTCTCGTATAACTTCAGAGTCTCTGAATCTTCCTCCAAATCCCCATTTTTCGTGGTGTACGGCCGTCACCCTCTTCCCCCCCTCCCTACCCCCTTGCCCTCTGGTCTGCCCGCTGTGGATGAAATTTCTCGTGATCTTTCCATCATATGGAGAGAGACCCAAAATTCTCTCTTACAGGCTTCATCACGCATGAAGAGGTTCGCGGATAAGAAAAGAAGAGCTCCTCCCATTTTTTCTCCTGGAGACAAGGTATGGCTCTCCGCTAAATATGTCCGCTTCCGTGTCCCTAGCTACAAGTTGGGACCACGCTATCTTGGTCCTTTCAAAATTTTGTGCCAGATTAATCCTGTCTCCTACAAACTTCTTCTTCCTCCTTCTCTTCGTATTCCTAATGCCTTTCACGTTTCTCTTCTTAAACCACTTATCATCAACCGTTTCTCTCCCAAATCTGTTCCCCCCACTCCTGTTTCCGGCTTCTCGGACATCTTCTCCGTCAAAGAGATTCTGGCATCTAAAAAGGTCAGAGGGAAAAAATTTTTTTTAGTTGATTGGGAGGGTTGTGGTCCAGAAGAGAGATCCTGGGAACCTGAGGACAATATCCTAGACAAAAGTCTGCTCCTCAGGTTCTCAGGCTCTAAGAAGAGGGGGAGACCCAAGGGGGGGGGTACTGTTACGCCGAGCGCTCCGGGTCCCCGCTCCTCCCCGGAGCGCTCGCTACACTCTCCTCACTGCAGCGCTCCGGTCAGATCCACTGACCCGGGGCGCTGCGATTCCGCTTCCAGCCGGGATGCGATTCGCGATGCGGGTAGCGCCCGCTCGCGATGCGCACCCCGGCTCCCGTACCTGACTCGCTCTCCCTCGGTCCTGTCCCGGCGCGCGCGGCCCTGCTCCCTAGGGCGCGCGCGCGCCGGGTCTTTGCGATTTAAAGGGCCACTGCGCCGCTGATTGGCGCAGTGATTCCAATTAGTGTGTTCACCTGTGCATTTCCCTATATCACCTCACTTCCCCTGCACTCCCTTGCCGGATCTTGTTGCCATCGTGCCAGTGAAAGCGTTTCCTTGTGTGTTCCTAGCCTGTGTTCCAGACCTCCTGCCGTTGCCCCTGACTACGATCCTTGCTGCCTGCCCCGACCTTCTGCTACGTCCGACCTTGCTTCTGTCTACTCCCTTGTACCGCGCCTATCTTCAGCAGCCAGAGAGGTTGAGCCGTTGCTAGTGGATACGACCTGGTCACTACCGCCGCAGCAAGACCATCCCGCTTTGCGGCGGGCTCTGGTGAAAACCAGTAGTGACTTAGAACCGATCCACTAGCACGGTCCACGCCAATCCCTCTCTGGCACAGAGGATCCACTACCTGCCAGCCGGCATC
Organism: Hyla sarda; assembly: GCF_029499605.1. Classification (NCBI taxonomy): domain Eukaryota; kingdom Metazoa; phylum Chordata; class Amphibia; order Anura; family Hylidae; genus Hyla; species Hyla sarda. Next base: position 74,882,330 of record NC_079193.1, on the reverse strand, counting down.
GTGACAATATGTAAAAAAAAAAATTTTTTTTCACTAAAATGTAGTTTTTCGGCCAAATTTCACATTTTTTTAAAGGGTTAATAGCAGAAAAGACCCCCCAAAATTTGTAACCCCATCTCTTCTGAGTATGGAGGTACCCCATAAGTGGACCTGAAGTACACTGCGGACGAACTACAATGCTCAGAAGAGAAGGAGTCATATTTGGCTTTTTGAGAGCAAATTTTGCTCGGGGGCATGTCGCATTTAGGAAAAAAAAACATGGCATACCATTTTGGAAACTAGGCCCCTTGAGGAACGTAACAAGGGATAAAGTGAGCCTTAATACCCCACAGGTGTTTCACGACTTTTGCATATGTAAAAAAAAAAATGTATTTTTTCACTAAAATGTGGGTTTCCCCCCAAATTTCACATTTTTGCCAGGGTTAATAGCAGAAAAAAAACTGTAAACCCATCTCTTCTGAGTATGAAGGTACCCCATAGGTTGACCTGAAGTGCACTGCGGGTGAACTATAATGCTCAGAAGAGAAGGCGTCATATTTGGCTTTTTGAGAGCGAATTTTGCTCGGGGGGCATGTCGCATTTAGGAAGCCCCTATGGTGCCAGGACAGCAAAAAAAAAAAACCACATGGCATACCATTTTGGAAACTAGACCCCTCACAGAATGTAATGAGGGGTACAGTGAGCATTTACCCCCCACTGGTGTCTGACAGATCTTTGGAACAGTGGGCTGTGCAAGATTTTTCATTTACACGGACCACTGTTCCAAAGATCCGTCAGACACCTGTGGGGTGTAAATTCTCGCTGCACCCCTTATTACATTCCATGAGGGGTGTAGTTTCCAAAATGGGGTCACATGTGGGTGTGTTTTTTTTTTTTTGCGTTTGTCAGAACCGCTGTAACAATCAGCCACCCCTGTGCAAATCACCTCAAATGTACATAGTGCACTCTCCCTTCTGGGCCTTATTGTGCGCCCCCAGAGCACTTTGCGCCCACATATGGGGTATCTCCGTACTCGGGAGAAATTGCGTTACAAATTTTGGGGGTCATTTTTCCCTTTTACCTCTTGTGAAAATGAAAAGTATAGGGCAACAGAAGCATGTTAGTGTAAAAATTTTTATTTTTTTACACTAACATGCTGTTGTAGACCCCAACTGTTCCTTTTCATAAGGGGTAAAAGGAGAAAAAGCCCCCCAAAATTTGTTAGGCAATTTCTCCCGAGTACGGCGATACCCCATATGTGACCCTATTCTGTTGCCTTGAAATATGACCGGGCTCCAAAGTGAGCGCGCCATGCGCATTTGAGGCATGAATTAGGGGCTTGCATAGGGGTGGACATAGGGGTATTCTATGCCAGTGATTCCCAAACAGGGTGCCTCCAGCTGTTGTAAAACTCCCAGCATGCTTGGACAGTCAATTGCTGTCCAGAAATGCTGGGAGTTTCTGTTTTGCAACAGCTGGAGGCTCCATCTTAGAAACACTGCCGTACAATATGTTTTTCATTTTTATTGGGGAAGGGGGGTGGTAGGGGGGGCAGTGTACGTGTGTATATGTAGTGTTTTACTCTTTATTTTGTGTTAGTGTAGTGTAGTGTTTTTAGGTTACATTCACACTGGAGGCAGATCACACTGAGTCTCCCGCTAGGAGTTTGAGCTGCAGTGGAAAATTTGCCACAGTTCAACTTTGAAGCGGGGAACTCACTGTAATCTGCCGCCAGTGTGAATGTAGCCTGTACATTCACATGGGAGGGGGGTCAAAACTGCAACTCCCAGCATGCACTGACAGACCATGCATGCTGGGAGTTGTAGTTTTGCAACAGCTGGAGGCACACTGGTTGGAAAACCTTGAGTTAGGTTCTATGACCTAATTCAGTATTTTCCAACCAGTGCGCCTCCAGCTGTTGCAAAACTACAACTCCCAGCATGTACTGAAGGGCATGCTGGGAGATGTAGTTATACAATTACTGGAGGCATGCAAGCACAACTCCCAGCATGCCAAGACAGCCTTATGCTGTTCCTGAATGCTGGGAGTTGTAGTTTTGCAAGATTTAGAGGGGTTCAGGTTGTAAATCACTGTCCAGTGGTCTCAAAACTGTGGCCCTCCAGATGTTGCAAAACTACAACTCGCAGCATGCCCAGACAGCAAACTGCTGTCTGGGCATGCTGAGAGTTGTAGTTTTGCAACATCTGGAGGGCTACAGTTTGAGACCACTTAGTGATCTACAACCTGAACCCCTCTAAATATTGCAAAACTACAAGTCCCAGCATGCCCACACAGCAAACAGCTGTCTGGGCATGCTGGGAGTTGTAGTTTTGCAACATCTGGAGGGCCACGGTTTAGAGACCACTGTAAACTGTGGCCCTCCGGATGTTGCTAGGCAACAACTCACCTAGCAGGACCCGGAAGTATTGCTGCCGCCCCCACCGCCGCACATGGGAGATCCCACCATGCGCCGACCTTCCCTGGACAGTTTCCCCATTTTGCCCGGACACCGATAGGTGGGACAAGCGGGGGAACCGAACTTTAACCCCCCCTCCCCCGGTCTGCTATCGGTCGGTCGCTCGGCACTCCTGCCACCAAACTCCTATCCCTTCAGGGGGATCGAGGGTGTCTCGGACACCCCCGATCCCTCTTATTTTCCGGGTCACCAGTGACCCATATGACCCGGAATTGCGCAGATCGCAGGTATGAATTGACCTGCGATTTGCGCCCATCGCGGTCATGGGGGGTCTCAGGACCCCCCTCGGCGATGTGCCGGGATGCCTGCTGTTAGATAACAGCTGTCATCCCGGCCCGATCACCGCTACCGGTGATGTGGCGCTCCCAGAACCCAGCAACGTACATGTACGTCGCCGCGCGCCAAGTGACACTTCGCGGCGCCGTACATGTACGTCGCTCGTCATGAAGTGGTTAAGGACCCGGGCTTTTTCCGTTTTTTCATTTTCAATTTTTCCTCCTTAACTTTAAAAAATCATAACTCTTTAAAATTTTCACCTAAAATTATATATTATGGCTTATTTTTTGCGTCACTAATTCTACTTTGCAATTACATTAGTCATTTTACCCAAAAATTTACGGTGAAACGGGAAAAAAAATCAATGTGTGACAAAATTTATGAAAAAACACTATTTTGTAAGTTTTGGGGGCTTCCGTTTCTATGCAGTACATTTTTCGGCAAAAATGATAACTTATCTTTATTTTGTAGGTTAAAATGATACCCTACTTGTATAGGTTTGATTTTGTATCACTTCAGAAAAAAATCATGAATACGTGCAGGAAAATTTATTCGTTTAAAATGGTCATCTTCTGACCCCTATAACTTTTTTATTTTTCTGTGTTCAGGGTGCTATGAGGGCTCATTTTTTGCACTGTGATCTGAAGTTTATAGTGGTATCATTTGTATTCTGATCAGACTTTTTTTTATCACTTTTTATTCAAAAATGCGCTATTTTGGACTTTGGAATTTTTTGGCGCATACGCCATTGAACGTGCGGTTTAAAAAGCGGTATATTTTTATAATTTGGACATTTCCACACGCGGCAATAAAAGTTAAAAGCAGCCCAGAGTTGTTAATGCTTAAAGTGACAGTGGTCAGATGTGCAAAAAATGCCCAGGTCCTTAAGGTGAAAATGAGCTGGCTCCATAAGGGGCTAAGGGCTTGGTTTGCTGATTGGATACCACTACTGTATTGTTAGTCTGGGGAAAAGTGATAGATAAGGTTAAAAGTATGAATTGCTTCTTTTTAGTGATAGAAATAATACTGAAAAAGAAAGGAGACTTTGGGAGTGCTAGAAAGACAAAGGGATAAATTTGTTTGTTTGTTTGTTTGTTTTTCCTGTTGATTCTGTTTTGCCTTCTCGTTCAGAGGGAAGAAGGTTAAGGTGGGAAGATATGATAAATGTCTTGTATACATCTGTAAATTTCTTATACTTTATGGTTGTATGTGCAAAATCAAAAATAAAATGTATATATAATAAAAATAAATAAAATAATTTAAATTATAATAATAAAATAAAAATTGACACTAAAAAGTATAAATAAATGAGTAAAATGCCAAAAAGGCGCAAATAAATACATTTAAAAATACAATTTTATTACAATCCAGGAGACTCACATTATGCTATTCTTTCTTTACTTTTTTCTATAGCAGCAAACAAAGGGTTAACTGTAAATTCCAAGAAAAAAGTTTAACAGGTGTTAACTAATGTCTAGTGTACAGTTAACAATGGTACAGTCCGAATTGATATAATGGCTCATCAAGATAGGCTCCTCCTCTTTCTTTGCTGCTATAGCTAGAGATAGCTAGAGACAAAAAATGTTTTCATAATTCCATATATATATGTATATATATATATATATATATATATATATGTTATGATTCGGCTAGCTGGATGTGGATCCTCTGTGTCAGCGAGGGATTGGCGTGGACCATGTCGGTGGACCGGTTCTAGGGTTGCTACTGGTTTTTACCAGAGCCCGCCGCAAAGCGGGATGGTCTTGCTGCGGCGGTAGCAACCAGGTCGTATCCACCGGCAACGGCTCAACCTCGCTGACTGCTGAGAAGGCGTGGGACAGAAGGACTAGGCAGAAGCAAGGTCAGACGTAGGTCGGGGCAGGCGGCAAGGTTCGTAGTCAATAGTAATAGCAGGAGGTCAGGAACACAGTAATGGTAAACACAGTAGTTGCTTTCTCTAGGCACTAAGGCAACAAGATCCGGCAAGGAAGTGCAGGGGAAGTAAGGTTATATGGACAGGGGGTAGGTGGAAGCTAATCAGACTGATTGGGCCAGGCACCAATCATTGGTGCACTGGCCCTTTAAATCTTAGAGAGCTGGCGCGTGCGCGCCCTGAGGACCGGAGCCGCGCGCGCCAGGACGTGACATCCGGGGACCGGGACAGGTGAGTGACTTGGGATGCGATTCGCGAGCGGGCGTGTCCCGCTATGCGAATCGCATCCCAGCCGGCAGAGTCAGTGCAGCGCTCCCGGTCAGCGGGTCTGACCGGGGCACTGCAGAGAGAGGAACGCCGCGAGCGCTCCGGGGAGGAGCAGGGAGCCGGAGCGCTCGGCGTAACAGTACCCCCCCCCCTTAGGTCTCCCCTTCTTTTTGTCTGGTTGTCGCTCCACCAGGGACGAGGACTTTGGGAGCGACTGTAGAGTCTCCTTCTGGAGGACAGAGAAGTCCTGGGTATACAGATCAACGGCAGGCAGTACAGAAGGAATGGGGAGGGGGGGCAGAGGGAGAAGCATGTCACAGGGCAGGGTGTCACCAGGACGGGGGCTATGAGGAGGCACAGCACAGTCCTGATAACCCTTCGGGAGACCAGGCACAGGAGGAGACACTGAGGCCCAACAGACGGGGCTGGGAGCAGACGTGAGGCATTTCTTGCGGCAAGCAGGACCCCAATTCTTGATCTCCCCGGTGGTCCAGTCCAGGGTGGGAGAATGAAGCTGGAGCCATGGCAGACCGAGGAGGACTTCAGAGGTGCAGTTGGGCAGGACCAAAAATTCAATTTTCTCGTGATGCAGTCCAATGTTCATAAGCAGGGGCTCTGTGCGGTAACGCACAGTGCAGTGCAACTTCACTCCATTGACCGAAGAAATGTAGAGCGGCTTGACGAGACGGGTCACCGGGATGCAGTACCTATCAAGCAAAGAGGCAAGAATAAAATTTGCAGAAGAACCAGAATCCACGACGGCCACGGCTGAGAAGGAGGAGTTAGCAGAAGGAGAAATCCGCATGGGCACAGTGAGACATGGAGAAGCAGACTTCGTACCAAGAGACGCCAGACCCACGTGAGCTGGGTGCGTGCGTGCGTTTTCCAGACGTGGAGGATGAATAGGGCAATCCACCAAGAAATGTTCGATACTAGCGCAGTACAGACATAGATTTTTATCCCTACGGCGAGACCTCTCTTCAAGGGTCAGGCGAGACCGATCCACGTGCATAGCCTCCTCGGCGGGAGGCACAGGGGTAGATTGCAAAGGATACCGTGAGAGAGGTGCCCAGGGATCAAGGTCTTTTTCCTGGCAGAGTTCCTGGTGTCTTTCAGAAAAACGCATGTCAATGTGGGTGGCCAAATGGATAAGTTCATGCAGGTTGGCAGGAATTTCTCGTGCGGCCAGCACATCTTTGATGTTACTGGATAGGCCTTTTTTAAAGGTCCCGCAGAGAGCCTCCTTGTTCCAAGATAATTCAGAGGCGAGGGTACGAAATTGGATGGAGTATTCGCCTACAGAAGAACTACCCTGGACCAGGTTTCCTCGAAGACACTGCGAACCTCAGAGAAGAAGGACTGTACAGTGGCGGTGACAGGATCATCGCAGTCCCAGAGCGGTGTGGCCCATGACAAAGCCTTCCCAGACAGGAGACTAACCACGAAAGCCACCTTCGACTGTTCTGTAGGAAATTGGTCCGACAACATCTCCAAATGTAGGGAACATTGTGACAGGAAACCACGGCAGAGTCTAGAGTCCCCATCAAATTTGTCCGGCAGGGACAAGCGGAGGTTAGGAGCGGCCACTCGGGGAAGTGAGGTTATATGGACAGGGGGCAGGTGGAAGCTAATCAGACTGATTGGGCCAGGCACCAATCATTGGTGCACTGGCCCTTTAAAACTTAGAGAGCTGGCGCGCGCGCGCCCTAAGGAGCGGAGCCGCGCGCGCCAGGACATGACAGCCGGGGACCGGGACAGGTGAGTGACTTGGGATGCGATTCGCGAGCGGGCGCGTCCCGCTATGCGAATCGTATCCCCGCCGGCAGAGTCAGTGCAGCGCTCCCGGTCAGCGGGTCTGACCGGGGCGCTGCAGAGAGAAGAACGCCGCGAGCGCTCCGGGGAGGAGCAGGGACCCGGAGCGCTCGGCGTAACAATATATATATTACAATATATGTACATTTCAGTCCATTGTTCACTACATTATATTCATTATTTTCTTTTTTCTTATACTGTCTCCCTATAGATATATCTATATACTCTGTATCTCCTACGTCACAACTACCCTCTATTCACCTAGATACCTCATACACAGTCTATACCGTATCCCTGAGGTATTTTCCAGCCCCAGCTGGTTGTCAGCTGGCTCGCACTGTCACTCTCCTCAGACGCGCGTCCTCCCACTGAGTCCCGTCATCCTGTCAGCAACTTGAGTGCTTGAGTGCTACCTCAGCTGTGTTCTGCTCTCCTTCTCCAGACGATAATAAACACTGCCCGGGACGTTCCTTATCACAAGTATCCTTCTAATTCATTTACATGAAATTCATATGTCTGCGAATATTGGACGAATATTGGACGAATATTCGTCATATATTCGCGAATATTCGCATATTCGCAATATTCTCGTTTTATTTTCGCATATGCGAAAATGCGCGTATACGAAAATTTACATATGCGGAAATTAGCATATACAAAAATTTGCATACGCGAAAATTCGCAAATGCGAAAATTAGCATATGCTAATTTTCGTATATGCGAAAATTCGCACACCAGTATCACACAGTAGTATTAGAGCCTTCTTTACACCACACAAGCTGGAAGCAGAGAGGGATGATCACTGTGATGTGTACTGTGAAAAAAAAAACAAAAAAAAAATGAATATTCGTAATTACGAATATATAGTGCTATATTCGCGAATTCGCGAATATGCGATATTCGCGAATAAAATTCGAATTGCGAATATTCGTGAGCAACACTATCTATTACAATAATTTATTATCGGTTACGTTATTACAAGCAATATTCAGGCTTACTCCCTCATGATTGTTATATATCATATTAACTGATGCATAAATATGAACTATTTACAATACCAACAAATTCCTATTATTTCATAATACATGATTCTGAATACTTTATTTTCACAGAGAATAAACTTCAGTGATGAATTCCTAAATGTATGAATTCTTATGTACAATAAATTAATCCTAATAACTATTTATTATAATTGATATATTTACACTCATCAATTCATATATATATTTTTTTTTCTAAAGACATATGTAGTTCTGTATTTTATTTTACTTATTTACATCTCGCACCCATAGAATCTGTGTGTGTGTATATATATATCTATATATATATATCTATATATGTATAGATAGTTAGATATTGATGCATTTAGGTACATTGAAACATATATTAAACATACATAACATATACATTCTGTTTAAAATACATGATCTAAAAGGAAATATTTTTTCTACATATATATATATATATATATATATATATTTCCTATACCATTACATAGATATCAGCCTCAGTCATGGCAAACGAAGAAACCACTAAGATGTCTGAGACACAAAATGTTGAATATGTTAATGAGAACGTATTGCAATCACTGGTGGATCAATCAGTGAATAAATCCGTACAATCAGCGGTTAAATCCGCAATGTCTTCAATACAAGATGTGATAGCCAAATCAGTGGCATCTGCGATAAATCGCAATAATCCACATGATTCTCCTATGAAGTGTCCTTCAACCCGTTCTGATATATTCTGGTCTGCTGAAGACTCGACCTCCCACACGATGGCAGGTCTAAAAAGAGGTAAGGTGCATCAAAAAAGATGCCACCTAAATACCAATCCTTCTGTGACAAAATCTAAGAAAAAATCTATCCATCCAGAGGATCAGGTTGAACTTAAAGCTTCTCACAAGAACTCATTTCTAGAGGTATCTAATCTACCTCCCAAACCCTCGACCCTAGAGGAAGCACATACAAAAAGGGCACTTAAGGTCTCTTCCAAGATAAGACCAACCTCTCATAATATATTCTCTGATCACTCCTCATCTGAGGAAAGAATAATTTCTAACTCTGATCACTCAGAATACAAAGATTCGCAGAGAGAGGATGACCTGTTAGAAGATCATTCCTCTGAACATATTATTCTTGATGGTGCAGGCAACCCATACTTCGACCTGGGACATATAAAACACCCGTGGTCGGGAGAACGGGTCCCCAACCCACCGGTGTCAATTTTTTTTAAAAATAGGTTAAAAAAAAAATCGTTGACAGAGCGGCCAGGAGCAAGTTAAAGTCAGAATGTCCTAGGCCCACTCTACCCTTTAGCTTGGAAAAAACTCCTGATGTAGATCCAACCTTAGTAAAATGTTTAGCCAAAACAGGTAAAAACCCAAAGAAAGGGGTGGACCGTTCATTTAGATAAGTCCAAGAAAAATTCTTAGACCTATTAGGTCCCCTCACTCGCTGTTACGCCGAGCGCTCCGGGTCCCCGCTCCTCCCCGGAGCGCTCGCTTCACTCCCCCCGCTGCAGCGCTCCGGTCACGTCCTCTGACCCGGGGCGCTGCGATTCCGCTGCCAGCCGGGATGCGATTCGCGATGCGGGTAGCGCCCGCTCGCGATGCGCACCCCGGCTCCCCTACCTGACTCGCTCTCCGTCTGTTCTGTCCCGGCGCGCGCGGCCCCGCTCCCTAGGGCGCGCGCGCGCCGGGTCTCTGCGATTTAAAGGGCCACTGCGCCGCTGATTGGCGCAGTGGTTCCAATTAGTGTGTTCACCTGTGCACTTCCCTATATCACCTCACTTCCCCTGCACTCCCTTGCCGGATCTTGTTGCCATTGTGCCAGTGAAAGCGTTCCTTGTGTGTGTTCCTAGCCTGTGTTCCAGACCTTCTGCCGTTGCCCCTGACTACGATCCTTGCTGCCTGCCCCGACCTTCTGCTACGTCCGACCTTGCTTCTGCCTACTCCCTTGTACCGCGCCTATCTTCAGCAGCCAGAGAGGTGAGCCGTTGCTAGTGGATACGACCTGGTCACTACCGCCGCAGCAAGACCATCCCGCTTTGCGGCGGGCTCTGGTGAAAACCAGTAGTGGCTTAGAACCGGTCCACTAGCACGGTCCACGCCAATCCCTCTCTGGCACAGAGGATCCACTACCTGCCAGCCGGCATCGTGACAGTAGATCCGGCCATGGATCCCGCTGAAGTTCCTCTGCCAGTTGTCGCTGACCTCACCACGGTGGTCGCCCAGCAGTCACAACAGATAGCGCAACAAGGCCAACAGCTGTCTCAACTGACCGTTATGCTACAACAGTTACTACCACAGCTTCAGCAGTCATCTCCTCCTCCAGCTCCTGCACCTCCTCCGCAGCGAGTGGCCGCTCCTGGGATACGCTTATCCTTGCCGGATAAATTTGATGGGGACTCTAAGTTTTGCCGTGGCTTTCTTTCCCAATGTTCCCTGCATCTGGAGATGATGTCGGACCTGTTTCCCACTGAAAGGTCTAAGGTGGCTTTCGTAGTCAGCCTTCTGTCCGGAAAAGCCCTGTCATGGGCCACACCGCTCTGGGACCGCAATGACCCCGTCACTGCCTCTGTACACTCCTTCTTCTCGGAAATCCGAAGTGTCTTTGAGGAACCTGCCCGAGCCTCTTCTGCTGAGACTGCCCTGTTGAACCTGGTCCAGGGTAATTCTTCCGTTGGCGAGTATGCCGTACAATTCCGTACTCTTGCTTCAGAATTGTCCTGGAATAATGAGGCCCTCTGCGCGACCTTCAAAAAAGGCCTATCCAGCAACATTAAAGATGTTCTGGCCGCACGAGAAATTCCTGCTAATCTACATGAACTTATTCACCTAGCCACTCGCATTGACATGCGTTTTTCCGAAAGGCGTCAGGAACTCCGCCAAGATATGGACTCTGTTCGCACGAGGCGTTTCTTCTCCTCGGCTCCTCTCTCCTCTGGTCCCCTGCAATCTGTTCCTGTGCCTCCCGCCGTGGAGGCTATGCAGGTCGACCGGTCTCGCCTGACACCTCAAGAGAGGACACGACGCCGTATGGAGAACCTCTGCCTGTACTGTGCTAGTACCGAACACTTCCTGAGGGATTGTCCTATCCGTCCTCCCCGCCTGGAAAGACGTACGCTGACTCCGCACAAAGGTGAGACAGTCCTTGATGTCTACTCTGCTTCTCCACGTCTTACTGTGCCTGTGCGGATGTCTGCCTCTGCCTTCTCCTTCTCTACAGTGGCCTTCTTGGACTCTGGATCTGCAGGAAATTTTATTTTGGCCTCTCTCGTCAACAGGATCAACATCCCCGTGACCAGTCTCGCCAGACCCCTCTACATCAATTGTGTAAATAATGAAAGATTGGACTGTACCATACGTTTCCGCACGGAGCCCCTTCTTATGAGCATCGGATCTCATCATGAGAGGATTGAACTTTTGGTCCTCCCCAATTGCACCTCGGAAATTCTCCTTGGACTTCCCTGGCTTCAACTTCATTCCCCAACCCTGGATTGGTCCACTGGGGAGATCAAGAGCTGGGGGTCCTCTTGTTCCAAGAACTGTCTAAAACCGGTTCCCAGTAACCCTTGCCGTAACTCTGTGGTTCCTCCAGTAACCGGTCCCCCTAAGGCCTATATGGACTTCGCGGATGTTTTCTGCAAAAAACAAGCTGAGACTCTACCTCCTCACAGGCCTTATGATTGCCCTATCGACCTCCTCCCGGGCACTACTCCACCCCGGGGCAGAATTTATCCTCTCTCTGCCCCAGAGACTCTTGCCATGTCCGAATACGTCCAGGAGAATCTAAAAAAGGGCTTTATCCGTAAATCCTCCTCTCCTGCCGGAGCCGGATTTTTCTTTGTGTCCAAAAAAGATGGCTCCCTACGTCCTTGCATTGACTACCGCGGTCTTAATAAAATCACGGTTAAGAACCGCTACCCCTTACCCCTCATCTCTGAACTCTTTGATCGCCTCCAAGGTGCCCACATCTTTACTAAATTGGACTTAAGAGGCGCCTATAACCTCATCCGCATCAGAGAGGGGGACGAGTGGAAAACGGCATTTAACACCAGAGATGGACACTTTGAGTATCTGGTCATGCCCTTTGGCCTGTGCAACGCCCCTGCCGTCTTCCAAGACTTTGTCAATGAAATTTTTCGTGATCTGTTATACTCCTGTGTTGTTGTATATCTGGACGATATCCTAATTTTTTCTGCCAATCTAGAAGAACACCGCCAGCATGTCCGTATGGTTCTTCAGAGACTTCGTGACAACCAACTCTATGCCAAAATTGAGAAATGTCTGTTTGAATGCCAATCTCTTCCTTTTCTAGGATATTTGGTCTCTGGCCAGGGACTACAGATGGATCCAGACAAACTTTCTGCCGTCTTAGATTGGCCACGCCCCTCCGGACTCCGTGCTATCCAACGCTTTTTGGGGTTCGCCAATTATTACAGGCAATTTATTCCACATTTTTCTACCATTGTGGCTCCTATCGTGGCTTTAACCAAAAAAAATGCTGATCCCAAGTCCTGGCCTCCTCAAGCAGAAGACGCCTTTAAACGACTCAAGTCTGCCTTTTCTTCGGCTCCCGTCCTCTCCAGACCTGACCCTTCCAAACCCTTCCTATTGGAGGTTGATGCCTCCTCAGTGGGAGCTGGAGCTGTTCTTCTACAAAAAAATTCTTCCGGGCATGCTGTCACTTGTGGTTTTTTCTCTAGGACCTTCTCTCCAGCGGAGAGGAACTACTCCATCGGGGATCGAGAGCTTCTAGCCATTAAATTAGCACTTGAGGAATGGAGGCATCTGTTGGAGGGATCAAGTTCTCCTGTTATTATCTACACCGACCACAAGAACCTCTCCTACCTCCAGTCTGCCCAACGGCTGAATCCTCGCCAGGCCCGGTGGTCTCTGTTCTTTGCCCGATTTAATTTTGAGATTCACTTTCGTCCAGCCGATAAGAACATTAGGGCCGATGCTCTCTCTCGTTCCTCGGATGCCTCAGAAGTTGAACTCTCTCCGCAACACATCATTCCACCTGACTGCCTGATCTCCACTTCTCCTGCCTCCATCAGGCAGACTCCTCCAGGAAAGACCTTTGTTTCTCCTCGCCAACGCCTCGGAATCCTCAAATGGGGTCACTCCTCCCATCTCGCAGGTCATGCGGGTATCAAGAAATCTGTGCAACTCATCTCCCGCTTCTATTGGTGGCCGACTCTGGAGACGGATGTTGTGGACTTTGTGCGAGCCTGCACTATCTGTGCCCGGGATAAGACTCCTCGCCAGAAGCCCGCTGGTTTTCTTCATCCTCTGCCTGTCCCCGAACAGCCTTGGTCTCTGATTGGTATGGATTTTATTACTGATTTACCCCCTTCCCGTGGCAACACTGTTATTTGGGTGGTCGTTGATCGATTCTCCAAAATGGCACATTTCATCCCTCTTCCTGGTCTTCCTTCTGCGCCTCAGTTGGCTAAACAATTTTTTGTACACATTTTTCGTCTTCACGGGTTGCCTACGCAGATTGTCTCGGATAGAGGCGTCCAATTCGTGTCTAAATTCTGGAGGGCTCTCTGTAAACAACTCAAGATTAAATTAAATTTTTCTTCTGCATATCATCCCCAGTCCAATGGACAAGTAGAAAGAATTAACCAGATCTTGGGTGATTATTTGCGACATTTTGTTTCCTCCCGCCAGGATGACTGGGCAGATCTCCTCCCATGGGCCGAATTCTCGTATAACTTCAGGGTCTCTGAGTCTTCCTCCAAATCCCCATTTTTCGTGGTGTACGGCCGTCACCCTCTTCCCCCCCTCCCTACTCCCTTGCCCTCTGGTCTGCCCGCTGTGGATGAAATTTCTCGTGACCTTTCCATCATATGGAGAGAGACCCAAAATTCTCTCTTACAGGCTTCATCACGCATGAAGAAGTTCGCGGATAAGAAAAGAAGAGCCCCTCCCGTTTTTTCCCCTGGAGACAAGGTATGGCTCTCCGCTAAATATGTCCGCTTCCGTGTCCCTAGCTACAAGTTGGGACCACGCTATCTTGGTCCTTTCAAAATTTTGTGTCAAATTAATCCTGTCTCTTATAAACTTCTTCTTCCTCCTTCTCTTCGTATCCCTAATGCCTTTCACGTCTCTCTTCTCAAACCACTCATCCTCAACCGTTTTTCTCCCAAATCTGTTCCTCCCACTCCTGTTTCCGGCTCCTCGGACATCTTCTCGGTCAAAGAAATCTTAGCTGCCAAAAAGGTCAGAGGGAAAAATTTTTTTTTAGTGGACTGGGAGGGTTGTGGTCCTGAAGAGAGATCCTGGGAACCTGAGGACAACATCCTAGACAAAAGTCTGCTCCTCAGGTTCTCAGGCTCTAAGAAGAGGGGGAGACCCAAGGGGGGGGTACTGTTACGCCGAGCGCTCCGGGTCCCCGCTCCTCCCCGGAGCGCTCGCTTCACTCCCCCCGCTGCAGCGCTCCGGTCACGTCCTCTGACCCGGGGCGCTGCGATTCCGCTGCCAGCCGGGATGCGATTCGCGATGCGGGTAGCGCCCGCTCGCGATGCGCACCCCGGCTCCCCTACCTGACTCGCTCTCCGTCTGTTCTGTCCCGGCGCGCGCGGCCCCGCTCCCTAGGGCGCGCGCGCGCCGGGTCTCTGCGATTTAAAGGGCCACTGCGCCGCTGATTGGCGCAGTGGTTCCAATTAGTGTGTTCACCTGTGCACTTCCCTATATCACCTCACTTCCCCTGCACTCCCTTGCCGGATCTTGTTGCCATTGTGCCAGTGAAAGCGTTCCTTGTGTGTGTTCCTAGCCTGTGTTCCAGACCTTCTGCCGTTGCCCCTGACTACGATCCTTGCTGCCTGCCCCGACCTTCTGCTACATCCGACCTTGCTTCTGCCTACTCCCTTGTACCGCGCCTATCTTCAGCAGCCAGAGAGGTGAGCCGTTGCTAGTGGATACGACCTGGTCACTACCGCCGCAGCAAGACCATCCCGCTTTGCGGCGGGCTCTGGTGAAAACCAGTAGTGGCTTAGAACCGGTCCACTAGCACGGTCCACGCCAATCCCTCTCTGGCACAGAGGATCCACTACCTGCCAGCCGGCATCGTGACACTCGCATACTAGACCTTACTTAAGAGGCAACCATTTCTGGTGACCCCATTGACCTTCCTACCCTTCGTGGATGGGCCCAAAGAGCCCTTTGTATATTTGGCAATGCCAACCCTTCTTTATGCATGGAGAGAAAGAGGTCGATCCCAATGAAATTGGATCCCCAATTAATTCATCTAGCCTCTTCTGAGTCCATTCCCTCAGCCGATAAGTTTTTTATTTGGCGAGTCCTATATTAGAGAAATTAACACATATGTTTTTTCCCTCGACAAAGCCCAATCCACTCTTAAAAGAGTTTTCCAAGGGCGTGCTTTTGGCAGGTCTGGGAGACGAAAAGGTTGGTTCCCCAGCTGTCAATCACAAGATAGACAATCTTATAGAAGCCTCCAACCCCCTAGGACAGACAATGTGTCAGTACCACCAACCACCTACCAACCCACACCATTCTTCCCTTTTAGAGGAAGGCCCTGGAGGGCTAGAGGCCATGGAGGATATGCAAAAACGAGATCCTCTGCAGGTAAGACTTCTTCTGTATTTTTCTCACATTCCCCTAGGAGGGCGGATTCAACATTTTATTCACGTCTGGTCTATGATCACAGCGAATACATGAATTCTAAATACAATTCAGTGATATCAAATTTAATTTATTTCCCCCTCCTTATCAAATTCAAAATCCTCAGCCGATATAATTTTCAAAACAAGATCAGAATCTTATATGCCTAGAGATCAAAGACCTGTGTTCCAAAGGTGCAATAATACCAATCCCTCTCAATACCCCAGGCTTTCTAAGCAATTTATTTTTGGTAAAAAAGAAAGATGGAGGCCACAGGCCAGTTATAAATCTGAGAGTCCTCAACAATTTTGTTGTGTACCAACATTTCAAAATGGAGGGTATCCATCTATTGAGAGACTTATTATTACCAAACGATTGGTTGACAAAGATAGACCTAAAAGACGCCCACCTCATGGTGCCCATGCACCCATTCTCACAACCATACCTCCAGTTTGTATGGGAAAATCGGAAGTGGCAATTTACATGCCTACCTTTCGGTCTCTCTTCAGCACCATGGTGCTTCACAAAACTGTTGAAACCAGTAGTAGCCATTTTGAGAGCTTGAGGAGTTTGTCTTATAATCTATCTGAATGAAATCCTCATTATGGCCGGCTCAGTAGATTTTATTCATCTAGAAATACATTGGGCCATAACTCAACATGGGATTTTTGATCAATTACAAAAAATCAGTACTGATCCCTTCACAAGAAGTGACATTTTTGGGGTTTTTAATCAATACCCAATCTGCCATTTTGAGTCTTTCCTCGAGGAGGTTGAGGACAATCAGAAGGGAAATTCATTCAGTATTGAACAAACAATTAGTATCTCTTCACACGATTGCACGGATAGTAGGTTGACTTTCCTCATCCATTCAAGCTATTTCTCCAGCACCCCTCCATTGCAGAGCACTTCAACGCCTCAAAGCTCAACACATGAGAGAAGGTCTAACATATTCAGACAAAATAATTCTTTCCCCAGACACCAAGGAAGAACTTCTTTGGTGGCTCCAACATATACAATCTGGAACAGGAAAGTAATTTTCAATTCTATTACGGATCTCATAATCGAGTCAGATGCCAGTCTCCTTGGTTCGGGGGCTCGATGTGGTTGCCTTTCCACTGGAGGGAAACGGTCCAAACAAGAGTCACACCTTCATATCAATTGTCTGGAACTTTTGGCGGCTTCATATGCCCTCAAGAGTTTTGCCAAACACAGGTCTCTTTGCTGTATTCTAAAGCGGGTGGACAATATCCCTGCAGTACAATACATCAATCGTTTAGGAGGTACCAAATCAAAGACTCTCTCCAACATAGCAAAAGAATTCTGGCATTTTAACCTCAACCCAGATATCATTTTAAAGGCAGAATATCTCCCTGGGTTATCCAACTACACAGCAGATTGGAACTCTCACTACCTCACAGATTACAGCGATTGGAAATTGGATCCCTTAATATTCAATCAAATAGATTCCCTTTGGGGTCCCCTTCAATTGGATCCATTTGCTAACATGCTGGACATGCTGCTGGGAGCTCTTGGTGAAACACTCTTTATTTGAGCTTTTAATCTACTTTATCTTAGCATGCACTTAGTATTTTATGGTTTTAGCCATGGTTAGGTGGCATGCTTATGGTGGATTTCAATCTGTGTTTGTTTAGTCGGTTTTAGGATTTGTATAGCCTTTTTGCAATGTGTCTGTTCACACTGTGTTTTCTCTTTTATCCGTTCTTATGAAGTTATGTTATGTGTTTTATATTTCTGTTTTCCTACTGGGCCAGCATCCTGTACACACTGGTGAGTGTGCCGCTGGCCAGTAGTCTATTTGGATTTATTATTAATGGCTACGTCGTTAGTGGAGGGGAGTGTCCAGTTTGTGTGTCCAGTGTGAACAGTGTCTAAGTGTCTATGTTGATCCCTATTACTGCTCCATGGGGACTCCTTGTCTACTGGAGGTGTTCAGAGGGATTGCTATTCCTGTCTTGTGTTCAGTGTGAATAGGTTATATAATTATATCCTGTGTATTTAGGCATCCCTGATACCTATCCATGGGGACTCAGAGGGTATTGTTATTCCTGTGTCTACTGGAGGTGTTCTGAAGGAATTGCGATTATTTCTGTCTTGTGTTCAGTGTGTACAGTGTTCTATAAATATATCCTGTGTATCTAGGCATCCCTGTTATCTGTCCATGGGGACTCCGTGTCTACTGGAGGTTTTATGTGGGATTGCGAATATGCATGTTTAGCGATAGATCCCGTTTACCTGTCCATGGGGATTCAGAGGGTATTGTTATTCCTGTGTCTACCGGAGGTTTTTCTAGGGGATTCAGCTTATTCCTGTTTTGTTTTTGGAGCATGTTCAGACTCATCCGTTTTCCTGTCTGGTGTTTTGAACTCTATATGTTTATTATTTCTTTATTCAGATCTTTGGAGTTCTGTTCATGACCGCTTATCTATAGTGTCCTCTGTTCATGTCAACTGATATAGTGTCCTCTGTACTAACTCACTAATCTGTGTCCTCTGAACTTTTTACTAGTTCTATGTTCTATGTTCCTGGAGTTCTATGTTCCTGTTATGTTTCTGGTTTGTGACGGACTATTAGGGCTAGGTTGGATGGGCAAGTAGGCAGTGAGGGTGGTTTTAGGGTCAGTTTGGGTTCTCACTCTCCCTGTCCCCCTGGATCGATCCCTGACACTAAATATCAATCTACATGGGATGTTTCCATAGTCTTAGATTTGATTACTTCTTGGAGAGATAATGACCTTTTACCATTGAAACTTCTATCTTACAAACTTACAATGCTTTTATGCCTAATATCTTTTAAACGAGTCTCTTATGTTAGTGCCTTAGACATTTCCCACAGTCAATTCACTCCTCAAAATGTTTTTTTTCTCTATGTATATAAACGTGCAAAAACTAACATCCGGAAAGTCTTTTATCCAGCTTTTCCTGATCATAAAAATCTTTGCTTAGTTAGTTGTTAGTTCATAAGTCTTATGAACATAAAACTGAATCCATTAGAAACCCCTCAAACTCTCAATTAATTGTTTCAAATTGTAAACCTCACCTACCTGTATCCCCTCCAACTCTTGCTAGGTGGATAAAACAAGCCATGTCCTTAGCAGGTATAGATACATCCATTTTTGGAGCTGACTCTACCTGAGGTGCCATGTCCACTAAAGTTAGACAAGCTGGTGGTTCTTTATCAGACATACCGAAAGCTGATAATTGGTCCACAGAGTCTATTTTCAAAACTTTTTATTTTAGACCCAGTACTCATGTTTCTATGACTATATTTTAGAACAGATTTTAAATTTATCAGTTCCATTGTTTACAAGCTTTGAACAAGCATAATGTGAGTCTCCTGGATTGTAATTAAATTAGAGATTTTCCTACCCTTGGTGACGGAAAATATAGATTTTGTTAAAGACAGGAGAGGAACATTATCCCACCCATTTTACCCAACCCTATCTATTAATGTTATCTCTCTCTTTCAGTATAATCAACTGCAAGTTCTGGATTCCATTCAAATCATATTTCCAAGTTGGATCCCTTTTCTCTGGCAGTTAATCTAATTCGTTCCAAGATGATTCTACGTTCCAGTTCATTATTACTGTTTAGAATGCCTTTTACTTCAGAGATTATTAGGAATTCCTTATTCTATACTACATCAAACAAAGAGGAGAAGCCTATCTTGATGAGTCATTATATCTATTCGGACTGTACCATTGTTAACCGTACACTAGACATTAGATAACAGCTGTTAAACTTTTTTCTTGGAATTTACAGTTAACCCTTTGTTTGCTGCTATAGAAAAACAGTAAAGAAAGAATAGCATAATGTTCGTCTCCTGTCTTTAATAAAATTTATATTTTCCGTCACCTTTGGCCATCAATCTGAGAGATGAATGTCTAAGAGCCGTAAAAGCTCTGTTAGGTTACCTAGAAATGTATCTATGTACTTCTGAGCTGTTTTAAGGCAAAGTTACAGCAACATGTATGTCTATGAGTAAACGGACAGTACTCGGTGGTAACTTACAGGTTTAATACAAAGACACTGCAGACACAGATTTTTCATACATTTTAAAATTAGTATACAAAAATGATCTTTTTTGGAGGCAGATACCTGCTGGGTTTTATATACCCACAGGTATCAGAAGAAGCAATTACTTTTTCCAAATGGTCCAAAAATTATCCCTTTTGGGGGCAGCAACATGTTTTGTGGAATGAAAGCAAAGAAGAAATGGCTTTTTACAAGCTGTGAAAAATGCTAACAGGACTGACATCTTAGCAAGTGTACAAAAGTGACACAAAACCCTCTAAGCAGCTTCTTTACAATTAGAGTGAATCAAAAAACAAATTGAAAGCTGTTTGAAATGCATTATGAGATACCTTGTGGTCATGTGATCCTTCCTCCTTTTTTCTGCCATTTGGTTCACTTATCTTTGATTAACATAGATTTATAGTTTTTTCACTTTAAACAGTTGTCTAGGTTTATTACTTTATATACAAATGCGCACAGGCAAGGCTAAAAAAGAAATAACCCATTATCACCGTTCTGATGGTGACCTTTCCTGGACTGGTTCTAAACACAAGGAAGCATTGCTTCAGCTAATCACTAACCGATCTCCTGTGGATAGCCCACTAATGTTTAATACCTGGAAAACCCCATGAAGCCCCTCTGCCATTTCAAAAAGGACACGTTTCAAGGGTAAACCCCTCTTCTTCAAATCTGAAGAAGATGGGTTCACCCTAGAAATGCGTCATTGCCATTTTATATTTATCTTTTTTTTGTTTTATTATTGATTATTGATGTTTCCTGTGAGCTTCTTTGGGAATCCAGTTGTACCAGCACCACATCCAGTGCACCATTTTCCTTTGTGTTCTGGCTTCCCTCTGCGGATACCAGTTTGAAGCACTGATGGGCAGCAGGTCAGCTCCCGAGCTACCCCACTGCAGGGGTGATATGCACAAACACCGCCCGTTACCTGCACTCACACCCACAGAGTTACCTGAGGAGCTGTCCTCCATGTTTTTTCTCCTTGTCTTCCTTTCTATTTAAAAAAAAGAGGACCTAGATGTCCCATTAGAATGGAGTGGCAGGTTGTGCGCCGTTATTCCATTCCTTCTCAATAGGAGCTTAGAAACATTAATTTCAATAACATTTTGTGAGACTGTCCACTATTTCCTATAACATCCTTATTCATATGGGTCCCTTCTGTAACACATTTTATACAATAGTACAGTAATTGATATGCTTTGACAATCTCGTGTGCTCTTACATTCTGCTTGAAAGGTAGAGAACAGTCTGATCCGACGTCCATCAGTTTATCAATTCGAGTGGGCTATAATCTAACCCAACATGACAGAATAATGAGGTTATTTGCAGACACTACATCTTGTTGATACAGTTCCTATTGATGTAATGGGATAATGTGACTATTTATGACACTTGCTAATTATATCAGAGAGCCCTCCTTCACCCCCCCCCCCCCCCCCCATCACCACCATGAAATAGAAGATCAGCATTCACATTCTTTCCTATAGTTAACTGTAAAATTCTGTTGGTCTGTTCTTAGTGGGGCCAGAATAAAGCTGATTTTAAAGATGTTTTTGAAATAGAGTTATATTTTTCATTCTAGTGTAACATGTTAAATTTGTGTTTCTAACAATTTTAGGCACATGTAGATCAAATTTTTTTATGCCTATAATACATTATATCTGATGATGAGCAAACTTCAAAACTTCCAAGAGTTCAGTTTTTTTTGGAAAATGTTCGGTTCACAACGAACAAGTTTGCCGGGAACCATCAATGAAAGAGTTAAGTTGTGTTTTTTTCCCCAATCTCTGAGACTATGGCGTTTTTGATTACAGAGTTAAGCATCACTACTAAACTCCGCTTGTCATATAGTATCCAGCGCCACATAGTACAGTGCTGTATACTGTCCCTGCTCCTAGCAGGGCTGAGCTGTTCAGGAGATATATATTGTTTGTGGTCGGTGCTCATGAGCGTAGCGTACCTACCTACTAAAACCTTATACCAGACTAGACATTCTATAACCTCTAGGCAGTCTGAGTTATGCCATGTACTGCCGCATAAGAGTACACCTGAAATTAGAGGGCATACCCTGAAGTAAAAATGATAGAAATGGAAGATATCTAAATGAGGGAGAGTTGGGTGGGACGTGAAGAACCCACGGCATCAGGAACCAGGTACTGCCACGGGTTCTTATAGCAAATCCCCGCCCTTCCCACAAATTCAGGCTAAATGCTTTAGCCTTCTTACTTGTGGTCGGTGCTCATAAGCGTAGCGTACCTACCTACTAACACCTTATACCAGACTAGACATTCTATAACCTCTAGGCAGTCTGAGTTATGCTATGTACTGCCACATAAGAGTGCACCTGAAATTAGAGGGCAAAAAACCTCAGTATCAGTACAAAAACACTTTATTATTGTCACGATTCGGCTTCAGGTAGTGGATCCTCTGTGTCAGCGAGGGATTGGCGTGGACCGTGCTAGTGGACCGGTTCTAAGAGGCTACTGGTTTTCACCAGAGCCCGCCGCAAAGCGGGATGGTCTTGCTGCGGCAGTAGCAACCAGGTCGTATCCACTAGCAACGGCTCTACCTCGCTGACTGCTGAGAAGGCGTGGGACAGAAGGACTAGGCAGAGGCAAGGTCAGACGTAGCAGAAGGTCGGGGGCAGGCGGCAAGGTTCGTAGTCAGGATGGGTAGCAGAAGTTCAGGTACACAGGCTTTGGACACACTAAACGCTTTCACTGGCACAAGGCAACAAGATCCGGCAAGGGAGTGCATGGGAGGAGGTCAGATAAAGGCAGGGAGCAGGTGGAAGCCAATTAAGCTAATTGGGCCAGGCACCAATCATTGGTGCACTGGCCCTTTAAGTCACAGAGAGCTGGCGCGCGCGCGCCCTAGAGAGCGGAGCCGCGCGCGCCAGCACATGACAGCAGGGGACCGGGACGGGTAAGTGACCTGGGATGCGATTCGCGAGCGGGCGCGTCCCGCTGTGCGAATCGCATCCCCAACGGCCAAGACAGTGCAGCGCTCCCGGTCAGCGGGACTGACCGGGGCGCTGCAGGGAGAAAGACGCCGTGAGCGCTCCGGGGAGGAGCGGGGACCCGGAGCGCTAGGCGTAACAGTACCCCCCCCCTTAGGTCTCCCCTTCTCTTTGTCCGGTAACTGCCTCCCCTGGGATGAGGACACCGGGAAAGAATGGAGGGTTTCCTCAACGGCAGGCAGTACAGGAGGAGTGGGAATGGGGAGGGAGGGCAGAGGGCGAGGCCTGGCACGGGGCAGTGTGACACCAGGACGGGGGCCATGGGGAGGCACAGAGGCTTGCCTGACGGGACTGGGAGGGGGGGAGAGGCACTTCCTGTGGCAGGCAGAGTCCCAGTTCCTGATCTCCCCGGTGGTCCAATCAATGGTGGGGGAATGAAGCCGGAGCCAAGGCAGACCGAGGAGGACCTCAGAGGTACAGTTGGGGAGAATGAAGAACTCAATCCTCTCGAGGTGGGGTCCAATAGACATGAGGAGGGGTTCTGTGCGGTAACGCACGGTGCAGTCCAATCTGGCTCCGTTGACCGCGGAAATGTAGAGCGGCTTGACGAGACGGGTCACCGGGATGCTGAATTTATTAACAAACGCCTCCAAAATAAAATTTCCAGAGGCACCGGAGTCCAAGCAGGCCACGGCTGAGAGGGAGGAGTTGGCTGAAGAAGAAATCCGCACGGGCACCGTGAGACGTGGAGGAGCAGACTTGGAACCAAGAGACGCCACACCCACGTGAGCTGGGTGCGTGCGTGCGTTTCCCAGGCGTGGAGGACGGATAGGGCAATCCACCAAGAAATGCTCGGTACTGGCACAGTAAAGACAGAGATTTTCTTCCCTACGGCGATTCCTCTCTTCCTGGGTCAGGCGAGACTTATCCACTTGCATGGCCTCCTCGGCGGGAGACCCAGGCGTAGACTGCAAAGGATGCTGTGGGAGAGGTGCCCAGAGATCTAAGTCTTTTTCCTGGCGGAGCTCTTGGTGTCGCTCAGAAAAACGCATGTCAATGCGGGTAGCTAGATGGATGAGTTCTTGCAGGTTGGCAGGAATCTCTCGTGCGGCCAGCACATCCTTGATGCGACTGGATAGGCCTTTTTTAAAGGTCGCGCAGAGAGCCTCATTATTCCAGGATAGTTCAGAAGCAAGAGTACGGAATTGTATGGCGTACTCGCCAACGGAAGAATTACCCTGGACCAGGTTCAACAGGGCAGTCTCGGCAGAAGAAGCTCGGGCTGGCTCCTCGAAGACACTCCGGAGTTCAGCGAAGAAGGCCTGGACTGTGGCTGTGGCAGGATCATTGCGGTCCCAGAGCGGTGTGGCCCAAGACAAGGCCTTTCCTGAAAGAAGGCTTACTACGAACGCCACCTTAGACCGTTCTGAAGGAAACAAGTCCGACAACATCTCCATATGCAGGGAACACTGAGACAAAAATCCACGGCAGAGTTTAGAGTCCCCATCAAATTTGTCCGGCAGGGACAAGCGGAGGTTAGGAGCGGCCACTCGCTGCGGAGGAGGTGCAGGAGCTGGCGGAGGAGATGGTTGCTGCTGTAGCAGAGGCAGAAGTTGCTGTAACATGGCGGTCAACTGCGACAGCTGCTGTCCTTGTTGGGCAATCTGCTGCGATTGCTGAGCGACCACCGTGGGAAGATCAGCGAGACTTGGCAGCGGCACCTCAGCGGGATCCATGGCCGGATCTACTGTCACGATTCGGCTTCAGGTAGTGGATCCTCTGTGTCAGCGAGGGATTGGCGTGGACCGTGCTAGTGGACCGGTTCTAAGAGGCTACTGGTTTTCACCAGAGCCCGCCGCAAAGCGGGATGGTCTTGCTGCGGCAGTAGCAACCAGGTCGTATCCACTAGCAACGGCTCTACCTCGCTGACTGCTGAGAAGGCGTGGGACAGAAGGACTAGGCAGAGGCAAGGTCAGACGTAGCAGAAGGTCGGGGGCAGGCGGCAAGGTTCGTAGTCAGGATGGGTAGCAGAAGTTCAGGTACACAGGCTTTGGACACACTAAACGCTTTCACTGGCACAAGGCAACAAGATCCGGCAAGGGAGTGCATGGGAGGAGGTCAGATAAAGGCAGGGAGCAGGTGGAAGCCAATTAAGCTAATTGGGCCAGGCACCAATCATTGGTGCACTGGCCC
The DNA here is from genome assembly GCF_029499605.1 of Hyla sarda. NCBI lineage: Eukaryota > Metazoa > Chordata > Amphibia > Anura > Hylidae > Hyla > Hyla sarda. Next base: position 74,857,745 of record NC_079193.1, on the reverse strand, counting down.
TTTAAGTCTCAGAGAGCTGGCGCGCGCGCGCCCTAGAGAGCGGAGCCGCGCGCGCCAGCACATGACAGCAGGGGACCGGGACGGGTAAGTGACCTGGGATGCGATTCGCGAGCGGGCGCGTCCCGCTGTGCGAATCGCATCCCCAACGGCCAAGACAGTGCAGCGCTCCCGGTCAGCGGGACTGACCGGGGCGCTGCAGGGAGAAAGACGCCGTGAGCGCTCCGGGGAGGAGCGGGGACCCGGAGCGCTAGGCGTAACAATTATCACATTACATAATAATCACATTACCACCGATTGAAAGGCGTGACACCTTTCTGACTTGGGGTTAGGGATATGTCTCGTGCAAGTATTAGATATCCAGCGCCCCAACTTCTTGATGACGTGAGCATGTACCCCATGAAGAGATGCTGACGCCGTGGCGCCTATGCGTAACAAGAGGCCGGATATAACTGATGGATCACTAGCCAATGCTTTAGCCAAGCAGTGAATATGTCTAACAAATTGTGCTGTAGTGCTAAATAGCAATAGCGGTTTTATTCACACCATGACACACCATGACGCGACAGGTCTGGCTGACAACAAAAGACTTTACCAAATATATGACTAATCGTCAACCTGAAGCCGAGACAGTTCATAACCCTGATTGACCTATAGACGTGAGAATCCTCAACTTGAACAATAAGGCTATCTTCCTGTAGCACAACCCGACTGCTAAATAAACACAATGTATATAATGACATTGTTGCCAACCTGAAGCCATGTCAGGTTGTTTCCGGACCGACCTGTAGAAGTGACAGATCTAGCCGAAATGAACGCCTCTACCAATAGTGGTAGTGTTGACGTCAACCTGAAGCTGAGACAGGTCGTAATCATGACTGACTTGTAGATGTGACATGTAACCACAGAAACCAAGCTATGCACTCATAAGCCAGACTCAAATGTTAATAAACATGCTGAGCCACAGAATTATCTGTGCACAGATTAACTTGATGCCAACAAAACCAGCGCTGCATCAAAACATACGTATACGGTCGGAATACAAACATGTGCACAATAAAAAGACATGAAACATATGTACTAAATGAACATGAACGTATACCGAGTACAAGGACTGTAAACGTATGCCTAGCCTGACTCCTTGATACTTATACGAAAAATGACAATATGAACGTGGACCTGGCCTAACCATCAAGACCATATGCAATTCACGAAGACCACGACCGCATGCCCAAACAAACACCACGACCGTATACACAGAGCAAACTATAAGGGCGGATGTGCAAAACAAACTATGAGCGCATGCACCGAACAAACTATAAACATATGGCTAAAATGCATTGCGTGAGCGAGCGCATGTACTTAGCATGTTTATATGAGCATATACACAGAACAACTAATCCCTACATATGCCCAGTACAAACTACAAGATAGTATGATGCACTGATGTGTGACATTACACAAGAAATTTAAACATTTGATGTTTGACCCACTGTACAATATCTATAAGGCACTGATCTGAAGCTAGACATGGAGTCTATAACCTCCCTCCCTCCAATGCTCCACAAGTACGTATGCCCGGGATCAACTGACTATATGTCCCGAACACTTATACAGAACTATCTATGTGAATGTCTACATAAACTAACGAAGCAAACGTATGGACATGAGTGCAGAATAAAAGGTATACGCGTACAGCTAAAACTAACTATATGAGCATGCACTGAACATCAATATAAGTGTGTGGGCATGTGAACGGAACAAACTACCTTAGCACACACACAAAATGACTGTCTGAGCGTGAGGTCAGAGCCGACTATAAAGCTTAAGCACAGGGAAACTATGACTGTGTACAGACTTCACCAACTGAGCGCATGGCCAGAATGACTGAATATACGTATACACAGAACAAACTATATGACTGAGTGACCTGAATCACTCTAGTAGTATGGCCTGGATAAACTATGAATGAGTGTGACCGAATGACTTAAATGCACGTCAGGCCAGAACAAACTATGAACGAATGCACAACATAAACTATGTGAGAATGGCCACAACAAATAAAGACTGCATTCCTAGGACCAACAAGTGCAGAACAGACTATGTGAGTGTGAGCATGAGACTAAATGAGTATAAGCAACTAACAAATGAGTAGATGCATAAACAACTATAAGAACATAATTCCAGAACAACTATAAGCTGATTCACATCAGCATTAAACAAACTAAGTGAGCGTATATCCAAGCACTGCATGCATAAAACCAATGAGCAAATCCCTAGAGCAGACTGAGTGTATGAACAAGACTAAATGAGCATGAGTATCTGACAACTATATGAGCGTATACACAGAACCAACTATATGCGCGAATGAATGGACTACACAACCGTACACCGAGAACAACCAATGTGCGGAACAAACTATATGCACAGAGTTAAGTGAGCATATGTCGAACAAACTATGTGCACAAATGCACCGAATGATTCTATGACTGTATACGCGGAATGAACTATATACACGTGTGCAAAAACTAACCATGTGAACGTGCAGAGAACAACTATATGCTTGTATGTACGGAACCAGCTGGATGAACATGCACAGGACAAACTTGAAAGCATGTATGCCCTGTAACAGTGTGTGTGTAGTTCGAAAGAACTATATCTGTGTATACCTACACAAACTAGATGAGCAAAAGCCCAGAACAAAGTATATGCACGTGAACCCAAAATAAACTACGAGCGCAAATGTACCGAACAAACTATGCACCTATGAATAGAAACTATGGTGCATAACAGGCTATGAAATGACTGTAGCAAGCAAACTTGATGACCCTATATTCAGGACAACTATATGCGCGTACGCACAAACAAGTTCATATGCACATGCCCAGAACAAACTAAATGCGCATTTGCTCCTCACAAATTTTTGATAAACGTATGCACAGGATGCATACCTGGAATAAATTATCTGACCACGCACTCACGCATAGAACAACACTCTTTATGCTGTACGAGTAAGTGTACGGTGTGGATGCTGCAAGCGTGTGTACAGCATAAATGCCACGAGCTTACGTACATCATAAATGCTCTGAGTGCAGTACAAACTACAAGTGAATGTATAGTATAAAAGCTATGAGCCTGTGTACAGTATAAATACTACCAGCGTATGTACCACTTAAATGCTACGAGCATGTGAATAGAATAAATTCTACGAGCGTATGTACAGTACGAGCATGTGTACAGAATAAATGCTACGAGCGTATGTAGTGCGAGCGTGTGTACAGAATAAATGCTACGAGCGATTGGACAGTACGAGCATGCGTACAGTATAAATACTACGAGCGTATGTATAGCATAAATACAAGCATATGCATAGTATAAATGCTACGAGCGTGTGAACAGTATGACTGCTGCGAGCACATGAACCGTACAAATACTACGAGTGCAAGTACAGTACTACCAGCGTCCATGCAGCACCAATTAACTACGAGCGCAAATGTACCGAACAAACTATGCCCTATGAATAGAAACTATGGTGCATAACAGGCTATGAAATGACTGTAGCAAACAAATTTGATGACCCTATATTCAGGACAACTATATGCGCGTACGCACAAACAAGTTCATGTGCACATGCCCAGAACAAACTAAATGCGCATTTGCTCCTCACAAATTTTTGATAAACGTATGCACAGGATGCATACCTGGAATAAATTATCTGACCATGCACTCGCGCATAGAACAACACTCTTTATGCTGTACGAGCATGTGTACGGTGTGGATGCTGCAAGCGTGTGTACAGCATAAATGCCACGAGCTTACGTACATCATAAATGCTCTGAGTGCAGTACAAACTAAAAGTGAATGTATAGTATAAAAGCTATGAGCCTGTGTATAGTATAAATACTACCAGCGTATGTACCACTTAAATGCTACGAGCATGTGAATAGAATAAATTCTACGAGCGTATGTACAGTACGAGCATGTGTACAGAATAAATGCTATGAGCGTATGTAGTGCGAGCGTGTGTACAGAATAAATGCTACGAGCGTTTGGACAGTATGAGCATGCGTACAGTATAAATACTACGAGCGTATGTATAGTATAAATACAAGCATATGTATAGTATAAATGCTACGAGCGTGTGAACAGTATGACTGTTGCAAGCACATGAACCGTACAAATACTACGAGTGCAAGTACAATACTACCAGCGTCCATGCAGCACCAATGCTACATGCACCTGCACTGCAACAACACTTCCAATGCATGTACGTTAATAAACACATGACACACCCTTCCTATCAACAAGAGGGCCGTGTTGTAAACCCAGAATAACTAAGAACATGTACATCGAATATCATCGTATTTATAAACCAAATTATAGGAGCGTGTGCGCAGAATAACAATATGACCGACCGTATGCATAGCATAAATTATCAGAACGTGTGCTCAGAACAACTATCTGACCGAATACGTGGAATGAATGATATGAATTATGTACTGCCGCGGGTTCTTATAGTGAATCCCCGCCCCTCCCACAAATTCAGGCTAAATGCTTTAGCCTTCTTACATATCGCCTGCCCAGCAAAAACATAGAGTAAAGCAGCTTTGCTGCTTTGCTGAAACCCTAGTTTTGGGTTGAGCGCTGTGCACAAGCCCAGGAAAGAAAGAATTAACTAGCAATGCTGAACACTAGTTAAGTCCTTGGGGGGGGCAGAAGAGGCTCACTTACAATCCTCATTTTGTGGCCTCTCCCTCTGTAGCTCCGTCTCAAGTGATGATGCGATTATAGGCGGAGCAGCCCAAGAAGATCACGCACCGCATCTAGGGTGGTATGGGTCAGTTCACATTTTGCATTTTTAGCATGTGTTTTTATTTAATAAGGACATGTTAAAAATGTATCATGTGAACAGACCCTTTGTAGAAGTGTGTGTCCCCCACATGGAGCATCCAGATGGTGTTAAACTACAAATCCCATCATTTTAATATAGGCTTTTGTTGCCTGGGAATGATAGGGTTTGTAGTTTTGCAACAGCTGGAGGCTCCCTGTTTGGGAACACACTGCTTTATGCACTTTATGTCCGCTACCCTCAGGGGAGAGCACCCAAAATGTACTAACCCATTTTTTGTGTTTTTCTCTTATTTTCGTTTCTGATATGTGTATGTTGAGGGCTACATCAGATTCAGTGGACAAATAAAATAGTTAACAAGGGCTTGTGGAGGAATGTTTTTTGCAACAAATTTTTTTTCACGTGTTTTTTTAACATGTTTTTTTTTCTTTCATTTAATTCATTCATTTAGAATCTGTACCTGGCTTTGTATTCAATAATTGAAAATTAAAAACACCAAACCTAGCCCTGATTTATTATTGTAAACCTGACATGTTTTGTCAGGTCGTGTGCCAGATTCTGGTGCATTGCGCCAGAAATTCTGCCTGCGCCAGAATTTGCAGCAGAATTGAAATAAATCTGACCAACTCTCCATTATACTGAGAAAAGGGGCATGACCAGTGGGCAAAGGGGGTGGGGCTACAAAAAAGGGGCATGTGCCGATATTTTCACAAAAACCCAAGATATTGGCCCTGATTTACTAGCTCTCCATTTTACGGAACAAACCCCAAAAAGGGGCGTGGCTGCCAAAAAGGGGGGGTGTCCTAAAAATTTTCACTAAAACCCAACATATTTACTAAGGTTTCCACAGAAAATGTGGTGGATTTGAGCTGAGGAAAACCCCACAGATCAGAGCATGTGTAAAAAAAAAAGCAAAAAGTAGGGAAAAGGGCAAAATTTTGGTAAATACCATGGGGAAAAAAAACTGTAGGGAATTAAAACCCACAAAGAAAACTACACTCCACTCTTAGTAATTCAGGGCCAATGGGTGCTTTTATGAGGGATTTTTATTAAAAGTAAAATTTTGGCCCTTATTTACTAAGAGTGGAGTGTAGGTTTCTTTGTGGGTTTTAATTCCCTAAAAAAAAAAATTCAAGGTATTTATTAAGGTTTCCCTACATTTTCCACTTTCCCCACATTTTTCATTTTTTTTTTACACATGCTCTAATCTATCGGGTTCTCCTCCGCTGAAATCCACCAAATTTTCTGTGGAAACCTTAGTAAATGTGTTGTTTTTTTGTGAAAATATCAGGTGACCAGTGAGTTAGTCAGGGTTTTTTAAATTCTGGGGCAAATTCTGGTGCAGACAAAATTTCTGGCGCAATGCGGAATCTGGCACACAACCCGACATAAAATGTTAGGTTTCCAATAGTAAATGAAGGCCATTGTGTTAAATTTGGAGAAACCACTTGTTACATTAAGTATTTTCAGCTCTTTTCATTGCTCTTGTTTTTTTTGTTTAGTTTTTTTACAATACAATACATTAGGGGTTGAATAATTTCAGTAGCAACTGTAGCACTTGCTGATAAAGCTGTAACTACACAGCAAGTGAATCACAATTTAAACTGTTCCCTATCGGGGGAAAAAGCTGCAAACCACCTGTGAATTGAAGTTGCTTATGATTTTGTTTATGATTTTACCGAAACTAATACAGGACTGCAAGTTATCATGTAGCTAAGTTCACACTTTGCATTTTTATTGAGTTTTTAACATGCCCTTTTCTGTGTTGAATAGTGAACAACACAGTTCATTAAAGGGGTAGTCCAGTGGTAAAAAACGTATTCCCTATCCCAAGGATAAAGGATAAGTTTGAGATCGCGGGGGGTCCGACCGCTTGGGCCCCCTGCGATCTCTCTGTACGGGGCCCAGGCTCTCCGTCCAGATAGTGGGTGTCGACCTCCACATGAAGCAGCGGCTGACACGCCCCCTCAATACATCTCTATGGCAGAGCCGGAGATTGCCGAAGGCAGCGCTTCGGCTCTGCCATAGAGTTGTATTGAGGGTTCTGTTAGAATTTATTTGTGGCGGATCTGTATTAAAAACAGCTATTTCTGGCCTACAGAGAGCCTCATCAGGGGTGTAGAACAGATTGCTTTGTTCTAACACGCACAGGGAGTGTGCTGTGTTAGTGAAATAATACTGTTATTTAGTATGACATGCAGATTACAGGCATCGCTTTTAGAATTACAGAGCAGAGCATCTGAATGTGGCAGCAGGGAGACAATATGGCATCAAAATTAAAGAGAGTAAATAGATTTTTTTACGTAATTTTTATTTAACTTAAAGGGGTATTCCAGGCAAAAACTTTTTTTTATATATCAACTGGCTCCGGAAAGTTAAACAGATTTGTAAATTACTTCTATTAAAAAATCTTAATCCTTTCAATAGTTATTAGCTTCTGAAGTTTTCTATCTAACTGCTCAATGATGATGTCACGTCCCGGGAGCTGTGCATGATGGGAGAATATCCCTTGCATGATGGGAAAATATCCCCATAGGAGCTGGACAGCTCCCGGGGCGTGAGTCAACAGAAAGCAGTTAGAAAGAAAACAGCAACCCAACTTCAGAAGCTAATAACTATTGGAAGGATTAAGATTTTTTTATAGAAGTAATTTACAAATCTGTTTAACTTTCCGGAGCCAGTTGATATATATAAAAAAAAAAAAGTTTTTGCCTGGAATACCCCTTTAATTTGAATTTATTAAAATTTTTTGAGTATTCATTCTGGTGAGCATCGAGCTGGCGGTTCGCCATGAGGTGAGCTACCACCTGTTCCAGACCGTGCCTCTTACTGCCTCCCCCCCACCCCCCTCCCACTGTCCTACTCTTTTGTGGAACTGCAAATGTTTCATTTAATCAGTAATGGTTCATTGAGATCGCTCCAACCTGTTTCATTGGATTCTTGTGGTAATTCCACAGCTACTATAGACGCAGACGACCATAGGGCCTCAGTCTTGAAAAGTTTACATCGATTTTTTTAAATTGAAATGTAAGATTTTGAAGTTGAAATTTAAGATTTTGAAATTGAAATTTAAGATTACACTCCCAAGTTTTAATGTCCCATGCCCCGGCGTGTGGTTACAACGGACCAAATCTAACAAGGAGCCACATGTCACATGATGGCACAATGACAGAACATGGAGGTGGCATCAGTATGAGGAGACCATATAGTGGCTGAATGACCGCCTGGAATTTGTGGCAGCATGAAGAGATCATATAGTGGCTGAATGGCACAGCCTGGAGTTGGCTGAAGCATGAGGAGACCATGTAGTGGCTGAATGGCACAGCCTGGAGTTGGCTGAAGCATGAGGAGACCATGTAGTGGCTGAATGGCATAGCCTGGAGTTGGCTGAAACATAAGGAGACCATATAGTGGCTGAATGGCACAGCCTGGAGGTGGCAGCAGCATGAGTAGAACATATAGGGGAAGATTTATCAAAAAAGGGTGAAAAAAGGTCTGATGCGGAGGAATGTTTGTAACTGGGGAGCAGCACCTTAAATCTCTTTGGCACTATCCATATTTGTGAAGTGTTGGTGTGGCACCATGTCAATCTATTCTGATGCATCAGGCATTGGTGGGTGAAAATCCTGGCTGATCCATGCCTGATTCATCTTCACAAAGGTCTGCCTCTCCTAATTTTTCATGAACAGACAAGTTCTCCTTAGGGTGACTATGGCCCCCACCGCACTAAACACCTGCTCTGATGGCACACTACTGCGGCCATAAATCAAGTTTGGCTGCCCAGAAGTCCAGCGGATCTTCAAGGTGTGTTGGCATGGGCATGTCAAGGTATGCCACCACCTGCTGGTTCAGGTCCTGCTCCAGGTCTACCTGCTGCTGATGAGTTGCTTCAATATGTGGGTGAAGAAAGGTACTCATGAGCGACTGTAGACTCAGGCTGCTGATGATGGAGCTGGTACTGCTCCTGCCACCTCACCCCTCCTCAGCAGCCATGGCAGTGGAAGGTGAGCACAGAGGGACCCCTGAGTCAGACCTGCGAGAGGATAGACGATGGCACCGATAGGCATCGGCCAACTGACTACGTAGGATGTCTCTGTAGTAGGTCAGTTTGTCCTCCCTCTCAGTAGGTGTAAAAAAGGCCCCCATTTTGTGGCGATAGCAAGGGTCCAATAAGGTGGAGAGCCAGAAATCATCCTGCTGCCGAATGGTGACAATTCGGCGGTCACTACACAAACAAGTGAGCATGCATCGTGCCATTAGTGCAAGTGACTCCGAGGGACTCCCTGACTCCATCTCTACTGCATACTACCAAGGTGTGTCTGGGTCCTCTGTCTTGCCTTCCTCATAACCCTCTAGCTCCTCTGGCTGCTCCTGCTCCTCCTCTCCTGTCAGATGACTAGAAAAACTGCCCATTTTGTGAAACCTAAACTGTGTTCCACTGTGCCCATCCCCCTCTTCCCCCACAGGGCTCATGTGGCCGTGAGATGTAGGTGCCTCGTCTCCATTACTCTGAACAGCCATTGTTTCCAACACGTGTTGTAGGAAATGAAGCAGTTCCTCCCATAATCCTGGCGACTGACTAATAATGTGGCTTCCTCAAAGGGCATGAGCAAACGGCAGGTGTCACGTATGAGCTGCCACTGGTTGACATTGAAGTTACACAAGGGAGTGTTCTATCTGCTTGGATCATCAAGAAATCGGTGATGGCTTTTCTCTGTTCGTATAGTTGGTCCAACATATGGAGGGTGGAATTCCAACGTGTGGCAACGTTGCAAATAAGACTATGTTGGGGGATACCGTTCTGACACTGCAGCTCAAGGAGGGTGTGCTTTGCGGTGTACGAGTGGATGAAGTGCATGAAAAGTTTCCGTCCCATTGTTAGGAAGTCTTGCAAATGGGGGGAACACTTCAGGAATCGCTTGACAACCAAATTAAACACGTGGGCCATATAGGGCGCATGGCTCAGCCTTCCTTGTTGCATTGCAGACAAGATGTTCTTCCCGTTGTCAGCCACCATGGTTCCCATTTCCAGTTTTCGTCGAGTAAGTCATGCTCTGAGTTCTTTATGAACTACTTTCAGCAGTTCCTACCCTGTGTGACACTTTTTGCCAAGGCGAACCATGTGAAGAACAGCGTGACACCACCGTGCCCTGCACACATGGTATGCTGAAGGGGCACTGAGACTTGTCTGTGCAGTGGAGGCTGAGGACATGGTGGAGGATGAGGAGGCGGAGTCGCACACTGTCACGAGACCAACGGCCTTAGAGCGTGGAGGAGGAAGCGGCATGACCTGTCCAAGTTGGTGTTGTGGCTGTGCAGGAACTACATTCACTCAGTGGGCCGTAAAGGACATGTATTGTCCCTGACCATAGTTACCGCCCCAGACTTTGGCGCTGCCGTGCACTTTGGTACATGCCGACAGGCTCAAGGACTGGCTCGCCTTCTCTTCCACAAAATTGTGCAGGGCTGGTACTGCCTTCTTCGCAAAGAAATTACAGCTTGGCACTCTCCACCTCGGCTCGGTACAAGCCATCGGTTCTCTGAAAGTCCACCACTTGAAAAGGGAGGGACTGCCGCACCAGCAACTTGGACAGGAGCACATTGATCTTTTGCGCAATTGGATGAGTGGATGCACACTGTTGTCTCTTGGACATGCCTGTTCCTGATGGATTGTTGGCGGAATGACTGACTAAAAGTAAGAGGAGCAGGAGCATCTGAAGCAACAGAAGGAATGTTTGACACACAGCTTCCTATGACTAAGGTGGTGGAACCTTGGCTGGCTAAAGAGGGAGCATGCCACTGGGTGATGCAGCAGTCTAGACCACTACATCGGAGCCACTGTTCTCCCAGGCCACTTTATGGTGGCGCAGCATATGTTGATGGAGGGCCGTAGTGCCAACATGGGGCCCTGGCCACGCTTCACCTTCTTCCGACACAGAATGTGGCTATGTTAACTCCTCCGAATGCTTGATAAAAACTGCTACACCGCCAAGTAGCTGATTTTCCCACCAACAGTCTGCACTAATTGACTGCTACTGCCGCCATCTCCAGGAACCCCTTTTCCACTACCTCCCGAGAAGGTAGGCAGCCCCGAAGCAGGTGGTCTTCCCGAGCATGTTTGGCTCCAGAATTTCCACTTCTGCCACCATCCTTTCTGTCATCCATGCTACCACCTTGCAGGCTCAGCTGCTGCCTCACGGGCAACCTGCAACCCTCTTCTCCTAATGATGATAATGAAGTCCCTTCTGCACCCGGCTCCCAATTGCGATTGGCTTCATCATCATCAACAAGTGTCTGCAAGTCACTGATGTCCTCCTCAGGTTCCTCAAAAGTGTCTGCTTCAGGACACTGAACGTTGGCAACACCGCCTCCCATGTCACTCTGCTCATCACTACTTGCCCGCCTAGCAGAGGAAGCGACGGATGTCTCCTCCCCTTCTTGGCAAGGCAGTAGCTGCTGACTGTCCTCTATTAGATCGTCCTCACTGAATAATGGAGCTGAACCAACAGCATAAGATACTTCTTTAGGAGAGGGAACACCATAGGACAAAGGCAATGGGAGGACAGGGACTGCTCCTGGGCCATGCCAACTGAGGGTTGTGTCTGAGGAACCCACCGACTGTTGTCTGGGGGTACCAGATGTCACTTGTGATGAAGTGGATGACCGTGTTAACCAATCAATGATGGCAGATGGATTGCTGGTTGAGACACGACCGCTAAAGGATACTGGAAGCTCAGTCCTCTTGCTGTGACTCCTGCTGCCACTTGCCCCTAGTCTGCTGCGACCTCTGCCTGCGTCTGATGAATTAAGGTCTCTCCCACTCCTCTGCACGTCCTGGCACTTCTCTGCCTCACATACTTAGTGCGTATATGAGGGGAGTACAATACACTTCACTACGCTTAAAACAGTATTTGTCTAGAATAGCAGCAGGTGTGTACTTTTGGCTGTCCTTTCACAGTATCTAGGCCCTTGACAGATTAACAGGTACAAAATAGTACACTACTTAGATGTAGGTATGCACTTATGAGGGCAGAAAAATGCGCTTTAGTACGCTTAAAAAAGTATTTGAGTAAAACACCAGTCGGTGATTACTTTTCCCTGGTATTTCACAGTATCTAGGCCCTTGACAGATTAACAGGTACCAAATAGTACACTGCTTAGATGTACGCATGTGGTAAGCACTTCTGAGGGCAGAAAAATGCACTACAGTATGCTTTAAAAAACGTATTTTAGTAAAACCCCAGCCGGTGATTACTTCTCCCTTGCCTTTCACAGTATCTAGGCCCTTGAGAGTTTAACAGGTACAAAATAGTACACTACTTGGATGTAGGTGATATAGGCATGTGGTATGCACTTATGAGGGCAGAAAAATGTGCTACAGTACGCTTAAAAAAACGTATTAGAGTAAAACACCAGCCGTGATTACTTTTCCCTGGCCTTTCACAGTATCTAGGCCCTTGAGAGTTTAACAGGTACCAAATAGTACACTACTTAGATGTAGGTATGTGGTATGCACTTATGAGGGCAGAAAAATGTGCTGCAGTACGCTTAAAAATACGTGTTTTTGCACAACACCAGCAGTACACAATAGTGCTGCAGCACACAGTCGCTGTGTACTAAACACAAAATTTCACTCTCTCACAGACTATTAGGAATGGACTGCTGGGTATGTATTATACTGTCTACAGACTAGTATAACCAGCAGACCATTTGTTGTGGAACAAAGAGGGCAGAAAAATGCACTACAGTACTCTTTAAAAAATGTATTGGAGTAAAACACCAGCCGGTGATTACTTTTGCCTGGACTTTCACAGTATCTAGGCCCTTGACAGATTAACAGCTACAAAATACTACACTACTTAGATATAGGTATGTGATATGCACTTATGAGGGCAGAAAAATCTGCTACAGTACACTTAAAAAAATGTTATTTTTGCACAACACCAGCAGTACACAACATTGCTGCAGCACACAAAAGCTGTGTACTAAACCCAAAATTGCACTCTGTCAAAGACTTTTAGGAATGGATTGCTGGGTATTATACCGTCTACAGACTAGTATAACCTGCAGATGATTTGTTGTGGAACAAAGACACAGAATTGCGCAGAAAAATTATTCCTGCCTCTTCTGCTAAGGTTTATGAAGTTGAGGCAGCTTGTTGAAATGTATGGGGCAAGACACAGCTCTCTGCCCCTCTCTTTAATATAATGCTGTAGAAAGTGACTGGGAGGTTCATGGCTGCAATAAAAATCCTTTTCATTGAATGCTGGTGTGACTAGGAGGTGGAACGCTACTGGAAAAAGCTTTTCTGTGTAACACACACACACAGGCTGTCCGTCCTATCTCTCTGCAGTGTAATGAATGAAGTGACGAGCCACAATATGGCTGCCAATTATATAGGGCTGTGACATCACAGGGTTGACTGGCTGCTGATAGGCTGCATCCTGCATGTGATTCAGGGTCATCCCGCCTAACCGCCTTGCCTTCCCGCCTTCCCAGAGTTACTTACCCCATGTACTCACATGTGGATCTGCCATTTTAGATGCCCTGGAGCTTGGACCACACTAAATGGAGTTTAATTAAGCGTTTCGGGCGATAGAATCACGGCGATATTTGCATTCGTTGCAAATCTAATTTTTCATGAAATTCGTAACAAATTCGGATTTGTCAGCTTCAATTCGCTCATCTCTAGAGATTTCCTAACAATGTGGCATCCAATTACAAAATAGTAAAAAGATCTTAAATAACACAATATACATACAATTATACATTCCAGTAAAATCATATAGCAGCATTAACGTGCACAATGTGAATGAGGCCTAAGAAATGTCACTATACATCATGACAAGGCTGTTGATTTGTAAATGGTAAAGGGAATGTGTCATCAAATGACCCACTGTATAAACCAGGTTTTTATGTAAAAAAAAAAAAAAAAAAATATATGTATATATATATATATATATATATATATATATATATATATATATGAAATTCCAATATGAGCAGCACACCAGGTAGCCAGAAGAGATGATGTCGGGGTGTAAGCAAACTAGAGCCTCGGCTGGCTGGCTCCTTTATCCACATATCCAAAATAGATGCAGCACACCACCAGTAACAAATGAGTGATAAGTGCAGGGCTTTATACAATGCCCTCCCATCATTGTATGACATCACATGATTCAAATTTGCATATATAAACATAAGTGGTATAATACAAATAAAGTGCTATAAATTACAACACAATGTAATAAATATTATCTAAACATTGCACATGTACATATAAGTGAAAACATAGTGTCCGATTGTTATTATATTGCTATCCCACCTCTGTGTAATATAAGTGCATGATGTTATCTCCAGGGGTTCCGGTCACGATGTTCGTAAACGCCATCCATCATGTTGCACGCCGTCATCAGGCGTTGTAAACATTGACGTAACACTTCCGGGGGAGGTACAGGTCACATCCGCTGCTATTGTATTCATAGAAGATTGCTGACTTCTCACATAATGTTGCGCATGCTCTCTGCAGGAGAGCCATCATCCAGCGCCATCTTTGTTAAGGGCAATCCCGGTCTCCCATAGGCAGGCTTGCGCATGCTCACTCTCTAGGGGCCGAGTCCGTGCACCATATTGAAAGTAATGTGAGTCGATGTGTAGTTGTCACTAGCAACGGAGTTCACATATGTACCAAAGTACAAAAAAATGCATAATTATGATAGCTGTGAATTGGCAAACTAATGTAGGCATTATCCATACGATCCCACACATCAATTACATTCAGCACGGGATATGGGTACCACATTCAACCATGTCATATGACCACAGGTTATGATCCAGAATACGGTCCACACTACATGGACCATTCTGGTTCTGACTTCCGGGTTTATCCAAACAGCATTTCCCGTGTCCCTGCTGTCTGGAAGAAGTGCCCAAATGTTCCCACATTCAAGAAGACGCATATCGGATCGTTGGATTTAAATGCCCACCTTGTGCAGCCAATGTATTCTGAAAATATGAAAATCATTCCCTCGGAGTGGTTCATGTAAATTTGTATTAATGTGCATATGACATCGTGACTGGTTCCCCTCTTGGAGATAACCTAGAATAAAAATGAATTAAAAACAGTTACATATCACATCAAGTAACAATATACACAAATGATCTGATATATACTATGGGGACATTTTAGATTACATAATTACATATATACAAATTAGATTGCATTATTTCATCATTTTTGGCGACACTATAAACTCCACATTCAGCCCTGTCGGCCTCAGACTGCCCAACTCATATATCCATTTGAGGGTCAATCTGTCCCTCCTCTGTTCAAAGGTGGAATGTGGTCAACCACAATACATTTAATCAGATTCACAATGACCTGCTTTTGCAAAATGACTGGATACAGGTAAGTCTAACCGTTGTTTTCTGATCGAATAACGGTGCTGATTTAATCGCGTTTTGAAGTCATTTTTGGTCTCCCCAATGTAAAGTAGCTCACATGGGCACCATAGTATATAAATTACATGGTTGCTGTCACAGTTTTTATATATGTAATTATGTAATCTAAAATCTAATATATATCAGCTCATTTGTGTATATTTTTACTTGATGTGATATGTAACTGTTTTTAATTTATTTTTATTCTAGGTTATATCCAAGACGGGAACCAGTCACGATGTCATATGCACATTAATACAAATTTACATGAACCACTCCGAGGGAATGATTTTCATATTCTCAGAATACATTGGCTGCACAAGGTGGGCATTTAAATCCAACGATCCGATATGCGTCTTCTTGAATGTGGGAACATTTGGGCCCTTCTTCCAGACAGCAGGGACACAGGAAATGCTGACAATCTGGATTTATTACCAGACAGTTTCTGTTTGGATAAACCCGGGAGTCAGAACCAGAACGGTCCATGTAGTGTGGACCGTATTCTGGATCATAACCTGTGGTCCCATGACATGGTTGAATGCGGTACCCATATCCCGTGCTGAATTTAATTGATGTGTGGGATCGTATGGATAATGCCCACATTAGTTTGCCAATTCACAGCTATCATAATTATGCATTTTTTTGTACTTTGGTACATATGTGAACTCCGTTGCTAATGACAACTACACATCGACTCACATTACTTTCAATATGGTGCACGGACTCGGCCCCTAGAGAGTGAGCATGCGCAAGCCTGCCTATGAGAGACCGGGATTGCCCTTAACAAAGATGGTGCTGGATGATGGCTCTCCTGCAGAGAGCATGTGCAACATTATGTGAGAAGTCAGCAATCTTCTATGAATACAAAAGCAGCGGATGTGACCTGTACCTCCCCCGGAAGTGTTACGTCAATGTTTACAACGCCTGATGACGGCGTGCAACATGATGGATGGCGTTTACGAACATCGTGACCGGAACCCCTGGAGATAACATCACGCACTTATATTACACAGAGGTGGGATTGCAATATTATAACAATCGGACACTATGTTTTCACTTATATGTACATGTGCAATGTATAGATAATATTTATTACATTGTATTGTAATTTATAGCACTTTATATGTATTATACCACTTATGTTTATATATGCAAATTTGAATCATGTGATGTCATACAATGATGGGAGGGCATTGTATAAAGCCCCGCACTTATCACTCATTTGTTACTTGAAAAAGCCAGCGTGAGGCTGGTGAAACGTTGTCTGTAATACATCATGGAATAAACCTCTTCACTTTGTATTGAATCCGGTGGTGTGCTGCATCTATTTTGGAGATATATATATATATATATATATATTATTTTTATTATTATTATTTTTTTTTTTTTATTGGTTTTTCTAATTTTGAATTTTACTATCTATCCTAAAATGGTAATAACATTTTGCTGTTTTTTTTTTTTTAAGGCAACCAGGGCTTAAACTAAGCTGAAACTTTCTGTTCAGTGCAGATCATTTCCAAGTAATGCCTTTCTTTTCGTCACAAACAGAACTACAGTGAAAAATGTCACCAGTAGAGAAATAACACTGGATCCACCACCATTCACAACAGAAATCAATATAGTTAATGTATCAATAGCGTCACTAAAGGGGTACTCCGGTGGAAAACTTTTCTTTTTTTTAATCAACTGGTGCCAGAAAGTTAAACAGATTTGTTAATTACTTCTATTAAAAAATCTCAATCTTTCCAGTACTTTTCAGGGTCTGTATACTACAGAGGAAATGGTTTTCTTTTTGGAACACAGAGCTCTCTGCTGAGATCATGACCTCAGTGCTCTCTGCTGACATCTCTGTCCATTTTAGGAACTGTCCAGAGCAGCATATGTTTGCTATGGGGATTTTCTCCTACTCTGGACAGTTCTTAAAATGGACAGAGATGTCAGCAGAGAGCACTGTGGCCATGATGTCAGCAGAGAGCTCTGTGTCCCAAAAAGGAAACCATTTCCTCTGTAGAATTCAGCAGCTAATAAGTACTGGAATGATGAAGATTTTTTTAAAGAAGTAGTTTACAAATCTGTTTAACTTTTTGGCACCAGTTGATAAAAAAAAAAAAAAAAAAACTGTTTTCTACCGGAGTACCCCTTTAATAAATTTGAATGGGACAGTTCCTGTTTATTGTTGTCTATGTCCAGAGGGCCTGCTGTAAAGCATACCACTAAATGCTAATAAAACAGATCAGGCAAAATGGCAGCCCCCATAATAATGCACAAAAAAAAAGTAAAGAACAAAAACGACAATTAGAAATTATAAAACTGATTGAAAAAAAGAAAAATGTTCTGTATATCTCTCTAATGAGAAAAAATATATAGGTGACACATTCCCTTTAATATTTCAATCCAAAGCCCTAAGCTATGCTGTTTTTTCCATTTTCTTTTATATTGTGTTGGTTAATTTTTGTCATTACTTGATAACTGCGCCTTTTTACTTTACATGCCATCAACTTTAACTGATTAGGTGGGTATTTGTGTGTTTTACAGAGTAAATAGCTGCATTTTGTTCTGAGAAACATTTTGTATGAAGAAAAGGGGGGGGGGGGGGATCATTCAGTCTTCAGGCAAATGTGCTTCATGTTGTTTTATTTTTCTGCTTCATGGGTGAGAATGTTTGTTAGAAAAAATGCGGCCGGCTGTGCCTCTTTGAAATTCAATTTGCTTCCAACCTGAGTGTCTGAATTATCGCGATCTGTAACCCTGGAAATTCAGACATGGAAAATAAAATTTCTATAAAAAAAAAAAGAAAAACATTTCTCAAAATGGACCGATAATGCTTTGACATTTCCAACCGCAGAGGTGCTGTCATTTTGTCAGGTTGTAGTTTGCATCCATTAACATTAACATTTAAAGGCCAAGATGAAAAAATGCCTTTGTGTAAAATATTACCTTGTACAAAGTTGCTCTCAGCTTCGAAATTAACTTAAAGGTAGAAGGCATAGTTCTTTGTTCTAAAACAAATCTTTAAGTGTAGTTTGACAAAGTCATGCTGATTGGAGACATGAAAGATGAAGTTCTGAAAAGTGAAGAAAAGTAATAAAAACACCAAGAAATTGATTGATATAGGCAAATATGTCAGGGTCTACGCCCTGCTCAAATGTCGCAGACAGTTGGTACAGGAACCACTAGACTTTTGGTTAGCAGTTAGTCAAAATCCACTAATTAAAGGGGTATTCCAGGCCAAAACTTTTTTTTTATATATCAACTGGTTCCAGAAAGTTAAACAGATTTGTAAATTACTTCTATTAAAAAATCTTAATCCTTCCGATAGTTATTAGCTTCTGAAGTTGAGTTGTTGTTTTCTGTCTAACTGCTCTCTGATGACTCACGTCCTGGGAGCTGTGCAGTTCCTATGTGGATATTCTCCCATCATGCACAGAACTTCAGAAGCTAATAACTACTGGAAGGATTAAGATTTTTTAATAGAATTAATTTACAAATCTGTTTAAAGGGTAGCTCCCACCATCCTATTTTTATTTTTTTGCTAGCCCGTTCCCCCCCCCCCCCCCCCGCTACGGCACTAGCCCGTTCACTCCTCAATCCCCAACCCCCCGCCCCGCATACCCCATTCCCACATTACACTTGCAGTTACTGCAGAGTCCGGCAGCGGGCGTGCAGGGACAGTGGCGGCAACGAGGCGGCGGCGGCGATGTGCGGGAGGAGTGGCCTCCCAGCCAGTGGCCGGGGAGCCAATGCGCTCACTCCCGCCTGTCTGATTGACAGGCAGGGAGCGAGTGCAGCCTAACTGAAAAAGGACTGATTGCCACTCCAAAATCAGTCCTTTTTCAGTGGCCGGTTTTTAAATGTAAATTAAACCTTTTTAATGAAAAAAAATAAAATAAAAGTATATTAGAGATATGTTGTAGTACATAAGTACTACAACATATCAAAAAATAAAGTTGGTGACAGTGCCCATTTAACTTTCCGGAGCCAGTTGATATATATAAAAAAAGGTTTTGCCTGTAATACCCCTTTAAGGTGAAAGAAGTGCCTATAGAGCTCAGGATTGTGGAAAGGCACAGATCTGGAGAAGGGTACAAACTATTTCTGCTTCTCTAAGAGTTCCTAAAAAGTGACCTCCATAATTCTTAATAGGAATAACCACGACTCTTCCTAGAGCAGGCTTCCCCACCAAACGAAGTACGGTAATCCTAGGAGAACGGCATTGGTAAGAGAGGTGACCAGGAACCCAGTTAGAAAGAGGGGTAGGGGAAAAAGTGTCAGGGAGGCTAGTCCTGAACTGGCACACCCCAACAAGTTTGCCCGCTTGGCAGATGAGGGGGATGCCATTACAGAGCTAGCAGAACTGCAGCAGGATACCGCCTCTGACCGCCAGGGGGGTGTCTGCTCCAGTAAGGAGGGAGGGAGGAGTACAGGGCAGGCCAGACAGGTACTAGTGGTGGGGGACTCAATTATTAGGGGGACAGACAGGGCAATCTGTCACAAAGACCGGGATCGCCGAACAGTGTGTTGTCTGCCTGGCGCACGAGTTCGGCACATCGCGGATCGGGTTGACAGGTTGCTGGGCGGGGCTGGAGAGGACCCAGCAGTCATGGTACATATTGGCACCAATGACAAAGTAAGAGGTAGGTGGAGTGTCCTTAAAAATAATTTCAGGGACTTAGGCCGCAAGCTTAAGGCAAGGACCTCCAAGGTAGTATTTTCTGAAATACTACCAGTACCACGAGCCACACCAGAGAGGCAGCGGGAGATCAGGGAGGTAAACAAGTGGCTCAGAAGCTGGTGTAGGAAGGAAGGGTTTGGGTTCATGGAGAACTGGGCTGACTTCGCTGTCGGTTACCGGCTCTACCGTAGGGACGGGCTGCACCTCAATGGGGAGGGTGCAGCTTTGCTTGGGGAGAAGATGGCTAGAAGGGTGGAGGAGTGTTTAAACTAGGGACTTGGGGGGAGGGAACCTACAGCAAAGAGGGGGAAGATAGTGTAGATAGAGAGGTGGGAATTATAAATGTACCTGGGGGTGGAGCGGAGGGAGGGGTTAGAATAGTTAATAGGAATAGGCTTCATAGGAAAATAAAACTTACACCCTTGAATCCCATTAACCCCAATAACATAAAGGATGGAAATGTAAAGTGTATGTTCACAAATGCGTGAAGCCTAGCAAATAAAATGGGGGAGCTTGAGGCCTTGATACTGGAGGAACATATTGATATAGTAGGGGTCACTGAGACAAGGCTGGACTCCTCGCATGACTGGGCTGTCAATCTGCAGGGGTTTACATTGTTTCGCAAGGATAGAATGAACAGAAAAGGTGGTGGAGTCTGTCTGTATGTAAGAAGTGGTATGAAAGTCAGTGTGAACGATGCCATAGTGTGTGATGATTTTGAGGAGGTGGAATCACTGTGGGTAGAATTACAAAAGGAGGGAAATACTGAAAAAATAATATTTGGGGTAATCTACAGACCCCCTAATATCACTGAAGAGATAGAAGTTCGGCTTCATAAACAAATAAAGAGGGCCACCCGGGCAGGTACAGTGGTAATAATGGGAGATTTTAACTATCCAGATATAGATTGGGGTCCAGGGTTGGCTAAAACTACAAAGGGGCGACAATTCCTAAATTTATTGCAGGATAATTTTATGGGCCAGTTTGTGGAGGACCCAACAAGAAGTGATGCCTTGTTGGATCTGATCATTTCCAACAACGCAGAGCTGGTTGGTAATGTAACTGTGCGGGAAAACCTTGGTAATAGCGACCACAATATAGTTACTTTTGACTTAAAATGTAGAAAACAAAGACAGGCGGGGAAGGCAAAAACATATAACTTTAAAAAGGCAAATTTCCCTGGGCTGAGAGCTGCACTACAGGACATAGACTGGGGGGAGGTGTTGTCAAATACTGATACAGAAGGTAAATGGGACATCTTTAAATCAACTCTAAATAACTATACAGCTAAATATATACCAAAGGGGAACAAATATAAACGATTAAAACTAAATCCTACATGGCTGACAAATGATGTTAAAAGAGCAATAAACAACAAAAAAATAGCCTTCAAAAAATACAAATCTGATGGGTCAGCGATAACATTTAAACAGTACAAAGAGCTTAATAAAATCTGTAAAAATGTAATAAAAACAGCAAAAATTCAAAACGAGAGACAGGTGGCCAAAGAAAGCAAAACTAATCCTAAATATTTTTTTAGATATATAAATGCAAAAAAAACAAGGACAGAGCATGTAGGACCCCTTAATAATGATAATGGGGAGGTTGTCACGGGCGATCAAGAGAAGGCGGAGCTACTGAATGGGTTCTTTAGTTCTGTATACACTATGGAAAAAGGAGCTGACATTGGCCAGGTCAGTGCTGGTAACACATCATGTAATGTACTGAACTGGCTTAATGTAGAGATGGTACAAGGTAAGTTAAGTAATATAAATGTAAGCAAATCCCCAGGGCCGGATGGACTACACCCAAGAGTTCTTAGAGAGGTAAGTTCAGTAATATCTGTACCCCTGTTCATAATATTTAGAGATTCTCTGGTGTCTGGTATTGTGCCAAGGGACTGGCGCAAGGCGAATGTGGTGCCAATCTTCAAAAAGGGCTCTAGGTCTTCCCCAGGAAACTATAGACCGGTAAGTTTAACGTGCATTGTGGGTAAATTGTTTGAAGGACTTATAAGGTGTCACGATGCCGGCTGGCAGGAGGTGGATCCTCTGTGCCAGAGAGGGATTGGCGTGGACCGTGCTAGTGGACCGGTTCTAAGTCACTACTGGTTTTCACCAGAGCCCGCCGCAAAGCGGGATGGTCTTGCTGCGGCGGTAGTGACCAGGTCGTATCCACTAGCAACGGCTCAACCTCTCTGACTGCTGAAGATAGGCGCGGTACAAGGGAGTAGGCAGAAGCAAGGTCGGACGTAGCAGAAGGTCGGGGCAGGCAGCAAGGATCGTAGTCAGGGGCAACGGCAGGAGGTCTGGAACACAGGCTAGGAACACACAAGGAAACGCTTTCACTGGCACAATGGCAACAAGATCCGGCGAGGGAGTGCAGGGGAAGTGAGGTATACATAGGGAGTGCACAGGTGAACACACTGATTAGAACCACTTGCGCCAATCAGCGGCGCAGTGGCCCTTTAAATCGCAGAGACCCGGCGCGCGCGCGCCCTAGGGAGCGGGGCCGCGCGCGCCGGGACAGGACCGACGGAGAGCGAGTCAGGTACGGGAGCCGGGGTGCGCATCTCGAGCGGGCGCCACCCGCATCGCGAATCGCATCCCGGCTGGAGGCGGTATCGCAGCGCACCGGGTCAGTGGATCTGACCGGAGCGCTGCAGTAGCGAGAGTGTAGCGAGCGCTCCGGGGAGGAGCGGGGACCCGGAGCGCTCGGCGTAACAGTACCCCCTCCCTTGGGTCTCCCCCTCTTCTTAGAGCCTGAGAACCTGAGGAGCAGACTTTTGTCTAGGATATTGTCCTCAGGTTCCCAGGATCTCTCTTCAGGACCACAACCCTCCCAATCGACCAAAAAAAAAGTTTTCCCTCTGACCTTCTTGGAGGCCAGTATCTCCTTTACGGAGAAGATGTCCGAGGAGCTGGAAACAGGAGTGGGAGAAACAAGTTTGGGAGAGAAACGGTTGATGATGAGTGGTTTAAGAAGAGAAACGTGAAAGGCATTAGGAATATGAAGAGAAGGAGGAAGAAGAAGTTTGTAAGAGACAGGATTAATCTGGCACAAAATTTTGAAAGGACCAAGATAGCGTGGTCCCAATTTGTAGCTAGGGACACGGAAGCGGACATATTTAGCGGAGAGCCATACCTTGTCTCCAGGAGAAAAAATGGGGGGAGCTCTTCTTTTCTTATCAGCAAACTTCTTCATGCGTGATGAAGCCTGTAAGAGAGAATTTTGGGTCTCTTTCCATATGGTGGAAAGATCACGAGATATTTCATCCACAGCGGGCAAACCAGAGGGCAAGGGAGTAGGGAGGGGGGGAAGAGGGTGACGGCCGTACACCACGAAAAATGGGGATTTGGAGGAAGATTCAGAGACTCTGAAGTTATACGAGAATTCGGCCCATGGTAGAAGATCTGCCCAGTCATCCTCGCGGGAGGAAACAAAATGCCGTAAATAATCACCCAGGACCTGGTTAATTCTTTCTACTTGCCCATTGGATTGAGGATGATAGGCAGAAGAAAAGTTTAATTTAATCTTGAGTTGTTTACAGAGAGCCCTCCAGAATTTTGACACGAATTGGACGCCTCTGTCCGAGACGATCTGCGTGGGCAACCCGTGAAGACGAAAAATGTGTACAAAAAATTGTTTTGCCAACTGAGGCGCTGAAGGAAGACCAGGAAGAGGGATGAAATGTGCCATCTTGGAGAATCGATCAACGACCACCCAAACAACAGTGTTGCCACGGGATGGAGGTAAGTCTGTAATAAAGTCCATACCAATCAGAGACCAAGGCTGTTCGGGGACAGGCAGAGGATGAAGAAGACCAGCGGGCTTCTGGCGAGGAGTCTTATCCCGGGCACAGACAGTGCAGGCTCGCACAAAATCCACAACATCCGTCTCCAGAGTCGGCCACCAATAGAAACGAGAGATGAGTTGCACGGATTTCTTGATGCCCGCATGACCTGCGAGATGGGAGGAGTGACCCCATTTGAGGATTCCGAGGCGTTGGCGTGGAGAAACGAAGGTCTTCCCTGGAGGAGTTTGCCTGATGGAGGCTGGAGAAGTGGAGATCAGGCAGTAAGGAGGAATGATGTGTTGCGGAGAGAGCTCTACTTCCGAGGCATCCGAGGAACGAGAGAGAGCATCGGCCCTAATGTTATTATCGGCAGGCCGAAAGTGAATTTCAAAATTAAATCGGGCAAAGAACAGAGACCACCTGGCCTGGCGAGGATTCAGCCGTTGGGCAGACTGGAGATAGGAGAGGTTCTTGTGATCGGTGTAAATAATAACTGGAAATCTTGATCCCTCCAGCAGATGCCTCCATTCCTCAAGTGCTAATTTAATGGCTAGTAGCTCTCGATCCCCGATGGAGTAGTTCCTCTCCGCCGGAGATAAGGTCCTAGAAAAAAACCCACAAGTAACAGCATGCCCGGAAGAATTTTTTTGTAGAAGGACCGCTCCAGCTCCTACTGAGGAGGCATCAACCTCCAATAGGAAGGGTTTAGATGGGTCAGGTCTGGAGAGCACGGGAGCCGAAGAAAAGGCAGACTTGAGCTGTTTAAAGGCGTCTTCCGCTTGAGGAGGCCATGACTTAGGATTGGCATTCTTTTTGGTTAAAGCCACGATAGGAGCCACAATGGTAGAAAAATGTGGAATAAATTGTCTGTAATAATTGGCGAACCCCAAAAAGCGTTGGATAGCACGGAGTCCGGAGGGGCGTGGCCAATCTAAGACGGCAGAGAGTTTGTCTGGATCCATTTGTAGTCCCTGGCCAGAGACCAAGTATCCTAGGAAAGGAAGAGATTGACATTCAAACAGACATTTCTCCATTTTGGCATAAAGTTGATTGTCACGAAGTCTCTGAAGAACCATGCGGACATGCTGGCGGTGTTCTTCTAGGTTGGCAGAAAAAATCAGGATATCGTCCAGATACACAACAACACAGGAATATAAGAGATCACGAAAAATTTCATTAACAAAGTCTTGGAAGATGGCAGGGGCGTTGCACAGGCCAAAGGGCATGACCAGATACTCAAAGTGTCCATCTCTAGTGTTAAATGCCGTTTTCCATTCATCCCCCTCTCTGATGCGGATGAGATTATAAGCACCTCTTAAGTCCAGTTTGGTAAAGATGTGGGCACCTTGGAGGCGATCAAAGAGTTCAGAGATGAGAGGTAGGGGGTAGCGGTTCTTTACCGTGATTTTATTAAGACCGCGGTAGTCAATGCAAGGACGTAGGGAGCCATCTTTTTTGGACACAAAGAAAAATCCGGCTCCGGCAGGAGAGGAGGATTTGCGGATAAAGCCCTTTTTTAAATTCTCCTGGATGTACTCAGACATAGCAAGAGTCTCTGGGGCAGAGAGAGGATAAATTCTGCCCCGGGGTGGAGTAGTGCCCGGGAGGAGGTCAATAGGACAGTCATAAGGCCTGTGAGGAGGTAGAGTCTCAGCTTGTTTTTTGCAAAAAACATCCGCAAAGTCCATATAGGCCTTAGGGAGACCGGTTACAGGGGGAACCACAGGGTCACGGCAAGGAGAACTGGGAACCGGTTTAAGGCAGTCCTTGAAACAAGAGGAACCCCAACTCTTGATCTCCCCAGTGGACCAATCCAGGGTTGGGGAATGGTGTTGAAGCCAGGGTAGTCCGAGGAGAATTTCGGAAGTGCAATTGGGGAGGACCAAAAACTCAATTTTCTCGTGATGAGGTCCGATGCACATTAGGAGGGGCTCCGTGCGGAAACGTATGGTACAGTCCAATCTTTCATTGTTAACACAATTGATGTAGAGGGGTCTGGCGAGACTGGTCACTGGGATGTTGAACCTGTTGATGAGAGAGGCTAAAATAAAATTTCCTGCAGATCCGGAATCCAAGAAGGCCATAGTAGAGAAGGAGAAGGTAGAGGCAGATATCCGCACAGGCACAGTAAGACGTGGAGAAGCAGAGTTGACATCAAGGACTGTCTCACCTTTGTGCGGAGTCAGCGTACGTCTTTCCAGGCGGGGAGGACGGATAGGACAATCCTTCAGGAAGTGTTCGGTACCGGCACAGTACAGGCAGAGATTCTCCATGCGGCGTCGTGTCCTCTCTTGAGGTGTCAGGCGAGACCGGTCGACCTGCATAGCCTCCACGGCGGGAGGCACAGGAACGGATTGCAGGGGACCAGAGGAGAGAGGAGCCGGGGAGAAAAAACGCCTCGTGCGAACAAAGTCCATATCCTGGCGGAGCTCCTGACGCCTTTCGGAAAAACGCATGTCAATGCGAGTGGCTAGATGAATGAGTTCATGTAGGTTAGCAGGGATTTCTCGTGCGGCCAGAACATCTTTAATGTTGCTGGATAGGCCTTTTTTAAAGGTCGCGCAGAGGGCCTCATTATTCCAGGATAGTTCAGAAGCAAGAGTACGGAATTGTACGGCGTACTCGCCAACGGAAGAATTACCCTGGACCAGGTTCAACAGGGCAGTCTCAGCAGAAGAGGCTCGGGCAGGTTCCTCAAAGACACTTCGAATTTCCGAGAAGAAGGAGTGTACAGAGGCAGTGACGGGGTCATTGCGGTCCCAGAGCGGTGTGGCCCATGACAGAGCTTTTCCAGATAGAAGGCTGACTACGAAAGCCACCTTAGACCTTTCAGTAGGAAACTGGTCCGACATCATCTCCAAGTGCAGGGAACATTGAGAAAGAAAGCCACGGCAAAATTTAGAGTCCCCATCAAATTTATCCGGCAAGGATAGTCGTAGGCCTGAAGCGGCCACTCTCTGCGGAGGAGGTGCAGGAGCTGGCGGAGGAGATGATTGCTGAAGCTGTGGTAGTAGCTGCTGTAGCATCACGGTCAGTTGAGACAGCTGGTGGCCTTGTTGCGCTATCTGTTGTGACTGCTGGGCGACCACCATGGTGAGGTCGGCGACAACTGGCAGAGGGACTTCAGCGGGATCCATGGCCGGATCTACTGTCACGATGCCGGCTGGCAGGAGGTGGATCCTCTGTGCCAGAGAGGGATTGGCGTGGACCGTGCTAGTGGACTGGTTCTAAGTCACTACTGGTTTTCACCAGAGCCCGCCGCAAAGCGGGATGGTCTTGCTGCGGCGGTAGTGACCAGGTCGTATCCACTAGCAACGGCTCAACCTCTCTGACTGCTGAAGATAGGCGCGGTACAAGGGAGTAGGCAGAAGCAAGGTCGGACGTAGCAGAAGGTCGGGGCAGGCAGCAAGGATCGTAGTCAGGGGCAACGGCAGGAGGTCTGGAACACAGGCTAGGAACACACAAGGAAACGCTTTCACTGGCACAATGGCAACAAGATCCGGCGAGGGAGTGCAGGGGAAGTGAGGTATACATAGGGAGTGCACAGGTGAACACACTGATTAGAACCACTTGCGCCAATCAGCGGCGCAGTGGCCCTTTAAATCGCAGAGACCCGGCGCGCGCGCGCCCTAGGGAGCGGGGCCGCGCGCGCCGGGACAGGACCGACGGAGAGCGAGTCAGGTACGGGAGCCGGGGTGCGCATCGCGAGCGGGCGCCACCCGCATGGCGAATCGCATCCCGGCTGGAGGCGGTATCGCAGCGCACCGGGTCAGTGGATCTGACCGGAGCGCTGCAGTAGCGAGAGTGTAGTGAGCGCTCCGGGGAGGAGCGGGGACCCGGAGCGCTCGGCGTAACATAAGGGATTACATACAGGAATACATAGGAAATAATTGTATTATAAGTGATATCCAGCATGGGTTTACTAAGGATAGAAGTTGTCAAACCAATCTAATTTGCTTTTATGAAGAGGTGAGTAGAAGCCTTGACAGAGGAATGGCTGTGTATATAGAGGGGGGCTCTGTATATAGAGGAGGGGCTGTGGATATAGTGTTTCTGGATTTTGCCAAAGCGTTTGATACTGTCCCTCATAGACGTCTGACAGGTACGCTGTTGTTTAATTTATTTATCAATGATATATAGGATGGTATTAACAGCTCTGTTTCTGTCTTTGCAGATGACACCAAGCTTTGTAGCACGGTACAGTCTATAGAGGAAGTGCATAAGTTACAGGATGACTTGGATAGACTAAGTGTCTGGGCATCCACTTGGCAAATGAGGTTCAATGTGGATAAATGTAAAGTTATGCATCTGGGTACTAATAACCTGCATGCGTCGTATGTCTTAGGGGGGATTAAACTGTCAGAGTCACTGGTAGAGAAGGATCTGGGTGTACTTGTAGATCACAGACTACAAAATAGCATACAATGTCAGGCTGCTGCTTCCAAAGCCGACAGGATATTGTCATGTATAAAAAGAGGCATGGACTCAAGGGACAGGGACATAATACTCCCCCTTTATAAAGCATTGGTACGGCCTCACCTGGAATATGCTGTTCAGTTTTGGGCACCTGTCCATAAAAGGGACAATGCGGAGTTGGAAAGGGTGCAGAGACGCGCGACTAAACTAATATGGGGCATGGAACATCTTAGCTATGAGGAGCGATTAAAGGAGTTACAATTGTTTAGTCTTGAGAAGAGACGTTTAAGGGGGGATATGAAAAACGTATATAAGTATATTAATGGCCCATACAAAAAATATGGAGAAAAACTGTTCCAGGTTAAACCCCCCAAAGGACGAGGGGGCACTCCCTCCGTCTGGAGAAGAAAAAGTTTAGTCTCAAGGGGCGACACGCCTTCTTTACCGTGAGGACTGTAAATTTATGGAACGGTCTACCTCAGGAACTGGTCACAGCAGGAACAATTAACAGCTTTAAAACAGGATAAGATACATTCCTGGAACAAAATAACATTAATGCTTATGAAGAAATATAAAATCCCATCCCTTCCCCAATATCGCGCCACACCCCTACCCCTTAATTCCCTGGTTGAACTTGATGGACATATGTCTTTTTTCGACCGTACTAACTATGTAACTATGTAACTATGTAACCCAATGGTTACTCTGGCTAAGCTTCAATCTTCTTGTGTGCAGATGAGGGAAACTTCCAGAAGGTCAACCATCACTGCAACACTCCACCAATCTCTGCATTATGGAAGAGTGGCCAAAAAGAAGACTTTTCTCAGTAAAAGACACAAGCCTTTCTGGAGTTTACAAAAAAAAAACACCTAAAGGCATCTCAGATTGTAGGAAACAAAATTCTCTGGTCTGATGATACCAAGCTTGAACCTTTTGGCCTCTAAGGGTTACATCTGGAGGAAACCAAGCAATGCTTATCACCTGCTCGATGCCATCTCTACAGTAAAGCATAGTTGTGTCAGTTAGTGATGAGTGGCAGGGGCCATGCTTGAATTTGTGACATTTAGCATATATGGACGAATATTTGTCTTATGTTCGCGAAATTTGCATATTCGCTATGTTTTTTCCCTTTTTTCCCATGCGCAAATTCGTAATGAAAATCGTATAGTGCGCATGCGCAATTAGATCTTTCATCTAAAAGAAGGGAAGGATTAGTGTTCTCTGGAAGTGTCAATATTCACGAATATTTGCACATTCGCATATACGAAATTTTCACGCTCCACACCGACTCACACAGTAAATATTATTGGAGTCGTCTTTGGACCACAAGCTGGAAGCAAGAAGGGATGATCACTTTTTTTTTTTTTTTTTACACAGTACACATCATTGTTGTGATGTGTACTGTGAAGAAAAAAAAGCTATGAATATTTGTCATTATGAATATACAGGGTGGGCCATTTATATGGATACACCTTAGTAAAATGGGAATGGTTGGTGATATTAACTTCCTGTGTGCGGCACATTAGTATATGTGAGGGGGGAAACTTTTCAAGATGGGTGGTGACCATGGTGGCCATTTTGAAGTCGGCCATTTTGAATCCAACTTTTGTTTTCAACAGGAAGAAGGTCATGTGACACATCAAATTTATTGGGGATTTCACAAGAAAAACAATAATGTGCTTGGTTTTAACGTAACTTTATTATTTCATGAGTTATTTACAAGTTTCTGACCACTTATAAAATGTGTTCAATGTGCTGCCCATTGTGTTGGATTGTCAATGCAATCCTCTTCTCCCACTCTTCACACACTGATAGCAACACCGCAGGAGAAATGCTAGCACAGGCTTCCAGTATCTGTAGTTTAAGGTGCTGCACATCTCGTATCTTCACAGCATAGACAATTGCCTTCAGATGACCCCAAAGATAAAAGTTTAAGGGGGTCAGATCGGGAGACCTTGGGGGCCATTCAACTGGACCACGATGACCAATCCACTTTCCAGGAAACTGTTCATCTAGGAATGCTCGGACCTGACACCCATAATGTGGTGGTGCACCATCTTGCTGTAAAAACTCAGGGAACGTGCCAGCTTCAGTGCATAAAGAGGGAAACACATCATCTCATGTAGCAATTCTGCATATCCAGTGGCCTTGAGGTTCCCATTGATAAGAATGGCCCCACTATCTTTGTACCCCATATACCACACCATACCATAAATTTTTGTGTTCCAACAGTCTTGGAGGGATCTATCCAATGTGGGATAGTGTCAGACCAATAGCGGTGGTTTTGTTTGTTAACTTCCCCATTCACATAAAAGTTTGCCTCATCACTGAACAAATCTTCTGCGTAAACTGAGGGTCCTGTTCCAATTTTTGTTTTGCCCATTCTGCAGCACCTGAAACTACGGATACTGGAAGCTTGTGCTAGCATTTCTCCTGCGGTGTTGCTATCAGTGTGTGAAGAGTGGGAGAAGAGGGTTGCATTGACAATCCAACACAATGAGCAGCAAATTGAACACATTTTATAAGTGGTCAGAAACTTGTAAATAACTCATGAAAGAATACAGTTACATTAAAACCAAGCACATCATTGTTTTTCTTGTGAAATTCCCAATAAGTTTGATGTGTCACATGACCCTCTTCCTATTGAAAAAACAAAGTTGGATTCAAAGTGGCCAACTTCAAAGTGGCCGCCATGGTCACCACCCATCTTGAAAAGTTTCCCCCCCACATATACTAATGTGCCACAAACAGGAAGTTAATATCAGCAAACATTCCCATGTTATTAAGGTGTATCCATTTAAATGGCCCACCCTGTATATTGCTATATTCTAAATAATCGCAAAATTGCAAAGTGACGATATTCACGGTACAAGTTTGCATTTCGAATATTCGTGCTCGACACTAGTGGCAGCATTAAGCTGTGGGGGCAGGGAGATTGGTCAGAGTTTAGGGAAAGTTGAATGGAGCAAAGTACAGAAATATTCTTAATGAAAACCTGATCCAAAGTGCTCTGGACCTTAGACTTGGCTAATGGTTCACCTTTCTATTACACAGACAATGATTCTAAGCACATAGCCAAGACAACTTGACTTTGGGACAAGTCTGTCAATATATTTGTGTGGCCAAGTCCTGCCTTAACCTCTTTGGGACGCAGGGCGTGTGCATAAGCCCTGCATCCCGATCCTTAAGGACTCGTACGCCCAGAGTATTTCCGGTTCCTGCTGCTCGCCAGGCGGTGACTGGACCGGGATGCCTGGGGGGGGGGGTCCTGAGACGCCCCCCCGCCCCCATGTCGGCGATTTGTGGCAATTCCCGGTGTCCAGGTCCCCTGTGACCAGGTGACCCAGAAAAAAGGATGATAGGTGCCGTCCGAGATGGCACCTATCATCCTTTAGCAGCAGAAGTGAGGTGGCACTGGTGCCACCTCACGAATAAATTATATATTGATTCACAAATACAATATGTATACTTTATGTTGGCATCATAAAGTTGACATGTTTTTAATTTTGAAGACATTAGAGGGCTTCAAAGTGGAGCAACAATTTTCAAAATGTTCATGAAAAATTCAAAATCTGAAATTTTCAGGGACCAGTTAAGTTTGAAGTTGATTTGTCGGCCTTTTCTGTGAGAAATGTCCCATTAAAGGGGTTATCCAGGAAAAAACTCTTTTTATATTGATATATATATATATATCAACTGGCTCCAGAAAGTTAAACAGATTTATAAATTACTTCTATTAAAAAATCTTAATCCTTTCAGCTTCCGAAGTTAAGGTTGTTCTTTTCTGTCTAAGTGCTCTCTGATGACACGTGTCTCAGCAACCACCCAGTTTAGAAGCAAATTCCCATAGCAAACCTCTTCTAAACTGGGCGGTTCCCGAGACACATGTCATCAGAGAGCACTTAGACAGAAAAGAACAACCTTAACTTCATAAGCTCATAAGTACTAAAAGGATAAAGATTTTTTAATAGAAGTAATTTACAAATCTATTTAACTTTCTGGAGCCAGTTGATATATAAAAAAATTGTTTTTTCCTGGAAAACCCCTTTAATGACCGCATTACAGAAACTGAACAACCCCCCCCCAAAGTATTCAAAATGACATTCAGACAGTTTGTTAACCCTTTAGGTGTTTCACAGGAATAGCAGCAAAGTGAAGGAGAAAATTTCCATTTTCCTTACAAGCAGAAAGTTTCTAAGTTAGAAAAATGCAAAATTTTCTAAATTTTCATGAAATTTTGGGATTTTTCAGCAAGAAAGGATGCAAGTAATGACAAAAATTTACCAGTATTTTAAAGTTGAATATGTCACAAAAAAACAAGCTTCATCACAGTGGAGGGAGAGGGATCAGTGCGGCGGGGTATCGATGCTTGGCAACAGAACTGTTTCACACGATATACGTGCTTCTTCTGGCCCTAGCAACTTAGAATACTAGACTGCTTCTTATACAGGTGAAATGGCTGGAGCTGATTAATCAGGTCCGCCTTTCTTGGCTGACGTAACTAGTATGGGCGTAAGCCATTCAATTAGGTTTAGATGCCCTATTCACATTGAGAAGTAAAGGATTAAATTACATTGTTAACTGTATTCATGTAGACGACAAATTCTTCAAATTGAGATGCAGTACCTGCCCATGTAATCAAAATATCGTCTACATAATGGGAATATGATTTAATCAAATTAAAGTAAGGGTTGCTGGATGTATAAATGGAATCGCTCTCGAATACAGCAAGGAAGATATTGGCGTACGTACAGGACACCGGGACCAGCCTGTACCACTGATTTTCAAATTTAAAAAGGCTGTTAGAGAGAACAAACGTTAAAGCCTCACTCACGAAGGTAACAAACTCTTCTCGTTTATTGGACTTTCTCAGAAAATCTTTTACAGCCTGTACACCCGCTCTATGAGGAATACGGGTGTAGAGGCTGACTACGTCAACTGAACAGAGACTCCATTCTGGATCCCAACTCATGGACTCAATAATTAGCAAAACGTGCAGAGTGTCCCTGGCATAAGCAGGTATAGAGACTAGGAGTGAACTAAGTAGCCACTCTGGATAATGTGAAAGATGTTCGGTGACAGACCCCACACCCGAGACGATCAGACGACCGGGGGGGGGTGGAGTCTGTCCCTTGTGCACCTTCGGTAAATGATACCAGGTTGCCGGTATGGGAGTTTCAGGAATTAACTGTTCTGCATTCTTTTTAGCCAAAGTGCCGTTGGAAACGAATTTATGTAAAAGAGATGTAAGGTTCGATAGAATTTTGGATGTAGGGTCTGATTTAAGGGGGGTATACGTAGTAATATCTTTAAGTTGCCTTTCGGCTTCTGATAAGTACATTGATTTGTACATTAATACTACACTGCCTCCTTTGTCAGCTCTAATTATTACCAAGTCGTCTCTTTTTTTCAATTTGTTCAGTGCTACCTTTTCATTATGAGACAAATTAAGGGGCGGCTCGGGGTACAATATCGATTTAACATTGTTCAGGACGGCATTATGAAATAAATCCAGGTGACTCCCAGGAGGAACTGGGGGATTGAACCTGGACTTCTTTCCTTTAGTAAACTGAGCCGAATCTGAACGGTGCTCTATCAGAGATTCACTAAATCCATGAGCCAACATTTCTATACAATCAATTTCCAACTGATTACATTCCTGTG
Organism: Hyla sarda; assembly: GCF_029499605.1. Lineage (NCBI taxonomy): Eukaryota > Metazoa > Chordata > Amphibia > Anura > Hylidae > Hyla > Hyla sarda. The sequence continues at coordinate 74,823,911 of NC_079193.1, read as the reverse complement.
GAAAAAAGCCCAAACTAGAAATAACGGCTGAGGTGTCTGCTACACAATCTACATGCTCTACTGTATTTTTATTCAAGAAATTTTTTTACAAATTAATGTCCCGGATAGACCTAGCCAGGTCAATCTCAAATGTTACTGGGTTAAATTGTTCTCTCAGACCGAAATTCAATCCTTTAGACAGGAGGGTAGTGGTTGCAATGTCCAGTGGTTCTGTAGTCAGATTAATCACGTTTGAGTTCGTTAAAGAGAAATCTCTTTAAAGAGATTTGTAAATAACTTCTATTTAAAAATCTCAATCCTTTCAGTACTTATGAGCTGATGAACTTGAGCTGTTCTTTTCTGTCTAAGTGCTCTCTGATGACACGTGTCACGGGAACCGCCCAGTTTAGAAGAAAACCCCCATGTCAGCAGAGAGCACTGTGGCCAAACAGATAACAACAACTCAACTTCAGAAGCTGATAATTATTGGAAAGATTAAGATTTTTCAATAGAAGTAATATACAAATCTGTTTAACTTTCATAAAGTGAGAGTGGTCTGAATTGCAAAAGAAGAGCTGAGTCCTTAAAGGGGTACTCCGGTGGCAAACTTTTTTTTTTTAATCAACTGCTGCCAGAAAGTTAAACAGATTTGTAAATTACTTCTATTAAAAAACCGTAATCATTCCAGTACCTATTAGCTGCTGAATACTAAAGAGGAAATTATTTTCTTTTTGGAACACAGAGCTCTCTGCTGACATCATGACCACAGTGCTCTTTGCTGACACCTCTGTCCATTTTAAGAACTAATTTTCTCTTCAAAAGCCCAATGGCACTCCTTCTCTTCTGAGCATTGTAGTTTGCCCGCAGAGCACGTTACATCCCCACATGAGGTATGTTCTTACTCAGAAGAAATGGGGTTACAAATTTTGGAGGTCTTTTTTCCTATTTTCCCTTGTGAAAATGAAAATTTAGGGTAACACCAGCATTTTCGTGAAATTTTTTTTTTTTTCATTTTTCCATCCAACTTTGAAGAATTTTCATCAAACACCTGTGGGGTGTTAAGGCACACTTTACCCCTTGTTACATTACGTGAGGGGTGTAGTTTCCAAAATGGGATCACATGTGGGTATTTCTTTTTTTGCGTTTATGTCAGAACTGCTGTAAAATCAGCCACCCCTGTGCAAATCACCAATTTAGGCCTCAAATGTACATGGTGCGCTCTCACTCCCGAGCCATGTTGTGCGCCCGCAGAGCATTTTACGCACACATATGGGGTATTTCCGTACTCAGGAGAAATTGCGTTACAAATTTTGGGGATCTTTTTTAGTGTAGTGTAGTGTAGTGTTTTTAGTGTACATTCGCACTAGCGGGCTACGGGGAGTTTCCCGCTAGGAGTTTGCGCTGCGGCGAAAAATTTGCCGCAGCTCAAACTTCAAGCAGGAAACTTACTGTAAACCTGCCCGTGAGAATGTACCCTGTACATTCAGATGGGGGGGGGGGGCAAACCTCCAGCTGTTTCAAAATTACAACTCCCAGCATGTACTGACAGACCGTGCATACTGGGAGTTGTACTTTTGCAACAGCTGGAGGCACACTGGTTGGAAAACCTTCAATTAGGTTCTGTTACCTAACTCAGTATTTTCCAACAAATGTGCCTCCAGCTGTTGCAAAACTACAACTCCCAGCATGTACTGATCGCCAAAGGCCATGTAGTTATGCAGAAGCTGGAGGTGCGCAACTACAACTCCCAGCATGCCGAGACAGCTGTTTGCTGTTTGGGCATGCTGAGATTTGCAGTTTTGCAACATCTGGAGGGCTACAGTTTAGAGTCCACTGCACAGTGATCTCCAAACTGTGGCCCTCCAGATGTTGCAAAACTATAAATCCCAGCATGCCCAGACAGCAAACTGCTGTGTGGGCATACTAGGAGTTGTAGTTTTGCAAGATCTAGAGGGCTACAGTTTGGAGATCACTGTGCAGTGGTCTCTAAATAGTAGACCTTCAGCTGTTGCCAAACTACAAATCCCAGCATGCCCAAACAGCTGTCTGGGCATGCTGGTAGTTGTAGTTTTGCAACATCTGGAGGGCTATTGTTTAGAGACCACTGTATAGTGGTCTCAAACTGTAGCCCTCCAGATGTTGCTAGGCAACTCACCGGCTTCTGTAGGATCCAGGGAGCCAGCCTCAAGACATAGCCGCCTGCCGATCACCATCGCCCGCAGCCTCCACAGATCGGTAAGTGACCTTCGGCACCGGTCCCTGTCTGTTTCCCCATCCTGCCCCGCCTATTGTGGGTGGGCAAAACAGGGAAACCGAAAGTAACCCCCCCCACCACTGATCTGCTATTGGTCATTGCGTCTATATGACCAATAGCAGGGATAGGAGGGGTGGCACCCCTGCCACTATACTCCTATCCCTTCAGGGGGATCGTCGGTGCCTTGGACAACTGCAATCCTCCTTATATTCCAGGTCACCGGGTCATCATAGACCCGGAATGACCCGGAATCGCGCAAATCGCAAGTGTGAATTCACTTGCAATTTGCCATGATCGCAGACATGGGGGGGGGGGTCTGATGACCCCCCTGGGCGTTTGCAAAGGATGCCTGCTGAATGATTTCAGCAGGCATCCCGGTCCGATCCCCTCCCGGCGCACGGCAGGGACCGGAATTCTCCATGACGTGCGCGTACGTCATGGGTCCTTAAGTACCAGGGTGTCATGACGTACGTCAAGGGTCCTTAAGAGGTTAAGGGTAGGGTAATAAGTAATGGATCCACAGGTAATACGTAATGGATTTTACGCTGCGGATCCGTGGATGACCTGACCCTATATTGTGCCTCCAGCTGTTCCCCACCTACATTATACACTATTAGGGATGAGCGAATCGAATCTGACAAATCTGAATTTGTAAAGAATTTCAGGATAAATTCGATTCTCAACAAATGCAAATATTGCTGTGATTCTATGACCCGAATCGCTTCATTAAACTCCATTTAGTGCAGTCCAGGCTCCAGGGCATCTAAAATGGCGGATCCACATGTGAGGACATGGGGCAAGGAATCCTGGGAAGGCGGGAACAAGGGTAGGCCGGATGACCCTGAATCACATGCAGGATGCAGCCTATCAGCAGCCAGTCACCCCTGTGATGTCACAGCCCTATAAAATCGGCAGCCATATTGCGGTCAGTCACTTTAGCCTTTCACTGCAGAGAGATAGATAGGGATAGACAGCGCTATTTGTTGTACAGAAAAGCTTTTTCCAGCAGCAATTCACCTCCTAGTCAAGTCAGTGTTCTGTTGCACAAAGAGAGGGACAGAGAGCAGTGTGTATTTCACAGAAAAGCATTCTTACTGCAGCGATTTACCTCCCAGTCACTGTCTACAGCGTTCTATTACAGAGAGCAGTGTGTTGCACAGAAGAACAGCAGCAATTCAGCACAAATCCTGCCTAGAAGCACTGATAGGGAAGGGACTGAGAGTGAGAGAGAAAGTGCAATTTTGTGTGTAGTACACAGCTACTGTGTGCCACAGCACTGGTGCGTACTGCTGGTGTTGTGCACCAAAAAAAAGTGCATACCACAAACATACATCTATGTGGTGTACTATTTTGTTCCTGTTAAAGTCTTAAGGGCCTAAATACTGTGAAATGACAGCAAAAAGTAAACACCTGCTGCTGTTCTAGACAAAAACTGTTGAGCGTAGTGGAGCGCATTCTACTGCCCTCATAATTGCATACCAAATACGTTCATCTAAGTGTTGTACCATTTGTTCCTGATTAAGACTTAAGGGCCTATTACTGTAAAAGGCCAGTCAAAAGTACACACCTGCTGCTGTTCTGGACAAATACTGTTTTAAGTGTAGTGGAGCGTATTGTATTCCTCTCATATACACACTAAGTATGTCAGGCAGAGAAGTGCCAGGACGTGAACAGAGGAGTGGCAGAGGCCTAAATTCATCAGGCGCAGGCAGAGGTCGCAGCAGACTAGGGGCGAGTGGCAGCAGGAGTCGCAGCAAGAGGCCTGATCTCCCGTTATCAGCTAGCAGTCGTGTCTCGACCAGCAACCCATCTGACATCATCGATTGGTTAACACGGTCATCCCCTTCATCACAAGTGACATCTGATACCCCAGTCAACAGTCGGTGGGTTCCTCAGACACAACCCTCAGTTGGCATGGCCCGGAAGCAGTCCCTGTCCTCCCAATGTCTCTGTCCTATGCTATTCTCTCCCCTACAAAAGTATCTTATGCTGTGGGTTCAGCTCCACTATTAAGTGAGGACGATCTAATGGAGGACAGTCAGCTGCTACTGCCCAGCTAAGAAGTGGAGGAGACATCCGTCACTTCCTCCTCTAGTCGGGCAAGTAGTGATGAGGAGAGTGACGTGGGAGGTGGTGTTGCCAGTGTTCAGGGTCCTGAAGCAGACACTGCTGAGGAACCTGAGGAGGACATCACTGATGTGCAGATACTTGTTGATGATGATGAAGCCGATCGAAATTGGGACCCGGGTGCAGAAGGGGTTTCATAATCATCAGGAGAAGAGGGTTTCAGATTGCCCGTGAGGCACCAGCTGAGCCAGCAAGGTGGTAGCATGGTTGAAAGTCAGCATGGTGGCAGAAGTGGAAATTCTGGAGCCAAACGTGGCCGGGGAAGACCACCTGCTTTGGGGCAGCATACTTTTCCAGGAGGTAGTGGAACAGGGGTTCCTGGAGACGGTGGCAGTAGCAGTCAATTAGTGCGGACTGTTGGTGGCAAAATCAGCTGCTCGGCCGTGTTGCAGTTTTTCATCAAGCATCCGGAGGAGGTTAAAGGGGTACTCCAGTGGAAAACATTTTTTTTTTTTCACATCAACTTGTGCCAGAAAGTTAAACAGATTTGTAAATTACTTCTATTTAACCCCTTAACGACGCAGGACGTATATTTACGTCCTGCGCCAGCTCCCGCGATATGAAGCGGGATCGCGTCGTGATCCCGCATCATATCGCGTCGGTCCCGGCGCTCATCAACGGCCGGGACCCGCGGCTAATACCACACATCGCCGATCGTGGCGATGTGCGGTATTAACCCTTTAGAAGCGGCGGTCAAAGCTGACCGCCGCTTCTAAAGTGAAAGTGAAAGTGACCCGGCTGCTCAGTCGGGCTGTTCGGGACCGCCGCGGTGAAATCGCGGCGTCCCGAACAGCTGACAGGACACCAGGAGGGCCCTTACCTGCCTCCTCGGTGTCCGATCGGTGAATGACTGCTCCGTGCCTGAGATCCAGGCAGGAGCCATCAAGCGCCGATAACACTGATCACAGGCGTGTTAATACACGCCAGTGATCAGCATAGGAGATCAGTGTGTGCAGTGTTATAGGTCCCTATGGGACCTATAACACTGCAAAAAAAATGTAAAAAAAAAAGTGTTAATAAAGGTCATTTAACCCCTTCCCTAATAAAAGTTTGAATCACCCCCCCTTTTCCCATAAAAAAATAAAACAGTGTTAAAAAAAATAAAAATAAACATATGTGGTATCGCCGTGTGCGTAAATGTCCGAACTATAAAAATATATAATTAATTAAACCGCACGGTCAATGGCGTACGCGCAAAAAAATTCCAAAGTCAAAAAAAGCGCATTTTTGGTCACTTTTTATACCATTAAAAAATGAATAAAAAGTGATCAAAAAGTCCGCTCAAAACAAAAATCATACCGATAAAAACTTCAGATCACGGCGCAAAAAATTAGTCCCCATACCGCTCTGTACGTGGAAAAATAAAAAAGTTATAGGGGTCAGAATATGACATTTTTAAACGTATAAATTTTCCTACATGTACCGTAGTTATGATTTTTTCCAGAAGTGCGACAAAATCAAACCTATATAAGTAGGGTATCATTGTAACCGTATGGACCTACAGAATAATGATAAGGTGTAATTTTTACCGAAATATGCACTGCGTAGAAACGGAAGCCCCCAAAAGTCACAAAATGGCGTTTTTTCTTCGATTTTGTCGCACAATAATTTTTTTTCCGTTTCGCCGTGCATTTTTGGGCAAAATGACTAATGTCACTGCAAAGTAGAATTGGCGACGCAAAAAATAAGCCATAATATGGATTTTTAGGTGGAAAATTGAAAGGGTTATGATTTTTAAAAGGTAAGGAGGAAAAAACGAAAGTGCAAAAACGGAAAAACCCTGAGTCCTTAAGGGGTTAAAAATATGAATCCTTCCAATACTTATCCGCTGCTGTATGTTTCAGAGAAATTTCTTTTCTGCCTTACCACAGTGCACCTCTGTCTATGTCAGGAACTGTTCAAAGCAGGATAGCTTTGCTATGGGGATTTACTCCTGCTCTGGACAGTTCCTGACATGGACAGAGGTGTCAGCAGAGAGCACTGTGGTCAGGCAGAAAATAAATTCAGAAAGAAAATAACTTCACGTGGAGCATACAGCAGCTGATCAGTACTGGAAGGGTTAAGATTATTAAATAGAAGAAATTTACAAATCTGTTTAACTTTCTGGCACCAGTTCATTTTAAAAAAAAATTCCACTAGGGTACCCCTTTAACATAGCCACATGCAAGATGTGTCGGCAGAAGGTGAAGCGTGGCCAGGGTCCCAATGTTGGCACCACCGCCCTGCGTCAACATATGCTGCGCCACCATAAAGTGGCCTGGGAGAACCGTGGCTCTGATGTGGTGGTCCAGCCTGCTGCATCACCCAGTGGCTGACCGCTTCATGTTTCAGCCAGCCATGGCTCCACCACCTCAGCCGAAGGGAGCTGTGTGTCATACCCTCCTTCTGTCACTCTAGATGCTCCTGCTCCTCCTAATGACTGAGTCAGTCATTCCACCAGCAATCCATTGGCGAAGCCATGTCCAAGAGACAACAGAATGCGCCCACTCATCCAATGGCGCAGAAGTTGAATGTGCTCCTTTCCAAGTTGCTGGTGCTGCAGTCCCTCCCTTTTCAAGTGGCGGACTTGTGCCGAGCCAAGTTGGAGAGTCCCAAGCGTCATTTCTTTGCGAAAAAGGCAGAATCAGCCCTGCACAATTTTGTGCAAGAGAAGGTGGGCCAGTCCTTTAGCCTGTCAGTGTGTACCAAAGTGCCCGGCAGCACCGACATCTGGAGCTGTAACTATGGTCAGGGACAATACATGTCCTTTATGGCCTACTGGGTGAATGTGGTTCCTGCACAGCCACAACAGCAACTTGGACAGGTCACTCCCCTTCCTCCTCCATGCTCTCAGGCCGTTGGTCCTGTGACAGTGTGCGACTTAGCCTCCTCATCCTCCACCGTGTCCTCAGCCTCCACTGCCCAGACAAGTCTCAGTGCCCCTTCAGCATACCATGTGTGCAGGGCACGGCGGTGACATGCTGTTCTTCATATGGTTTGCCTTGGCAAACGGAGTCACACAGGGGAGGAACTGCTAAAATTCCTTCATAAAGAAATTGGAGCATAGCTTACGCCACGAAAACTGGAAAGGGGAACCATGGTGACTGACAATGGGAAGAACATCTTGTCTGCGTTTCGACAAGGAAGGCTGAGCTATGCGCCCTGCATGGCACACATGTTCAATCTGTTTGCCAAGCAGTTCCGGAAGTGTTCTCTCCATTTGCAAGACATTCTAACAATGGGAAGGAAACTTTGCATGCACTTCAGCCAATAGTACACCGGAACGGTATCCCCCAACATAGCCTAATTTGCGATGTTGAAACATATTGGAATTCCACCCTCCATATGTTGGACCGACTATACGAACAGAGAAAAGCCATCACCGATTTCTTGATGTTCCAAGTGGATAGGGAGACTCCCCTGTGTAACTTCAATGTCAACCAGTGGCAGCTCAACGGCTGCTGTTTGCTCAGGCCCTTTGAGGAAGCCACATTATTAGTCAGTCGACAGGATTACGGGATGAACAACGTAATTCCACTGCATCATTTCCTACAACACGTGTTGGGAAATGATGGCTGGTCAGGGCACTGGAGACGTGGCGCCTACATCTCACTGCCACATGAGCCCTGTGGGGGCTGAACTGGAGGGGGAGGGGCACAGTAGAGCACAGTTTAGGTTTCACAAAATGGGCAGTTTTTATAGTCCTCTGACAGGAGAGGAGGAGCAGGAGCAGCTAGAGGGTTATGAGGAAGGTGAGACAGAGGACCCAGACACACCGTGGCAGTATGCAGTGGAGATGGGGGCAGGAAGTCACTCCAAGTCACTTGCACTAATGGCATTATGCATGCTCAATTGCTTGCGTAGTGACCGCCGAATTGTCACCATTCGGCAGCAGGATGACTTCTGGCTCTCCACCTTATTGGACCCTCGCTTCTGGCACAAAATGGGGGCCTATTTTACACCCACTGAGAGAGAGGACAAACTGACCTACTACAGAGACATCCTATGTAGTCAGTTGGCAGATCGGAGCCATCTTCCATCCTCTCGCAGGTCTGAATTGTGGGTCCCTCTGCACTCATGTTTCACTGCCATGGCTGCTGGGGAGTGGTGGGGTGGCAAGAGCAGTACCAGCTTCATCAGCATAAGCCTGAGTCTACATTCGTTGACTTCTTGGCAGCGAAACTTGCCCGGCCAGTAGTGTGCCATCCGAGGGGTGTTTACTGCGCGGGAGCCAAGGAGAACTCATATGTCCATGAAAAATGTGGAGAGACTGACCTTTGTGAAGATGAATCAGGCATGTATAAGCCAGGATTTCCACCCACCAATGCCTGATGCATGAGAGTAGATTGACCATGGTGCCACACCAACACTTCACAAATATGGATAGTGCAAAACAGATTTAAGGTGCTTCTCCCCAGTTACAAACATTCCTCCACATCAGACCTTTTTTCACCCACCTTCATCACCGGGTACTGGTATTGCCACCCACCGCATCACTCTCAGGACTCCTGATGCTGCTGCTGCTGCCATCTCCAGGCTGTCTCATTCTGCCATCATATGTTCTCCTCATGCAGCCGCCACCTCCAGGCTGTGTCATTCAGCCACCATATGTTCTCTTCATGCTACCGCCAACTCCAGGCTGTGTCATGCAGCCTCTATATGTTCTCCTCATTTGACTTTTTTGCGACAATTTTAAGCAAAAAAAACCTACTAAATGCTTTGATAAATGTCCCCCCATATTATTTCACTAACACAGCACACTCCCTATGCGTGTTAGGACAAGACAAAGTGTTCTACACCCCTATTGAGCCTCTCTGTAGGCCAGAAATAGACATTTTTAATAGCAATTCGCCACGAATAAATTTGTACCGAACTAAATTTTTTCGGAAAATTCGGCAAATTGGCCGAATCGAATTTTTGAAAATTAATCTCTATACACTATATAAACATTATTTATACACTTTATAAACTTCTGTCCTTGTAATATTGTAAAAGGTAAAGCCCCCGCAGTGGAGTATAGTTCCTCAGGTTTCATGAAACGTTCTGATGTACAATATCGCATTACCTATGAGATCTCAGCTGTATTATTATAGAAGTGTCAGGAGTTAAACGTGACATGGAGGTGGGACAATTTGTGGTTACTGCCATATGTTTCTGAATAAGACTTCCGTACATCATATGTTATTTTCTATTTGAGCTTTTTAATTATATCTATAAACATATGTTTTACAAATTTCATCCATTATTGTTTGCTGATGCCTATTTGACCATGGTAACATTATTCTCTGAATAGAAAAGCGGCTCCTTACAAATATTTCCATTGTACTAAAACAGTAAGCTATTCTATGATTGAAAACTAAAATTAGCAAATAAAAAGATGAAAAGTTTAGCATTTAAAATAATTAATAAGCATTTAAAATATTGAACCTTCCAAGAGAAATATTTTTTTGGGTTTAACAATTCCCATTTTTTTTTTAACCTTATGTTTGTTTATTTGTCCAATAATATTGCAGTTTTCCTTCTTTTTTTTTTTTTTTTTTTTTTTGATACATAATTTTTTTTTACAATTTTCTCACCATTGTGCAAATTGATTCCTAAATGTTTGACTGGCCAAATGTCTAAATTACTTGCATGTAAGCCTATTGTAGTACAATTGTAGACACATTTATATCTGTTTGGCCCAGATTAAAAAGGTGAAAACCAATATCAATCTAGGTGTTTTTTCTCACAGTACTCAATCATTGGCAAGGAAGAGTGGTATCCCTCAAAAACTTTAGTTGGAGGAGTAGTCATGGCATAATGTGAATGTTACGCCGAGCGCTCCGGGTCCCCGCTCCTCCCCGGAGCGCTCACGGCGTCTCTCTCCCTGCAGTGCCCCGGTCAGTCCCGCTGACCGGGAGCGCTGCTCTGACATGGCCGTCGGGGATGCGATTCACACAGCGGGACGCGCCCGCTCGCGAATCGCATCCCAAGTCACTTACCCGTCCCGGTCCCCTGCTGTCATGTGCTGGCGCGCGCGGCTCCGCTCTCTGGGGCGCGCGCGCGCCAGCTCTCTGAGACTTAAAGGGCCAGTGCACCAATGATTGGTGCCTGGCCTAATTAGCTTAATTGGCTTCCACCTGCTCCCTGGCTATATCTGATCACTGCCCCTGCACTCTCTTGCCAGATCTTGTTGCCTTAGTGCCTAGAGAAAGCGTTTACTGTGTTTGTCCATACTGTGTACTTGACCTCCTGCTATTGCCATATTGACTACGATCCTTGCTGCCTGCCCCGACCTTCTGCTACGTCCGACCTTGCTCTTGTCTACTCCCTTGTACCGCGCCTATCTTCAGCAGTCAGAGAGGTTGAGCCGTTGCTAGTGGATACGACCTGGTTGCTACCGCCGCTGCAAGACCATCCCGCTTTGCGGCGGGCTCTGGTGAAAACCAGTAGCAGCTTAGAACCGGTCCACTAGCACGGTCCACGCCTATCCCTCTCTGGCACAGAGGATCCACCTCCTGCCAGCCGAATCGTGACAGTAGATCCGGCCATGGATCCCGCTGAGGTTCCCTTGCCAGCTGTCTCTGACCTCACCACGGTGGTCGCCCAGCAATCCCGACAGATCGCCCATCTAAGTCACCAGCTGTCGGAAGTGTCCACCATGGTGCAGCAACTTCAGTCGCAGCTACAGCATCTGCAACAGCAGCTACCATCTCCTCCACCAGCTCCTGCACCTCCTCCGCAGCGAGTGGCCGCTCCTAGCCTCCGCTTGTCCCTGCCGGACAAATTTGATGGGGACTCTAGACTCTGCCGTGGATTTTTGTCTCAATGTTCCCTGCATATGGAGATGTTGTCGGACTTGTTTCCTACAGAACGGTCTAAGGTGGCGTTCGTAGTGAGCCTTCTATCAGGAAAGGCCTTGTCTTGGGCCACACCGCTCTGGGACCGCAATGATCCTGCCACAGCCACAGTCCAGTCCTTCTTCGCTGAGGTCCGTAGTGTCTTCGAGGAGCCTGCCCGAGCTTCTTCTGCCGAGACTGCCCTGCTGAACCTGGCCCAGGGTAATTCTTCAGTGGACGAGTACGCCATCCAATTTCGTACTCTTGCTTCCGAATTATCATGGAATAACGAGGCTCTCTGCGCGACCTTTAAAAAAGGCCTATCCAGTCGCATCAAGGATGTGCTGGCCGCACGAGAGATTCCTGCCAACCTGCAAGAACTTATCCATTTGGCCACCCGCATTGACATGCGTTTTTCTGAGAGACATCAAGAGCTCCGCCAGGAAAAAGACTTAGATCTCTGGGCACCTCTCCCACAGTCTCCGTTGCAATCTACGCCTGGGCCTCCCGCCGAGGAGGCCATGCAAGTGGATCGGTCTCGCCTGACCCAGGAAGAGAGGAATCGCCGTAGGGAAGAAAATCTTTGTCTGTACTGTGCCAGTACCGAACATTTCTTGGTGGATTGCCCTATTCGTCCTCCACGTCTGGGAAAAGCACGCACGCACCCAGCTCTCGTGGGTGTGGCGTCTCTTGGTTCAAAGTCTGCTTCTCCACGTCTCACGGTGCCCGTGCGGATTTCTCCTTCAGCCAACTCCTCCCTCTCAGCCGTGGCCTGCTTGGACTCTGGTGCCTCTGGGAATTTTATTCTGGATTCTTTGGTGAATAAATTCCGCATCCCGGTGACCCGTCTCGTCAAGCCGCTCTACATTTCCGCGGTCAACGGAGTCAGGTTGGATTGCACCGTGCGTTACCGCACAGAACCCCTCCTGATGTGTATTGGACCCCATCACGCAGTCATTGAGTTCTTCGTCCTTCCCAACTGTACCTCTGAGGTCCTCCTCGGTCTGCCATGGCTCCGGCTTCATTCTCCCACCCTTGACTGGACCACCGGGGAGATCAAGAATTGGGGCCCTGCTTGCCACAAGAAATGCCTCTCCCTCCCTCCCAGTCCCGTCAGGCAAGCCTCAGTGCATCCTCATGGCCCCCGTCCTGGTGTCATCCTGCCCCGTGCCAAGCTTCACCCTCTGCCCTCCCTCCCATTCCCACTCCTGTTGTACGGCCTGCCTTTGAGGAAACCCTTCAATCATTCCCGGTGTCCTCATCCCATGGGAAGCAGTTACCGCACAAAGAAAGGGGGAGACCTAAGGGGGGGGGTACTGTTACGCTGAGCGCTCCGGGTCCCCGCTCCTCCCCGGAGCGCTCACGGCGTCTCTCTCCCTGCAGCGCCCCGGTCAGTCCCGCTGACCGGGAGCGCTGCTCTGACATGGTTGTCGGGGATGCGATTCGCACAGCGGAACGCGCCCGCTCGCGAATTGCATCCCAAGTCACTTACCCGTCCCGGTCTCCTGCTGTCATGTGCTGGCGCGCGCGGCTCCGCTCTCTAGGGCGCGCGCGCGCCAGCTCTCTGAGACTTAAAGGGCCAGTGCACCAATGATTGGTGCCTGGCCCAATTAGCTTAATTGGCTTCCACCTGCTCCCTGGCTATATCTGATCACTGCCCCTGCACTCCCTTGCCAGATCTTGTTGCCTTAGTGCCTAGAGAAAGCGTTTACTGTGTTTGTCCATACTGTGTACTTGACCTCCTGCTATTGCCATATTGACTACGATCCTTGCTGCCTGCCCCGACCTTCTGCTACGTCCGACCTTGCTCTTGTCTACTCCCTTGTACCGCGCCTATCTTCAGCAGTTAGAGAGGTTGAGCCGTTGCTAGTGGATACGACCTGGTTGCTACCGCCGCTGCAAGACCATCCCGCTTTGCGGCGGGCTCTGGTGAAAACCAGTAGCAGCTTAGAACCGGTCCACTAGCACGGTCCACGCCTATCCCTCTCTGGCACAGAGGATCCACCTCCTGCCAGCCGAATCGTGACAGTGAATTGACAGGTCCTGGTGAAAAGATCAGGGTACAGGCATTGCTATTTATACAATACTACACACTCTTTTAGTGTTCACTTTAAAAATGCATGGATTGAAACAGATTGGCACCCCGGGAACCCCATAAATATAGATGAGCCAAAGTGCCATGTCGGGGGTCAAGACACTTTAGAGACAGTCATGAAACCTTCTTTTAAGGCCAACGTTCACACATCCGGAATTCCGCCGGTGATTCCGGAGGAGTCCTGTTGAATTCAATGGGATTCTTCTGCGCTGTGCACACAGCAGAATTTCCACGCCACATGTTTCTGATGCAGAAATTCCATTTTCCATGTCTGCAGAAAGAATGAACCTGTTCTGCAGACTCCGCACAGAATGCCTAGCCGTCTATGAGATGGCACATTCCCGTGCAGTCCTAGCCGGTGCATGCGGTCTCTGGAATATCCGCACAGAGATTTTCCGTACTGGGATTCTAGTACATTTGAACATAGCCTAACTCTTCTGCGAGAGTCACACTCCACTGATGACACATTGATGGCCTATGCTCAAAGATCTTAAAGGGGTATTCTGGGATTGTTTTTTTTATTTGACTATGCTACAGGGGCTGTAGAGTTAGTGTATTTCATAATATAGTGTCAGTACCTGTGTTTCATGGTGGTCTCACAATTCTTCTGTGATCTTTGCACGAAAGTTTATTTTTAAAAGCATACAAAATCACTGGCTTCTAATTTTTTTCCCAGGTTGCTATGTGGCTCCAGACAATACATTACTAGTCAGGTGTTCAAAGGGAGCCTGTCCTTGCTTCAATAGGTAGAGAGACCGCTGGGTGGAAAAAGAATTGTAGTTTTGCAACAGCTGGAGGCACCCTGGTCAGAAAACACAGGTCTATTGCATTGAAGAGATCACAGGTGTATTTCAAAGGGTGGGGTGGTTGATGTGTGGGAGGGAGAAAAGTGACCTTACACTTACAAACAAGGAATGATGGGATCTGTAGTTTAAGCAAATTAACTCCAATATCCTGTTCACAAACTGATAGTCACAGCTTTATGGTAATCTCATAACATAGCCATTTAGCCCCAAGAAAAGCACAGATCCTTCTTAGGCATGTCCATTACTGCCTGCAAGGTACGTACTAAAATTATCTGGTGGAAAACCCCTTTAATCCTCCTGAACATGTAAGAATAACAAGAATACCCCACTATAGGAGCTAAAGGTGGGCATACATTATTAATAACTGTTGGCCAAACAAACAGTTATTGATCTACTGAACAAGTGTTCACGTTTCCTTTATGGAGAGGGGAGAGGTAAGCCACAGCCAGACAGCTCTGGTGGCTTATCTCTCTCACATTAATAGAGTCAGGCAGAGAAAAGAGAATCGAATCAAACAAATGAGTCAAAAATATTACACTTGGCCAATTATTTATTAAGGAAAATAATCCAATATCGGTGAGTGGTAAAAGTATGTGAACCCTTAAGATTAGGAAATGGTTTGAAAGTGAAATTAAAGTCATGTGTTTTCAGTCAATGGGATGACAGTAATTATTTTTAGCAAGTAGTTGCTCAATCTGCATTTGACGTCTGTCCACCTAAGTTAGTTCTCTTCACTGGAACTTTACTAACGTGTACTTTAGAAGTTTAATAAAAATGTCAAATTTTTAGAGAGTGGAAACTTAGACATACAGACTTTACCTTCACCTGATGTATCACATGAAGGGGGTACTCTGCCCCTAGACATCTTATCCCCTATCCAAAGGATAGGGGATAAGATGTCTGATTGCGGGGGTCCTGCGCGATCTCCCTGCTGCACCCGGCGTTCATTTAGAGCATCGAATGCAGTGTGGGAGGCTTGTAACGTCATGGCACGACAACCAATGGCTGTCCGGGCATGCTGGGAGTTGTAGTTTTGCAACATCTGGAGGTCCGCAGGTTGAAGACCACTGGTATAGGAGGTTATACAGTACTCACCTGTCCCCACCGCTCACCGCTGCCCTAGATGTCACCCTCCATCGCTGTTGCAGCGTCCCCGGACCGTCTCTGCTGTGTCTCTTCATCGCCATCATCACATTGCTGCGCAAGCCGCTCCTATTGGATGACGGGACAGCGTGCGTGATGACGTGATGACGACGATGGAGACCGCCGGTGATGCTGGGGATCCCGAAGAGAATGGTCCGGAGCGCCGGTACAAGTGAGTTACACCCACCGGACCACATGGGGCACCTTAAACGCCTATCCGGCAGCAGCTGAAGCAGTCTGTGCTGCCAGATAGCCGTTTATGCGATGGCCCCGACATAAAAAGCATTGTATGTTGATGCTGCCTTCATCATGCGATGGCCTCTGAGAGGCCATCACATGTTGAAATTATCGTATGTCGGGGCCATCGTAGGTCAGGGGGGTCACTGTACTGCATATTTACCTACAAAACTACGCATCAAACCTGCTTAGCTGTACTTCCTAAAACATGATGTCCACAGATATGATAACATGTTCAACATGTCAGATTCCTTTTTTGAAAAAGGGTATTTCACTTAAAATAAATCTTCTCATGTTCATTAGACCAACCATTTTTTTACTATTGGTTAATCCATGACAAATCAACCATCTCCTTAAAATCCCCTCTAACTTCTATATCCTATTGTCACTGCTTTTCAGAGAACCATGAACTCTTTTCCAGGGAACACAGGTTGGAAACTGTCAAGAACTTACCGCTCCTTGCTCCACCGCCACTGCAAATTTAGTGGCTTTTCTAATCAAAACAACTATCACAAACATTCTAAGGCCCCTTTTACACTGACGTTGCGCCCTGCCCGAGAATGTCCGTCAGGCACTTTCTTTTTGTGCCTTAATGGACGTTCTTTTTGACGGGGCACAATTGGAAACAATGGGTCCCAACAGATCCCATTTACTATTATGGAGTCAGGCAATGTTGTTTTTCGACGGGAGTAGCGGGAGGAAAACAGTCAAATTATGTATTTTTCCTCCCGCTATTCTCCCTGGCTTCCCCAACGGACGTCACACTGCTGTGTCCGAACAGCAGTGTGAAAGAAGCCTAAATTATGGACATTTCATGACTCTAGTGTTAAAGGGGTATTCCTTACATGCCATAAATGTCAGATAAATGTGGGTCCTACCTATGGGACCTGCAATTATCTCTAGAATGGGGTGGCTAGGATTCTGAAAACAGCCAAGTGAACTGTTGCAGAAACACCATAGAAACGTAAGGTACACTGTTTCTGTAATTCCCAAGCTACTCCTTTGATCACCACCAAAGATGCCCTCTTTTATAGTGTCTTAATTCAAGAAATGGAATAGTCTTTAAGCAGTGGAAGTAGATGTTTGTGCTACAAAAACCACCTGTGAATGATATCCAACATTACGCACGTCTCCTCAGCATTATAAGTATTTCAGTTCACTAGGTAATAATGCTTACCCCCCAATTTCCTGATGGCCTTAACTTCAAACTTGTATTTGTGTCCAGTAAGAATAGAAGCAGAAGTAGGTGGATTGTCTCCAAAAACCCTACACACAGACCGGGGTACGGCAGCAACAGGATGTATGACAGCCCAGCAAAGGAAGGCACAGCCGTGAGCATAGACATGTAAAGGAACCCCAAGACGATGCCCGTGGGGAGGCAGAACACATGGGTGGATTGGATTACTGATGTTTTTAATAGCATATATAAAACATAGCCATATAGGCGGTAGGAGGGCAGTAAGTTCCAGAGAAGACACCAAAAGAAAGAGGACTGCTCTAAATAAACTCAAAGGAGGCAGCAGGATAGAACCTCAGCACATAAAGAAGGAATCCCCTATAGTGAAGGGGAGAAAAAATACTAGGCCCCTGAGCTCCCAGGCCATTAACCCCTTAGGGTCTTACTAAAGAGGAGCATGTCGCCTGCAGTTAGGGACCCCTGCCCTAGGTAGTTTGGAATCTAACAAACTTTTCATTCCTCTATTAAAGTAAACATTCAGTGCGGAATATAAAACACAAATTTTATTTAAAAAAAAATAAAAATCTAATTGCTTTTTCCTGTGGTTGTAACAGAAAATACCACAATTATTTGTCAAGTACACAAGAAACGGGTTATAAAAGTAAATTAGGTGGGGATAAGACCTAAGGCCCATATCATTAACAAGAAAGATGAAACTTTAGACTCCATTTCCAATTAAACAACAGGACAAGCATATACTGTCCCTCTTCATACACCTCAGTTGGAGCATTGGGGATAGCCAAATGAGCATGTGATTTACAGCATAAAAAAGTAAAGAAGGGGTTGTTGCAAGACAATTCTTTTTGAGTATGATCTGCTTTTAATGAACAGGACCTGTGGCCCCTCTGACTTGCCTGTTTCACTAAATAAATGTATATCCCATTAATTCACAATTCCAGAGCATCTTTTCTTATAGCTCTGTGATGTGCAATTGTGTTATTCTTCTAGAAATCTTTGACTGAATAGCCATCTGGGCGTTACCATTTGGGGGCATGTCCCTGGAATAGCGCAGAGGTCTGTTCTATTGTATGTACCAATTAAGCGAGCACCTCGAACTCATCAGGTGATGGGGTCTACAGAGATGTTTGACATATGTGTTGCAAGCCCATCCTTTCCCTGGTTGAGGTTATGACTATAAGACAGATGAATATATCTTTTTTTTTATTTATTTTTTATCAGCCATGGAAAGAATAAGAAATGAGAATATATCAACATCTAGCCAAAATGGCTGCACTACAATATTTTACATTGGGTCGCACAGTAAATATAAGTATAATGCAGTTTGGTAAACCAGCACTCTCATAATAGTAAGGAAACCACTGGTGATAAAAAATTGTGATAAAAGGCAAAATAGTCTAAACATAAAACAAACAACTGGTTGCCTTCTTATTTTTACCACCAATCACTTATATGTCATAAAGACTGGAAAAGCAAACACAAAAATTAGAGCAGGACTCTACAAACACTAAGATATGTGAACGTTGTATAAATTGAATATTTTAACCTGTATTATTACTGTTTTTACTTTAGATGCAAAATCGGGGATATTAGTACACATTTTGGTCAATCAGTTTTTCCCCCCATACACTAACAGTAAGGTGGCCTCATATTGGGAGGGAACCTATGAAACTGATTTATCTCTCTTGGGCCTTAGGCCTGTGCATGTATGTCATTTTTTGTTTCCTGGATTGTATATATGGTATTGTATATATAGTCATGCACTCCTGCCCCAGATTGTTTTTAAATAGAGAAAAGGATCAATAGAACCTACACACGCCCAAAATAAAGTTTGCAGACCTAAGGCCCAAGAGAGATTAGTTAGTTTCATCTTAAATACCTATCTTATATGGGGCTACCTTACCATTGGTGGATATTACTGTTAGATCATAATGTGCACTAAGAGCCTCTATTTCACATTTAATATAAATATAGCCGTAATGCAGTGCAAATCTATTCAACGTTTATATGTCTTAGCGATTGAAGAGATGTTCTTCTTTATGTGTTTGCATTGCAGTCATAGCAGCGTGCCCCTCTTATTTTATTCTGTTTGGAGGTGCTAACCATTTTAGTATATTTTTCTTGTATCAATACTAGAAAAAAGAAATGTCTGGTTAATTCAAGTTAACATAAAAAGCATATCAGCTAGCCAAAAAGCGAGAGCATGACAAAACATTGTAATAGTAAGTAACGTATGCAATGCAGTATTTTACTAAAAAAGGCATCAACCAATTGTGCGCATAATTCATAGTGTACACTTTTTTTTTGGGGGGGGGGGATTGGGGGCATATTTATACATGGCAGGTACCTGTTTTTTAATAGTAAAAAATGTCTACCTATATTTGATGATTTTAGAAAGGAAAAAAGAACAAAGAAAAATGTATAATAGGGTCCAAAAAGAGCAGAAAATGCTTTACATGTAAAAGCAGCAGAAATTAAAAGTATAAGAAAAAAACTCATATGACATTTATATATATATATATATATATATATATATATATATATATATATATATTTATAATATTTTTTTCTTACTATCACATTTATATAGTCATATGATTCATATAGTTAGGTCAATGCTTATACAATACATGTTAGGTCGGACCTTTCGTTGTTGCAAAAGCAGCGATGAAGAGGTTAAGAAAAAGAGCTATTCCTGATGTGGGGTGCAGCTGTGATTTTTACACTAATTTACATAGCAATTTGGGACCACTGGGCTTATACCTTTACCGTACTCTATAATTTTGATCTCCAAAAATAGCATTGTTTGCCATTGGGAAGAAAAAGAAAATCAGATTTAAAATGTATTTATTTTTTCTCTTTTAACCACTTCTCTGTATTGTAAATCTATGTTGCAGCTACACCGTTGTAAACATATTTATTTTTCTGTATGAAATGATATTTTCTCTTGATGTTGGACTTGAGGGATGGCTTTTAAAGCACTTATGCCATTATCCCCTGGGCCAGCGATAGTGAAACGTCTTCAGTCCCATAAGTTATTTGTCAACTACTTATTTATAATACGATTGGGACCGTAACATATGGGCTTGTATAAAGTGTTAAGATACACAAGTTATAGAATGTCAGAGTAAATTCTCAAGGTAGCTATTTTATTATTGTTGCTTTATAGTCAAATTCCCAGTATCCACATAAATACTCCATCCCCCAGAACAGCTACAGACTCCTTAAGTGCCAATTGTTAAGTAGAAAAAAAATACCTTATTTTGTTTTTTTTTATGTATAGACGACGTGAACATTTTTTTTTTGGGTTGAAAACCTATCTACATTTCTCTAATAGTATAATTAATACATCGTGTAAACAAGAAATCTGGGATACTAATGCAATATGGTTGTGATTGATTCAGTTACATGCAAGTTTCTTTCTTACAATACATCATGAAGGATTGATATAGAAAAATTTAGGCTTATTTGTGGCCTCCAAATGTGTACCGTCCCCAATCTGGCTAGTTATAGGTCCAATTGAATTATAATTTCCTAGAGATTCCATCAATAATTTGTGTGCTTTCAATGGGGGAATACCAAGAGGTAGAGTGCAGAGAAGATGTTGATAAATAAAAATATATAGACATTAACTATAATGTAAACAATATAAAATAGTTATACAAATAAAGTAATACTATAAAAACCAGTCACACTAATCATATTTACACACGTATAATGCATAATAGTGATCTCAGTATGTGTATCATACAGTATCATTCAGTATGTGTGTTGAGTAAAAGCATCTTCAGGCCCCTATGGAGTATGAAGGGCCCTGATCTTCCAGATACTTCTATGTTTTAACATTTCTATCTCCTCTTTAAGCTTTATTTTATTTTTTTTATTTTTATTATTATTATTATTTTTTTTTTTTATAAACAGACCCAATGTCTGCTGCCTAGGATAGAGTGTAACTGTAAAGGGCAAAAAAAATCCATCCTTACGACAGGGTCACACGGGGCACATCCACAGTGTATTTCATGCTGCGGATGCACTGATGGCAGTCACAGAGGGACTGCAGAGCGAGCTCCCGGCTGTCGCCGGGAGCTCGCTCTGCAGTCCCTCTGTGACTGCTGTCGGCGCATCCACAGCGTGAAATACACTGTGGATGCGCCCTGTGTGACCCTGCTCTTAAGCTGCAATCTTAAGCAATCCTATTTACGTGCATGGAATGGATTTTTGCAGACATTTCTGAAGAAAATCTGCTACATGTGAAAATAGGAAGTCTGAGATAGGATATATTATCCTTAGTACATGTTATAGCAATGCTTGATCCCAGGCAGTCAAATGTGGCTGTCGGTCCAGGAGACTGCAGTATGCTCAACACAAAGATTAAGTAAAACTGGGGATGGGCTCAAAGCCCCCCTAAGACATTGAGACATTGAGATTATAGTAAAACATATAGGAATTTAATGATATTACTTCTTATTTCAGGTTGTTTGTAAAGGAATAAATATGTGACAATGAAAACTGTAATGTGAGAAAAATTAAGACTATATAGAGGTCCCTACTCAGTAACATAAGATTATTATGAAAATAATAATAATTGTAAATATTTGTCAACATGAAAAGTTGAACATTGCAACAGAGATGGTCACTTTCTACAAAAACACGGAGTGCTCAGAGCTTTAGATAAATTGTACATTCTGGATTTATTTTCACCCAGTAGGAATAACAATCGTAGGAATAGTAAAGAGCAATCCCAAGGGAGATGTATTAATAAAATGTAATCCTTTTACACGTCGAAGAAGTAACAAAATAATGCAGGCGTAACTTGAAATGCACAGCTACTTACTTTAGTGACAGTAGGTACTATGTCAGTTTCCCGTACTGTTTTGCAATGGACCTTTCTTAGCATCTCAGATTATTTTATCTATCTGTTACTAAATTCTTCTGTACAAATTGCATTATTGGATTTCATATGCTTTATTTTGCTACCTCCTACAAAGCAAAATATTTATAAACAATGCAATGAGGCTAACATTTCAGTATCAAAAGAGTGATGTGCATTATTCAAATGTTATTATACATCAAATTGACCACAAGATGGCAGCATTTGCAGATGATCAGCGTTCTTGCAGCATAAAATACTGTACTATGGATTATACTATTTCATTTGCATTACTTCCTTTAATTAACATACAATAATGCTCCAATATGTAACCCTTAAGGACACAGCCCATTTTGGCCTTGAGGACACAGGCAATTTTCATTTTTGTGTTTCTGTTTTTTCCTTCTTGCTTTAATTCTTTTATTTTTCCATCCACAGACCCATATGAGGGCTTGTTTTTTGTGCGACCAATTGTGCTGAAACTTTTTTCTTTTACCATAAAATGACAATTTTTTATTTTATAATAAAATGTATGGTGCAATCAAAATAATATTAATTGTGAGGAAGGGGGGTTGAAAAGAAACCACAATTTAGAAACTTTTGGGGGGTTTGGTTTCTACACAGTGCACTTTATGGTAAAACTGGCATGTTCTTTTTATTCTGTAAGTCAATGCGCTTAAAACAAAACCCAATTTATATAGGTTTCTATTATTTTACACTATATAGCTCCAACCAGTAATGCCTGTTGTTGCCTTTGTAATCAGGAATGCTAGTGCGGCAACTATTTAGACTCTCATTATTAGATGAATATAATGACAACTTGGTATAACCAAACACTATGACACTAATACAAAGAACCACGTTGACTCCACTTACATTTATAAAAATCTTTTTTTATTAAATTACACATAAAAACAGTATCTCAACAAAGTATTGATGTAAGCCAGAATTACAGACATAAACATGCCAGAATCCAAAACCATATACAATATTGTACACCCAAATGGGATTATCCGTATATGGTGATAACATGTATCTCAGGTATAACTCAGAGACTAGGCATCATAGGAGGCACCATGTGGCATATACCTATCCCCATATGGGGGTCGCTTCCACCCTTCCTGTCACTGCAGCTAAATATCAAGGTCTGTTATCACTCACCCATGTCAGTAGCTGGATTTTCTCCTGAACCCCGAGCGCGCTTTCGCTCCTACCTAAGTAATTTCATACAATTATATTAATCCTAATGCACATTGCCCAATATAAGAATGATAAACTTGTAAACCCTCTATTACCTATCGACGTGCTGAGAATCTCAAAGATTTATTAGAACATAGTCATCACAAAAGTCATAACACCAGGAACATATTTGGTTTTAGAGGCCCTAAATGGGCATCTAAACCATGTGGGGGATGAGGGGGACTCCAGTGGAGGGAAAAGGTATAGTATAAAGATACTGTAGTACTGTATGGATGCCCCACAGAAGGCCACTGTTGCGCATAATCAAGTACCCCAGCAAAAATAATACCCACAAAGTGAACCCAACATAAAACAAAACTGCATGACTCAATTCATAAGTCAGCCGTAGAAATAAAGTATGATACAATGGTGTAGTTACAGTATGCATGTATACGAAAACTTTAGCAAATTGTGATTTTTTTATTGATTAATGTGAAGTTATATTTTTTTACGTGATATGTTTGGTTTAGGTACCATCAATTGCTTGTGTAAGTATGTATGTCTTTTCACATTCAATCACTTTAAGTTGCATTGTGATATCCCAGTACGTGATGATGTTGCCCCATACTGTCCATCTGCCCTGTCAGACAGAGTCCCTGCATGTCCCCAGGGCTCCCCTGCAGCATACCCCCAGGTGACCCCCCCAAGTGACCTATGGGCTCCTTGCACAGCCCTCTATATAACAAGGGGAGGGGCTACAATCTCTCTCTCTTCTGCTGTATGCTGAGGTCCAGTGCAGTCATCTCAGTGTCTGTGTCCAGAGCACTGGAGGCCTCAAGCCTAAAGTCCTGCAGCCACATGTCGGGCATCAGTAAGTCAAGTCATCTTATTGTCAGTCACCATCTCTGTCAAGTCAAGTCCATCTGTAGTCACCGTAGCTTGCACTAAATTCAGTCTAACTACTGCAAGTCCCAGCAAGCCTGCGAGGTCCCCTGTGTCACTGGTCACCTCCCTGGGATATTTGGCTGTACTGCAAAGACTATATCACCTGTCTTGCCTCAGTAAAGCTACCATTATCCTTAATCTGGTGTTGGTGTCTTCATTGCCCCTGCCTAACCCAGGATAAGCGGTATTACCTTTGGGTGGTTAAAGGGGTATTCCAGGAAAAAACTTTTTTTTTTATATCAACTGGCTCCAGAAAGTTAAACAGATTTGTAAATTACTTCTATAAAAAAAATATTAATCCTTTCAATAATTATCAGCTGCTGAAGTTGAGTTGTTGATTTCTGTCTGGCAACAGTGCTCTCTGCTGACATCTCTGCTTGTCTCGGGAACTGCACAGAGTATGAATGGTTTGCTATGGAGATTTGCTTCTAAACTGGGAGGTTCCCGAGACACGTGTAATCAGAGAACACTTAGACAGAAAATAACAACTGAACTTCAGCAGCTCATAAGTACTGAAAGGATTAAGATTTTTTAATAGAAAAAATTTACAAATCTATTTAACTTTCTGGAGTCAGTTGATATATATAAAAACATTTTTTCCTGGATAACCCCTTTAAGGCTAAACCACGCCCTAACGTCACGACAAGAAGGGGTTAATGCCATCTGCACCTTGGGCCATAACATCTGCCCTGCATCTTGCCTGCAACTCACACCCTGACACCACAACTTTTTGGCGTCCTACGAACAGGATACGGGTGTGTGCCATTTACCACAAGTCCTCCCCCCTAGTGTGAACTGTGCCCAACACTGTCTGTAAAAATCGCATGCTGATGCGACAGAAATTGCGCCAGAAAAAGTTAATGGGACTTTGTCTGTAAATGTGTTTTACCCAAGGCGCTTGTGAAATAGAGGGGGAGGTGAAGAATAGTTTGCTGCCTGCTGTTTGGAAAACTGTGAAAGTCACTAAAATGTGCAAAATCAGAACGAAAGTCATGCTACGCTGTTCCACTGTGCCGATACCTGAAAGGGTTAAGGAGGCGCCGGAGAAGCACTTGAAAATGTCCCGCGCTGGTCAAGTACCGCCCCTGGGCATGAAAGTCATTTCGCTGTGTGTCCATGCCAAAGTGGAACTATGAAGATCCGCTCCTTGTTGCGGGGGGGGCGGAAGTCCACGCTGCACCGATGACATCCTTCCGGCTGATGGCCATTTTCCCGGAGCTCGATAAAAATGGGACCATGCGGCCAAAGATCCGATCCTCAGTTTGCCGGAAGTCTCGGAGAGCAGTAAAATGGAAGAGCAGGCAAGTGCGTGTCTGGAGAGAACTAAGATGGTGCCGGAGGCCCAGCATGTTGCTGCAGCCACAGCGCAACTATTTCAGGATCTTGCTGACCGATTGCAACGGTTGTCCCTCAGGGCGGAGGAGGCCTGTCACCTGATCCCGCTACCGGAGAATGACTGGCCAGCAACCACGGAAGGGGGAACTTCCAAGTCATCAGAAGCATCAGTTGCATCATCGCCTGTGAGGCTGGTACCTCACCACCGGACCTGGGGGTCCTGGGCCGAAATCCAGATGGAGGAATCGGAAGTGAGTACCTCGGCTGAGGCTGTGTTTTCTACCCCTCCTTCCACCCCTAGCCCAGAACAAACCCCCCAGGCCTGAAAGTCTGTGGAGTCTACTGCATTCCGCAGTCACCACCCTTACCCAGGTAGTTGTTCGGCGATGAGCCCAACTTAATCCGTTACATGAGGGAGCACCTTCTTCCCCTACCAGGGAAGTCCCATCCCCCTGTTCCTCCGGCCAAGTCAAAAAGGGCCAAGAGAGATGCTGAAGTTGCCGCAATTGTGGAGGAGCTGAGGGCTCAGAGGATGGAGAGGTATGGCCTAAGCAGCTGCCATTTGAGGAGCGACAGGAGCAGCAGCAGTATACTTAAAAGTTGGAGGCCCTGTACATCAGTAAGTTAGAGCACCCCCAAGAGGGTAAGCCACCCCTGGAGTGCCTCCGCGCAACTGTGATAAAGTTTGACAAGGTCAGTGGGTTTGGCACCCTTTTGGACTGCTGACACGAGGGAAACCATCTCAGTAAATCGGAGGGCAATACAGAGAGACTATCTTCCCCCAGCCATGCATTCTCTTGAGAGCAGGGAGATTGTGTAGTACTTGCCCGTGCTGAGCATGAGAGGAGAGTCAAGTAACTAACCATTGTGGTCGAAAAGACTAACTGTGTTTTGTGAGAATACTTTTGTTGTTACAGGTTGCAAGCAACGTTCAAGTATAGAGCCTGACTAACTTGTCAAGACCATTTTTTTGCAATCATTTTGCATAAGTGTATGTGCCCGGCTTTATGCAGATATTTCTTGCTAAAAGAACTCTATAATGTATCTGAACTGTTGAGTAATACATGGACAACTGTGTACATATTGTTGTAACGCTGAGCACTCCTTCCTCTGCTCCTGGACCGGAGCGCTCACTGCGTTTGTCCCCGCTGAGTGCCCTGGTCAGACTCTCTGCCTGGGGACACTCCGCTTCTGTCACCGGCAGGGACGCGGTCAGCGCTGCGGGCTGTCCCCGCGCGCGTTCCGCGTCCCAACCTTACTTACCGGCACCCGCTCCGGTTCTCTCCTCTGCTCCCCTGTCATGTGGTTCCCGGCGTGCGCGTCCTCTGCTCCTATAAATGCACCCTGCCCCTTCCTGCCCTTGCCGGATCTTTGTGTTGCCTTAGTGCCCAAGAGAAAGAGTTAATGTATTCCTTGCCTGTTGCTGAACCCGTTGCTAACGACTACCGCCTCCAAACCTGTGTTGCCTGCCCTGACCTTTTGCTACGTCTAACTACGCCTCTGCCTGTCCCTTCTGTGCTTCGCCTGTCTCAGCAGTCAGTGAGGTTGAGCCGCTACCGGAGGACATGACCTGGTAGTTACCGCCGCAGCCGCCGCCATCCCGTGCCAATGCCAACAGTTATCCTCATCACGGGATTGCCACTCCCGAGGACACCGGCCGTACACTACCAGCAAGCGGTGATCGCTGCAACGGCAGACAGGTACTATCTTTCCAATACCTTTGACGCCATTCTCTATATTGCTTCCTGAACTGTACCATCCTTATGCTTTAATATTTAATATTACCATATTACCATCTACCTCGAACACTATCTTCTACCTCGGATTTTATCTGCAGATGCTTTCTCATATTTATACTATTTATGACTGCAAATCACAGGTGGTTGCACAGAAGTGACTTTCAATTTTGATTCATATTCTAATTTATTATGTTTTATTTTTATATTGTACTGATACCTGGTGAAAGGGCCCTACCCAGATGTCAGTTTTAATACCATCATATTCTGAATAAATTGTATTAATTGCTATTCTTGATTCAGGTTCTGCTCATTCCCACTTACACGCTAATATCCATTAATTTTTATTGATCCCTTTTTTTGCTCTTAATTTATTTTTCAATTATCAACTTTTTTATTAACTTATTTGTATTTTACTACCCTATTATTCCAAATATTATATTTATTTACATCTCAGCAATTCTCTCCATCTATCCTTGCTACTCTTCACTCACTAGCCTTGAGGACTGGCTCTGTATAATTATTTATATATACTCTCCCCCTAACTTATATATCTAGTGTTCTGGGGAGAAGTGTGTTATGCAAAGGGACTCTAGTAGCCAAGGCATTGGGTAAAAAGCCTTCGGCAGTCCAATCCATCTTATATTGTGTCAACAGTTGCATTAAGTGTGTTATAGCCAAGTGTAATGTTATCGAGTCATGTTCCTAAAATAGTTATAAAAGTTTATAAGGCTTCAGAGCATGTATGGACATTATACAATAATTCTTTATTTTCTTTGGTCATGCTAAGGTTCAGCCTGGAAATGGACGTTAATTGCAATGCTTTAGAACTGCATGCGCCCCTGTGGCCATTTCGCTCCTCCGCCCTCCCAGACTGGGCGTTGAGGGCGACTTTATTCAAGTGGGGGAGTTTGTGATGTCCCAGTATGGGATGATGTGGCCCCCTACTGTCCTTCTGCCCTGTCAGGCAGAGTCCCTGCATGTTCCCAGGGCTCCCCTGCAGCATACCCCCATTATGTACATAGGTTGCGTTTAAATGATGTACTGTTACTTTAATGTTTATATCACGTGATTGTTACTCAGAGGGCTCCAGTGACCAGGTGACCCCCCCGTGTGACCTATGGGCTCCTTGCACAGCCCCCTTTATAACAAGGGGAGGGGCTGCAATCTCTCTCTTTTGCTGTATGCTGAGGTCCAGTGCAGTCGCCTCAGTGTCTGTGTCCAGAGCATTGGAGGCCTCAAGCCTAAAGTCCTGCAGCCACAAGTCAGTCATCAGCAAGTCAAATCATCTTATTGTAAGTCACCATCTCTGTCAAGTTAAGTCCATCTGTAATCACCGTGGCCGGCACTAAAGCCAGTCTAACTACTGCAAGTCCCAGAAAGCCTGCGAGGTCCCCTGCGTCACTGGTCACCTCCCTGGGATATTTGACTATACTGCAAAGACTATATCACCTGTGTAACACTCATGTTTCAGAAGACAGGAACCCTGGTGGATGTGGATCCACGGACCTGTGTGGCAGATGACTCGGACCGTACCAGGGAGCAGAGTCTAAGGTGCCGCTGGTTTTCACCAGAGCCCACCACTTAGCAGGATGTACTTGCTGCGGCACAGGAGGAATGAGACAGATCATAGTCAGGATAGCAGAAGGTCAGGGTATGCGGCACAGTAGCGTAGTCAGGAACGTAGCAAATGGTCAGTAGGCAGGCGGCAAGGTCAGGTCACAGAGCAAAGGATCAGATACACAGCAAGGCAATAAGAGGAATGCTTTTCTCTGGCTCAAGGCAACAAAGATCTGGCAGGGAAGTGAGGAGGGTGGAGGAATTTATCAATAAGCCACAGGTGTACTACACTAATGGGTGCACTGGCCCTTTAAATCTTAAAGCTCCGTCCCTAGGGGACAGGGACAAGCGCGCCGGAGCAGAGAGGCAGAGGCGAGGGCAGGAGAAGCATCAGGTGAGTGACGGACTGGGGCTCGCATGCGGGCGCATCCCGCGATGCGAGCCCCAGCCCCGCCAGCAGCAGCAGGTAACGGGACCATGCGCTCACGGCCAGCGTGTGCGGCCGTAGCGCATAACGTAACAGTAAACCCCTTTGCTCTCCCCCTCCTTTTACAAGTCAGAAAATACATGAGAAGGTCGCGGTCGAGGATATTCTCCTCAGGCTCCCAAGATCTCTCCTCAGGACCGTAACCCTTCCAGTCGACAAAAAAAATTGTTTACCTTGCACAGTTTTTTGTAGCAAGAATCTCTTTAACATTGAAGATGTCAAAAGAGCCGAAGACAGGTGTGGGGACAAGATTCTTCTGAGAAAGCGGGTTTATGACAAGAGGCTTGAGGAGAGAGACGTGGAAGATTGAGAATATGTAACGTAACAGGTAGACAGAGTTTGTAAAAGACAGGGTTGACCTTTTGTAGAATCTGGGAGGGACCAAGGTAGCGAGGACCGAGCTTGTAACAGGGGATCTTGAAGCAGATGTAATTGGATGAAAACCTTCATGCATGAAGAAGCCTGGGATAACGACTGTCGCGTCTTTTGCCAGATGGTAGAGAAGTCATGGACCAGCTCATCAACAGCAGGCACACCGGAGGAAACTGGAAGGGGAAGAGGAGGATGGAGATGGAGTCGGTAGACAACAAAAAAGGGGGACGACCTCATGGACTCGGAATACTTAGATGATAATATGAGAATTCAGATCAGGGGAGAAGGTCTTGGCGAACTGAAACAAAATGCCAAAAAAGTCTCTAGGATTTGATTAACCCTCTCCACCTGACCGTTGGACTGAGGGTAGTAGGCTGAGGAGAAGTCCAGATTAATGTCCAGACGGTTACAAAGGGCTCACCAGATCTTAGGGACAAACTGCACACCTCGATCCGAAACGATATGCTGAGGAAGACCATGTAAACGAAAGACATGCAACAAGAAGTACTTTGCCAGCTGCGGGGCAGACTTTAAACGGGAGAAGGCCTTTTCAGCCTCTTGAGGCCAAGACTTAGGATTAGATGCCTTCTTAGTAAGAGCCACAATTGGAGCAACCAAGGATGAAAAATGTGGGATAAATTGACGATAATAGTTTGTGAATCCCAGAAAGCATTGAATAGTACGTAAGCCCGAAGGACGGGGCCAATCCAGTAAAGCAGACAATTTATCTGGATCCATCTGCAGGCCCTGATGAGAGACAATGTAGCCAAGAAACGGAAGAATAGACTTCTCGACCAGGCATTTCTCCAGTTTGGCGTAGAGATGATTCTTCTGTAGTCGCTGAAGAACCAGACGAACATGAGGACAATGCTCCTCTAAGTTGGAAGAGAAGATCAGGATGCCATCTAGGTATACAACAACACAGGTGTAGAGAAGATCACAGAATATATCATTGACAAACTCTTGAAAAATGGTTGGAGCATTGCAGAGACCAAAAAGCATCACGAGATACTCAATATGTCCGTCATGAGTATTGAAGGCTGTTTTCCATTCATCTCCCTTGTGGATACGAATGAAGTTATATGCTCCACATAAGTCCATTAACAGAGTAGATGAACAAGGGCTTGGCAAGCCAAGTAAGAGGAAGATGATACTTGTGGACCAAAGAAGAATCAATTAAATCACCTGCTGATCCAGAATCCAAAAATGCTGTAGCGCTAAAGGAAGACTTGGCTGAAGAGAAGACTTGTACAGAAATAGTTAAGCGTGGAGCGCCTCTCCCACAAACCCTAGGTGCGAGTGTTTCCCAGACGCTGTGGGCGAGCTGTACAGTCCTTGAGAAAGTGCTCCGGGCTAGCACAATACAAGCACAAATTCTCACTACGTCGTCGTGACCTCTTCTGTTGCGTAAGACGAGAATGATCCACTTGCATAGCCTCTTCGGCAAGAGGCGCAGGAAACAGAAGAGGTAGACGTTGAAACACGGGTGCCAGACAAGGGTATCTCCGTGTTCGGACAGGTTCTGTCTTTAAGCGAAGTTCCTCCTGTCTCTCAGCAAAACACACATCAATGCGGATAAGTTTAGTCAAAGAGGATGGAGGATCACGTGCTGCGAGTGCATCTTTAATCCTGCTTGACAGTCCTTTTTTGAATGTGGCACACAAGGCCTCTTCATTCCATGCAAGTTCAGAGGCAAGAGTGCAGAACTGAACCGCGTAGTCACCAATGGAATAACTCCCTTGACAGAGGTTCAGCAAAGCCTTCTCAGCAGAAGAGGCAAGTGCGGGTTCCTCAAAGACACTGTGAAATTCTGACGAGGAGGCCGACAAATTGGAGGATATCGGATCACCATGGTCCCAAAGGGGTGTAGCCCAGGCCAGGGCTTTTCCGGACAGTAGACTAATGACAAAGGCCACCTTAGCACGTTCCTTTGGAAACTGTTCAGACAGGAGCTCCAAGTGCATGGAGCACTGAGTAACAAAGCCTCTGCATGACTTGGAATCCCTATCATACTTGGAAGGTAACAGGAGACATAGCTGGGAGCCAGAAGACACTGTAGGAACCGGTGGTGGGAGTGGGCCAGGTTGCGGTACCTGCTACTGTTGTAAGGCCAAAAGCTATTGCATCATAGCAGAAAGCTGAGAAAGTTGCTGTGCCTGTCGGGCCAACTGCTTCGACTGACGTACCACAACGGAGGGAAGATCCGAGACTTCAGGCAGGGGTACCTCAGCTGGATCCATGGCCGGATCTTGCTGTAACACTCACATTTCAGAAGACAGGAACCCCGGTGGATGTGGATCTGCTGGACCTGTGTGGCAGATGACTCAGACTGTACCAGGAAGCGGAATCTAAGGTTCCGCTAGTTTTCACAAGAGCCCGCCGCAAAGCGGGATGTACTTGCTGCAGCAGGCGGCACCCAGGTCGCTACCCCTGGCACGGCTCGACCACACAGGCGGCTGAGGAGATGCGAGGCTCTCATGGCCAGCGTGTGCGGCCGGAGTGCATAACGTAACAACCTGTCTTGCCTCAGTAAAGTTGCCGTTATCCCTAATCTGTCGTTGGTGTCTTCATTGCCCCATCCTAACCCAGTATCAGCGGTATTACCTTTGGGTGGTTAAGGCTGAACCACGCTCCCTGGCATCACAACAAGAAGGGGTTAATACTATTTGCCCTGGGCCATAACATCTGCCCTGCATCTACACTTCACCTCACACCCCGACACCACAGCATGTTCTCACGGTTTCCAGCACCTAGCACTTGCACTTTTATTTTCATTCACCCTGTTCTTGTCCTAATATGTGTGTCTCATTATGCTTTTAACCCCTTAAGAACCCAGCCCATTTTCACCTTTGATCTTAGCATTTTTTGCACATCTGACCAGTCATTAATAACTTTGGGATACTTCTACTTTTCATTCTGATTCCGAGAATGTTTTTTCGTGACATATTCTTCAAAGTTCAGCAGCAATTTTCCAATTTTTCATAACATTTTCAAAATCTGAATTTTTCAGGGACCAGTTCAGTTTTGAAGTGGATTTTAAGGGCCTTCATATTAGAAATACACCATAAATGACCCCATTATAAAAAAAAAAAGTATTCAAAATGACATGCAGAAAGTAAACCCGTTAGGTGCTTCACAGGAATAGCAGCAAAGTGAAGGAGAAAATTTAAAATCTTCATTTTTTACACTCGCATGATCTTGTAGACCCAGTTTTTGAATTTTTGAATAAATCATGGGAGAGATCTCTATATTGCCCCCTGATATATTTATACATAGTTATTAGGTCGCCCCTAAGCCTTCTTTTTTCTAAACTAAATAACCCTAATTCTGATAATCTTTCTGGATACTGCAGTCCTCCCATTCCCCGTATTACCCTGGTTGCCCGTCTTTGAACCCTCTCCAGCTCCACTATATCTTTCTTGTACACTGGTACTCAGTACTGTACACAGTATTCTATGTGTCGTCTGACTAGTGATTTGTACAGCGGTAGAATTATTTCCTTGTCGTGGGCATCTATGCCCCTATCGATGCACCCCATGATTTTATTTGCCTTGGCAGCAGCTGCCTGACACTGGTCGCTACAGCTAAATTTACTAAAAACTAAGACACCTATGTCAATCGTCCCAAGTGTGCTCCCATTTAATACATAATCCCAGCCTGGATTTTTCTTCCCCATGTGCATTACCTTACATTTATCAGTGTTGAACCTCTTGTGCCACTTCTCAGCCCAAACCTCCAACCTATCCAGATCCATTTGTAACAGTGCACTGTCCTCTATTGTGTTTACCACTTTACAGAGTTTAGTATCATCAGCAAAGATTGTTACTTTACTATTCAACCCCTCTACAAGGTCATTAATGAATATATTAAATAGGACAGGACCCAAGACTGACCCCTGTGGTATCCCACTAGTAACAGTAACCCAGTCAGAATAAGTATCATTAATAACCACCCTCTGTTTCCTATCACTGAGCCAGTTACTTACCCACTTGTACACATTCTCCCCCAGCCCAATCCTTTTCATTTTATGCACCAACCTTTTATGTGGCACCGTATTAAATGCTTTGGAAAAATCCAGAAATATGACATCCAGCGATTCCCCCTGGTCCAGTGGTGAGCTCACCTCCTCATAAAAGCTGATCAGGTTAGTTTTAAAGGACTGATCCCTCATAAACCCATGCTGATATGGAGTCATACATTTATTTTTATCAAGATATTCCAAAATAGCATCTCTTAGAAAACCCTCAAACAATTTACATACAACGGAGATTAAACTAACAGGTCTATAATTCCCGGGGTCACCTTTTGACCCCTTTTTAAATATTGGAGCCACATTTGCTATGCGCCAGTTCTGGGGAACAGACCCCCCCCAGGAGTCACTTTAGAGTCCCTGATAATTAAAAATAGGGGTCTGTCTATTACATTACTTAATTCCTTTAGAACACGGGGGTGAATGCCATTTGGACCTGGCGATTTGAGTATTTAGAATTTTTGTAGGTGGCACTGTACTTCTTGCTGGGTTAGACAGGAGACCTGTATTAGGAAGTTTGCCTTATCTCACATTATTTCACCTGCAGTGGAAGAAACTTCATAAATGGTCCAGGCATCAGCGGCCCAATCCATGTCCAAATATGTCACAGTACACGTGGTATAGTGAAACTGTATATTTATTAAGCCAAAAAACGCGTTTTGAGACTAGCACTGTCTCTTAATGTTAAAATGGCACTTTAACATTGAGAAAGAGACAATGCCAGTTTTAAAATGCGTTTGTTTGTTGGCTTAATAAATATACTGCCACACTCTGCGCTTAGCGCAAGCACCGGCCGTGAGCGCATTGTCCCTGTGTCCCTGACTGCCGGCGGGGCTGGGATTCGCATTGCGGGACACGCCTGCATGCAAATCCCAGAAAGTCCTACACCACACTCTGCTGCCTCCTACTCTGTGTCTCAGCTCTGGCGCCTGCATCCCCATCTCCTAGGGCACGCATGCCGGAGCTCTGAAATTTAAAGGGCCAGTACACCCATAATTAGTTGTTACACCTGACACATTATAAAGTCCCTGCACCTCCCACACTTCCCTGACAGATCTTCAGTGCCCCTAGCCTGAGAATAAGCATTCCATATTGCCTGTTTGCCTTACCCGTGTATCCAGACCTTTCCGCTACATTATTTGACTCCGCACCTTTGCCGCCAGCCTTGACCTTCTGCTACATTTGACTAAGCTACTGCCTCATCCTTTGGTACCTCGTCTTGCCCAGCTACCTGTGTGGTCGAGCCGTGTCGGGGGGTGGACTAGCTATCTGGGTGTCACCTGCCGCAGCAAGCCCATCCTGCCTTGCCGCGGGCTCTTGTGAAGACCAGTGGCACCTTAGACTCTGCTCCTCGATACGGTCCGTGTCATCAGCCACACAAGTTAGAGGATCCACATCCTGCTCCGTAACAGCAAGATCCGGCGATGGATCCCGCTGGGGTTCCTCTGCCAGATAATTCAGATCTCTCTTCAATCGTGGTGCTCCAGTCACAGCAGATGGCCCAGCAGGCACAGCAGTTGAGCCAGTTATCCACCATGATGCAGCAGTTGCTAAATGCTCATCAACAACTGCCACAGCCTCCTCCTGCTCCAGTGCTGCTTCCCGCTGCTGCAGTCTCCTCCGGAACAAAACTCTGCTTGTTTCTTCCAGAGAAATATGAGGGGGATCCCAAGTCCTGTCGTAGTTTCGTGACTCAGTGCTCAATGCACATAGAGCTCATGGCGGAATAGTTCCCTGCAAAGGTGGCCTTCGTCATCAGTCTCTTAACTGGAAGGGCTTTTGCCTGGGCAACTCCGCTTTGGGATTGCAGTGATGCTTGCACAACTAATCTCCAGGCTATCCTGACGGAATTTCGGGGTGTCTTTGAAGAACCTGCCCGAGCCTCTTCCGCTGAGAATGCGTTATTGAGTCTTTCGCAGGGCAACTCCTCTGTGGGCAAATATGCCCTTCAGTTTCGTACCTTTGTATCAGAGTTATCATGGAACAATGAAGCTCTTTGTGCCACCTAGTCACATCAAGGATGCCCTTGCGTCCATGGAATTGCCATCTAACTTGAATGAACTTATACAGTTGGCATCCCTGATTAATATCCGTTTCTCTGAGCGATGTGAGGAACTTTGTCAAGAAAGGGAGTCTGCACAATCTCAACGCTTTCCTCGTCTGGCACCTGTCTTCCAGCAACCACTGCAATCTTCTACGTTGCCTTCCGTAGTGCAGGCTATGCAGGTGGATCGGTATCGCCTGACCCTGCGGCAAAGAAGCTGCCGCCGAACTTAGAATCTATGCCTATACAGTGACCCCCCGACCTACGATGGCCCCGACATATGATGAAATCGACATACGATGCTTTTATATGTCGGGGCCATCGCATTAAGTGCTATCCGGCAGCGCCAAATGCTTAAGCTGCTGCCGGATAGCAGCTTAATGTTCCCTGTGTGGTGCAGTAAGTATTACTTACCCCTCCACGATGCTCCGGGGTGCCCTCCGGGTCCAGCGCTGGTCTTCCGGTGTCTTCTCGGCCCTCTCCAATGACGTCAATACGCTGCTGCGCACGTCATCCAATAGGAATGGCGTACGCAGCGGCGTAATGACGTCACTACGCAGGCCCAGTAAGGCCTTGCGGACAACAGAAGAGGACCGTAGAAGACAGAAGAGGACGGAGAAGACAGCAGAGGACCGGAGAAGACAGCGGAGAGCCCATCGGAGGCCAGGGTCACCATCGGGAGCGGCGGGGACACCATCTCGAGCGGCGGGGACAGGTGAGTATAGCTTCCTATACTTTACATTGCACAAATCCCTCAACATACGATGGATTCGACAAACGATGGCTCGTTTGGAACGAATTACCATCGCATGTTGAGGGACCACTGTACTGTGCCAGTGCGGATCATTTCCTAAAAGATTGTCCTCTACGTCCACAGTCACAGGGAAACACTTGCATCTAGGGTTTGTGGGAGAGGCCTCCCTAGGTGTGAAAACCACCTCCACGCTTAAATTTGACGGTCCAGCTTTTTCTACCCTCCAAAGAGATTGTCTCTGTTCTTGCCTTCTTGGACTCTGGTTCCGCGGGAAATTTTATTGATGCCTCCCCAGTACATAGTTATCATCTTTCTGTATCTCGCATGTTAAAGCCCTTGTACATCTCTACGGTCAATGGAGAAAGACTGTACTGTACTGTGCTATATCGCACAGAACTGTTGTCTATGCAGGTCTGAGCCTTACATAAGGAGAACTTCTCTTTCTATGTACTCCCTCATTGTACTTCTCCTCTTCTGCTTGGCCTACTGTGGTTGCAACTCCATGCCCCGCAGCTGGATTGGAAAACTGGAGAAGTTCTTCATTGGGGACCGCATTGCAAAAACCACTGTATTCAAATACGTTTGTCTAAGTTGGAACCATCTTCTTGTCCTCTGCTCGGTTTGCCTTCATTCCTTCAGGAATTTGCTGATGCTTTTAGTGAAAAACAAGCTGAAGTCTTACCACCACATCGTCCCTATGACTGTCCTATTGATTTACTGCCCAGTTCCATACCTCCCCGGGGCAGAATCTACCCTCTGTCGGTCCCTGAAACTCAGGCTATGTCTAATTACATCCAGGAGAATCTTCAGAAGGGATTTATCAGAAATTCTTCTTCCCCTGCCAGAGCCGGGTTCTTCTTTGTGGAAAAGAAAGACGGTTCTTTGCGACCTTACAATGACTGCCGAGGCTTGAATAAAATTACAGTAAAGAACCGCTTCCACCTTCTTTTAATCTTGGAATTATTTGATCGTCTGCGGGGGGGCCAGGATCTTCTCTAAACTACACCTTCAAGGGACCTATTTGACTCAAATATGAGAAGGGGACAAGTGGTAGATTGTGTTTAATGCCATTCGGACTCTAATGCTCCAGCAGTCTTCCAGGAGTTTGTCAATGACATTTTTCGTGACCTCCTATACTCCCGTGTCATTGTCTATTTGGAAGACATTCTCATCCACTCGCCCAATCTCCACACTCATCGTTCACACCTCCGCCAAGTTTTACAGCATCTCCGAGACAACCATCTTTATGCATAATTTGAGAAGTGTACTTTTGAAAAGACCAGCCTTCCATTTCTGGGGTATATTGTTACCAGTCAAGGTCTACAATTGGATCATAACAAGTTATTCGCTGTACTGGAGTGGCCTCAACCTTCTGACTTGAAAGCGATTCAGCGCTTCCTCGGCTTTGCCAGTTATTATCGGCAATTTATTCCTCACTACCCCACCTTGGTTGCCCCCATCGTTTCTCTAACCAAGAAAACTGGTAATCCAAAGGTCTGGACTCCTGAGGCCGTTCGCACAGTTAAAGTCCTCCTTCGCTTCTGCTCCTGTGTTGTCAAGACCCAATCCAGCCAAGCCATTTATTATGGAAGTGGATGCTTCTTCAGTTGGTGCAGGTGCAGTTTTGACACAAAAATCCTCCAAAGGAAGAACTGTAACCTGCAAATTTTTCTCTAAGACCTTCTCTCATGTAGAGAGAAATTATACCATTGGAGATTGCGAGCTCTTGGCTATTAAGATGGCCTTGGAGGAATGGCTTCATCTCTTGGAGAGCTTTGTACATCCGTTTACTATTTATACTGACCACAAGAACTTGCTCTATCTACAGACTGCCCATCGTCTTATCCAGATTTGACTTTTTTTATTCACTTCCGTCCAGCAGAGAAGAATCTTCGGTCTGATGCTCTATCTAGATGCTCTGTAATACAAGACCAAGAATCTCTCCTTCAACATATTGTTCCTCCTGATCGTCTCATTTCTGCACCACCAGCAAGCCTTCAGCACCCCGTCTAAGACTCAGAGTCTTGAAATGGGGTCATTCTTCTTTGTTGGCCAGTCATGCCGGTATTCATCCTTGCAACTCATCTTCCAATAGTATTGGTGGCCAACTTTAAAACAGGATGTCATTGACTTCGATCATTCCTGCTCGGTTTGTGCCAAGGAAAAGACCCCTCGTGCCAAGCCTGCTGGCCTACTTCATCCTTTGCCAGTTCCTGAGCTGCCCTGGACTGACATAGCAATGGATTTTATTACTGACCTTCCTTCTTCTGGCAGTAATACGGTCATCTGGGTTGTCGTGGACCGATTTTCCAAAATGGCTCATTTTGTGCCCTTGCCAGCTTTATCTGCACCGCAGCTTGCCAAGCTATTCCTTTGTCATCTTTTGTCTCCATGGATTGCCTACTCATATCATCTCTGACTGAGGAGTCCAGGTTGTTTCAAAATTCTGGAGGGCCCTCTGCTCATGTCTCAATGTTAAATTGGACTTCTCCTCAGCTTACCACCCTTAATCCAATGGTCAGGTCAAAAGGGTGAACCAGATTCTGGGGGACTATCTTCGCCATTTTGTCTCTGCTCGCCAAGACAACTGGGCCGATTTACTACCATGGGCCGAGTTTTCCTACAACCATAGGAATTCTGAATCCACTGGGACTTCACCCTTCTTTATGGTCTATGGGCTTCATCTTTGTCCTCCTCTTCCCTTGTCTTCTTCCGGAGTTCCTTAGGCTGACAAAGTAGTGCGGAATTTCACCTCCATTTGGCAGAAGACTTGTCACTCCCTTTTACATGCCACGACCCGTATGAAGTCACAAGCGGACAAGAAAAGATGCCCTCCTCCCGAATTCTCTCCTGGGGACAGAGTGTGGTTGTTTTTTAGATATATCCGCTTTAAGGTACCCTCTTATAAAGTGGGTCCACGTTATTTGGGTCCCTATAAAGTCAAAAAACTACTTAATCCCCTGGCTTATTCCCTCCATCTGCCCTCCTCTTTGCGGATCCAGAATTTCTTCCATGTCTCCCTCTTGAAGCCTGTCATCCCCCACCGTTTTTCCCCTATCTCTGGTACCTCTGATATTTTTGTTGTTAAGGAAATCTTAGACTCCAAGCTGGTCAGAGGAAAACGCTTCTTTCTTGTGGATTGGGAAGGATTTGGTCCGGAGGAGAGGTCTTGGTAACCGCAGGATAATATCTTGGACCAGGACCTTCTCAAACAATTTCTGAATCGCAAAAGGTGGGGGAGACCAAAGGGGGGTACTCTCACACTCTGCACTCCGGCTGCAAGCACCGGCAGTGAGCACATTGTCCATGTGACCCCGACTGCCGGCGGGGCTTGAATTCACATCAAGGGATGCACCCGTATGCGAATCCCAGCCCTTCACTCACCACGCTCCGCTGCCTCCTCCCCTGTATCTCAGTTCCGGCATGCGCGTCCCTGTCTCCTAGGGCGCGCGCACTGGAGTTCTGAAATTTGAAGGGCCAGTACGCCCATAATTAGTTGTTACACCTGACACTACATTATAAAGTCTCTGCACCTCCCACACTTCCCTGCCGGATCTTCAGTGCCCCTTGCCTGAGATTAAGCATTCCATATTGCCTATTTGCCTTACCTGTGTATCCAGACCTTCCCGCTACATTATTTGACTTCGTACCTTTGCCGCCTGCCTTGAGCTTCTGCTATGTTTGACTACGCTACTGCCTCATCCTTTGGTATCTCGCCTTGCCCAGCTACTTGTGTGGTCGAGCTGTGTCGCCTGCCGCAGCAAGTCCATCCTGCCTTGCGGCGGGCTCTGGTGAAGACCAGCGACACCTTAGACTCCGCTCCCCGATACGGTCCATGTCATCAGCCACACAGGTTAGAGGATCCACATCCTTCTCCGTAACATATACAGTTTCACTATACCACGTGTACTGTGACGTATTTGGACACGGATTGCGCCGCTGATGCCCGGACCATCTCACGCCGATCACACCTGATCAGCTTGAGTGAAGTATGGCGGGGGGTTCCCCAACTGTTTCTGGAGGTAACAATATGATGATTGATCTATGGAGTTTTCTGATTGGTTGGCTCTATGTATTAAAGGGGTACTCCACTGGAAAAGTTATTTTTTTTAAATACACTGGTGCCAGAAAGTTTAACAGATTTGTAAAAAATACTTCTACTAAAAAATCTTAATCCTTGCAGTATTTATCAGCTTCTGTTATGATCCACAGGAAGTTCATTTCTTTTTAAATTT
Source organism: Hyla sarda (assembly GCF_029499605.1). NCBI lineage: Eukaryota > Metazoa > Chordata > Amphibia > Anura > Hylidae > Hyla > Hyla sarda. The sequence continues at coordinate 74,783,731 of NC_079193.1, read as the reverse complement.
CCTTTCTGTCTGACCACAAGTGCTCTCTGCTGACACCTCTGTCCATTTTTAGGAACTGTCTAGAGCAGGACAGGTTTTCTTTGGGGATTTGCTCCTACTCTGGACAGTTCCTGACATGGACAAAGGTGTCAGCAGAGAGCACTGTGGTCAGGCAGAAAGGAAATTAAAAAAGAAAAGAACTTCCTGTGGATCCTAACAGCAGCTGACAAGTACTGGAAGGATTAAGATTTTTTAATAGAAGTAATTTACAAATCTGTTTAACTTTCTGGCACCAGTTGATTTAATTTTTTTTTTTCAGAGGAGTACTCCTTTAATAGCACTCTGGGATTACCCTAAGTCACTCCCTGAAGAAGCGATTGGTGAAACGCCATAGGGATGGTCACAGCTCCTGGGTATGTGAGTATAACATGTTGTTGGGCTAAGTGATGCAAGTGGAATTTTCTGTTTGTTTTCTGATGCCGAAGGTCTGGTGAGGCTTTTATATAGGCTTGTTATCAAGTCCGTAAGCACACCCGTCCACCATATTATACATCCTTGGCATGCACCATTCAAGCTGACAATACGGTGCTAACAAACATTTTCAATTTCTTTTTAATTTCTCCCTATATTCTGCACTTTGTTATACATATTGTGTATGGTTGTATGTGCCAAACCTCATTTAGTGGACCATCACTATGTAAATTGGTCATCAATTTTTACTGTTATAGTGGGGATGAGGAAATGAATGTTTAACTTTGGGACCTGTGTACCATTTTTCTTCTACTGCTGCTTATTCTTTTAAACTTTTTAAAAGTAATTGTTCTATTATTAATAAAGATTTTCTATATGTATAGAGTTTTGTGTTGTATGCTTAATATAGGAATTATAGTTTAAAACAGATGCATTGGACACAATTTGTTCATTTGCATGTTTTGGCCGCCCAACTATTGGTTTATAACAATATAAGAATGTAAACTTTATCGCTGATAGCATAAAAGTCTTAGCATGGCTGCTACCACATGCTGGGTTCATTGCACAAACCCCTAGTAATTCATATGTACATATACACTGTTGCACAATCCCATATGGAAAAATGTAAACCCAAAAAAACACAAAAAAAAAGTGCACAAAGGATGAGGTCTATCGCAAGCCCTTCTCCGATAAGAGAGACCCCTCAACAAAGCTTACCCTTCGCCGCCGGACCAAAAGGTACCTGCCAGGTTCCAGGTTCGATGTCCCTTTTCACCGAAGCTACTATGGGACCACAAATGCTACCGGCATCCCCCTTGGCGTAGAGCCGATAACGGTCGGTACCTTGCCAATGCAGGAGTACCCGGGGTGTTTGCAGGAAGGTGCGGAAGCAAATGGCCACACAGACCTCCCCTAGACTGCCAGGAGGGACACCCAGAAGGGCTACTGCATCCTGACAAATCCTGTGGACACACAACACGCAAAAAGTGACACAGTGAGACAAAAAAGAAATAAATAAATGAATGTGTGCAGATATATTGCCCGGACTTCCGTCCGGATCAATAAAAAATGTCTCTGATCCTAGCCAGAAGGCCGGGAATCAAGAGGTGAGTGCCAAAAGGTGAAGAGATCATGGTGCCCGTGCTTCCACTCAGTGAGTCTATCCTCCCAGTGAGTTTCGGCACCTCTGGGACACCACTCCCCGAGGCACTAAAGTACCTCGGCTCTAAACCCTCTCAGCCTCATGGAGAGACCCAGAAGAAACAGGTCACATCTGGGCAACCGTCGAGCTGATTCCTCAGAACCAGGCCAGGAACGCCCAGGTAGAGCTGCCCCCTACCATGCAGCACCCATCCCAACCAGCTCCACACCGGCGTCACCTGCCACCGGCATAAAACTGATAAGACCGGATACTACACTTGATCTTAGCCAAAAGGCCGAGAAGCGATGCGTTTTGCCTAGCTTTTTCTAGGAGTGCCATAACTATCCAGCGCTTTAGCACCACACTCCTGCCAGATGCATCACTGGAAGTGCGCCTCACACATCAGAGGAGGTCGCACAGTAGCAGCATCATCTGTCGAACAAAAAATGCAGATCACATTGGCACGACAGTGGAGCATGCGCACTGAAACGCCCAACATCACCCAGCCATCTAGTGACAGGGAAAGTTGCCCGTATCACAAAGTAACAGTTATCTTGGCAAAGCCGATACCTTTGTGTCTCCGCCCTCTCATAGCTACACCCATGACTACAATGCGCTGCTTAGTTTAAAATTCCTGGGCCTATTTTCGGTCCTAGTCCAGCCCTGCTGTATTATACTGTACTTTCTATACTGTATTTCACAGTTTAGACTGTGCACAGCTAATTGAGAACTAGGAATGACAACACACTCATTAATATTATATACATTATTTCCCATAAGTGAGTCCACACCTCACATTAAATATACAGTATCTCCCATAAGTGAGCCACCCCTCAATTATATACAGTATCTCCCATACGTGAGTCCCCCCTCACATTATATATACAGTATCTCCCATAAGTGAGTCCACCCCTCACATTATATATACAGTATCTCCCATAAGTGAGTCCACCCCTCACATTATATATACAGTATCTCCCATAAGTGAGTCCATACCTAACATTATATATACATTATCCCCCATAAGTGAGTCCACCCCTCACATTATATACAGTATATCCCATAAGTGAGTCCACCCCTCACATTATATACAGTATCTCCCATAAGTGAGTCCACCCCTCACATTATATACATTATCCCCCATAAGTGAGTCCACCCCTCACATTATATAAAGTATCTCCCATAAGTGAGTCCACCCCTCACATTATATACAGTATATCCCATAAGTGAGTCTACCCCTCACATTATATACAGTATCTCCCATAACTGAGTCCACCCCTCAATTATATACAGTATCTCTCATAAGTGAGTCCACCCCTCACATTATACACAGTATCTCTCATAAGTGAGTCCACCCCTCACATTATATACAGTATCTCCCATAAGTGAGTCTACCCCTCACATTATATACAGTATCTCCCATAAGTGAGTCCACCCCTCACATTATATACAGTATTTGCCATAAGTGAGTCCATCCCTCACATTATATATACAGTATCTCTCATAAGTGAGTCCACCCCTCACATTATATACAGTATCTCTCATAAGTGAGTCCACCCCTCACATTATATACAGTATCTCCCATAAGTGAGTCCACCCCTCACATTATATACAGTATATCCCATAAGTGAGTCTACCCCTCACATTATATACAGTATCTCCCATAAGTGAGTCCACCCCTCACATTATATACAGTATTTGCCATAAGTGAGTCCACCCCTCACGTTATATACAGTATATCCCATAAGTGAGTCCACCCCTCACATTATATACAGTATCTCCCATAAGTGAGTCCACCCCTCATATTATATACAGTATCTCACATAAGTGAGTCCACCCCTCACATTATATATATACAGTATCTCCCATAAGTGAGTCTACCCCTCACATTATATACAGTATCTCCCATAAGTGAGTCCACCCCTCACATTATATACAGTATCTCCCATAAATCAATTTTTATACCATAAAAATGAATAAAAAGCGATCAAAAAGTCTGATCAAAACAAAAATGATATAGATAAAAACTTCAGATCACAGCGTAAAAAATTTGCCTTCATACCGCCCCATACATGGAAAAATAAAAAAGCTATAGGGGTCAGAAGATGACAATTTTAAACGTATACATTTTCCTGCATGTAGTTATGATTTTTTTCAAAAGTAATACAAAATCAAACCTATATAAGTAGGGTATCATTTTAATCGTATGGATCTACAGAATGAAGAAAAGATGTAATTTTTACCAAAAAAATTACTGCTTAGAAACGGAAGCCCCCAAAAGTTACAAAATGTTGTTTTTTCTTCCATTTTGTCGCACAATGATTTTCTTTCCTGTTTCACTGTAGATTTTTGGGTAAAATGACTGATGTCATTACAAAGTAAAATTGGTGGCCAAAAAATAAGCCATCATATAGATTTTTAGGTGCAAAATTGAAAGGGTGATGATTTTTAAAAAGGAAGAAAAAAACTAAAGTGCAAAAATGAAAAATCGCCAAAGAGGGGAAGGGTTAAAGAGGCCTGGTGAGTGGTAGGGTCCATGACAGAGTGAAAGTCACTATAAAGATGGCAGGAAATGTCCTACTACTGGGGACCTTTGTGAAGTAACATAGGCTAGGAAGAGACTTCTGTGAAAAGAAGAGGCACTGTAAAGAGACTGGTAGATGTTAAACAGAACGATGCATTACTGACATCATTCTGTTTTCTATGTCGCTGATATCCTCATGAATATGGAGGACACCAAGCACTGTACACTATTTCTTTCCATTATGTTCATGTGTCTTTGATATTCATGAGGACCTGCTCTCTTCACCCACCGGCACTGATATACTGTGTATAGACCGCTGTCAATCAGCATCCAGTGGGCAGAAAGAGCACCTAGACACGGCCCCCTTCTCCTGCATGTCAGGTGAACAGCTGCAAAGAACAATGCGAGCAATACATTGCAGTTAGGATTTATTCACACAATGTATCACTATGTAACACTATGGCCTAGATTTATCAAAGAATGTCTATGGTTGAGCTATTTTCCTACGTTTATTTGGGTGGTGGGTTTGACTAGCGCACATCTTATTTATCAAGAAGGTGCAGCAGGATGATGAATTTTGCGCAGCTCTGCTGTGGTGTTAAAATCTCTACCACATACACTTTTCCTAGATGCTTGTGAGGGAGGGAAGTAGACACTTTCCTGGGTCCTGAATTTGGCAGGTTAGGTGTTTTTACTTACTTTCACAGAGCTGCCGGGACATTTTTACTTGCATTTTAGACGCTACAATCAAATTTGATTGTGGTGTTTAAGGGGTTAAAGCTGGGCATTACTGTGATCGGTTATGTCTGGAATTAGAGATGGGTCCTGATAGCCCCCAGGACCACCCAGCTATGACATGCGCTCAGCCCCTGAGCATCTGTCATAGAAGGGGAGTGGGACGCTGTCGCCCACAAGAGGTTAAAGGTAGAAGTGATTCTCATGCCTACTGGTAGGTGGTGTAGCTTTGCACATAAAAAGTACCTTTGCGCACAATATAGCAACTTTTGACAAAAGTCGCAAATGATAAATACGTGACCCCTGCATGGTCAAAAAGTAAAAGTTCTACGGGTAGGCAAAAAGAGTGAAACTGTCTATATCAAAAGACGCATAAAAGTCTCTAAATATGCTGCTTGCGCCTGAACTGCGCCAAAACATAGACAAAAAAAAATGCTCTAAAAGCAATGATAAATCTCCCCCCATGAGCGTTATTTTGCTGCAGAAAATTTGGTGCAGCTGCACTATTCACACTACAGAATTTCCATGGCGGACATTCTGCTGGGAAAATTTCAGATCCCAGACTTGTTCATTCTTTCAGATTAATCTGTTTGGAAATGCATTGGAGTCTATGGAGATTGATCGGTCTTAACCCCGCTTGTTCTGCCAGCGCCTGCTGCCCACGTCTTCGCTTACAATTTCTCTGGGAAGAGATTCCGTAGTGTGAATGGGCCCTCAAGCATTTCTGTCACTAGTTTATGCTGTCATCAGATAGAATTCCCTTGAAACAGATTCTGAATTTATGAACAATAAAATTATCCCGTTAATGTTATATTTTGGAAATGCTTAAAGTGTAGCTCCCACCAAATAATATATAATATAATCTGTCCCTACCTATTAGTAATCTAGCCCTAACCCCCAACCTGGCTTTAAAAAAAATTAAATCGCTTTAATAGAGCAGATTTAGTGCTTCTAAATCTGCTCTATAAAGCAGGGCAGGAAGCAGCGCGTCCCAGCAAGCGCAACGTCACTGATGCCTTGCTGGGCGCTTGCTTCCGCCCTCAGATCGTCTATGCAGCGCTTCTGTCGGGAGCGCGCATAGATGATCTGCCAATAGCACGGCAGGCAGCTCCGGGGTCTCCTCCTCCCTGTTTACCTGTGCATGTGCTATCCAGGGAGGAGGAGTAGAGGAGCATCGCCGGCCTGCCGTGCACGATAATACTGCCGAGACCCGGGACCGATTACAATAATGGTAGCTATTCTAAATAACTTACCCATCCGGAGGATCAGCGCAGCAATGAGTGCGAGCGCTGCCTCCGGACAGGGTAACGGGGGCGGGCGGGGCCGCGCGCGAGGCCAGTGGAGCTGGCCAATGCGCGTAGCCCCAGTTATCAGTGTGCTTGCTCTCGCCTGTTTGATTGACAGGCGGGAGCGAGCACAGCAGTGCCTGGATTTCGACTCATTGCCAGGCTGAAATGAGTCGAAATCCAGTAGTGACGTCACTGCTGAATGCATTCGGCCACTAGGAGGGCGACCCCTAGTGGCCGAATTTAAAAGTGATTTTAAACTTGTTTAAAATCACTTTTTTTAATTAAAGTATATTAGAGATATGTTGTAGTACTTAAGTACTACAACATATCAATTTTTTTACTTCATGACAGTGCCCATTTAAGCCCAAATGCCACCTACTAAGCTTTTGTGTCACATTTAGAATTATAACCATAAAGATACCTGTAAGTGGTATAGTGTTAAAAGAAATAATAATAAAAATAATCTTTATAAAGTACCAACATATTGTGCAAATGCATTACATATCACATAGTCCAGATGGAGACATCTACAGTGACACAGTGACAACCTAAATAATAATTCCAATGAGAGAAGTGAGGGTCTTGCTCACAAGAGCTTATTATCTATAAGTAAAATAGATGTGTTGGATTAAATTGGTGAGAGAGTAGAACCCCACATGATGGCTCCACATTCCCTACATTTAAAGACACTACAAGGCTTCTTAGATAAATTAAAACAGAATATGTGAAAAATAAGTGTTAATTCATCTAGAAAATGATTCACTCAAGCACATTACTACAAATGTGTCTGCTCATTCACCCTGAAAGGAATATTTCCCCAGGATAGGTTTTCATTTAGCTGGCCGAGAAAAAAAAAACATTAGCAATCCGGTCCAGTCTGGGTATTTATGTTTATTATAGGGCAACATGCAAAATAAAATGTACCGTATATACTCGAGTATAAGCAGACCAGAATATAAGCCAGAGCCCCTAAATTCACCCCAAAAATCCAGGAAAAGTTATTGACTCGACTATAAGCCTAGGGTGGGAAATACATCATCCCCCCATGTCATCATCCAGACCCCCATCATTAACACCCCCGTCATCATCACCCCCCCTTCATCATCAGTGCCTGTCATCATCACCCTGTCATCATCCCCCCTTCATCATCACCGCCTGTCATCATCCCCCCCCTTCATCATCAGCGCCTGTCATCATCACCGCCTGTCATCGCCACCTATCACAGTGGTCTTCAACCTGCGGACCTCCAGATGTTGCAAAACTACGATTCCCAGCATGCCCGGATAGCCATCGTCTGTCCGGGCATGCTGGGAGTTGTAGTTCTGAAACATCTGAAGGTCCGCAGGATGAAGACCACTGCGGCCTTTGTCATCATCCAGACTCCCCCCTTTAGTTTTCTACTCACCTCCCCTCGGTGGGAAGGAAGGGTTAGCTGGTCCGGGCCATATATGCTGCAGGGACAGTCTGGTGGGGAGTGTTAGTCGTTCCGGGCTGTCCATCTTCACCGGGAGGCCCTCTTCTCCGCTCCGGGCCTGGCTCCGGACTAGTGACGTTGCCTTGACAATGATGCACAGGGATGTTAATGCGCAGGAACGGACGGATGTCCCTGTGCGTCGTCGTCAAGGCAACGTCACTAGTCCGGGTCCGGCCCGGAGAAGAGGGCCTCCCGGTGAAAACGGACAGCCCAGAATGACTAACCCTCCCCACCGGACGGTCCCTGCAGCATAGATTGCCCGGTCCAGCTCCCCCTTCCTTCCCACCGAGGGGAGGTGAGTAGAAAACTAAAGATGGGTCTGGATGATGACGAAGGCCGCAGTGGTCTTCAACCTCCGGACCTCCAGATGTTTCAAAACTACAACTCCCAGCATGCCCGGACAGCCGATGGCTGTCTGGGCATGCTGGGAGTTGTAGTTTTGCAACATCTGGAGGTCCGCAGGTTGAAGACCACTGAGAAGGGATTGACAGGCGGAGAGTTCACTCGAGTATAAGCCGAGGGGTGCATTTTCAGTACGAAAAATCGTGCTGGAAAACTCGGCTTATACTCGAGTATATACGGGATACATTCAATTTTTTATGCAAATTTTTGTGTAACAACTTTGTCTCTGGATAAATTTGTTTTTGAGAAGACAAATAAAAAAGCAGGAAGTACAGTATCTCACATAAGTGAGTCCACCCTCTCACATCTTTGTAAATTTTTTATTATATCTTTTAATGTGACAACACTGAAGAAATGATCTTCTGCTACAATGTAAAGTAGTGAGTGCACAGTCTATACTAGGCTAGGATTCCACTGAGGTTTTTGCATTGAGTTTTTTAAGGCTTAAAAGACGCCAAAAAAACTGCCACTGATTTTCCCTGCATTTTGGTGTTTTTTTCTGGTGTTTTTGCCTTTGAGTGGAAATTGCATTTTTTTTTTATTTTTTTATTTGTTGGGTACCAAAAAATAAAAAAAAGAATGCAGTGGGGATGGAAAAAAATGTATTTAATGAAATTTATATTTTTTATAACAAAATTTTTAATTCGTTTTTCACAGGGATCAATTTATGTGGGCGGGCAGGGCACTAAAAATCTAGCCGACAATAATGAAAATGTAGTGTGTGTGTGTGTTTTTCACTTTTTTTTTTCTTTTAAGGTAGTACTACTACTCCCAGAATGGAACACACTGTTCCATGATGGGAGTAGTAGTTTCTGTACTAATAGACAGATCACCCCGAGTGTCACTCCTGACACCCGATGCGATCGTCCATAATGTAGCAGAGATGCGGAGCTGCTCTATACAGCGCTCGCATCTCTGCACTATACTCCGGGCCGGTCAGTGATGTGAATAGAAATTCAAATCACTCATTCATATTTTACAGAGTGGGATTGGCCGGATGGTGGCAGCCAATCACAGCTCTCAGTGGGAAATATGAATGAGCGATGTGAATTTCTACTCACATCAATGGCCGGCCCGGAGTATAGTGCAGAGATAAGGAGGGCAGGAGAAAGCCGCTCCGCATCTGAGGTATGAAGGACTATTGCAGTGGGTGTCAGGAGTGATACCCGCTGTGATCTGTCCTTAACTACAGGTACTACTGCTCCCAACATGAAGCACACTCTGCTCCATGCTGGGAGCTGTAGTACCTGCATTAATAGATCGCAGCGAGTGTCACTTCTGACACCTGTTGCAATCTGTCTATTAATGTATAGATGTGGGGGGGCCGGCCGCTCTTCTATGGTCCCCTGCACTGATGTATATATACACTTATTCATATTTCCCACAGAGAGTTGTGATTGGCTGGAACCATCCAGCCAATCACAGGAGGATCGCAACTGGTGTCAGGCGTGACACCCGGGGCGATCTGTCAATTAGTACAGTACATCTACTACTCTCATCATGAAACAGTGAGTTCCATACTGGGAGTAGAAGTACTACCTAAAAAATAAAGAAGAAAAAAAGTGAAAAAAGTTAACACACACACACTTTATTCAACACATTGTAAAAATACATTATTCATAAAAAGTTTAACAAAATTAATTAACAAATATATTATTTTTACATTTAAATTGCCCCTTTCTAAATTTTTATTATTGTCAGCTACATTTTTAGTTCCCTGCCCGCCCACATAAATTGATCCCTGTTTAAAAATACAAAATTTCCTTATAAAACAAAAAATTAATTAAATACAATTTTTCCCATCACTACTGTATCTTTTTTATTATAATTTTTTTAATGGTACCCTATGAAATTTTGTTTAAAAAAAAAAAAGATATCCACATCACTTTTTTGGATCGCTAAAGTCCAAAAAAGAATAAAAACCGCCGGCAAAAACGACAAAGTTAAAACTCACATGGCATTTTTCTTGGCATTTTTTTACTCCCATGGACTTCTATGGGAGAAAAATGCCAAAATGTTCCTAAAAAAACGCCAAAGTCTCAACAAGAGGTAGTTTTGGAAAACTGCCAAGGAGCCAAAAAGAGCTGAAAAACACCCAAAGGATAAAAAAAAAAAAAAAAAAAGCCAAACTGAAAAACGCTTCACTATTGACTTGCACCTAGCATCTGGCCGCAACATTTTTTCGCAGAAAAAACACTGTGCGGCAAAATGGGAGTCAGCATTTTTGCATGAAAAGTGCAATCCTAGCCTAACAGTGTTTAAATTTGTCCCCTCAAAATAACTCAACACAGACATTAATGTCTAAACCGTGGCAACAAAATTAAGTACACCCCTAAGGGGAAATGTCTAAAATGCACCAAATTACCCATTTTCTCTCCCCCAGCGTCATATGACTAAGTGTTACAAGGTCTCAGGTGTGAATGGGGAGCAGATGTCTTAAATTTATTGCTCTCACACTATAATACTGGTCACTAGAAGTTCAACATGTCACCTCATGGCAAAGAATTGTTACTCTACATAAAGATGGCCTTGGCTATAAGATTTCCAGTACCCTGAACTGCAGCACAGTGGGCAAGACCATACACAGGACAGGTTCAATTCAGAACAAGTCTCGCCACAGTCAAAGAAGTTGAGTGAATGTGCTCAGGGTCTGAAGGTGTTAAGTATGTGTGTGGCGCCAACCAGTTGACAAGTGTTTCTTGATCTTATGGTGGTGAAAGTGTCATGGTTTTGGCCTGCATGAGTGTTGTTGGGGAGCTACAGTTCATGAGGGAACCATGTTTACCTTTGGAGACTGGGTCGCAGGGCAATAGTTCAACATGATAATTACCCCAAACACACACCACCAACCACTGCCTGAGGGTAAATGTGATGGACTCCATGTCTCCAGACCTAAACCCTATTGAGCATCCGTGGGGCATCCTCAAATAGAAGATGAAGGAGAACAAGGTCTCTAAAATTCCCCAACTCTGTGATGTCATCATGGAGGAGTGGAAGAGGACTCCAGTGGCAATCTGTGAAGCTCTGGTGACCTCCATGTCCAAGAAGATAAAGGCAGTGCTGGTGGCTACACAAAATATTGACACTTTGGGCCCAATTTGGACATTTCCTCTTAGGGGTGTACTCACTTTTGGTGCCAGGTTGTAGAAATTAAAGAATTATCCAGCTTTTTTTTTTCTTTGATCCTTTCCAGGCTTCAAAAAAATAATCAAAAGCCATTTGTCTGCCATGGCTGTATAAAATAGTAGGAAGCATTGATTTCACTTAACCAACAGTAAAATATCAGAGAATCCACAAGGACGAAATAACATCAGCTTCAGATTTGTAACCTTTCTGGATTTACTAAAACAAGATAATAAAGTAATCTGAGGATAGTAACATTTAAGGGGCTTTTCCACAAGCTGATTGTTCCAGATCATGCCCAGTATAAAGGGCTTGTTCAGATTACATTTCTGTCCTCTATAGCACAGATACATAAGCAAAATATCTAAATGGGTGCCAAAAGCATGTCCCGTTAATATGAAGGGCCCAAATTAACAACTATGTTTGGGTCATTTTCTGAGTGTATCCAAGTTTTGTCTTGGATTCAATAGCTTGGATTCAAAACTTGCTAACGCTTAGGAAAATTCACTAAGTCACTGGCGCATGTACCTGTCTGTGCATTGATATTTCAGTGCTCATTTTGATATTCCACCGTATCTGTGCCATGGAAGGCACAATCGTGATGTAAGCCTAGCCTAAGACTCCTAGAAAATAGCCGACAAGACATTAAAATTGATCACTGACTGCACGTTGTTGGCAACACAGTATGAGTTTACCTGTTAAATATAGAAATCTAGGCCTACTATAGGTTGTAGAACAATAATTTCTCCAGCCTAATGCTATCCAACCCCGATGCCGATGTTGTTCCACTTTGGGCCTGGTGCGCTCCTTTTATCCTCTGGTCATTACGTCACACTAAAGACTTAGTTAATCGGTGGCTGCAGTGATGTCCGACCTCAGCCAGTGATTGGCTGAGTGGTAATGTGACATATTGAGCAGGGCACCAGTCTTCTTCCTGTGCTCAATATGTAATTTTGCTGCTCAGCCAATCACTGGCTGAGGTGGGACAAGTAGAATGGGAACATTGGTGAAACTCTTCCCCCTTCCCAAAGTACTCCTTTAACTCACAACCCTTGATTGTCATGACCCCATTGTACATATTTAAATACACCCCGAGTATTTATCACCCCACTGTACAAAAACTAGCACAGACACTTGCATTAAAGCCCTGTGTTCTTCTCTAACCAGGCCCATGGAGCAGGCCTGTGTCCTGTCAAGCACAACCAGCAAGATGTTACTTACTGGTCAATTGTGGTCTCGTGGCTGCTGTAGTGTGGCCTCCACTTTATGCAGGATGGCATGCTGGCTGTGAGGGCCAACTCCCTATCCAACACTTTTGTACCCACTGGGCACAATGCACTGGAACTGTCAGAGCCTCTGCATTCAGAAGTGGTGTTTGAGTGTGGTCGCAGACATGACTGGAAGCTTCTGGGAGAATAGGGCGCCAGGAGGAGCGGTTGGGTGGCAGATACTGGTGTACTAGAGTGGAAGACTGCACAACATTGCTTTGCTGATCACAACGGGATGCGAGGACAGTTCCATATAAAGAGCTCATAGTTAAAGAGGTATTACGGTGAAAAATTTTTTTTTTCACATCAACTGGCTCCAGAAAGTTAAACAGATTTTTGTAAATGACTTCTTTTAAAAAATCTTAATTCTTCAAGTAAGTAATCAGCTGCTGAAGTTGAGTTGTTCTTTTCTGTCTGACAACAGTGCTCTCTGCTGACACCTCTGTGTCTCAGGAACGGTCCAGAGTAGGAGCAAATCCCCATAGCAAACCTATCCTGCTCTGGACAGTTCCTGAGACAGAGAGAGGTGTCAGCAGAGAGCACTGTGGTCAGACTGAAAAGAACAACTCAACTTCAGCAGCTGATAAGTACTGGTAGAATTAAGATTTTTTTAATAGAAGTAATTCACAAATCTGTAACTTTCAGGAGCCAGTTGATATGAAAAATAGTTTTTCATCGAAATACCCATTTAAAGGGGTACTCCAATGGGAAACAAAGGTTTTCAAATCAACTGGTGTCAGAAAGATAAACAGATGCGTAAATTACATCTATTTAAAAATCTTAATCCTTCCAGTACTTATCAGCTGCTGTATACTACAGAGAAAGTTGTGTAGTTCTTTTCAGTTTGACCACAGTGCTCTCTGCTGACACCTATGTCCATGGGTGTGGAAATTTGAAAAAAAACTACTTGTCCAAGGGACTAAAGAGGAACACAATCTACTTGTCCCTCAAGAAAATCCACTTGTCCTGGTAGATGAAATAATTTCAACCAAAATAGCACGATCCCCCCCACTAGACCACCAGGGATGGATATAAGATCCCTTTAGACACTGCTGTCAACTTAGACAGCGGTGATCTAATGGTTTAATAGCGGCCACGGAGATCGCAGCATGCCAGACTATTAGCGGCGGGAGAGCTGTAGCTCCTTTTACACCCAAGGCAAGCCCCACCCATCTGACCCCTATAACACCAATTTCTCCATATACAGGGATGTATGAGGGTAATCTTATGTGCTGTGATCTGTAGTTTTTATCGGAACCATTTATCAGAACTTTTATTAGGAAAGGGGCTTATTCACATATATACGCACTTTTTAAAATATTTTAATCACTATTTTTCAGTCTTCAAAGGGACTTATATATGGAGTCTTTTGATTGGATAACAGTGAAGTGCTGGAGGTTGCATTTAGTTACTAGATAACTACAACACCCAGCATGCCCTGATACAGCCTATGGTTGTGTGGGTGTTGCAGCATGTTGCACTGTATAGTAGTACAGTTAAGGTTATTGCGTAACATGCTGGGATTTGTAGTTTTGGTTTGTGTCAGCTGCAGAGCCATAGTCTGTGTCAAGGAATACTGGGAATTACAGTTAGGAACTACAACACCCAGCATGCCCTGATGCAGCCTATGGCTCTGCAGCTGACCCGAACCAAAACTACAACTCCCAGCATGTTACACTTTATAGTTCTACAGTTTAGGTTATGGTACAACATGCTGGGAGTTGTAGTTTTGGTTCTGGCGTGTTTGCGTGCATCCGTGGGGCTCTTGGTTGGCGGGTGAGTATGAAGGGTGGGATTCTGGGGGTGCAATTTACTGCGGGTGGCCAGAAACCACTGGAAAAAAAAATTAGATAGCACAACTGGCGGCAGCACTTGTCAGTCCGCCCCTGTACAAAACATACATGCATACACATATCATACATACACTGGCTACTGCTCCCTATATTATACAGTATATACATACATCATACATAGACACCACATACATACAAAACACCGACCACTGCCACCTATATTACACAGTATATACATACATCATAAATAGACACATCATACATACATACACCGGCCACTGCCCCCTATATTATACAGTATATACATACATCATACATAGACACATCATACATACATACACCGGCCACTGCCCCCTATATTATACAGTATATACATACATCATACATCGACACATCATACATACAAACACCGGCCACTGCCCCTATATTATACAGTATATACATATATCATACATAGACCCATCATACATACATACACCGGCCACTGCCCCTATATTATACAATATATACATACATCATACATAGATACATTATACATACATACACCGGCCACTGCCCCCTATATTATACAGTATATACATACATAGACACATCATACATACATACATACACCGGCCACTGCCCCTATATTATACAGTATATACATACATCATACATCGACACATCATACATACATACACAGGCCACTGCCCCCTATATTATACAGTATATACATACATCATACATAGACACATCATACATACACCGGCCACTGCCCCCTATATTATACAGTATATACATACATCATACATAGATACATTATACATACATACACCGGCCACTGTCCCCTATATTATACAGTATATACATACATCATACATAGACACATCATACATACACCGGCCACTGCCCCTTATATTATACAGTATATAACACATGGAGAAGGAAAAAATTTCGGCACTGCCGCACTCACGATACTGCTGGAGTATACTGGATCACTGCACCGTCAGGTCCAGATGGCACAAATCCGGTGCTCAGTCCGCCATAAGCATAAGCGTAGATAACTTGAAAGAAGAGATCGCAGACGGCACTCACGGAAACAGCAAGAAGTTGTATTCGGGATCGCTGGTCCACACAACAAGAACGCCAGGTGAGTCGATATACAGTATATACATACATAGACACATCATACATACATACACCGCCCACTGCCCCCTATATTATACAGTATATACATACATCATACATAGACATCATACATACACCGGCCACTACCCCTATATTATACAATATATACATACATCATACATAGACACATTATACATACATACACCGGCCACTGCCCCTATATTATACAGTATATACATACATAGACACATCATACATACATAGGCCACTGCCCCTATATTATACATAACACACACACACCATACATAGACATAAACCGGCCACTGCCCCCTATATTATACATTACATACATACACCCGCCGCTGCTTCCCCATCATACATTACATACACACATACAAAGACATCATATATACATCATACATACACAGACATCATACACACATCATACATACACAGACACCATACACACATCATACATACACAGACACTAGAGATGAGCGAACTTACAGTAAACTCGATTCGTCACAAACTTCTCGGCTCGGCAGTTGATGACTTATCCTGCATAAATGAGTACAGCTTTCAGGTGCTCCCGTGGGCTGGAAAAGGTGGATACAGTCCTAGGAGACTCTTTCCTAGGACTGTACCCACCTTTTCCAGCCCACCGGAGCACCTGAAAGCTGAACTAATTTATGCAGGATAAGTCATCAACTGCCGAGCCGAGAAGTTCGTGACGAATCAAATTTACTGTAAGTTCGCTCATCTCTAACAGACACCATACACACATCATACATACACAGACACCATACACACATCATACATACACAGACACCATACACACATCATATATACACAGACATCAGAGAGGGGAGAGAGAGTACATCTGTGCACAGCTCCTGACCTCCATAATGACTGCTGTGTGTGAGGAGGACAGACTGCACTGCACGGAGAGGATTTGTGTGTGTGAGGAGGATAGACTGCACTGCACGGGGAGGATTTCTGTGTGTGAGGAGGATAGACTGCACTGCACGGGGAGGATTTGTGTGTGTGAAGGAGGACAGACTGCACTGCACGGGGAGGATTTCTGTGTGTGAGGAGGATAGACTGCACTGCACAGGGAGGATTTGTGTGTGTGAGGAGGACAGACTGCACTGCACAGGGAGGATTTCTGTGTGTGAGGAGGATAGACTGCACTGCACAGGGAGGATTTCTGTGTGTGAGGAGGACAGACTGCACTGCACAGGGAGGATTTCTGTGTGTGAGGAGGATAGACTGCACTGCACAGGGAGGATTTCTGTGTGTGAGGAGGATAGACTGCACTGCACAGGGAGGATTTCTGTGTGTGAAGGAGGATAGACTGCACTGCACAGGGAGGATTTGTGTGTGTGAAGGAGGACAGACTGCACTGCACGAGGAGGATTTCTGTGTGTGAGGAGGATAGACTGCACTGCACAGGGAGGATTTCTGTGTGTGAGGAGGACAGACTGCACTGCACGGGGAGGATTTCTGTATGTGAGGAGGATAGACTGCACTGCACAGGGAGGATTTGTGTGTGTGAAGGACAGACTGCACTGCACGGGGAGGATTTCTGTGTGTGAGGAGGATCGACTGCACTGCACAGGGAGGATTTCTGTGTGTGAGGAGGACAGACTGCACTGCACGGGGAGGATTTCTGTGTGTGAGGAGGATAGACTGCACTGCACGGGGAGGATTTCTGTGTGTGAGGAGGATAGACTGCACTGCACAGGGAGGATTTGTGTGTGTGAGGAGGATAGACTGCACTGCACAGGGAGGATTTGTGTGTGTGAAGGAGGACAGACTGCACTGCACGGGGAGGATTTGTGTATGTGTGAGGAGGATAGACTGCACTGCACGGGGAGGATTTGTGTGTGTGAGGAGAATAGACTGCACTGCACGGGGAGGATTTCTGTGTGTGAGGAGGATAGACTGGGGCACGGGGTGGGTTCTCTGAGCAGCGGCCCCCGGCTACTGAAATCAGCTGGGGGCCGCCGCCCCCTCCATACACCCTGAGCGCGGGTGTGAGGTGAGATTTCCGAAGTCGGTCCAACCCTGCTAGCCCGATACAGGGCTAAATCTATGAAAAATTCACCTGCCCGGCGCCCAAAACTACTTGTCCCGGACGTCGTGCGATAGGATTTCCACATCCCCGATGTCCGTGTCGGGAACTGTCCAGAGTTGGAGTAGATACCCAAAGGAAACATCTCCTGCTCTGGACAGGTCCCGACACGGACAGAGGTGTCAGCAGAGAGCACTGTGGTCAGACTGGAAAGAGGAGGGACGCTGGTTTGATGCAGCCATGCTATTCAAGTCCTGAGTTGATTAAAATGTGTAGCCTGTCCCCCATGGAGGGGAAGTGGGTAGCCCATTCCTTTACAACTTCCCCTGCTTGCTCCTCCCCTAACCATATACAGACACTGAAATGTAAATTAATTTGGCTTTATGCTCCAAATGAGTTCTGTATCTTTAAATTGGGTGTGAACGTAATTTTAAAAGTAGGGCTTCTCAAACTTTTCCTACTGGAGTCTCACCCAGCAGTCCACAGTGATGCCTGGGCCTCACCAGTCATACAAAGGGGATGCTTAGGCCTCACATCTGTGGTGGAAGTTTGTGCAAAAATTTAAAATATTGCTCAGCCTACCTTTCATTCAGCTCTCTCCATCAAAACAATTACAACATGAGTCAATATTGTTGCTAAACCAGAGATTGTTGCAGCCAGGGCAAGGGCATCTGTGAAAACTGCCTCAACAGCTGTGCCTCACCAACAACTAGGGGCTGAATCACTGGAGAAGACTACCTCACAATTTGAGAAGTGCTGCTTTAAAAAGTGCTAAAATCAATCATTTCCATACTCTTGGCTTCCAAAGTGTTAAAGTTATACATATTGGGGGAGATTCATCAAAACTTGTTCAGAAGAAAAGTCGACCAGTTGCCCATAGCAACCAGATACTACTACTTAGATTTTTGAAAAGGCCTCTGAAAAATAAAAGCAGCAATCTGGCTGCTATGGGCAACCTTTTCCTCAGCCCAGGTCTTGACGAATCTCCCCCATTGACTTTAATATTATGAAGTCGATGCCATCAAATCAGGTCAGTTGCTCAACATCAGGTCAGTTGCTCAGCAAGTAGCACTGGAAGCGCCGTCTTCACGCGGTTACATTAGTTATATAGAGCCGTAACATGCTTTGCACTCAAAACAACAGAAAGCATTTTGGACAACAAATTTCACATAATTTTATTTCCAAATCCACAAGAACAAAAGTTTATACAAATCAGCACTGTAAAAATGACACGTTAGAGGATATGCTGGCAAAATGTAATAGGGAAACCCTTGTTTCCTATTCCTCTTAATTATTTTCCCCTCAAAAAATGTACAATAGGCTCTAAAAAAAAAAAAACCATCTCTTGCAAAACATTTATTCTAATCTTCAAAAATGGTGTCCAATCGAATGTCTGGTGCATGTCGATTTATTAACATGACAGCGAATGATATATCAATGTAAGTGCTCACCCTTTGACATGCACAGAAGGCATTGAAATTAAATACAAAGAAAGTTGCAATAAAAATGTCCTAAAAATTGAAAAAGTTGGACCAAGCATGCTTCCTCACGTGACAAAATTAACTTTCATTCTACAGCAGAAAAAAGGTGATAAATAATTTAAATTTTTAAAGCAAATTTCTGCAGCACGTCCACATGACAACTACTCAAACAAGTCTTCTGAAAGAAAAAAAATATAACACTGATATTCTAAACATGATAAATATACATAAACAAATAGATAAAGGTGTTTGTATAAAACAGTGGCATATAGGTAGACAGTGAAAGGACATTAAATAAGATATTTACCTGGACAGGACAGCCAATAAAACTACCGCGGTTCAAGCAGTATGAAATGTCAGTCTAGATGGTCGACTTATTTTTTTTCCTAAAATGCGCTGATTTCTTTTTAACTTCAAGTTAGATTTACACTTTTTTTTTCAATTTTAAATATACCCAATGGGGGAGATTTATCAAAACCTGTGCAGAGGAAGAGTGGTGCAGTTGCCCATAGCAACCAATCAGATTGCTTCTTTCATTTTCCACAGGCCTCTAAAGAGGCCTGTGGAAAATGAAAGATGCAATCTGATTGGTTGCTATGGGCAACTGCACCACTCTTCCTCTGCACAGGTTTTGATAAATCTCCCCCAATGACTCCGATATTTTCAATATCCTATTAAAACTAATATACAGATATAATATACAAGAAGATTTGAACCACTTTAGGCTTTCAGGTGCTTTTTCTTTTAAAGAACTATATTAGGCGTTCTCTTTACCTTTACTCTTGGTCTAATGTGAGTTGATCGTGATCTATTTTAGGATTTGATAATTGATAGGAATACATTACAGATATTTAGCGTGGGCTACATTGGTGACATGTACGCTGCCGGCTGCCGAATTTGCTCTCTACATCTGCAGCCTACATTCTTATCATGGGTCTTACTTCACATATATTCTGATTTAGTTTATTAGGCAGGAACCTATAACCGGAGCCTTGAAGCAGAATAGATCATGGTTACGATTTAAAGCAGGGGCTCTGCGTTATAAAAGCCAGCAATGAATATTAGGGTAGATCGGGGACAATGAATACAAACATTTAGTTAAACTAATGAATTGAACAGAACAGCTAATCCCGAAAGTAATAAATACAACTAACTTTGACGTGTATCTCATGATTCCAGCTCACCGACACTGCCCCCACCTAGCTACATATATTGATGGCACTCACAGTAAGACAAGTAGGTCTAATACTACTGCCTTATTTAAAAGGGGTACTCCGCTGCTCAGCGTTTGGAACAAACAGTTCCGAACGCTGGAGCCGGGAGCTTGTGATGTCATAGACCCGCCCACTCATGAGTTCATGTCCTGCCCCCTCAATGCAAGTCTATGGGAGGGAGAGTTACAGCTGTCACGCCCCCTCCCATAGACTTGAATTGAGGGGCGGGTGTGACATCATGAGGGGGCGGGGCTATTATGTCACAAGCTCCCGGCGCCGGCTCCAGCGTTCGGAACAGTTTGTTCTAAACGCTGAGCAGCAGAGTACCCCTTTAAGTCTATGAAGCGCTGTCATCCTTTAGACATAAAACTGGCAGATAGATGGGATCTCAGAGTGCGGTGGGGGGGCTCCATGAACTGGCATGCCAAAAAGGTCATTAACCAAGGTACACATTAAGTGCTCAAAAGGAAAAATAATATATAACATGCAAACTAAACATATGCACTGTGGTGCCTATGTGTACATGAGTCCATAAGTACAACTCCAGCTAATACAAACCTAAAATAACAGCTTTATCATAACATTGCACCATAATATATACAACATTTGAAGTTGTATTACCTTTGTCGGGTTGCTGAGATTTGATTTCAGGTCTATGAAAATAAATATTGTATTTGTGTGGAGCTATGTCTAATAACGTTGTCTATTTCACAAATGGTACTTATATTTGCTGAACATTGCAATAATTAAAATAACAATATGCATGTGTATATATATTGTATATACATAAATACACACACACACACACACACACACCTACTCACACGCTCTGTGTCAGAAGTGCCATCCTTAATCCCACGAATTCTGACACTACTCTATAAATATACTTATTTAAGAAACATCTTCAGCTTGGAATTTGCATCGTCCTAAACTACGGGTTACGGGTTTTGGTAAAGTTTTCTGTTGTGGTTTTTCCAGGTATAGAAATAAAAAAAAAAAAAGGCAACAGAAACACTTGACAAAGTTATGGATACGAGATTTAAATGTCACATTAAATCACACTATGAGGTTAAAAACTGTTTTTAAGGGAGGGATTTTGAAAATCATCCTTCATTTTGTGGTGGCTTCTATGGAGAAAAAGAAATACCGTATTTATCGGGGTATACCACGCACCGGCCTATAACATGCACCCTCATTTTACCAAGGATATTTGGGTAAAAAAAGTTTTTTACCCAAATATCCTTGGTAAAATGAGGGTGCATGTGTGTGCGCGCATGTGTATACCCCGATACACTGTTTCTGACCCCGCAGAAGCCCCCAGGAAAGGCAGGGGGAGAGAGGCTGTCACTGCCCGCTTCTTCCCCCTGCCTTTCCTGGGGTCTAGAGCCCTGCTGCCGCCGCTTCTCTCCCTCTGCTATCGGCAACGCTGCCCCTTCTCTCCCCCTGGCTATCGCTGCCCCATTGCCAGCGCCGATAGCCAGGGGGAGAGAAGCGGCGCTGGCAATGGGGCAGCGGTGCCGATAGACAGGGGGAGAGAAGGGGCAGCGGCACCCATTGCCGGCGCCGCTGCCCCGTTGCCTTCCCCATCCCCTGTTGTATAATTACCTGTTGCTGGGGTTGGGTCCGCACCGCTTCTGGCCTCCGGTGTGGCGTCGTTGCTATGCGCTGCACGGCGCAATGACGAGTGTCGTCACTCGTCATTGCGTCTCGCAGCGCATAGCAACGACGCAGGGGACGCCACACCGGAGGCCAGAAGCAGCGCAGACCCGACCCCGTCAACAGGTAATTATACAACCGGGATGGGGGAGGCAACAGGGCAGCGGCGCCGGCTGCCGCTTCTCTCCCCCTGGCTATCATCGCCGGCAATGGGGCAGAGAAGCCAGGGGGAGAGAAGGGGCAGCGGCACCGATAGCAGGGGGAGAGAAGCGGCGGCAGCAGGGCTCTAGACCCCAGGACAGGCAGGGGCAGAGAAGCCGGCAGCGACGGCAGGTCTCTGCACCTGCAAAAGCCGCTTTAGTTCATTGATTTAAAGAGCCTGCTTTAAATCATTGAACTGCAGCAGGTTATCAGCATATAACACGCAGATCGACTTTAGGCAAAACATTTTAGCCTGAAAAATGCGTGTTATACGCCGATAAATACGGTAATAATAATTTTAAAAAAATGTACTGAACCAACAAACAACTCACCGCCACACTACAAAAGATGTGGTGCTGATCGTGACAAAACCTTTTCTTCTGCATTTTTTTTTTTTTTTACATATGGCTCTCTCATGAGCCATTGCCCATGATTATAGGGGAAAAAAAAAAACTCAATACCTGTTGAAAGGATTTAGAAACCAAATGCAGATATACAGGGCAAATACTGCATGTCATAAAGGAAGGATCTAATATACATTAGTTGTGCTTCTAAATGATTTGCAATAATGCTGCACTGTCAAGTAATCCTTAGAATATGTAATAAACATATAGAGCAGTGGTCTTCAACCTGTGGACCTCCAGATGTTGCAAAACTACAACTCCCAGCATGCCCGGACAGCCATCGGCTGTCCGGGCATGCTGGGAGTTGTCGTTCTGAAACATCTGGAGGTCCGCAGGTGGAAGACCACTGATATAGAGGGATATTTATAAAAACCTGTATAGGGGACGGGTGGTGCAGTTGCCTATAGCAACCAATCAGATCGCTTCTTTCATTTTTCACAGGCTTCTTTAAAAATGAAAGAAGCAATCTGATTGGTTGCTATGGGCAACTGCACCACTGTTCCTCTGAACAGGTTTTGACAGATCTCCCTCATAGGACTTAGTGCACTTTTCCAGTCAAGCCTGCAGCCTTTGCTCTTTATACGAATCATATATGTGGTATATACCAATTCTACCAAACAAAAAAATTTTACATAAGAAAAGAAAAAAAAAAACAAAAAAAAAAAAAGGAAGAAGAAAAGTAAAAACTAAAATCATGGAATGTAGAAAGAACTGACAGGTAGCATCAAACTATATGCAGCTTGCATAATTTTTTACATTACATCTATATAAATAAGATTTTCTGAAAGTTTTGTTTAAATATCAGCTCTCCATACTAAATTACTTCTTTGTAAAGGTAACTGCAGACTACTTTTTGCTACCATAAATACAAACTGATTGTATGGCCATTTACAAACAGAGTTTGTAACATATTAGTGGCCCTGAGTCTATCCTTATTCTTTTTATTATGCGCTTCGTCACAAAACCTCCTCCTCGAGAGAACAATGAATGAAAACCCATTAAAACTTGAAGGCTTTTTTGTTTTTTCTTGGTTTTTTTTTTTCTCTTTTTTTTTTACAAAATGTAGAGTACGTGATGCAGATAAAATATCTTCGCTTTCTATTGTCCAATAGAAAAAGGATATTATTCACAGCTTCATCTGCATTCGCTTCATCCCCGCTATCCTTGGAATATTTAAAAGGAACAAAAACTGATTACCTCTGAATAGTTCACAATTCTGTAAATCCATAAATTTAAGTGCAGCAAAAAAGAAAATAAAAATCCTTATAACCTTGTTCAAAATTCATCTATGTTTGTGGAAACATTTGGGGTGGCTGGATTGGAATCTTGAGAAATGGCTGCAACGGTAACGATTCTTGGGGAACCGAGGACCCCGGTGACTGACGCATCCAGGTCACCTGAGGTTACAATAGCCAGGGCGGTTCCGCCTCCCTTTTTGTTTTGATGGGTTTTCACATGTTTGGAGAGGTGGTCGCTCCTCATGAATCTCTTCGAACATTCCGGGCACTCAAAACGTTTTTCACCTAGAAATGAAAAACCATTTAAAGAAGACTGCCATATGCCCAAAAGTAAAGTGCATTGTCATAATAAACAAAGTCATCTACAAACATGCTCATCATCACTGATAACACTTTTAGGGTCTATTCACACGTACAGTATTCTGCGCAGATTTGATGCGCAGGATTTTCTGCTGCAGATTTCAATGTAAACCGAATGACTGAAAACAGCTTGAAATCCTGCACATCAAATCTGCACAGAATACTGTACGAGTGAATAGACCCTAAGGGTACGTTCACACGTGCAAATTTTTTAGCGGGTTTTTCGCTGAGTATTTAAAAGTGGACGGGCTCTTCTCGGCTGTCCGCAGCAGATTTTCCGTGGCGGAATGTACACTGCGGAAAATCCGCCGCAAGCCCCATTGAAGAAGAGTCCGCCCACTTTCAAATACGCAGCAGAAAACCCACTAAAAAATCTGTGCGTGTGAACATACCCTAAGGGTGTTTTTTTAGGCAAAATTTACTGATGACCTATCCTTGAGAAAGGTTAACAATATCAGATCTTTTGGATCCATTCACTGGTCAGAAATGACCAGCAGGCAGGGGTGCTGGAAGTGAGCAACCCACCGATCTGATATTGATGACCTATCCTGACATAGGTTATCAAAGATTAAAAAAAAAAAAAAAAAAAAATCTTCAAAGGACAACTGTATTGAAACACTTTTATATATTCCTGTGCCCGAGCCTCAAAAATAAACAAGATAAACTTATACACACCTTCCTACGAGCCCCCGTTGGTCTGGCACAGGCCTCACGGTCCGGCAGTGCTGACGTCATTCCACTTTCTGGGGACGGGGATGCTGCAGAGCCGTCGGCGTATCACCGGCCGCAGCGATGTCCCGCCCCGGCCTGTGATAGGCTGAGCCCACGGTCATGTAGGGAGCTCTGGCCGGCTTCTTACATGACAGTGGGCTGAGGCTATCACAGGCCGGGGTGAGACATCGCTGTGGCCAGTGATACGCCGACTGCTCTGCGGCATCCCCGTCCCCAGGAAGTGGAATGAGGTCAGCACTGCCGGACCGTGAGGCCTGTGCTGGACCAACGAGGGCTCGTAGAAAGGTATGTATGAGTTTATTTTGTTTATTTTTGAGGCCCGGGCACGGGAATATATAAAAGTGTTCCACTACAGTTGTCCTTTAAAGGCATGTTAATCTGTTAACTACCCATTTAGCTGCTCTACATCCTACAGCAAAGTACTTTAACCTCGAGGACCAAGCCCATTTTAGTTTTTGCACTTTCGTTTTTTCCTCCTCCCCTTCTAAAAATCATAACGCTTTAAATTTTGCACCTACAGACCCATTTAAGGGCTTGTTTATTGCGACACCAATTGTACTTTGTAATGACATCACTTATTTTATAACAATCTACAGCAAAACCAACAAAAAATTTTGGTGGGGTGAAAAAAAAAATTACAAAAGTAACTTTTGAGGGCTTCCGTTTCTACGCAGTGCACTTTCCAGTTATAAATTACACCTTATCTTTATTCTGTAGGTCCATATGATCACAAGGATTCCGAATTTATGTAGGTTTTATTTTATCTTACTACTTAAAAAAAATTATAACTACATGCACCAAAATTAGCATGTTTAAAATAATTTTCTTCGGACCCCTATAACTTTTATTTTTACGCATATGGTTATGTATGAGGGCTAATTTTTTTGCTCCGTGATCTGTAGTTTAAATCCGTATAATTTGTTTTGCTGGAACTTTTTGATAGCTTTTTGTAAAAAATGTTTTAAAGGTATATGAAGGGACCAAAAATCCAAAATTTTGGACTTTGATATTGTTTTACGTGTACGCCATCTACTGTGTTGTTCAGCTACCCTTATATTTTAATAGATCTGGCATTTACGCATGTGGCGCTACCACATATGATTAATGATTTTTATTTTTTTTTAAATGGGAAAAGGGGGGGATTCAAACTTATTAGGAAGGGGTTAATTCATTTTACATTTTTTTTTTTTACACTTTTTCGTCAGGCAGGTAAGGGCCCTCCCGCCGTCCTCTCAGTTGATCGGGACATCACTGTTTCACTGTGATGGCCCCGATCAGCTCTGCTGAGCTGCCGGGACACTTCTACTTTAGTTTTAGATACCACGATCAACTAAAAGGGCATCTAAAAGGGTTAATGTTGGGCATCGGCCTGATCAATGGTAGCAGTAAAGAATGGAGACTGGTCCGCCAGTAATCAGTGGCATGTGAATGTTGGCTGGATACTCTAACAAACTCATGTCTATGGTCTGATTCAGATAGGTCTAGAGGTATTAAAGGACAGTGGTTTTATAGCATAGACCTACCTGTGTGGGTTCTTCTGTGCCTCTGGAGCTCATCGCTTCTGGTGAACCTTTTTCCGCAAAATATCCAGTTGCATACAAATGGCCGCTCTCCAGTATGCCAACGAAGATGCGCTCGGAGATGGGATGTCTTCCCATAGACCTTTCCACAACCTTCAATATGACAGATGTGTTGTTTCTTTTTCCCAGGCTCACTGCTGCCTCTGACAAAACAAATAAACAATTGTGGAATTGATCAATTAAAAAAAATAAATAAAAGTCTTCTATATAAGACGCATAAATACTGTATGTATTGTATGCAATAAAAGTGAAGGTAAAGTGAACATGTCAGGCTTACTATGCTGCCTAGTCTGGAAATAGCACAATACATTTTTACAGATATATGTATGTATATAGTACCCATACACATGTGATAGTTGTCTAACAGTTATCTTTCCCAATCCCTGCATACACATGAACCTTCGTGTCCACTGATCTGAATGAACAGAGGCCACTGCCAGACATCCCTGGTGGTAGCTTCTTTCTCCAAGAACAAAAAAAAAACGTTTTGATAGATATAACCCAAAATGCCTAGTCGGAAGACCTCCGGATAGCTGGGCGAAGTGGGGCATCGATGTGGCAAGCGATTCGCTGAGCCAAAGTATCACCCCCACTGGGCCCAGCTACCATAAAGGACAGTCATGCTGCAGCCCACCATAGCAGGACACCAGAGGCACTGCAGGAGGTAAGTAGCACCACTCATTTAAATGTATAATACATTTTATAAAATGACTAATTTTATAATTTCTATAACATGACTGCTTCAATCCCATGTAAAAAGCAACCTGTCTATACAGCACATATATAAAAAGCAAGCTTTGTTTCACAATGAAATTTCCCCCTGCAGCAGCGGAATGAAATGAAGCATGCCAACCATCAAGTTAATATAAAACCTTCCCTCTATCAATAATTCTCTTTCACCAGTTTAGGAGCCGCCTTCTTTACTAATAGCATTTTGTGAACCATAACTCATATAACCTACCATACTTTAAGAGGGTCTTCACATGGCTACACAGGAAGCTAGTTAGTAATATTGCACCAATTGACTGTCCCACTGATGTCCTGTGTAGGCTATAAGGAGGATCGTGCTGTACATGTCTGATAACCCCAGGAAAAATAAAATCCAATATTTAAACCCTTGAGGACACCAATTTTCATTTTTTGAGTTTTTGGTTTTTTTCCTCCCCGCCTTCTAAGAGCTATAACCATTTTATTTTTCCATCCACAGACTCATGAGGGCTTGTTTTTTTTGCATGACCAAAAATTATTATTTACAGTGGGAAAATAAAAAGAAACCAACAATTTACCAACTTTTGTTTCTTTTTACACAAAGCATTTTATGGTAAAACCAACATGTTCTCTTTATCCTTAGGGTCAATACGATTAAAATGATACCTATTATACATGCTCTACTATTACTGCTACTATAATGCTAATGAATGACCTGGCTAATGAAGACATCTGCAGCAGATTCCACCAGGTACAATGTCCTGCCATAATTAATTGATTGGAATTTTCTGTTGGAAATTCTGACCAGAAAATTCCGCAACGTGAATGAGTTAATGGAAAACCCATTCACCTGCATGTTACCTTCATGCAGCAGAATTTCCGACTGAATTCCTGATCGGAATTCTAGTAGGAAATTCTGTAGCGTGAACCTGGCTTATGCATAGCACTGATCAGTATTATGGGAGGAATCTACTTCTAAGGTCTGAAAAAACATTAGCGGAGAAGCCATGGAGGCAGGTGAAGAGACCTCAGGCCGCCATCTTGATTGCAATGCAGATGGTCCAATGAGTCTCTATAACCCCCCTTCCCCAACACTTCAATTGACAAGATCAATATTGATACTGGCATCTAAAGGGTTAATGGCATGAGTCCGCAGGATAGCTGATACCCTTATTAGCGGTGGGTCCCCATGGTCTATGAAGCAAGTGCAGCTCCTATGCACAAGAAACATAGATTGTACAGGCCGCAGGGCGCACAACTTCCAGGCGGCATGGGCGTACATTCACGCTTGACTCCTCTTGGAGATGAGAACAACAAAACATAACACAATGATCCTCATGTCACTGACATGGAACCTTTCTTTGTCCTGTCATTGTAAGCCCTGGCTGGCTGTGCGGACATATTATTGTGTGGGATCAGGAAGTGGAGATCAGCTGTGACCTTGTGATCATCTAGATGGCAGCAGTGGAAAATTGGTGAGGTGCGTAAAGATAAGGAAAATCATTGCAGCCCTTTTGGAGATATTCATTTTGTTGCTAGTATATGAATTTCTTATGTGCTCAAGCTGGCTGCTGCTGTACATGCAAAGCCGTCTCTGACCCACTTCAGCAGATAACGGCGACCCTTCATCCAATAACCCCACCCTGTATAAATATTCATCCAATATTTTCAGCATGTCTGTGAAGGGGTAATCATTGGTGGCCAAAAGGGGTGGGGTTAGCAGCCAAAACTGGGCAAGAGAAAGCATTGCACATACAGCAGCAGCCGCCTCCAGTGCAGTTAAGAAGAAGATACTAGATATCTACTGAACGGCTGCACCAGTTTTCACCCAGTATGAAGTGTTCGAATCAGGGCAAAAACTACTTGTATAGTCAGGTTAATGTAGGTGACCCTGCTGTTAGTTTTCCTTTAAGTTGAATGGATTCAATTCACATGCCTCATTTTTTTTTTCTTTTTTGTATGAAAAATTCAGTATAGATCACACATGATCACATACAGAAGCTTGTGGTGATGGGAAGAGATGGCCCTGGAACAATGAAGAATCCATATGGTAAGTATCCTGAAAGCTTTCATTCGGTCCAGTTTTAGAGCCAAAGAAATAAATGTCTGGAAATCCCACAATAGGGGTATGTTTACACTTAGCGCATTTGCAGTGTAATTCACACTTCGGATGTGCCGACAGCAGTCACAAGAACGAGCTCCCTGCTGTGGCCGGGTAGCTCTTTGTGTACGCTCGCAGCAGCGGGTTTTCTGCTATAGACACAAATAAAAAAAGGTAAAGTCTATATATATATATATATATTTATATATTGTGAAGACTCGCTCTTCTCGTGAGGTGCAGATAGCAGTATTGAGGTCCAGTGTTTATTCACACTCAAAGTAAATGGCAAACTCAGTCTTTAACGCAGGAAAATATCACAGCAAAACAAGAGTCCAACTTAACTTCCACAGGGTACAGTTCACACTGGGGTTTCGTGCCGTGTGGCACAAAGGAATGGCTTTTCTGTTAAACACAGAACTTCCAGTACAGATCCTCCCCTTGCTCTGTCAGCTACCAGAATGCAATCCCCAGCAGCTGGTAACACAGCCTTGCTTTAAAGGCCAGCAAAGCCCGGCCTGGATTGGAATGACCCCCACCCTACTCTTGGTCATTACCAGTAAAGCCGCCCCATGTTAGCCTTCCAGCCAAACTGTTACACAGCATCCGGCTGCACCGCAACACACATGCTGGAAAATCCCCTTCACCTTATCACAATATATATATTAACACAAGAAAGCACGGCAAAGGAAAAGAGGGGGGGGGGGGCATTTACGAGTCGGAGTCTCTTGGAGGGTGCAGACTGTGTCTTTATTGGGTGCAATAAAATTCCATAGCGCAGGACGCCAGGGTCCGCAGTGTGGTGGTTGTGAACAGCTGCTTTTGCGCCAAAGACTGGCGCTTCTAAGAAGCGCCAGTCTTCAGCGCGAAAGCAGCTGTTCACAACCACCCTGGCATCCTGGGCTATGGAATTTTATTGCACCGAATAAAGACACAGGGGGAGATTTATCAAAACCTGTGTAGAGGAAGAGTGGTGCAGTTGCCCATAGCAACCAATCAGCTTGCTTCTTTCATTTTTCATAGGCCTTTTTCAAAATGAAAGTAGTGAGCTGATTGGTTGCTATGGGCAACCACACCACCCTTCCTCTACACAGGTTTTGATAAATCTCCCCCACAGTCTGCACCCTCAAAGAGACTCCGACTCATAAGTGCCCCCCCCCCCCCCTCTTTTCCTTTGCAGTGCTTTCTTACGTTAATGGCCTTGTCTGTATGGGGTTGAGCACAGTATGGAGACTCGTAGGTGCGCGTCAGTAAAAGCCGTTTACCATGTATGGGAAGAAAAAGATCACCTAAGTGTATTTTATAACAGCAGTGCAGACCACTGCGTCTTACCTGGTACTATATATATTATTTTTTTTATTTTATTTTCACACACACCTCAAAATATTCACACAAAAATATTTTTTTGTTTAAAAACAGATACATTGCAGGTGTGAATGAAAGGAAGCTTGCATTCAACAAACCATGAAGGGAAAAAATAAAACGCCTGAAACAAAAAACTACTGTCCCCTATTCTGATAGCAGCACACCTCATCATTAGATCCGCTTCACCTGCAGAAAGCAGTTCCAGTTTCATATCTATACATCTGCAGTGCACAATACAATGCACAACCTGTATCTCTGTTGGCTGACTCAGCAGCATTACTACAATAAGCAGTTCATTTAGAATAAGATTTGCTGAACCACAAATAAATACAAAACTTACTAGTAAGGTAAAAAAAATATATATGAAGGTAAAATCCTATATAAAAACCATCTTTCCTAGAACAGTTTTTGTTTTCTTAAAGCATTACTGTCATTTCAGACAGCTTTAAGTTCAAGAGAGGATGTTGTAAATAGCACTTTTAGTTGTAATCGATGAGAGGACGTGGGGTAGGTTGCATTTTTAAATGTAAAGTTTTTACTAATTGAAGAATACA
The DNA here is from genome assembly GCF_029499605.1 of Hyla sarda. NCBI lineage: Eukaryota > Metazoa > Chordata > Amphibia > Anura > Hylidae > Hyla > Hyla sarda. The sequence continues at coordinate 74,752,760 of NC_079193.1, read as the reverse complement.
ACATATTAAGAAATCTTTAGATACCAATCTATGGAAGTAAAGGCGGGATTTGCGTCCAACGTCCTCAGTGCGCTCCTATCATAGTGCTGAGAGAGCAGATCACTATGGCAGAAAAAGAGACCTCTATATAATCAGGGGCGCTCTATAGGTTATGGGACGGAGATTGAACATTATGTAGTATATGGACAGCAGACTTTGGATAGGGGATAAGATGTTTTTGCCCGGAATACCCCTTTAATGTTCCGGGAAGAATACCCCAAATGGAAAAGGATTGAGGCAAACTAGAAGAAGAATGGTCAGAATTCAGGCAACTGAAATTTAATGTGGATAAATGCAAAATAATGCACCAGAGGCATAAAAACGCTCGGGCAGAATATAGAATATTTGACAGTCCTGACCTCAGTATCTGAGGAAAGGGATTTAGGAGAAATTATTTCAGAAGACTTAAAAAGGTAAGAAGACAATGTAATAGAGCAGCAGGAAACGCTAGCAGAATGCTTGGATGTATAGGGAGAGGTATAAGCAGTAGAAAGAGAGAAGTGCTCATGCTGCTGTACAGAACACTGGTGAGACCTCACTTTAAGTATTGTATGCAGTACTGGAGGCCGTATCTCCAGAAGGATATAGATATTCTAAAGAGAGTTCAGAGAAGATACTAAACTAGTACATGGATTGCAGGATAAAAATTACCAGGAAAGGTTAAAGGACCTTAACATGTATAGCTTGGAAGAAAGAAGAGACAGAGGGGATATGATAGAGACTTTTATATACATAAAGGGAATCAACACGGTAAAGGAGGAGAGCATATTTAAAAGAAGAAAAACCACAAGAGGACATTTTTAAATTAGAAGGGCTAAGGTTTAAAGGGGTACTCCGGTGCTTACACATCTTATCCCCTATCCAAAGGATAGGGGATAAGATGCCTGATCGCGGGATTCTTGTTTGAGGTATCTTTGCCCATTCTTCCTTACAAAAGTCTTCCAGTTCTTTGAGATTTCTGGGCTGTCTGTCACGCACTGCTCTTTTAAGGTCTATCCATAGATTTTCAATTATGTTGAGGTCTGGAGATTATGTGAAGGTCATGGCAAAACCTTCAGTTTACGCCTCTTGATGTAATCCCCTGTGGATTTCGAGGTGTGTTTAGGATCATTATCCATCTTTAACTTTAACTTTTTCACAAGTTAGCATCCAAAATTTGCTGAAATTTTATTGAATTCATTTTTCCCTTCCACTCGTTAGATGTTCCCTGTGCCACTGGCTGCAATACAACCCCAAAGCATGATTGATCCACCCCCATGCTTGGACAGAGGTTCTTTTCATTAAATTCTGTTCCGCTTCTTCTTCAAACGTACCTTTGCTCATTCCGGCCAAAAAGTTCAATTTTAACCTCATCGGTCCACAGAACTTGTTTCCAAAATGCATCAGGCTTGTCTATATGTTAATTTGCAAAGTTCAAACGCTGATTTTTGTGGTGAGGACGTAGAAGAGGTTTTCTTCTGATGACTCTTCCATGAAGACCATATTTGTACAAGTATCTCTTTATAGTGGAATAGTGTACCACAACTCCAGTGTCTGCCAGATCTTTCTGGAGGGATTGTGCAGTCAAACGTGGGTTTTGAATTGTTTTTCTCAAAATCCTGTGAGCGGTTCTGTCTGATATTTTTCTTGGTCTTCCAGATCTTGCTTTAACTTCCACTGTTCCTGATGACTGCCATTTCTTAACATTCCGAACAGAGGATATTGATCTGAAAACGTTTTGCTATCTTCTTATAGCCTTCTCCAGCTGATTGTTGGGGCAAGGTCAGATGAGTCTGGGCATTTAAAACCTTTGAGATTGACATCACCTGGTCTTCCCAGATGATGATTGAGAACAATCCATGACACTGGCAGGTCTCATCTTTGCAAAGGAGGCAGTGCATGCTATAAATTCTGCAAGGTGCACAAACTTTTGCAGATGCCATTTTTTTGTTTTCTGTTATTTTGAAAGTGTAAATGATGGAAATAAAATCTAACTTGTTGACATACCGTATATACTCTAGTATAAGCCGAGGCCCCTAATTTCACCCCAAAAACCCAGGAAAGTTATTGACACGACTATAAGCCTAGGGTGGGAAATACATCATCCCCCCATGTAATCATCCAGACCCCCGTCATCATCCCCCCCCCCTTTATCATCACCGCCTGTCAATCCCCTCATCAGTGGTCTTCAACCTGCGGACCTCCAGATGTTGCAAAACTACAACTCCTAGTGTTTTGAAACCTCTGCGGTCTTAGTCATCATCCAGCCCCCCCCCCCTGTTTTGTACTCACCTCCCCTCGGCGTGAAGTTAGGGTGAGCTGGTCCGGGCCATCTACGCTGCTGGGACCGTCCGGTGGGGAGGATTAGTCGTTCCGGGCTGTCCATTTTCACCGGGGGGCCCTCTTCTCCGCTCTTCGGGCCTGCCCCGGACTAGTGACATTGCCTTGACGACGACGCACAAGGACATTCATGCGCAACGTCCCTGTGCGTCGTCGTCAAGGCAACGTCACTAGGTCGGAGTGGAGAAGAGGGCCCCCCCCCGATGAAAATGGACAGCCCGGAACGACTAACCATCCCCACCGGACAGTCCCTGCAGCATAGATGGCCCGAACCAGCTCCCCCTAACTTCACGCCGAGGAGAGGTGAGTACAAAACAAAAAGGGCAGGGGGGGGGCTGGATGATGACCAATGGCCTTCAAAATGCGGACCTCCAGAGGTTTCAAAACTACAACACCCAGCATGCCCGGACAGACATCGGCTGTCCGGGCATGCTGGGTGTTGTAGTTTTGCAACATCTGGCGGTCCGCAGGTTGGAGACCACTGAGAAGGGATTGACAGGCGAAGAGTTCACTCGAGTATAAGCCGAGGGGGGCGTTTTCAGCACGAAAAATCGTGCTGAAAAACTCGGCTTATACTCTAGTATATACGGTATTATAAGAATGTCTAATCTGTAATTTGATGCCTTTTGGAGATTTTTTCATCTTTCCTTGGCTTCTTTATGCACATTAATACAAATTTTTATCTGGGGTGCCAAAACTTTTGATCCTCACTGTATATCCTTAGGTGGATTTATCCATTCTTGGAGACATGTGATGTGTAGTTTGTTAGAAGGGGGCGGGGCGTGTATTTAACATTCCATATTGATGTCTATGATTAGATATTGCCCATCTTGATTCCATGAGGTTTCCTCTGGACAGGGTGAGGTATAAACCTTTTTCTTATATGATATCCTGACCTAGTATCTCAATCGCAACATACTTACTCACTACTCAAATCTATTGTTCTACTAAATGTAGTTAATTAACAAGCTTATAATGCTTTACTAACATATCTAATAGATATTCATTTGCATATATCATTGTGTTTGTTACTCTTATGTTTATAACCTAATAACCAATAAATCTGCATACTTTTATAACACCTGTGTATTATTGTATATCGAAAAACTACATCCTTAAAGGGGTACTCCGTCCCTAGACATCTTATCCCCTATCCAAAGGATAGGGGATAAGATGTCAGATCGCCACGGTCCCGCTGCTGGGGACCCCTGGGATTGCCGCTGCGGCACCCCGCTGTCATTAATGCACAGAGCGAGTTCGCTCTGTGCGTAATGACGGGCGATACAGGGGACGGAGCAGCGTGACATCACGACCCGCCCACTTAATACAAGTCTATGGCAGGGGCGTGATGACCGCCATGCCCCCTCCCATAGACTCGTATTGAGGGGGGCGAGCCGTGACGTCACGAGGGGCGGGGCCGTGATGTAACGATGCTCCGGCCTCTGTACTGCCCGTCATTACGGCAGAGCGAACTCGCTCTGTGCATTAATGACAGCGGGGTGCCGCAGCGACAATCCCGGGGGTCCCCAGCAGCGGGACCACGGCGATCTGACATCTTATCCCCTATCCTTTGAATAGGGGATAAGATGTCTAGGGGCAGAGTACCCCTTTGAGCATTAATGTCATGCCGACATAAAAGAGCTTGATATCTGAGGAAATAGTCAGACTCAGATGTGAATTGTATTGATTAGACTTGCCTACAATTCGGCAGGTGATAATTTTGATATTTGAATTGAAATTTCATAATTAATAATTTCATAGTAAATGATTCATAACTGAGTTATTAACTAACATTCTCCTAATATGTGGGAGCCCAACATATGGAACCCCCCACCTAATATACATTTATGGTATATGTTTGCTATCCTGTTCCAAAGAATATCGAAGAGTTGTCCCCTCATTAATTTGCAGAACTGCTCAATATACTACAAAGATTAATATAATAATTCTAGCTATGTACCCGGCGTTGCCCAGTTTTTCCTACCTAATCCTTGTGGGGAAGGAAAAGTAACATAGGAGGAAGTAATTGTCCTCATATCCCGACCTCATATCCCATCCTTATATCCTGCCTCAAATCCGGTCATCATATCCCGTCCTCCGATTTTGTCCTCATATCCCATCCTCAGGTGGGGCTGAGTTGTGATGAAGAGATTGTAGGACCAAAATGGAAGGAGGCGTGGTTTTGTGGAAGTGGGTATTACTTGCAAGCTGGACCAATGCACAAAAAGGGTAAAAAATAAAAAGGGGTATGGCTTAAATGGTGGGTGTGGCTTTGTGAGATGGGGTGTGGCCGGACTAATGCAGAGCTTGGAGTAAATACTGGAAGTTCTATATACTTGCATGGGACTTAAGACAAAAACTCCATCCTTCACATAAGGGGGTAGGTTACGGTTAATTTAACTATCATATTTTTATGTGCCATAAAAGTAACATGTGTACTTAGTTTCATCAAAATATCGCCAGCGATTTGAAAGTTATGCTGGAACATACACAGATTGGCTGACATTTCTCATTGTTGTTAGACTGTTTTTTGTGTCTAGAAAAAGAGCAGAAGAGGTGCAAGCAGGGTTTTTTTGCACCTTTTGGTTTACACATTTCTGCTGATTTTTTGTTGCAATCCACAGATTTTGGCAATACACAATATGGAAGGGTTCTGTGAACTGAGCCTTTTTGTGAAAAGGCGCAAAAAAGGTGCAAAGCCATTGAAAAGTCTCTATAACTACACCAGACCAGACTTCGCTTAGCTTTTTGGTGTATGTGAAGAAAGAAATTTCAGAAAATTTTTACCTGCACAAAATTTATCAAATCCTCTGCGACCATTTAATACATCTGGTTCTCCTACACATTACCAGCACACACACAAAAAAACAATGCTTCACTTACACCTACAATGATGAATGCTGGCCATTGAGTTTTATATTATATTATATAAAAATAGATAGATGGATAGACCGCTTCCCGACTGGAGACCTTTTTTTGATTCATGCAGAAGTGTTTTGTTCGCTTATTCAATATTATACATTTTTTATTTTTTGTGATATCAGGAAAAAATGTAAAAAATAAGGGGGAGATTAAAACCTGTCCAGAGGAAATGTTGCTGAGTTGCCCATAGCAACCAATCAGATCATTTCTTTCATATTTAACAAGGCCTCTGCGAAATTAAAGTAGCGATCTGATTGGTTGCTATGGGCAACTTAGCAACATTTCCTCTGGACAGGTTTCGATAAATCTCCCAGTAAGTGTTTTGTGTTTTTTTTTTTTCTTTTTTACAGGAGCACTCCGCCAGTATGTTTTATCCATCCATTTGGGGATGCTTGGGAAACTTATTTTAACTATCAATCAAGGATTGGAGAGAAAGGAGGTTTAAGAGGATCCGATATAGGGGAAAATAGTATTGACCCAGAAATAAAGGAATATGAATGAAAAGATCCTCTACTAAATACCTCCAGTATAATATAGGTCTGAATAGGACCTGAATCCAATACCTTGATTGTGTTTGAATACACAAATTTTGTATTATTTTATCCATCGATTGTGCCGGGCTGCAAAAAGTAAAACAAACTTTAACTCACCTTCTGCCGCTCTCCCAATGCGCCAATATCTGTCTTCTGGGCCCGGTCTTCTTCTGCTTCTTGGAGCCCAACGTGTCACACTGTGATCAGCTTATTGTCGCTCGGAGCGATGTCATGCCTCGGCTGGTGGTGGCTGTTACATGACACTGCACTCAGTGTATCACTGGCAGAGACGGGACATCCCTATGGCCGATGAGCTGATAGCAGTGTGACATATTGGGCTCCAAGATGAAGATGAATGGGCAAAAAAATAAAAGAAGACAGATATTGGCGCACCAAGGGAGCGACTGAAAGTGAGTTAAAGTTTGTCGTTTTACTTTCTGCAGCCCGGGCACAATGGATGGATGAAACATTCCGGTGGACTACTCCTATAAAAATGTTTTTCTTTTTTTATTAAGAATAGCAGAAAGTAACACTTGTAATGGAAAGGTAACCTAATTTAAATTATTTTAGTCATTACTATAGAGAAGAAGGGACAAGGGGAGTAGTTTAGCCCATCTGTTTTGTTATTGTGTTATATTTATTTTTCTACAAAAATATATTATATTTTTAAATATATTTCTACACTTTTTCATTTTACATAATGTCCATGCCCTATCCCCCCTCCCATGTAAAGTCATAAAAGATATTTTGTGGAAATTTTCACACTATAATACATTTTTAATATTATCCCCAGTTACTATCAAGGGTCTGCAGCTCTTGCGGATACCCAACATTGGAGATCTCATGATCGCCTGGCCAGGATATATTATTGCAGTCAGTAATAAACCATCCCTGCCTTCTCACCGGAGAGGCCAGCTGTCACCGACAGCCGACTCTTCACTCTGGCAACTGCTCAATCAGTTTTAGAATGGCGGTGCCGAGTCAAGTGCTGATCGTCTGGACATTTAAAGCCTATGTAAGGTTGGCAAGTGATCAAATAACATATGCAGCAATGCTTCAGTTTCTACTACTCTTCTTTTATCTATGTAAGTAGTATCTTCATACATAATGGGGGAGGAATTTATCACTCAGTTTACGCCTAGTCTTGTCTCCTTTATGTATTTATGCTGCCTTCACCAGGGAGACAGGGTTTAGCAGTAAAGGGGTTCTCCAAGGCCTAGCAGGTTTACTATAGTTAAGGGCAGTAACTGGCATGAACCATAGCGGAAATCTTTGCTAGCTGAAAGCTAGCAGATGTTTCTACATAGAATTTATGGGAAGCAGGATAGGGATAGATAGATAGATAGATAGATAGAGAGAGACACAGAGACCGAGGTTTCCAGACAATATGCTTCAGTGTGGATTGCTTGAAGCATGTCAATACAGTGTCACTTGCCAGCAATGCAGGCAAGACAAAAAATGGACACGATTTATCAATGCAATTCTGCTACCTTTTTAAAGTATATGCATAGCAAAAACATTTTTTTAATCACAGCACTGCTAGCCAACTATTAAATATAACCTTTATAGCCAAACTGACAGGCTGTTCATCTGCACTTAACCTAAAATACTGCATTATAGCACCGGTGAACAGCATTAAAATAAGTGGTTACTTACGTCAATTGGTGAAGTATCCCGAGAGTTATGGGTCTTCATTTTTTTATTTCTGTTGCGCAGCTGTGCGCAATGGAGATGAGGAGCTGGCTCGCCGTGCTCCACTGTCTCCTCAATATTTCCTGCTCTACCCATCCCTCTGAGGAATATGCAAAATGATTCACTCTCACGTCACTAATACAGGAGAGGCTGCGCTTACTCTCTGCACTAAGAAGCTAAAGGCAAACTAGCCTCCTGTCACTGTGGATGCTTCTTCCGGCTGGTATACTCTGCTGAAAGAAGCATCCACACCGGCATGAAACTAGTTGCCTTTAGTGGTATGCCCCCGCACCTGAGAGCGGCTACTGTCACTCCCTGCTGTGAGAACTGTCTCCTGTTCGTTTGGATTTCATATTCAATAAAAGTATTACGTCAAGGCAACTACCGGGTGAGTGCCACTTCATTCTCCTTTTTGCATATTTGGATGGTTCCTCGTATCCTTGTTGTTGCACATCTGAAGCCGTTTCGCAGTGGAATACATTGGCTGTTAGTGGAGAACGGTGCCTGATATCTTTCAGTTCCTTTGCTTTTGTGAGAGTGAATACTTTTGCATATTCATGAAAGGGGTGAGCAGAGCGGGGAATATTGAGGAGGCAAGCGCACAGATGCAAAATAGAAATAGAAGACATAACATTGGGGATACTTTACCAATTCACGGAAGTGACCACTCATTTTAATGCTGTTCACCAACACTATAACGTGGTAGAGTGGGTTTAGTGCAGATGAATAACCTGTCATTTTCCCTTTCAAGAGAGTCTGTCAGCTCCTTTTCACCTACAAGCTACATACACTGTTGGACAGAGAATGGGTAATCTAAAATTGACATACTGAAACCACAATGCTTGCTCCATGGATGATTTTTAAAATCCACTTTATTCCATGGGTGCAGTGTCCAGGAGGTGTGGCTAAGACTTTTTTTTTAAGTGTATGCAGCAAAAATCTTAATCCTTTCAGTACTTATGAGCTTCTGAAGTTAAGGTTGTTCTTTTCTGTCTAAGTGCTCTCTGATGACACCTGTCTCGGGAAACGCCCAGTTTAAAAGAGGTTTGCTATGGGGATTTGCTTCTAAACTGGGCGTTTCCCGAGACAGGTGTCATCAGAGAGCACTTAGACAGAAAAGAACAACCTTAACTTCAGAAGCTCATAAGTACTGAAAGGATTAAGATTTTTTAATAGAAGTAATTTACAAATCTGTTTAACTTTCTGGAGCCAGTTGATATATAAAAAAAAGTTTTTTCCTGGAATACCCCTTTAATTCTGCTAAAATGTGGCCCCTGAGCAGAGACATGGAGGACCACTACACAAGGGCCATTTCTTTCCTAGCAGCCGCCCAGTCTGACTGGGAGAGTTTGGTAAGTGTGCGGTTACACCTTGTTCACACTGGTGTGGTGCTGTGCGGCGTCCGTTGCTGCCGTGGCGCCGTGTCTGTGAGGAGGTGCGGCCCATAGACTGGTTTGAGTGGCATTGGGGCCGCTCTGCCAGTGGGTCGTTCCCCCTCCATGGGCACTGGTGTCGCGGCGGTGGTGGTTGCCGTCCAGTGCTACGCCATTTTATGCTAGGGACATTAGGGACCCACTCTGAATAGGTGGCCTTGACGTGGCGAGTGGGCTTGTACTTTTTGATCAAAAATATATACTAACAACCTGTTAGTTTTTGATATTATGCTGAGAAGCAATCAGATAATTACCGTATTTATCGGCGTATAACACGCACTTTTTAGGCTAAAATTTTTAGCCTATAGTCTGTGTGCGTATTATACGCCGATACACCCCCAGGAAAGGCAGGGGGAGAGAGGCCGTCGCTGCCCGCTTCTCTCCCCCTACCTTTCCTGGGGTCTAGAGCGCTGCTGTCGGCCCTTCTCACCCCCTGGCTATCGGCGCCGCTGCCCGTTCTGTCCCCCTGACAATCGGTGCCGGCGCCCCATTGCCGGCGCCGATAGCCAGGGGGAGAGAAGCGGCGCTGACAGCTAGGGGGAGAGAAGGGGCAGCGGCACCCATTGCCGGCGCCGCTGCCCCGTTGCCTCCCCCCATCCCCGGTGGCATTATTACCTGAGTCGGATCCGCGCTGCTGAGGCCTCCGGCGTGCGTCCCCGGCGTAGTTGCTATGCACTGAACGGCGCGGCGCATGACGTCAGTGCACCACGCCGTGCATAGCAACGACGCAGGGGACGCACGCCGGAGGCCTGCAGCAGCGCGGACCCGACTCAGGTAATTATGCCACCGGGGATGGGGGGAGGCAACGGGGCAGCGGCGCCGGCAATGGGTGCCGCTGCCCCTTCTCTCCCCCTGGCTATCGGCGCCGCTTCTCTCCCCCTGGCTATCGGCGCCGGCACCTAGGGGGTGAGAAGGGCCGACAGCAGCGCTCTAGACCCCAGGAAAGGCAGGGGGAGAGAAGCGGGCAGGGACGGACTCTCTCCTCCTGCCTTTCCTGGGGGTGTATCGGGGTATACACGCGCACACACGCACCCTCATTTTACCAGGGATATTTGGGTAAAAAACTTTTTTTACCCAAATATCCTTGGTAAAATGAGGGTGCGTGTTATAGGCCGGTGCGTGGTATACCCCGATAAATACGGTATACAAGATTGTAGATGTGCGACCATGCCTGTTTTTTCTACCCAAATTTACAAATCTGTTTAACTTTCTGGAGCCAGTTGATATATATATATATATATATATATATATATAAAAAAAGTTTTTTCCTGCATAACCCCTTTAAGGCAGTGCCCAGCATTAGAAGCTGAGCCCTTTCTTTCCTGCCACTCAAGCAAGAAAGGAGGGGCTGAAGCGACACTTCAGAACTTGAGCGTCTCGCCCACACCTTATAAACACTAGCAGAATCAAGTGGATTATAATATGCACCTGTAAAGCAAGTATAATTGTATAATAGATTTCACATTTCCTATTAATTGTCCAACAGAGTCTGCAGCTCATATGGTGAAAAATAAGCCAACAGACCCACTTTCATAGTAACAAGGAACAAAGATCAAGGTGTTCACTCTGCATATACTGGAATATTTATGGAAAAAAAAAATATATATATTATATATATATATATATATATATATATATAAAATAAACATTATATCTATATCAAAATGGTGCATACCAAACACCTACCATTGACAGGAAAAAAGGGTTTGGGCTAGGAGCTATACAATAGTAAAATGTAAGCAGAGATAAGAGGGCATGGTCAGCGGCCATGAGAAAGACGTACAATTCAACATTTAAGCTACATACCTTCCTTCTCCTTCCCTACAATTGGGACATGAACATGCAACTCTTCTTAACCTCTTTCCTGTCTGCACCTCCTGGTCGGATGATGGCTGGGACTGCTGTAGCTGCACTTGAGTTATCTGGTCAGGACTGACTGCACCAATGGTAGCATTAGCAAGGCCGCCTACAGCAACCGTCACAGGTGCTATGGTAGCTTGTTGTACTTTGACTCCTTCTGCTCCTTGTTGTTGACCTGAAGCAGCAAAATCAAAACACAATGTAATATTGTAAAAAGCATCAATGTAGTTTTTAGAAAACAGAACATCCTGGCCAATAGGTATTCCAGTTTTTTTTCTTAAAATAAAAAGCTATAAACTAACTCAGGCTATGTTCCCTAACTACTCCTAACACTCCTCCCACCCTTAGGCTAAGTTTCTACTTGTTTTTTTATTTTTAAATTTATTTTTTTGTGAGTTTTTCCCAAAACGGCCCCCATGCGGCCAAATGTTAGCTGTAAATCAATAAGAAATCACAAAATTCTTTCCACTTTGAGTTTTTCAGTTTGGCTTTTTTTTATTATCTTTTTGGCGTTTTTTCACTCTTTTTCAGCTCCTTAGCGGTTTTGCCAAGTCGCAGCATGTTTAGCCTATGGCGTTTTTTTCCCTGAAATCTTGGCGTTTTTTCCCCATAAAAGTCTATGGGAGTAAAAAAACGTCAAGAAAAACGACAAGTGGGTTTTAACTTTGGTGTTTTTGCAGGCGGTTTTTATTCTTTTTTGGACTTTGGTGATCCAAAAAAGTGATGGAGATGGCTTTTAATAAAATTTCGTAGGGAGGGTACCATAAAAAAAATAAAATAAAAAATAAAAAGATACAGTGATGGAAAAAAATTGTATCTGACAAATTTTTTTTTTATAACCAAATTTTTATAAATTTTTAAAAACAGGGATCAATTTATGTAGGCGGGCAGGGCACTAAAAATGTAGCAGACAATAATAAAAATGTAGTGTGCGTTTTTCACTTTATTTTTTAGGTAGTACTACTACTCCCAGCATGGAACACACTGTTCCATGCTGGGAGTAATAGTACCTATCATTCTGACACCCATTGCGATCCTCCTGTACAATGTATAGATGTGGGCGGCCGCTCTTCTATGGTCCCCTGCACTGACATATATACACAATCATATTTTCCACTGAGAGCGGTGATAGGCTGCCACCATCCGGCCAATCCTCACTCTGGGTGGAAAATATGAATGAGTGATGTGAATTTCTATTCACATCACTGGCCGGCCCAGAGTATAGTGCAGAGATGCGAGCGCTGTATAGAGCCACTCCGCATCTCTGCTATATTATAGATGATCGCATCGGGTGTCAGGAGTGACACCTGGGGCGATATGTCTATTAGTACAGGAACTACTACTACAATCATGGAACAGGGGCCAAAAAAAATGCAATTTCCACTCAAAAGGCAAAAAACAACAACAACAACAACAAAAATAAATGCAAGAAAAAAAACGTTCAAAAGCAGGAAAATGCTGTGGCATGACATCACTGAACCCTGTTGAGGAACCACTTCTACCTCACATGGTTGCAGTGCTGTGATAAATACAAGATCCCAAGCTCTGTGCAGCTTTCAGTGAGGCTCTATGCAGACGAAAATCAGGCTCAATGCAAAGAAACATTTCCTGAGTTTGGACTCCTGCCAGACCAGGAGGAGACCAAACTCACTGCATTAATTGTGGCAGGAAACAGAACAAAGCCACCTAGTGGCTGTTTTTCCTATTACATTTTAAACATATTTAAGTTGATAATTTTAAACACAAGTGAATGTGTCTGCTAATTACACAAAGAACACTATATTAAACGTTTTATTTGGTGACAGGTACTCTAACTTAAATGTATTCACATGTCATCTTGTAACTGACATGTTTGACACAGTGATGGAAGGATGCATGATATTAATGACAAGGACTATTTAAATGGGAGCTTTAATCATTGTGGAGAAAGATTCAGTATAACTTGTAAGTGCAGTGAACACTGTACAGTAAACTGTGCCGCTCAATGATAGGACCGCCCACTGTACTCCTAGGCATTGAAATATCAAAGGATTTCAAATCGATAAATGACAAGATATACTGAATATACTGAACAAAGAGACCAAGATATATATCTAAATATAAGCAGCGGGTAAAATTAGTATTGAACACGTCACCAATTTTCTCACTAAAAATATTTACAAAAAGGTGCTATTGACAGAAAACTTTTACTAGACATTGTAAGAACCCAAGTAATCTATACATCAATAAATAAAATAAAATAAAAAACAAATAGGTTTAGAAATTAAGGTTGCGTGTAATGTGAAATGACACAGGGAAAAAGTAATGAACACCGAAAAGGAGGTGCAAAAGGGCATGGAAAGCCAAGGCAACAACTGAAATCTATCAGGTCTCATTTCCAAGGTGTCATACAAGACCTGCACAAGCTAATTGTTGCAAGACATAATGGCGTTCATTACAGGCGCATTTCTAAGCTTCTGAATGTTCCAGTTAGTGTTAGGGCCATAATACGGAAGTGGAAAGGCATTGATTTCACAATAAATTTGCCTCGACCAGGTGCTCCTCACAAGATTTCTGACAGAGGAATGAAAAGAATATATCAGAAGAGTTGCCAAGAATCACTTGTGGAGAGCATCAAATGGACATGGAATTTTAGCAGGTACTGTTGTTTCAAAGAGAACAGTAAGTAATGCACTCCGCCGCCATGGCCTGTATGCACACTCACCACGCAAGACTCATTGCTGAATTAAAAAACATGGTGAAGATCGTGTAACGTTTGCTGAACAACATTTGGAAAAAACAGTGAAATACTGGGAGAATATAGTGTGGTCAGCTGAGAACAAAATCGAACTGTCTGGATGCCATAATATACACCATGTTTGGAGGAGAAATGGTACTGCACATCACCCTAAAAACACCATACCAACAGTGAAGTTTGGATGTGGGATCATGGTGTGGGTCGGCTTTCCAGCAAATGGTACTGGTAAACACATAATTAAAGGAAGGATAAAAAGACATTCTTGACCACAAAAATCTGATGCCATCTACCAGGATAGTAAAGATGAAATAAGGGAGGACATTTCAGCATGACAATGATCCCAAACGCACAGCCAAGGAAGCTTCTAGAATAGCCCAGTAAATTATCTAACTTAAATGTCATTACAAATCTAATGAAAATGGAAAGTATAGAAGATTATGATTCATAGAAGAGGCCTACGAAACCTTCAAGATTTAACCCCTTCAGGACACCAGGTTCTCTCATTTTTGCACTTTTGTTTTTGCCACCTTCTAAAAACCATAACACTTTCAATTTTGCACCTACAGACCCATATAAGGACTTGTTTTTTTGCGCCACCAATTTTACTTTGTAAAGTCATTCAAATATTCGCCACAAAATCTACAGTGAAACCAAATATAAATACATTTTTGGGGGGGGGCAAAAATAAGCCATTTTATAACTTTTTGGGGGCTTCCGATTCTACGCAGAGCTCTTTTTGGTAAAATGACACCTTATCTTTATTCTGTAGATCCATACGATTAAAATGATACCCAACTTATATAGGTTTTTAAAGGGGTTCTCCGGTGCTTACACATCTTATCCCCTATCCAAAGGATAGGGGATAAGATGCCTGATCGCGGGAGTCCCACAGCTGGGGATGCCCGTGATCATGCACGCGGCACCCCATTTGTAATCAGTCCCCGGAGCGTGTTCGCTCCGGGTCTGATTACGAGTGACTACAGGGCCAGCGGCGTGTGACATCACGCTCCGCCCCTCAATGCAAGCCTACGGGAGGGGGCGTGATAGCTACGGGAGGGAGCGTACACGCTCCGGGGACTGATTACAAACGGGGTGCCGCGTGCATGATCACGGGCGTCCCCAACTGCGGGACACCCGTGATCAGGCATATTATCCCCTATCCAAAGGATAAGATGTGTAAGCACCGGAGAACCCCTTTACATTTTTTTACTTCTTTTGAAAAATAACTTATTGTACGAAAATTTGCATACTTAAAAATGTCCTCTTCTGACCCCCTATAACTTATTTTTCCGTATACGGGAGGGCTCCTTTTTTTGCACCGTGATCTCTAGTTTTTATCAGTACTATTTTTATTTTGGGTACTTTTTTAGGGTACAAAGAGTGACCAAAAATAAGCAATTCTGGACTTTGGCATTTTTTTTATGTATTTGCCATTGACTGTGCAGTTTAATTAACGTTATATTTTTTATAGTTTGGACATTTGTTTATTTTTGTTTACATATTTGGTTTGTAATTGGAAAGGGGGACATATTTGGTTTGTAATTGGAAAGGGGGGGGGGTAGAATTAAAACTTTTATTAGGGAAGGGGTTAAATCACACTTTTTTTTTCCTAACACTATTTCATAGTCCTCATAGGGGACTTTTACATGCAATCTTCAGATTGCATACACTGTTCAATGCTATGCAATAGCATAGCATTGATCAGTGTTATCGGTGCTCGATTGCTCCAGGCTGCCAAAGTGTACAGGTAGGCTCTTCTTTCTTAAAGGGATACTCCACCGGAAAACATTTTCTTTTAAATAAACTGGTGTCAGAAAGTTAAACAGATTTGTAAAATTACTTCTATTAAATAATAGAAGTTAATTAAATATTAACCCTTCCAGTATTTAGCTGCTGTATACTACAGAGGAAGTTCTTTTCTTTTTGAACTTCCTTTCTGTCTGACCACAGTGCTCTCTGCTGACACCTCTGTCTATTTTAGGAACTGTCCAAATTAGGAGAAAATCTCCATAGCAAACCTATCCTGCTACGGACAGTTCCTGAAATGGACAGAAGTGTCAGCAGAGAGCACTGTGGGCAGACAGAAAATAAATAAAAAAACAAAAGAACTTTCTCTGGAGCAATAAGCAGCTGATAAGTACTGGAAGGATTAAGATTTTTTAATAGAAGTCATTTACAAATCTGTTTAAAACTTTCTGACACCAGTTGATTTAGAAGAAAAATGTTCTTTAAAGACTGTGTGAAAGAATGGACCAAAATCCCACCAGATCAACGCATGACACTAAATTCTTCATACAGAAGGCGTCTTGATGCGACAAGTTTCTCCATACAGGTGGCGTCTAGAAGTATTAGGGTACGTTCACACGCACAGATTTTTTAGAGGGTTTTCCACTGCGTATTTGAAAGTGGGCGGGCTCTTCTCGGCTGTCCGCAGCCGATTTTCCAGGACGGAATGTACACTGCGGAAAATCCGCCGCAAGCCCCATTGAAGTCAGTAGGGAATGTGCCGGATTTTCCGCAGCGTCAATTCCACCGCGGAAAATCTGCTACGGACAGCCGAGAAGAGCCCGCCCACTTTCAAATACGCAGCGGAAAACCCGCTAAAAAATCTGCGCGTGTGAACGTACCCTTAGATCGCAGTATGTGTGTCCAATACTTTTCCCATGTCATTGCACATTATTACACACTACTTTCTGAACTTATTAGTTTGGTTTCTTTGTATGAATGGATGACTTGGGTTGTTTCCAACATCTGGTAAAAATTTCATCAATAGCACCTTTGGAAATATATTTCCCTCTTAGTCTCAAGAAGATAACCCATGTCCGTATCCACCTCTATAGACATCATGGAGGTCCCACTAGTTGAGTTCAATAATGGAGTCTCAAAATGTACTAGCAACTCCTGTTCTGGTGGACTCAAGCACTCTTTGTAGTAAAGGGAACGTTATCCATCTAAATAGCTGCCGTGTAATACACTTCTCCTGCAGAAGTGGCTACTGGGAAGTGCCTGGCTAGCCAGAGCTTCCTCTGACAAATTGTTTGCCAGGGTGTTGGACCCAGGGTGATTATCATGGCAGACATTTAAGAGGGTCATTCAACCCCATGAAAGTGTCCACTGCAAATCCATTAACATATCTATACCATCTTAGTCATGAGGGGATACTTTATTGTCTTCAACTGGATTCTGCTGCACCATTCACAATGCTCAATTTCTGAGGCAGAAAATTCTGCAGCAGATATTCAAGACCTGCCAAGACTACAACCAAGTTTGTTATTTTGGCGGAATTCCACCTGGATCGAATTGCTTATGGAGAGGCGAATGTTAGCACCACCACAGCAGTGCCTGCTGCTGACAGAGTCTTTACCCATAATAACTTAGGGCATAAATTTAGCAGTGTGGACACGACCTGAAACTGCCAGCATCTGTCAAGTATGGAGTGGGCTCATCTCACATCTCCATACTTCCTTGGCGTTGTCACATTATAAGACGTTAAGAGGTGGAATGTGGTTTAGATATTTTATGAGAACTTTTCCAGCCAGGTCGGTAGGGATGCAGCCACTTTGCTAAAGAACTGCAAGAAGGCGCCGATTCTCCTACATACCAACTGCACATTGGCCAGCGCACAGCCGATACTTGTGGCTTTAACTTTAGGACTTATTCAGAAGTTGCAGGAGCGAGGAAGGTAAGGCTGGATTCATATTACAATAGTTCAACCATTAGTTGAATCCATTGGTATACTGTCCAGTTTATAATTTTTTTTACTGTGAGTTGCATGGTTGCTGATTAATATTAAAGGAGTATTTCAACACATATCCTCTTCTTGTTGATATAGGATAAGTGCAAGATGACAGGCAGATAAGGCAAAACGTGTAAGATGAAAGGGAGGTCCAACAGTGGGGTTTCACTTAACCACTGAGATCTCAAGAATGGGTACCAGAATCTTGCGTCAGAATGGAGTGGCGAGTTGCACAGGCGCACCACTGTTCTATTCATTGTCTATAGAGCTGTTGGAGACAGCTGAGTGCTGAACAGGGTTATGTTCCATTGTCTGTGAGTGGCAGTGCACATGCGCGACTCATCACTTCATTCCAAGGCGAGACTCTAACGCCCATTCTCAGGATCACGGGGAGTCCCAGTGGTTGGCCCTCCTCCCATTGCCCAAAACTTATCCCCCATCCCGTGGAAAGGGTGTAAGTGTTTTAGGTTGAAGTAGGTTATGTTCACACGTGCATATTTTGCAGCAGATTTACAGCATTGGATTTTGCTATCTATAAGTCAACTAGTAGTAAAATAAGCGGCAGATAGTCCTATCTCAAATAGTTATGTTCTTTTGATAGGAATGCACCTGAATCCGCCTCAGACACATGACCTGGCATTTGCATCTGAGCAAAAGGAATTGTAATTGGTCAAAGCATTCACTGAACAAGTATGCTAGCTCCATCCCTTATGACATGTCTTATAAAGCTAAGGCTCTTCTTTGTTATTACTACAACCTCAAAGTGTTCTTAAAAGGGATACTCCGCTGCTCAGCCTTCGGAACAGTTGGTTTTAACCGGGACCGGGAGCTCATGATGTCATAGCCCTGCGCCATTATGTCATGCTCCACCCCCTCAATGCAAGTCTACAGAGCTCCCGGCGACGGCTCCAGCATTCAGAACAGTTTGTTCCAAACGCTGAGTAGCGGAGTACCCCTTTATGGCGAAAACATTGCCCAGGACTTATTTTTTTATTTTTTTTATTATGACATGGGAGACCAAATGAAAATCCAGAATAAGACATCACCATTATAGAAATCTAGAAGAAAAAGGTGTAAACATCTGGAGAATCCCAGGCCTGGAGAAAGTGAATCTCTTTGCAGGTGCTTTAGTATGGACACTGTGACGCCTGTATACAAATGGTTAGGTCAGGTGAAGCCCTTGCCTATGCTCACTCACTAATATGATATGCCAAATGAGACTCACCTCTGCTACATCAATACCTCAGAGCACTTCTAGATCATGATCTGTAACTAGGTTATATATTTAGGTTACTTTTTAAACCAAATTTCATACCTTTAAAAAACATAATCCAAAAGTACCTGTTTCAACCACGGTTGTTTCTTTACAATGGGGCTCTACAGACATATGAACTGCAATGCGTTGCTCTGCAATCTTACCCAAGATTGCAGCACAAACTCCTAGGTAATGTTATACCTGTGTTTGTCAGCAATTTAGGGGGAGGTATGCAACTCAAAAAACGTAACAATTGGATTTTTACTTTATCATGAAACTGCAGACATGGGCAAAGTCATGCAATGCCACTGGTTGACCTTGGGTACAGTGCTATTGATATGCTCTGGCACAGTGGGTGTTAACTTGTAAACAAACCTGATATACAGAAAGTACACTTTATAAAAAAAAAAAAAAGGAATCTGTTGGATAGCTGTTAGGGTATAATAAGCTGTACCATTCCTGAAGCAGATGATGATTGCCAAACTCCTTTTTATTTCTCATCCAAGTGTCAAGAAGGCAGAGCAGAGCTGCTCAAGTGCCACATCCTACCACACCACCTTGCCTGTCTTCAGTCAAGGGGGGGGGGGGGGGGGGGCGCTAAAAGGTAAAAGGTGAGGAGGAGTAAAGAGGAGTGCTAGGCTGTGGTACTGGAGCAGCTCTGCTCCACTTGGAAGAAAAATAAAAGTTTGGCAACCATCCTCCACTCTAGGAAAGGTACATTTCACTTTTATGCTACAAAAGCTAGCCAACAGTGTCTGCAGTGCTTGCCAAAAAATACAGATAAAAGATTTTCTTTCAGATACGTATTGGGTTGCACTGAATTTTCAGCAGCCAAAAATGATCGACTATTGGGGGTGTGGCCTACTGTCGAGGCCGTGACTTGTGTGCAAAAGGCCTCCAATATGTCCGACAGGAGGACTGCAAGACAAGCCTGCTATACAGGGTGGGCCATTTATATGGATACACCTTAATAAAATGGGAATGGTTGGTGATATTAACTTCCTGTTTGTGGCACATTAGTATATGTGAGGGGGGAAACTTTTCAAGATGCGTGGTGACCATGGTGGCCATTTTGAATCCAACTTTTTTCAATAGGAAGAGGGTCATGTGACATCAAACTCATTGGGAATTTCACAAAAACAATGATGTGCTTGGTTTTAACATAACTTTATTCTTTCATGAGTTATTTACAAGTTTCTGACCACTTATAAAATGTGTTCAATGTGCTGCCCATTGTGTTGGATTGTCAATGCAACCCTCTTCTCCCACTCTTCACACACTGATAGCAACACCGCAGGAGAAACGCTAGCACAGGCTTCCAGTATCCGTAGTTTCAGGTGCTGCACATCTCGTATCTTCACAGCATAGACAATTGCCTTCAGATGTCCCCAAAGATAAAAGTCTAAGGGGGTCAGATCGGGAGACCTTGGGGGCCATTCAACTGGCCCACGGTGACCAATCCACTTTCCAGGAAACTGTTCATCTAGGAATGCTCGGACCTGACACCCATAATGTGGTGGTGCACCATCTTGCTGGAAAAACTCAGGGAACGTGCCAGCTTCAGTGCATAAAGAGGGAAACACATCATCATGTAGCAATTTTGCATACCCAGTGGCCTTGAGGTTTCCATTGATGAAGAATGGCCCCACTATCTTTGTACCCAATATACCACACCATACCATAAATGTTTGTGTTCCAACAGTCTTGGAGGGATCTATCCAATGTGGGTTAGTGTCAGACCAATAGCGGGGGTTTTGTTTGTTAACTTCACCATTCACATAAAAGTTTGCCTCATCGCTGAACAAAATCTTCTGCGTAAACTGAGGGTCCTGTTCCAATTTTTGTTTTGCCCATTCTGCAGCACCTGAAACTACGGATACTGAAAGCCTGTGCTAGCATTTCTCCTGCGGTGTATATAGTAGTATATAGCAGTGTATACGGATAGCATTTCTCCTGCGGTGTATATAGTTGTATATAGCAGTGTATACGGATACTGGAAGCCTGTGCTAGCATTTCTCCTGCGGTGTATATAGTAGTATATAGCAGTGTATACGGATACTGGAAGCCTGTGCTAGCATTTCTCCTGCGGTGTATATAGTTGTATATAGCAGTGTATACGGATACTGGAAGCCTGTGCTAGCATTTCTCCTGCAGTGTTGCTATCAGTGTGTGAAGAGTGGGAGAAGAAGGTTGCATTGAACACATTATATAAGTGGTCAGAAACTTGTAAATAACTCATGAAATAATAAAGTTACGTTAAAACCAAGCACATCATTGTTTTTCTTGTGGAATTCCCAATAAGTTTGATGTGTCACATGACCCTCTTCCTATTGAAAAAACAAAAGTTGGATTCAAAATGGCCGCCACGGTCACCACCCATCTTGAAAAGTTTACCCCCCCTCACATATACTAATGTGCCACAAACAGGAAGTTAATATCACCAACCATTCCCATTTTATTAAGGTGTATCCATATAAATGGCCCAGCCTGTACAATACATATCATAGGAATAATGCATCCACCCCCCATAGCCCAGTGTAAACAGCGTTAGAGGGTTAAACCTAGGACAGGTTCCCTTTAAAAAGGATCCTGTCAAAAGGTTTTACCCCACCCTTACATGTTTACACTGGGCTATGGGGGTTAAAGCATGATTCCTATTATATGTATTGTATCCCAGGATCCGTTCAGCTAGGCTCAACCCTCAACCGCTCTTATGTGAAAGCACCTGGCCTAGCAGAGGAGGACAAGGCCACAAGGACCTGGGGATGGCGCTGATGTGGGAGCTGTACAGGGGTATGGCGTGCATGCACTGCAGCCTGGCAGGTAATAGAAACCTGTCACCTTCATGTATTCTCCACTGTACACACACACACACACACACACACACACACACACACACACACACACACACACACACACTGCTGGCTCCGGTAATGCTCTAGTATAGCCTGAACTCCTCACGCCTCCACCGCACGGGACAGCTGCAGAGCCATAGGCTGTGTCAAAGCATGCTGGGAGTTAGTATTTAGCTAACTATACCTAACTACAACTTTCAGCATGCCGACACAGCCTATGGCTCTGCAGCTGATCCCAAAAAACTAATACTACATTTAGGTGGGTTGGGCAAGTCATTTTAAGCCAAACCCCAAATTTTTATTGTAGTGCACCACTAATACATACATCAGTTTTTAGTTTATTTAAAAAAATAAAAATTTGTACATTTTGTATTTTATACCACATATGTCTCACCTTAGCGCAGTAACTGCTGAGGAGGGGGGTGTCTGGAGGCATTGCAGAGAGAGGCAATAGTGGTGGGTGACAGGCTGAAGGCAATAGTGGTGGGGGTGGCTGGGAGACTGAAGGCAAAAGTGGGGAGGCTGGAGGCACATTGTGTGTAAGGTGGGGGGAGGCTAGAGGCATATTGTGTGTAAGGCTGGAGACATTTGAGGGAGGCTGGAGGTTTGGTTTATGTATGTGGGGAAGGCTGGAGGCATTTGGAGGGGAAAAGGGGAGGATAATGCTGGAAAAGAGCAAAGTCTAATATGTTTGTGTGACAGATTCTGCAGTGATGAGTTGTGGCTGGAAAAAATATTAATGATGACCCAGGCCAGATGTAGAAGAGAAAAAAAGTAAATGACTCCAATCAGAGAAGACATCATCTGTGAGTTGCTGCATATAGTAGCCCTATAATCTACATAACCAACAGATATGTGCAATAGGTATTGTGCATTGATTCTTTTTTAGCCATTATTTGTTTCCACTTGGGTTTTTTTCTGGCAGTTTTTGGATAGCTGCCACTGCAGTTTTTGAGCCAAAGCCAAAAGTGTATTCAAAAGGAACAGGACATATAATAAAGGAAGGACTTATACTTCTCCTCCCTTATGGATCCACTTCTGGCTTTGGGTCAAAAACTGCAGTGGCAGTATTCCAAAAAATGCCAGAAAAAATAAAAAAAAAGTGGAAACTTAGCCTTACGTTGACAATATTTCCTACGCCGAAAATTGTTGGGAAATACTGCCTTAGGCCATGTTCAAACAGCAGAATTTCCAAGCAAAATTGTGTAAAATTCTGCGCACATTATGTACAATTCCATTCACACAGCAGAACTTCCACTGCATACATTCCACTATTCTGATGGTTGGCGACCTCACTTCTCTTTTTTTTTTTTTTTTTTTTTTTAGAAGTACAAATTAAACAACAAAAAAAAAAGTTCCATTTTCTATACTGCATATGATATTAGCAAGTAATTTTTAACTCTAAAAGCAGGAGAAATTCGTACTTAATTTCTGCTTCCACATGTACCATGTAACAGACGAGTCTCCTGGATGTATGATATAGAGATCAAAAAGAATATCCTAAACCCTGAATAATCTTGTAACACTCGGCCTGTTATACACACACAATACCAATAGTCCCATCTAGGGTCTACACAGGATAGCCAGCAAGTAGAAAATATACTTTCTATACATTACGACCATTACACATATAAAATATTCTGTGAGACTTACAAAGGTTTCAAAGTGTTGGTTTTTAATCCTTTCACATACCTCCAACACTTGTAATTGTGACTGGTACTCCCTGTACCTGGACTCCCGCTGCACCGAGATTTGCAACGCTTACTGTCTGGAGATTAGGCACAGATGTAAAATGGGCAGCATTGAGCGTGATCGGAGTTCCAGCTACCGTAACCGGTGCAATCTGTGCAATTGTCGTACCACTGCTTGTGGACACGGGGGTAAGGGTTAGCTGTTGCGGTAAGCCAGCGTTCTGGACCTGTAAGTTCTGAAGACTCTGAATGTTCTGCACCTGCACGGTTTGCCAGCTGATCTGACCAGAAGGGGTTAATGTCGGGGCCCTTATGAGAACCTGGGTTGGGCTTAATGCTTGGAGCTGAACATTTTGCAGCTGTTGCTGCTGGAGAGTTTGTATGGTCTGTCCTGACTGAAGCTGAAATGACTGC
This sequence comes from Hyla sarda, assembly GCF_029499605.1. Classification (NCBI taxonomy): domain Eukaryota; kingdom Metazoa; phylum Chordata; class Amphibia; order Anura; family Hylidae; genus Hyla; species Hyla sarda. Next base: position 74,729,274 of record NC_079193.1, on the reverse strand, counting down.
TGTGGTATGGCTTGTATGATCTGCTGCTGAGGCTGCTGGATCTGGATTTGCTGTAAGACAGGCTGTCCTACAATTTGTACCTGTTGCAAAGAGTTTGATTGTTCGGACACATTCTGGAGTCCGTTTGCCTGCAGCTGACCGCTGCTCTGGCTCTCAGCCTCGGTGACAGAGGCTGGGGATTCTTCTGGGGCACGCTCACTACTTGCCGCAGTGCTGGTGAACTGGCCTGTTTCAGCTGAGCTGACAAGCGTATCGCTGCTAGTCAGAGTCGTAGACACAGTGGTTGTACAGGTTGAGGATGTGGAGGAGGAGGGAGACTCAGGCATGGTACTGACAGAGGAAGTTGTGATGGGTGTGGATACCAGCTGATTTCCATTGGTAACTCCGCCATCTGAGGGCTGAACGATCTGTGCTGAACTTCCTCCAGCAGCTACGCTATTTATCACTGGCAAGGCTAGAGTCACTCCTCCTATGTTTATGGGTAAGGTGGTCACTACTTGCTGAGCCCCAGGAATGGTCTGCAGCTGTAATGGGATTGACACTCCAGGACGGATCTGCACTGGAACAGTTTGATTTGCCAAGTTTTGCGCAATAATATTTCCAGATGTTGTTCTGTTGCCAGCCGTGATGATGGCCTGGTTATTACCAGCAGGAATAAACTGGATTTGACCCTGTAGATCTTGCAGCGCAGTGGCATTCCCTGGACTGATCTGAATGTGCTGGCCTTCTACAGTCTGAATCTGTGGGATGACCTGGTACTGAACATTTCCACCAGGGGTCTGCACTTGGATAACTTGGAACTGTCCCGGGGTGGGGGCAGAACTGCTTGGTTTAGACTTCGTAGGTGATGCGTTCTCACTGTTACTATTTGATGAGGTTGCTGTACTAGCAGCTATTGAAATTCCTTGTTGTGCTATGCTGCCTTCTTTAGTAACAGGGGGTGCCGCCGCCACTATCTGCCAAGCACTACCGGCCAGTTGAGTGGTCACCAATTCCAGCTGCTGTGGTTGATTCTGGAGTTGAACCAAACCTTGGCTGGGATCTATGATAATCTGCTGCTGTCCAGCACCTTGGTTTTCCCCTGTCGTTCCTATTTTACTGCAGGTTGCAGCTAGTAAAGCCAAGGGAGAGGGCTGCGAGTCCTAGTCAAAAAAAGAAAAAAAAAAAAAGGGAGGATTTAAAGATAGAAAGGGTGTTACCATCTGACACATCTAACATCAGATCTTTGACAGGAAGCGGTCGTATTCTCAGAAATGGCTTCTGTCCCTGTAACTGTTTCTGCAACCTTGCACATGCAGGAAGCCAGTGGCATACAAATATTTGCTTAAAAAGTAAAGATTATGATGCAACCTGTCACAACAAAGCATTTAAATGGAGATTCCAGCCCTTAAAAAAAGTATCCCCTATCCATAGGGTAGGGAATCAGTGTCTGATCTCCAGTACAGGACCCAGACTTGTCTAGGAGAGTGCCAGAGATACTAAAATGCTGTACTCATATCCATGACCAGAGGTCAATTGCCTGTGCCACTTGCATTGCCTTTTTTTTTTCTTAAGAACTAAAGTACTGATTATTCTGCTCATGTGATGGATAATGACTAACTAGCGCCCCCTACACAACTCTATTATTGGCCTGATAGTCAGGAAATATTGGACCGTATGTCAAACCAGATGTGTATCCTTCCTATAGGACCCTTTGTTCATGTTGTATTTACAACTTTGCTTCTGTATTATGGCTACAAGTCCCGTCCATGGGTCTGATGACCAAAACTAACACCTGTCATCAGATGGGCGGCTGAGCCGGGACTAGCGACCATAACACAGATGCAAAAATGCATCCATAATACGCCCATGTGAAATTGGTCTTAGATGTGTGTAACATGTCTTTTTCCCATTAAATGGTTATAACAAAATACAGGCCTTATGCTGCATAGTGAGTCCTAAGCTTCTAACCTTAAAGGGGTATTCCAGGAAAAAAAAAACTTATATCAACTGGCTCCAGAAAGTTAAACAGATTTGTAAATTACTTCTATTAAAAAATCTTAATCCTTTCAGTACTTATGAGCTTCTGAAGTTAAGGTTGTTCTTTTCTGTCTAAGTGCTCTCTGATGACACGTGTCTCGGGAAATGCCCAGTTTAGAAGAGTTTTGCTATGGGGATCTGCTTCTAAACTGGGCGTTTCCCGAGACACGTGTCATCAGAGAGGACTTAGACAGAAAAGAACAACCTTAACTTCAGAAGCTCATAAGTACTGAAAGGATTAAGATTTTTTAATAGAAGTAATTTACAAATCTGTTTAACTTTCTGGAGCCAGTTGATATATATAAAGTTTTTTTTCCTGGAATACCCCTTTAATTCTGCTAAAATGTGGCCCCTGAGCAGAGACATGGAGACATTTACAGGTGTAAATACAATATGGCTGTGGGCCTTGGCTTGTGAGCCAAATGTCAAACCTGTTAGGCCACGTGATAAATACCCTGTTTGTGTGCAGCGTTCTCCGTGCGGTGGTCAATGCGGGGTAGTCCTGTCCTAAAGCTTTTCAATGGGAGCTTTAGACTGATCGTTCACTTCTTTCTCACCCGATCTCCCGTTAAAATCAACTGGACCGATTGTTTTGCATTTCTATGTCAAAAATCATAGTCAATGGTTTTCCCACCAGTGTTTGATTGATGCGGGGCCAACTATTGGAACACCCACCAATGATGAGAACATAGGTTGTGTGCACCCCTTTTAAATGGAGCAGTGCAGACATATGAACTACTGTACTATGCATATTGGGGGGGAAAGGGGACCCACATTCTTTTTACTGGTTGGGGCCCCAGAGGTTGGACTCTCACTGATCACATACTGATCACCTTTTCTGTGGATTGTAGATAAGTGTAGTTAAGTTGATACAAATAGGCCCCATAGGGCATAATTGGAATTGCATTTTTGCAATAGCTGGAGAGCCACAGGTTCGAAAAATAATATGAACAAAGACTGTCTATTAAAAATGTAAGCTGAGCTCTGATTGGTTCCTATGGGCAACAAAGACAGTTTTAAAAGGAGTAGTCCAGCAGTGAAAAACGTATCCCCTATCCTAAGGATAGGGGATAAGTTTCAGATCGCGGGGGGTCCGACCGCTGGGGCCCCCGCGATCTCCTGTACGGGGCCCCGACAGCCTGCAGGAAGAGGGCATGTTGACCCCCGCACGAAGCGGCGGCTGAAGGGCCCCCTCAATACAACTCTATGGCAGAGCCGGAGCGCTGCCTTTGGCAATCTCAGACTCTGCCATAGAGATGTATTGAGGGGGGAGTGTCGGCCGCCGCTTTGTGCGGAGGTCGACAACCGCTATCTGGCCAGCGAGCCGGGGCCCCATACAGAGAGATCGTGGGGGGCCCCAGCGCTCAGACCCCCCACGATCTGAAGCTTATCCCCTATCCTTAGGATAGGGGATACGTTTTTCACCACTGGACTACCCCTTTAAGATATGAGGCCCAATATAATGGCAAACAGCAGTCCAGACAAAAAGTGCCACTGTTGCCTATATCAACCAGCCAATGCCTTATTGCCTAAACCACTTTTTCCTAACCTGTGGCATGTTGGGAGTTGTAGTTTTGCAACAGCTAGCAAAGCCACTGGGTTGTGGATTACTGACATGATCAAAAACTGCCTTTGTTGTCCACAGCAAACAATCGGAGCTCAGCTTTCATTTTAACAAATCTGTTTAACCTATGATAGCTCAGCCCTGATTGGTTGCATGCTGAGAGTTGTAGTTTGAAAACAGCTAGAGTGCAATGATCTAATGTTTTGCAACATTGGCTGTCAGGACATGCTGAGAGTTGTATTTGTTGCAACATCTGAAGGTCCACCAAAGTTTGGAGACCACTGATCTAAAGCAATAGTCTTCAATCCCTGGCTCTCCAGAGGGCATGCTGGGAGTTGTAGTTTTGCAACATCTGGTGGTCCTCCGGTTGCAGAACACCGATCTAAAGCAGTAGTCTCTAATAGAGATGAGCGAACTTACAGTAAATTCGATTCGTCACGAACTTCTCGGCTCGGCAGTTGATGACTTATCCCGCATAAATTAGTTCAGCTTTCAGGTGCTCCCGTGGGCTGGAAAAGGTGGATACAGTCTTAGGAAAGAGTCTCCTAGGACTGTATCCACCTTTTCCAGTCCACAGGAGCACCTGAAAGCTGAAATAATTTATGCAGGAAAAGTCATCAACTGCCGAGTCGAGAAGTTCGTGACGAATCGAATTGACTAAGTTCGCTCATCTCTAGTCTCTAACCCAAGACTCTCCAGAAAAGAGTAGAATGAAGATCTACAAGTTGGGGAAACACTGAGATGATCAAAAAGCGTCTAATAGTAAGACAGTCTTTGTTGTCCATAGCAACCAATCACAGCTCAGCTTTCATTTTACCAGAACTGTTCAAGACCTGAAAGCTGAGCCGTGATTGGTTGCATGCTGGGAGTTGTAGTTTTGTAAAAGCTGTAGAGCAGTGTTTCCCAAGCAGGGTGCCTCCAGCTGTTGCAAAACTACAACTCCCAGCATGCCCGGACAGCCGAAGGCTGTCCGGGCATGCTGGGAGTTGTAGTTTTGCAACAGCTGGAGGCACCCTGCTTGGGAAACACTGCTGTAGAGCCACCGTTTGGGGACGCTGCTTTACCCTTAAGCGATCCTTACATCCTACGGAGAATTTACCTGCGACCCGGACCCTTTGGCTTTTTTCTTGCTCTCCGTCTCGCTGGCCTTTCCTCCCTCGCTGGCCATGTCTTCCTCCGCCTGATCTGTAAAATAATAAACACTGACATATGTCAGCCTAGGAAGAGGAAAGAAAAAAAAGGAAACAAAAGACAAAAGTTGCAATGATGGAGATGAAATGTAACCTAGTGTAGTGATCCTAGTGGTGACACATGTCAGGACCCTGGGGGGGGGGGCACAACCTGTCTACTAAGACCCCCCCTGCAGACACATGCTGGAGCTGAGCCATGGCTGCTGTCACACCCCACAGGGGGCTGTCACCGGGCACACATGAGGGCTGGAGGGGGTGTTACGTACCGCTCATGCTGTATTATAAGGCTACTACTTATTCGTGGCACTGATAATCAGGAGGAAGGGAAGAGGCTAGGGGATGGGACGGGGCAGGAGAGAGGCCGGTCGCTGCTGGAGGAGGAGGGCTGGGGGGCCTGGCTCTCTCCCTGTACGGATGGCGCCGGTGGATGGCTGGAGAAGGGGGCTGTGGCGTACAAGCTCCGTCTCTCCCCGCAGCCGGGGCCCCTGATTGACAGCCCTGGAGAGGGGCCGGCCACATAGCCGGGGCGGACACCCCCTTTACCTCCCACCCTCCCCCTTCCATCCCGCTACGGGATCCATCGCCTCCATCCAGCCGAGTGTTGAGGCCTCCTCCTCCCCGGGACCCTCCTCTCTCCCCTCCTCGCCATTGCTTACCGCACGTCCTCCCTTCTTGTCGCTGCTGTGCTCGGGGCAGGCCTCGCCGCTCTCCGCCGGGTGATGTGGGGGGCACCGGGGGCTTTATTCCGAGTGTCCGTGGAGCGATAATATTTATTTTATTATTTTCCAGCAGCTGCTGGGCGAGTCCCCTCCCCGGCTCCTCCTCCTCCTCCTCCCCACAGATACAGAGCGGCGCCCTCCCCCTCTCTCCACTGCTGCTGAGCCGGGGGAGGAGGGGGAGCGGCCTTAACCATCTCCTGCCCGGGGGCTGGCCTCTCACAGCGGGAGATCTGGCGAACCTTGTGCACAGGAACAGTGGAGCGGTTGCCCATAGCAACCTATCAAATCCCTTCTTTTTCCCATAAGCCGAACCAAATTGGTGGCTATGGGCGACTGCGCCACTGTTCCTATTCCAGTGTTTCCCAACCGGGGTGCCTCCAGCTGTTGCAAAACTACAACTCCCAGCATGCCCGGACAGCCAGAGGCTGTCCGGGCATGCTGGGAGTTGTAGTTTTGCAACAGCTGGAGCCAACCCGGTTGGCAAACGATGGCATAGGAACAGTGGCGCATGCTGTGAGTTGTAGTTTTGCAACAGCTGGAGGCACTCTGGTTGGGAAACTGTCCTATACAATGCTGGGAGTTGTATACATGCTTACATGGTTGGGAAACACTGGAATAGGAGCAGCTCCGCATGCTGGGAATTGTAGTTTTGCAACAGCTGGAGGCACCCTGGTTGGGAAACACTGGAATAGGAACAGTGGTGCATGCTGGGAGTTGGTGTTGCAACAGCTGGAGGCACCCTGGTTGGGAAACACTGGAATAGGAACAGTGGCGCATGCTGGGCGTTGTAGTTTTGCAACAGCTGGAGGCACCCTGGTTGGGAAACACTGGAATAGGAACAGTGACGCATGCTGGGAGTTGGTGTTGCAACAGCTGGAGGCACCCTGGTTGGGAAACACTGGAATAGGAACAGTGGCGCATGCTGGGAGTTGGTGTTGCAACAGCTGGAGGCACCCTGGTTGGGAAACACTGGAATAGTAACAGTGGCGCATGCTGGGAGTTGGTGTTGCAACAGCTGGAGGCACCCTGGTTGGGAAACACTGGAATAGGAACAGTGACGCATGCTGGGAGTTGTAGTTTTGCAACAGCTGGAGGCACCCTTGTTGGGAAACAGTGTCCTATACACAAGCGTTAATAAATCTCTCCCTTTGTGTCAGTAAGGAGAGCGGTTGCCCATAGCAACCTATCCAGCTTACATTTTTCATGGGCCTTTTAAAAAGTGTGAGCTGGAATCTGGTTGCTATTGGCAACCGCTCCTGCACAAGGTTTTGTTAACTCGGCCGTGTGTCATTGAGGGGAGTGGTTGCCCATAGCAACCAATCAGCGCCTACCTTTCTGATATGTGGGAAAAGTTTGAAAATAAAAGGGATTTGATTGGTTGCTATGTCTATGGGATTTTTCTAATAGCCGTTTTAACCCGTTATTAAAAAAAACGGGAGAAATAATTAAAGTTTATTATTTTTATTCAGGCAGCCCAGACATAGTGGATTTATTTTTTTACTGAAGGTCTTCTTCAGGGTCCATTCACACGCTCATAACTAGCAGCCAGTTTCCCACTGCAGAAAAATCTATGCGGGCTACGCTACCGTTCATTTTAAGGGGTCTGCAAACCTTCCACTATTACGGACTGTCTATGTGCCCAAACAAGTGCATGGTAGCATAACGCCCAGTTTTTGCTGCAGATTTTATTGGGGGAGAGTTATCAAAACCTATTCAGAGGAAAAGTTGTCAAGTTGCCCATAGCAACCAATCAGATCGCTTCTTTCATTTTTCACAGGCCTTCCCAAAAATGAAAGAAGAAAGATGATTGGTTGTTCGCTCATCTCTAATGCCCACCATAAATAGAATAAATATTATTATTATTATTATTATTATTATTATTATTATTATTATTATATATTTTTTTTTATTTTCTATCCAAGAGTAGAGCTAAAAGTCGGAATTATTCTGACTTATTACTGAATATCAGAGAAGAATGAGCGGAATGAATCCAGGCGATCCAGTGTTTCCTTGTGTAATCCTCACTTCTGCTCAGGGAGCCATGTTCTATACGTAGAAGTACAGTCGCTCAGTGCCACCCCCAGCTATAGTGGAGCTTTAACCATCAAGTGACAGAAATGACTTCTGCCGACGTCACAGCCATTCCAACTGGGTATTGGCTGGAATGATGACTTCGCACTGCATGCTGGGAGATGTAGTTCCGTGCACTGACGCAGGTCTCTTCCTCCATATGCTTGTAGACAGTGTCAGGGTTTGGCAGGCGGGACTGAGGTGTGGATTGTCCTCTCTGGGAGGGAATGTCGAGGCGGGCCAGCTGTCAGCAGTGGGAGTAGGGCTGCTCCAGGGGGTGGTAGAAGAGGGAGTTGATCTTCTCTATGTCCTCCCTTTCCTCGTGTAACCTCGGACACTGATAAACATCCCCATGTGTCAGTTACAGCCTGAAGACACCTGGGCGGCTGTCTCCTTGTGTGTATGAACGCCGTATGGGCTCTGGAGCCTCACAATCCACAGCGGAAGGTGGCATTCTGGCTTCATTTAGACCTGTATATAACAGATATGGCAATTAGTGATGAGCGAATTTACAGTAAATAAGATTCGTCACAAACTTCTCGGCTCGGCAGTTGATGACTTATCCTGCATAAATTAGTTCAGCTTTCCGGTGGGCTGGAAAAAGTGGATACAGTCCTAGGAGAGAGTCTCCTAGGACTGTATCCACCTTTTGCAGCCCACGGGAGCACCTGAAAGCTGAACTAATTTATGCAGGATAAGTTATCAACTGCCGAGCCGAGAAGTTCGTGACTATTCGAATTTACTGTAAGTTCGCTCATCTCTAATGGCAATTCTTGTTTTAAATGTTGCTATATATATATATATATATATATATATATATATATATACACACAGTGGTCCCTCAACATACGATGGTAATCCGTTCCAAGTGGACCATCGTTTGTTGAAACCATCATATGTTGAGGGATCCGTGCAATGTGTAGTATAGGACAGTGGTCTACAACCTGCGGACCTCCAGATGTTGCAAAACTACAACACCCAGCATGCCCGGACAGCCAACGGCTGTCCGGGCATGCTGGGAGTTGTAGTTTTGCAACATCTGGAGGTCCGCAGGTTGAAGACCACTGGTATTAAAGGTTGTACTCACGTGTCCACGCCGCTCCGGACCGTCATGGCTCGTCACCGCTGCCCTGGATGTCGCCGTCAATCGCTGTCGCCGCGTCCCTGGGGTGTCCCCGACACTCTGGCAAGGCCTCTGCTTCCCCGGCATCCTCGCTCTCCGTCGCCACCAACACGTCGCTACGCACGCCGCTCCTATTGGATGACAGGACGGCGTGCGCAACGACGTGATGACGTCGATGGAGAGCGCCGACGATGAAGGGATCCCGAAGAGGACGTGCCGGAGCCCCGAGGACAGGTAAGTGATCGTCAGCGGACCACACGGGGCACCGTAAATGGCTATCCGGTGGCAGCTGAAGCAGTCTGTGCTGCCTGATAGCCCTTTATGCGATGGCCCCGACATACAAAAGCATCGTATGTTGATGCTGCCTTCAACACGCGATGGCCTCTGAGAGACCATCATATCTTGAAATGATCGGATGTCGGGGCCATCGTAGGTCGGGGGTCCCTGTATATACAGTGATCCCTCAACTTACAATGGCCTCAACAAACAATAGTTTCAACATACAATGGTCTTTTCTGGACCATTGTAAGTTGAAACCAGACTCAACATACAATGCTACATACAGTCCAGATCTGTGAAACGTGTCAATGGCCGGAAGAACTGACCAATCAGAATGGGCATTCACTGGTAAAACCCCTGTATTACTGAAGCGTATGCACTGACTGATGTCTGGTAGCGCCCCCTACAGTACAGGAAGGTATTACATGTTCTGTACACTTTACCTCTACCAGGGTTACCTCCTCCTTTGGACACCAGGTGAGGGCGGCTCAATGTTACTTTTTTAGGACATTGTGTACTGTACAGGACCCCGAAGAAGCTCCTGTCCTCTACATAGACCAGTGTTTCCCAAGCAGGGTGCCCCCAGCTGTTGCAAAACTACAAATCCCAGCATGCCCGGACAGCCTTTAGCTGTCCGGGAATGCTGGGAGTTGTAGTTTTGCAACAGCTGGAGGCTCCATGCTTGGGAAACACTGACATAGACAGTGATTTACAGATCCCAGCAGATCTTTATTACTTTTATATGTAAGGATTTTCTTTATCTATATTAGTTATCTACTTATTTTTCTTTAATTCTCACTTTTTCCTATTTTTTGGATGACATTTTGGTGCCTCTAGAAGCAATTATCAGGTTTCCATAGAGTTCTGGTTTCAACATACAATGGTTTCAACATACAGTGGTCATCCCGCTTAATATTGTAACTTGAGGGACCACTGTGTGTGTATGTGATATATATATATATTGTTACTGGCCGAGTGTGATCCGAATGTGAGCGACACTGAATTATTGGGATAGTGAAACACAAACGCAAAAGAGATATATATATATATGTTCTGAAGTACCAGGTCATACATTGTTGGGCTCTCTCTCTCTTATCTTTTATATTACTACAGCTTGAGCTTTTATACTGGCAACAGCTGGAGGCACACTATGGGTTAGGTCACAGGCAGATCCACAGCATAAAATACGTGTAGGGTAGGGCCACACGTAATGGATCCCCAGCGTACTTTACGCTGCAGATCAGCCGGTGACCCGACCCATAGTGTGTCTCCAGCAATCCGCCACTCCGGGGGCCTGCGAGCTGTAAGCACACTATGGGTCGGGTCACCAGCAGCGTAAAAATACGCTGTGGATCTGTTATGTGTGACCCTATCCTAAGGGTGTATTTATACATACAGTATCCTGCTCATATTTGATACGCAGGATTTGAAGCTGCAGATTTAATGCTGCAGATTTCAATGTAAAGTAAATGATTGAACACAGCATCAAATCTGCAGCTTCAAATCCTGTGCATCAAATATGCACAGGCTACTGTACATGTGAATAGACCCTAAAGGGGTATTCTAGGATTTTTTTTTCTCTTCAGCCTTTGAGCCCATAAATCCAAGTTATGCTTCTGTTACCTCCATGTGTCACTTTGTCCGGTTTTCATGCAGAGTACCCACATCTTGCTGTCGGCTTGCTTATGTAATAAGTCACAAGGTCTTTGGGGAAGCGTGGCTGTGTTGCAGTGGGAAAGTGGATAGCAGGGTGATGGGGATTTACTAAAGAAATGCTATCAACCTACTGCAGCACAATAAAACCAAAATGCATAAGAAAGTGTTCCTTTGTCTTACCTAATCACCTGAAATGTGTTGGTACTGAAATTCCACCTTTGTGAACCTCTCATAGACCTGCTTTTCCCCTGTCCAAAATCTATTTACCTCCTGGTTTGGCAAGTGCTGCATGTACAGCCCAAAGACTACTTGATCCATGATCCCTCACGTGCCCCCTTTTCGCTCTGGGGCCCTTCAGCCTCCCAAAGCTTTTCTCTCCGCATTCCGTCCCACAGTTTACCCACTCCTCATCACTGAGAAAGATACATCACAGGCAAGTTTTATCTCCTAGGGCTGACCTGGCAGAGGGGACAGAAACTAGCCAAGCCCTCTATGATAACACCCCCATGTGACGTATTGTCACTAAATAGCGCTGATACTACAGAGAGTGGGGTTGACGGTAAACTAAAAGGTGAAAGACTACCGAACTTCTTGTGTGGGCCTGGGACGAGTAAAAGTGAGGGAAGGGGGCCAAAACATCTACAGGAGCATTATTACAGATTTACAAAAGTATCCAACTGCGCCCATTGGCTTATAATTTTCTAGCGCCAAAGTACCTCTTTAAGGCCTTTTATACACCTTAATGGAGTTGCCGGTAAAAGACAACTTAAAGGGGTACTCCCGTGGAAAACTTTTTTTTTTTTTTTTTTTTTTTTTTTTTAAATCAATTGGTGCCAGAAAGTTAAACAGATTTGTAAATTACTTCTATTAAAGAAAAAATCTTAATCCTTCCAGTACTTTTTAGGGGCTGTATACTAAAGAGAAATCCAAAAAAGAAATGCATTTCCTCTGATGTCATGAGCACAGTGCTCTCTGCTGACCTCTGCTGTCCATTTTAGGAACTGTCCAGAACAGCATATGTTTGCTATGGGGATTTTCTCCTGTTCTGGACAGTTCCAAAAATGGACAGCAGAGGTCAGCAGAGAGCATTGTGGTCAGGACATCAGAGGAAATGCATTTCTTTTTTGGATTTCTCTTTAGTATACAGCCCCTAAAAAGTACTGGAAGGAATAAGATTTATTAATGGAAGTGATTTACAAATTTGTTTAATGTTTTGGCACCAGTTGATATAAAAAAAAAAAAAAATAAAGTTTCTAATCACGGGATGTCCCAGTGGTCTGACCCTCTGCGTTTAGACACTTATCCCGTATACTGTAAATAGGGGATAAGTTGTCTTTAACTGGACAACCCTTTTTAAGAAAAGTTCCGACCATGCCAATTTCATTAACTGACTAATGAGTTATGGGGGACTCCTGACTCTCCCCTGCAGGGCCAGCACTAGCATAAGACAGCTTAGGATACAGGCAGTGGGGTGGCAGAAGAATCCAAATCCTTAGCCACTGGCAAGATTTTAGATCAGAGGCACCTTTGAATCCCTATTTCAGTACTGTACCTGGGCAGTGCTCTGCTTATCCTGCACGCCGCGCATGATGACATCATCACGTGCAGCGTAAGAGGAGCACTGCACAAAGCAGAGAAGTCCAGGGGAGGAAGAGGAGGCCCTGGCGTCAGCATAGGAGGTGAGTGGGATTTTTTTTTTTTTTTTTAAGGAAAGGGAGATGTACTTGCCTGCCTGCACTAAATACCTACCTACCCACCTGCCTGCACTTTATACCTACCTACCTGCCCTATGTACCTACCTGCCTACACTATGTAACTACCTGCCTGCCTATACTATGTAACTACTTACCTGCCTATACTATATACCTACCAGCTTATATACCTGAACTATCTACATACCTACCTGCCAGCATTATCTACCTACCTACCTGCTCTATCTACCTATCATGGGGCACTATATACCTACCATGGGTCATTACCTATCTCCCTCCCAGGGGCCACTATCTATCAGGGACCATTACCTGGCTACCGACCAGGGGGAATACCTATCCATCAGGAGGAATTACCTAATGCCTACCATTGAGATTCCCTACCTATCTACCGGGGGCATATACCTAATGGGGGGGATTGCCTATCTACCTCCCTACTGGAGGATTAACCACCTACCTAATGGGAGCAAATTACCTACCCACCAACATCCAATCTCCCTCCCCCTAACACACTCACTTACTCCTTCATGCTATGCAGTGCACCAAGGGAGGCATTATTTCAGGCACTAAGGGTGGGGAAAAATTGGGAAATGTATAGAGCCTAACATGTTTTTTTGGTAGATTCTGCAGTGACGGGTCATGGTTTGAAACAGTCTTCATGGCGGTCTGAGCTAGACGGAAAAAAAAAAGAACATTTACAAAAAGATGTCCCCTGTGAGTCACTAGATGTAACTGCACTGTAATCTGTTATATGGTCTGCAGAACCTGGGTAGAACCAGGGTCCCCACTATATGGTCACTGTATTGGGGGATACTGGTTTGTACACAGTGTTTTTTTATTATCAATATGGTGGTATCATCCTGTCACTATGTGGGGATAATGTGTAGTCATGGTGTGGTGCAATTATTTGTTCCTTGTATAGTTATGATATTGGTCTCTGTATAGTTATATGGTTTTTATTTAATAACAGTTTGATGTTATTAGTCACTGCTGAAGTAATATGTCGTCCTGTTATGGAGTTATTTGATGTTTCTAAACCTTAACCTGTGATAAAATCCAGTGTACGCCCCTGGTGAACAGTGATGCATACACCGTATACGCTGCTGTTCTCCTATATTCACAGGCTAGGGAATGAAAAATATTCTGCCTTGACCGCGTGCTTCCAACCTATTCTACGGCTGGGCGGCACCAAAATGCACCTTCGCCTGTCTGGTCTGGGGTACAGTACCATGTGCCCCAGGGCCATTTGTGGACCTTGCCAACCTTTCCCATCAGAATTGCTAGGGGATGTAAACGTTAAGCTGTGGTTCACTTTACCAGAACTCGTAAGGATATGAAAGCTGAGCTGTGATTGGTGTTTATGGGCAAAACCAAATAGATTTGGTTTAAAGGATAAGTCTCATGCATAAAAACATATCCCCTATCCGAAGGATAGGGGATACGTTTTAGATTGCGGGGGTCCGAACGCTGGGGCCCCCGCAATCTCTTGTACAGGAGCGCGTCACGCCCCCCCACCCGAGGCCACCACGCCCCCTCCATATAGTTGTATGGGAGAGCCATTCGGCAACCTTCAGCTCTCCCATAGAGCTTAGTGGAAAGGGCGTGGCATCCTCCGCTTCAGGCAAGGGGCGTGACGTGCTCCCTTTGGATAGGGGATACATTTTTATGCATGGAACTTATCCTTTTACCCCTTTTTACCCCATTTTGGCCTTAAGGACCAGAGCGTTTTTTTGTACATCTGACCACTGTCAGATCACTATACCCCTTGTTACATTCCGTGAAGGGTGTAGTTTCCAAAATGGGGTCACATGTCGGCATTTATTTTTTTGCGTTTATGTAAGAACCGCTGTAAAATCAGCCACCCCTTTGCAAATTTAGGCCTCAAATGTACATAGTTTGCTCTCACTCCTGAGCCTTGTTGTGCGTCTGCAATACGCTGACATATGGGGTATTTCCGTACTCAGGAGAAATTGCGTTACAAATTTTGGGGGTCTTTTTTTCCTTTTAACCTTTGTGAAAATAAAAAGAATGGGGCAACACCAGCATGTTAGTGTAATTTTATTTTTATTTTTACACTAACAGGCTGGTGTAGCCCCCAACTTTTCCTTTTCATAAGGGGTAAAAGGAGAAAAAGCCCCCCAAAATTTGTAGTGCATTTTCTCCCGAGTACGGAAATACCCCACATGTGGCCCTAAACTGTTTCCTTGAAATAGGACAGGGCTCCGAAGTGAGAGCGCCTTGCGCATTTGAGGACTAGATTAGGGATTGCATAGGGGTGGACATAGGGGTATTCTAAACTCCCAGTATGCCTGGACAGTCAGTGGCTGTCCGGAAATGCTGGGAGTTGTTGTTTTGCAACAGCTGGAAGTTCAGTTTTGGAAACACTGCCGTACGATACGTTTTTCATTTTTATTGGGGGGGGGGGGCAGTGTAAGGGGGTGTATATATAGTGTTTTACCCTTTATTATGTGTTAGTGTAGTGTTTTTATTGTACATTCACACTGGCTGGTTTACGGTGAGTTTCCCGCTAGGAGTTTGCGCTGCGGCAAAAAAATTTGCCGCAGCTCAAACTTGAAGCAGAAAACTCACTGTAAACCCGCCCGTGTGAATGTACCCTGTACATTCACATGGGGAAAACCTCCAGCTGTTTCAAAACTACAACTCCCAGCATGTACTGACAGACTGTGCATGCTGGGAGTTATACTTTTGCAACAGCTGGAGGCACACTGTTTGGAAAACCTTCAGTTTGGTTTTGTTACCTAACTCAGTATTTTCCAACCAGTGTGCCTCCAGCTGTTGCAAAACTGCAACTCCCAGCATGTACTGATCGCTGGAGGGCATGCTGGGAGATGTAGTTATATAACAGCTGGAGGTACGCAACTACAACTCCCAGCATGCAGAGACAGCTGTTTGCTGTTTGGGCATGCTGAGATTTGCAGTTTTGCAACATCTGGAGGGCTACAGTTTAGAGACTACTGCACAGTGATCTCCCAACTGTTGCAAAACTACAAATCCCAGCATGCCCAAACAGCTGTCTGGGCCTGCTGGGAGTTGTAGTTTTGCAACATCTGGAGGGCTACAGTTTAGAGACCACTGTACAGTGGTCTCAAACTGTAGCCCTCCAGATATTGCTAGGCAACACACCGGCTTCCATAGGATCCAGGGAGCCACATCGCCGTCCTCTTCTGCCGCTGATCACCGCCGCCGATCGCCGCCTGCTGCCGCCACCGATGGGTAAGTGGGCTTCGGCGCCGGGCCCTATCGGTTTCCCCGTTCTTCCCCGCCTATTGTGGGTAGGCAGAATGGGGAAACCGAAAGTTAACCCCCCGCCCCCGATCTGCTATTGGTCGTCGCTTCTTGACGAGCAATAGCAGGGTAGGAGGGGTGGCACCCCTGCCACCTCACTCCTATCCCTTCAAGGGGATCGTGGGTCTCTTGGACAACCCCGATCCCCCTTATATTCCAGGTCACCGGTTCACCATAGACCCGTATGACCCGGAATCTGCGCAAATCGCCTGTGTGGATTCACCGGGGATTTGCGTCGATCACCGAGATTGGGGGGGGGGGTCTGGTTAAAAGGTTAAAGGTGTACTCCGGTTGAAAAATTTTTTTAAATTACAGATTTACAGAAAGTTACAGATTTGTAAATTATCCAGAGTAGGAGAAAATCTCTATACCAAACCTATGCTGCTCTGGACAGTTCTTAAAATGGACAGAGATGTCAGCAGAGAGCACTGTGCTCGTGATTTCAGCAGAAAACAATGTGTTCCAAAAAGAAAAGAATTTCCTCTGTAGTATTCAGCATCTAATAAGTACTGGAAGGATTAAGATTTTTTAATAGAAGTAATTTACAAATCTGTTAAACTTTCTTGCACCAGTTGATTTAAATAAAAAAAAAAAGTTTTCCACCGGAGTATCCCTTTAAGGCTGTATTTTTGTTTGCTGAAAAATAAAAACAAGAGAAGCCCTGTTTAAACTTTACTTTCATGTCCCTGTCAATGACTGCTATTTAACTATAATTAAGCTACACAACACAATATAAGTCAGCCGCCAAACCCATAACTATATAATCTATAAAAAGACTGATACTCAATATCAATTGTAAATATAAACTTTATTTCCAAATGACATACTACAACAGACAAGAGCCAACCCAATTAAAATGACCCTGCCTTAAAAAAACACCAACCCCATAGAACAACAGGTAGGGTGCAGACATACACCAACAGTAAATCAGCTGCAAGTGCATGTGTATACTGCCCTATTCATTGTACCATAAAATAATTACCTATTTGGGACATAAATGCTGTGGCCCCTCAAGCCTACTTGGATTGCTATCAAAGTGTTGGTTGTCACCCTATAATAGCGACCCTGATTCCTCCTCTAGAAAGTAGAATAAAATTGTCCAGTCCAAAACTCCATAATCTTTAAATCTAGCTGAAATGCCCACCTTTCCTGCTGTAAATCAATGGGAAGTAATGTTAACAGTTGGGTATTATGCACGGACCCTTACTCTTTCAATTCCTGCCCCTAGTTTAGTGGCCCAATGGTGGTAATCACCTTGACATCCTTAGCTACCTGTTTAAAATGCAGCACTTGGAAGCAGATGGCGTCTGTTTTCTTGCCAAGTCCCTTTTTTGGCCATGCTGGAAACAGTTAGTATGCAAGGAGAGAGGATTCCTAATCTACCAGGGGGGCACACTACCTACCAGGGGGCACGATCTATCAAGCAGGAGGCACTATGGGGGAGATTTATCATTGCTTTTGGAGCATTTTTTGTCTGTTTTGTCGCAGTTCAGGCGCAAGCAGCATGTTTAGTGACTTTTATGCACCTTTTGATATAGACAGTTTTACTCTTTTTGCCTACCTGTAGAACTTTTTTTGACCCTGCAGTGGTCACGTATTTATCATTTGCGCCTTTTGTCAAAAGTCGCTCTTTTGTGTGCAAAGGTACTTTTTTAGGCGCAAAACTACACCACCTACCAGTAGGCATGAGAATCACTTCTACCTTCCATAATTCAACCTTTAACCTCTTGTGGACAACAGCTCCGCTTCTATGAGACACGCTCAGGAGCCGAGCGCAGGTCATAGCTGGGTGGTCCTCGGGGCTATCTGCCACCAGGACCCCTCTCTAATGCCAGACATCACCGATCACAGTAATGCCCAGCTTTAACCCCTTAGACACCGCAATCAAATCTGATTGTAGCATCTAAAATGTAAAAATGTCCCAGCAGCTCTGTGAAATTAAAAACACCTAACCTGCCAAATTCAGGACCCGGGAAAGTGTCTACTTCCCTCCCTCACAAGTGTCTAGAAAAAGTGTATGTGGTAGAGCTTTTCCCACCACAGCAGAGCTGCACAAAATTCATCATCCTGCTGCACCTTCTTGATAAATAAGATGCACACTAGTCAAACCCACCACCCAAATAAATGTGGGAAAATAGCTCTACTGTAGACATTCTTTGATAAATCTGGGCCTATATACCTACCAGGAGGGAAAAGGTTTCATCTGCTAAAATCTTTTTTTTTTCCAAGTCATATTTTAGGAGAAGATAATTGACTGCGTATAATTCATTGAGATGAACTACTAACTGTTGGAGTGTGCCTGACATCTGAAGTTGAATTGTGATTTTAAGGGGGTTACCCACCATAAGGTGATTTTTAGTACGTACCTGCCAGACAGTAATGGACATGCTTAGGAAGGATCTGTGCTTGTCTTAGAGCTAAATTGCTATGTTGTCAGATTACCATAACTCTGTGATTATCTTTTTGTGAATTGGGTATTTCCTGCTGAATTTCTTTCTCAAACTACACATCCCAAAGTTTCATGCTTGTACATTTGAGGTCATTTTCCTCCCTCCTGCACATCACAAATGGGTTGCATTCCATTCAAAAGACCAGTGTTTTCTAACCAGGGTGCCTACAGCTGTTGAAAAATTATCTCTCTCCGACTCAGCGGTCGCTCCACCCATTGAAGCAGACAGGCTCCCTATCATCACCTGACTAGTGATGTCATCTCTCGATGCACTGTAACCTGGGAAACCCGAGACCTGAGTAATTTTGTATGCTGTTAAAAATAAATATTGGGGTGAAAATCATCGTCACACACAGGTACAGACACTATATTATGAACTACCCTACCTTTACAGCCCCTGTTAAATCGTTATTGTCATTAGTTAGAAAAGTAAAAAAAAAATTGTTTTTATGTCTCCTAAGACCCATATGCATAATAATATGCATGTTTTTATTTGTAAAATACCTTTTGATCTACATTTTACTGTGCTTACTATTTTGGCACCTCTCCTAGAGGCTGGGGGCATTTTTTCAGGAGCATTATGAATTTGCTCCTTTCCTCTCACTCCCTCTCCCTTGTCATGAGGCCTGCACAAACATTTTTACATTTGCAAAGCTTTGTGCCTAAAGTGCATGCTTTTATAACTCATATGCAGTCATGGGGAACCTATATGGTGCAAGTACACAAGAAAAACCTCAATTTTGTGCCAAAATATATATATATATATATATATATATATATATATATATATATATATATATATATATATATAATATATATAATTTTATTTATTTTTTTACAATTACAAAGCTTAGGGGCCAAAGTGCATATTTTAAAAACCCTAAAGCAAACATGTGGAACCTATATAATCCAAATACACAACAAATAAGTTCATAATATGACCAAAGAGAAAAAAAATTGCATATAAATAATAATTCAGCACCTTGTATTGCTTGTCAATGTGCACGGAAATGCTCCTCTGTTGAAAAGGCTGCAAGCTGTCTGGATCTCACATAGGTTTAGCTCACACTTTTTAAAGCTGGATGATACATTGCACTTGAGGGAGCAGAGCAGGAAGATAAACATACCCCCCCTCTCTGCAAACGGGTCCAAATTTCTTGTTGTTAGGACCAAAAAGATTAGAATACCAGGTTTGGATTGCGAAATTAAAGGAAAACGGTCACCTGTTCACCCACACTAAACCCAATAAACCGGGTGATAGTGCGGATAGTCTTTGACTTATATGCATACCTGCAGTCTGGCTCCCAGTACCTCTGAGGATCCTCTTCTGTCTTTGGTGAATTGCACGCTGGAGGGGGGCCCGTCGGCTGGATTTGAATATTCATGGTCACTGGTCATGTGAGCGCTCAGTAGGCACAATCGCTCACATGACCAGCAACCATGAATATTCAAATCCAGCCAGTGGGCCTGCTCCCATTGTGCAATTCATCGAGGACAGAAGAGGATCTTCTGATGGACCGGGTGATGGACTGCAGTGCGTAGGGTGATATTTAAAATTACTGTTTTGTGGGTACTGACTTTACAATTGCTAATGAAGCCAAAATGTAACTGAGACAATATTACCAATAATGATACCAAAGGAGAATAATACAAAGGAGAATAATACCGCCACACCGTGACCACTTCTATTACCATCACATAGTGACAGAAAAAAAACACTAAACATTAAACTTTATCCCCCCCCCCCCCCCCCCATCATACAAAGCCCACATAGTGGTGACCCCAGCTCTACACAATGTACTGCAGACCATATAAGTGATTACAGTGCAGCTACATTTAATGACTCAGAGGAGTCATTTTATTCTGGAGTTGTTCTTTTTTCTTCTGTCTTGCTCAGACCTCCATGAAGTCTTCTTCCAGCCATGACTCACAATTTGTTAGACAACAAACATATTAGGCTCCACACATTTGCAGCTTATTCCCCACCTTTTCCCTACCCTCCGTGTCCCAAATAATGCCCCCTTGGTTCCCTGCATAGTATGAGGCAGCAGGTAAGTGTGTTGGGGAAAGGGTAGGGAAAGGGTAGGGAGGTAGCGCCCACATTATGTAGGTAGGGAATCCCCTCTATAAGGTAGAAACTCCCAGTAGGTAGTAGGTAATGGCCCAGTAATTCTCCCAGTTAGGTAATGCACCCAGTAGGTAGGTAGTAGGTAATTTCCCCTGGTAGGTAGTAGGTAATTCCCTAGTAGGTAGGTTACAGGTGATGCCCCCAGTAGGAAGTAGGTAATGCCCCCAGTAGGTAGCGACCCCTGGTAGATAATGTCCCAGTAAGTAGATAGAGCCTCCAGAAGGTAGTTCCCTTAGGTAGGTAATGCCTCCAGTAGATAGTGCCTCCAGTAAGTAGTTCCCAAAAGTAGGTAATGCCCCCAGTAGATAGTGCCCACAGGTAGGTAGTGCCCCTAGTATAGATGATGGCTACCCCTGGTAGCCCCTGTGTTGATTTTAAAGGGCCCTCAGCCCATCCTGTTGTCTATGTGAGTAGATTCATGGAGGTGTAGACCCCTTTCTGGCCCAGCCCAGCGTCTTAAAAAAAAAAACAAACATCTGGAGGTCCGCAGGTTGAAGACCACTGCGGCCTTCGTCATCATCCAGACCCCCTTTAGTTTTCTACTCACCTCCCCTCGGTGGGAAGGAAGGATGAGCTGGTCCAGGCCATCTATACAGCAGGGACCATCTGGTGGGGAGGGTTAGTCGTTCTGGGCTGTCCATCTTCACCAGGAGGCCCTCTTCTTCACTCCGGGCCGGCCCCGGACTAGTGACGTTGCCTTGACGACGACTCACAGGGACGTTCATGCGCAGGGACATCATGGACGTCTGCTGCGCACGGATGTCCCTGTGTGTTGTCGTCAAGGCAATGTCACTAGTCTGGGGCTGGCCCGGAGCAGAAACGAGGGCCGTCCGGTGAAGATGGACAGCCTGGAATGACTAACCCTCCCCACCTGACAGTCCCTGCAGCATACATGGCCCGAACCAGCTCACCCTTCCTTCCCACCGAGGGGTGGGGAGTAGAAAACTAAAGGGGGGTCTGGATGATGACAAAGGCCGCAGTGGTCTTCAACCTGCAGACCTCCAGATGTTTCAAAACTACAACTCCCAGCATGCTCGGACAGCCGATGGCTGTAGTTTTGCAACATCTGGAGGTCCGCAGGTTGAAGACCACTGAGAAGGAATTGACAGGCGGAGTATAAGCCGAGGGGGGCGTTTTCGGTACAAATAATCGTGCTGAAAAACTCGGCGTATACTCGAGTATATACGGTACTCAGATAAGCAGCATCAGCTTATAATGGGCAGAGTAAGTATTCCTTTTACCTGCGGCATGGGCGGTTGTCAGGGTCTGTGGTGGAGCAAATAATGCATGGGCCCGCTCCACCAATCGAGATGCTCACAGGGGAGGGGGAGGGGCATCCCTCTTTTAGGTAGCACAGCCATGGCCCATGCACTGATTTTAAAGGGCCTGCAATGTTGAAAAAAAATTGTGCTGGCAACGGCAAGCCCCCCTTTCAGGCTTGGGCAGTACCAGCGGGGCTGCTGCAGGCGGGTGAAGGGTACCCCTTACTGGTATATAAGTTAAAAAAAAACTATCAATTCAATTGTACTGGGCATCAATGTCCACCAACAGCACTCTTTTATTTGCAGCAAATCCCCCTCCCCTTCTACCTCTTTAAAGGGGTACTACCGTGCTGACAACTTATCCCCTATCTAAAGGATAGGGGATAAGTTGCATGATCGCGCGGGGTCCCGACGCTGGGGACCCCCGTGATCTCGCACACAGCACCCCGCTCTCATCAGGCCCCGGAGCGAACATCCGCTCCGGGACTGATGACTGCCGATCACGGGGCCGGAGTATCGTGACGTCACGGCTCCGCCCCATGTGACGTCACACTCCGTCCCCTTAATGTAAGTCTATGGCAGGGGGCAAGACAGCTGTCTCGCCCCCTGCCATAGACTTGCATTGAGGTGCGGAGCGTGACGTCACGATCACCGGCCCCGTCATCAGACCCGGAGCGGATGTTCGCTCTGGGCCTGATGAGAGCGGGGTGCTGCGTGCAAGATCGTGGGGTTCCCCAGTGGCGGGGCCCCGTGCGATCAAGCAACTTATCCCCTATCCTTTAGATAGGGGATAAGTTGTCAGCACGGTAGTACCCAGCACGGTAGTACCACTGTAGGCCTTGACTGCCTTTTCATAGCACCACTAAACCTAGACTCTGAACCCAAAAAATAACCTTATTTATTTATTTTTAAACAAAAGCAGTGTATTCTTCTCTTGGATGATGTTCTCCATCTCCCCTTTCCAATGGCGGTGTATGGGTTCTAGAAAGTTTAGGAGGAGGGGCTGGATTTAGGCTGTATACTTGTTGTGTATCCAGTGAGTGTAGGCATTGTTTTGGAATCAATAGTGCTAATCCATGTGCTGGCTTCTCTTAATTTCTACAGTGTGAACAATAGCTTGTATTTCACACTATAATCATGAGAGTTCATTATACGGCAAAATATGCACCAACAAATGCTGTGGGAACAAGACCTCTATTATTTGGTCATTTTCCATATAAATAAACACATTAGAGTATGTAACCCATGGATAGTAACAGCGGTCACCTGACAAGCATCATTAAAAAATACAGGGCGCCTGTCCCTCTAACCAGAAGCGGGGGTGGTTGTCTGCGCTTCTTGTCCTTCATTATCAGAATAAGAGTGGCTCACTGTTAAAAAGAGCGCTGGGGGAAGATTTATCAAAACCTGTGTACAGGAAGAATAGTGCAGTTGCCCATAGCAACCAATAAGATTGCTTCTTTCATTTAATAAAAATAAATCTGAAAAATAAAATGAGCAATCTGATTGCTTGCAAAGGGCAACTGCACCATTCTTTCTTTTCACAGTTTATTTTTATTTTTTTTAAAACCTCCACCCTGGTGTACAAACTGTACAGGGCACAGCTTCAGTCCTGAGGAAACCTGGTCAGAACGAAATATAGGTGGAATCATGGCTTGGAGAGTGCACGTGGTGTAGGACAGCACTGATATTACTGACCAAGGCTATATTATCAGCAGAGACTGTTACCAGTTTCCAATACATTTGGAAACTGATAACAGGGTAACAAGTGTTACCCTCATTGGAAACACTGAACCATAAAGAAGCATACCACAGTTTCTTTTGCCCATATAATGCTAGCTTACCCCTAGTGTTCCTGCAGTGTTTTCAGTTTCATCCCAGCTTAGCTGCATCCATAGATTTCATTAATGCAACTGGGTCATGTGACCACTAATCTGACTACCAGTTACATGCTCTTATGTGTAGACAGGCCTGTCTGTCCTGTGTTACTGACTTCCTGGTAACTGATTAAATCATAACCTATCAAATCCCTCCTGACAGCTCAAACTCCTCCCCTTCCAGATCCAACCTCCTTGCTCATGTCTATGTCCCTTCCATGTGGAGACTTCTGCTAAAGATCTTCTATCCGTCCTAAGAGGCAGTGACAGTAAGCAAGTCAATACTTAGCTGCAGAGCTATACACCTCCCCTGATTACACTGTGGCCTTCATTTACTATTCTAAACTCAACTTGTTTTGTCGGGTTTTTATGTCGCAGACATCGTGCGCCAGTCTGCGACTCAATGCGAAATTTTTTACCGACTGACCGATGTGGATTCTCCCAAACCCAAAAAGGGGCGTAACCCGAGATTTCTGAGCTTTCCAACGTATTTATAAAGGTTTCCAACCCGAATTTGTTCAATTGTGGTGGATTTTTTCCCGACAACTCAGAGGAGTTGGAAACCAAGCCAAAAAGACGCACATGCGACAAACAGGATTCGACATAATAATAATTACCAGGGGAAAAAAGCAGTCGGGTAAGAAAGTAACATAGACTTACAACCCGATTTTCTAAGTAAATGAGGGCCTGTCTGTTTCTTCTGTGTGCAGATTATTTTGTGTATCCTATGAGATGCAGCCGCATACTGCTTTCCTGTGTGTTAGAGCTCAAACCTCTTACAAGGAGACTGACAGCAACTATATCTAATATGATATTCTATACTATGTGGGACAGACGTTTTATGTCACTGATATATCTTTTGTTGCACTTGGATAGGACTTAGAGCATTTGCAGTGATAACCATATTGACCTGCAGAAAAATTTGTCATTTAAAACTCATACCAGAACAGCACAGCTGTATTTTTCCCACTTCCAACCCAAAAAAAAAAAGTTTTTCAATATATTATATGTATGCCAAAAACTGTACCATTAAAAACGATAAAAGGGTACTCCAGTGGAAAACCTTTTTTTATTTATTTATTTATTTATTTTTAAATCAACTGGTTTCAGAAAGTTAATCAGATTTGTAAATTACTTCTATTAAAAAATCTTAATCTTTCCAGTACTTATTAACTGATGAATACTACAGAGGAAATTCTTTTATTTTTGGAACACAGAGCTGTCTGCTGACATCACGAGCACAGTGCTCTCTGCTGACATCTCTGTCCATTTTAGGAACTGTCCAGAACAGCATATGTTTTCTATGGGGATTTTTTCTACTACTCAGGACAGTTCTTAAAATGGACAGACAACCCTGTGCTCGTGATGCCAGCAGAGAGCTCTGTGTTCCAAAAAGAAAAGAATTTCCTCTGTAGTATTCAGCAGCTAATAAGTACTGGAAGGATTAAGATTTTTTAATAGAAGTAATTTACAAATCTGTTTAACTTTCTGGCACCAGTTGATTTAAAAAAATAAAAAATAAAAAAAATAAAAAAGTTTTCCACCATAGTACCTCTAGGAGTAATGCAATGACAACCCTTGCATGGAGCGGTGGCTGGCCACGGCTTCATGCGGGGGTCGGAACGGGTGCTTCAGGAGATCGCGGGGGGGCCCAGCGGTCGGACCCCCTCGTGATCTATAACTTATCCCCTATTCTTTGGATAGGGGAAAATTTATTTTTCACTGCACTACCCCTTTAAAGGCAAAGGGTCAGCCTGTTCACCCACACAAAACCCTATATAGTGTGGGTTAACTGGAGTCCAACGAGGGGTCACTAACTAAAGTACATTCCTTAGGTCCAGAGATATGTATCCCAGATGATCCTCTGCTATATTCCTTAAATTGCGTTGTAAAGGTAGGCCCCGCTTGCTCAATTTACATATTCATGGTCTGTGACTCTACATCCTAGTGATGTGGAGTCCCTGGTCACGTGAGTACTCAGTAGGCTATGCAAAGAGAAGAGCACTCGTGCCCAGCGACTTCATGTCACAAGGACCATGAATAGGTTAATTGAGCCGGCGAGGGGCCCCGCCTCTAGTGCGCAATTCACAGAATATAGCAAAGGATCTTCTGAGGGACATATCTCTGGACCTACAGGAAGTATTTTAATTAGTGACCCCTTGTAGGATTCCTGTTCACTCACATTATAACCCAGTGAATTTTTGAGCAAACATTTTGCGCCAAATTATGCCCAAAATGTCAGAAAGGGAATGATAAATCTCCACCAAAGAGTCCATTAGCATGCACTAACACTGGATGGAGTCAGGACCTAAGGGGAGATTCACTAAAATGTGTAGAGGAAGATCGCTTCTTTCATTTGTACAAGGGCCTCTGAAAAATGAAAGAACAGATCAGACTGGTTGCTATGGGTAACTGCACCACTCTTCCTCTACACGGGTTTTGATAAATCTCCTCACTAGTGCACAACTACTGGTGTTGCAGAGGAACTCGGGAATGAAATGGGTATCTCCCCAATCATTCCACTTTATTAGCATTATTCCCAGGGCTCAAGTCCTGCAGGAACTCATGGAACTGAGTTCCTGCACTTTTTCCACAGCAGGAACGCAGTTCCCATTAGCAGGAGTCCTGCAGGACCAGCCCTTAAAGGGGTACTCCGCCCCTAGACATCTTAGGATGTCTGATCGTGGGGATAGGATGTCTGATCGCGGAGGTCCCGCCGCTGGGGACCCCCGCGATCTCGGCTGTGGCACCCCAGACATCCGGTGCATGGAGTGAACTTCGTTCCGTGCCGAGTGACTGGCGAAGGGGGGCAGAGGCTTGGGACATCACGGCCATGCCCACTCAATGCAAGTCTATGGGAGGGGGGCATGACGGCCATAGACTTGCATTGAGGGGCTGTGGCCGTACCGTCACGAGCCTCCGGTGCTGCACCCAACGCTCTAAACATATGCCGGGTGCAGCGGGGAGAATGCGGGGGTCCCCAGCGGCGGGACCACTGCAATCAGACATCTTATCCCCTATCCTTTGGATAGGGGATAAGATGTCTAGGGGCAGAGTACCCCTTTAAGTGGAAATCTTGGGTGAGTTCCCACACTTTTTTCCCCCCCAGGACGTGACCCCTGATTATTCCTACTGACTTTTCATATATCTATTCAGCCATCAGTAATTTACCCATCAGAGAGCCATATAAGTTCAAAAACCACAGCGAGTGTGAGCGAGAAGAAAGAATAAGAAATCTATTGGTGGTCTCCATAGCACCCTCCAGCACCACTGCCAAACCCCACTGTGAATGCCACATACTGTACTTTTTTTTTTTAATTTATTTTAACCCTCTCATGAACAGCACACATTTTCTCAGCACCTCACAAAGCATGAACAGAAGCCCTAAAATATGTGTTGTTATGTAGATAATAGTTACCCTGCACGGGTAGATATCTTTTTCTTTTTTGAGTTTTAATGTTGCATTTATCTGTAATTGTTCAGGCTGCTGTATAAGTTTCAGCAATCGACTGTTGCCCATTCGCTCCACTTATGTATCCAGTCGTTACCATAACAACAATGGCTATTCTTCCACAAGAGTGGCAAGCATTGCTTCAAGCAGGTATTTAAGGGGTCATCTGAGAGTTTTAAGAGAAAGAAATGTTCTAAAGTAATTTTAAAAAAATAATTTTTTTTTCAGGAATAAAGATATATCTTTTCACTGCTGAAGAAAGGACCTTAAGGTGCTCCTGAAAATCGCCCAGACATTGAATTATTATAGACTATTTGCTGCTAATATAATCAATACATTTGTTACCACCTTCTTAGCATTTTTTTTTCAAATTTTCCGTGTGAATTGCCGATCTCCCGTCAGTGCTGCACGAGGACGCTATTTACAGCTGTCCCATCCTCTATCTCCTGCTGCCCATCACACTTGAGCGGCGCAGTCCACAATCTAACAGTTGCCAAGCGGTGCAGTCCGCAATCATAACCAGGTAAGCGGTGCAGTCCGCAATCATAACCAGGTAAGCGGTGTAGTCCGCAATCATAACCAGGTAAGCGGTGCAGTCCGCAGTGTACCTCATCTAACGAAGTATTCCGCACTCACTGTGCACTAACTCTCGCACGCAAGAGACAACAGAGCGGCCAACACTGGCAGAAAGACTTCATTGTGATCGTGGCAGTGGGGAAGTAAGGTACGGCAAGCCATCCACCACGAATCCACCAGCGAGCAGACTAGTATGAGGGCTTGTATTTTGTGAGACCAGCTGTGCGTTGGAATGCCATCACTCACTTTACCATAAAATGTGAAATTAAAAAGAAAACCGCAATTTTGCTAATTTTGGAAGGTTTCGTTTTCATGCCGAACTATTTTTACGCGCTATTCTTCTAGCTATTTTATAGAGGACTGCAAGCACCCGTCACGATTGATCACAGAGACGCGGGGACCACAAGTGCCACTATCTTTTACATTGCGAACACCATTCATCACTCAAGGGCCGGACGCTGTGCCGTGCTATTGCCACTGCTTGCGTCCTGTCATCCAGCACCGTAAATAGGCCGGGCGCAGGACCGTGCCAGCAACGATCCCTATATCCTACGGAGCACGCCACTCTGAAGGGGACAAACTGCATCTATCTACGGTAATATTGTAACGGCATCTGAAAACAAGGTACTATCCTCCTTTGTCATATATTTTATAACCTCAGTGCACGGTAGGTACCATCTAATGATTGGCAACACTCTGTGGAAGTTTGCAGTCACCCTCCTCGCTACAAACTATAAACTAATATTTGCTTCATAAACTAATATTTGCTACATCTCTCCTCTTCAAGAACAAAACATAGAGCAATTTTGTATCCATTTTTCTTCAGTATATTGCAAGTATTAAGATGGACTATTAATTTTAGTCTTATGCTTTCCATCATCATTTGAGCTATCTTTTTATTCATTTTTTTCTGTGGTATACCTGGAGCAAGGGCCCTGCCCAGGTATCCATGATTATTTATATGTAATACATTTTTTATTATAGTTTTAATATATCTATTCTCAGGTTTTTATTTTTATTTGTTTAGTTTATCTGCCGTAATTTTTCATATTTTTTTTATTGTTATTCCCTACTAATCTGTATGCATATATATCCATTCATGTATGCCCCTTGTGCAGGTGTGGGTGGAATTTCTATGCAGATTGATACTATTATTGTTAATCAATTTTTACTGTATTATTTGTGCCATTACATGAATTTAGTTTGAGCACGCCTACTATCCCCTAATGAGTACAGAATTATTTTTACACATCATTCTGATTGTATATCTACACTTCTTCTATATTTACACTATACATCACATCCTACACCTTCCCTTCTTTTTCTTCTTTTACTCTTTGTAATCCCTTGAGGACTAGTATACACTTTCTGTATATATTTTTTAATCTCCTAAAGGAAGCTGTTGTATTGATGAGAGACTGTTATGTTAATGAAGCGTACAGAAAATCTTCAGTAAAGTTACCGCTGTTTACAGAAGCTTTCCGGTTGTGGACAATTATTACTCACTACCTCAAACTTATGATCACCTACCTCCCTATCGTTCCTGGGAAGGGCGGCGGTAGGAAAAGCTTTATTGAGGAGCCCTCACCCTGGCATCACGAATAGCAAGGGTTAGCAAACACCCTTTAATACCCGCACAGCTACATTCCCCATAACCTACATCCCCCAGGCTACCACAACTGTAGTACAGCACATCTGTATTCTGTCACATGGCTGTACTACAGCACATCTGTATTCTGTCACATGGCTGTACTACAGCACATCTGTATTCTCTCACATGGCTGTACTACAGCACATCTGTATTCTGTCACATGGCTGTAGTACAGCACATCTGTATTCTCTCACATGGCTGTAGTACAGCACATCTGTATTCTCTCACATGACTGTAGTACAGCACATCTCTATTCCGTCACATGGCTGTAGTACAGCACATCTCTATTCCGTCACATGGCTGTAGTACAGCACATCTGTATTCTCTCACATGGCTGTAGTACAGCACATCTCTATTCTCTCACATGACTGTAGTACAGCACATCTCTATTCCGTCACATGGCTGTAGTACAGCACATCTGTATTCTCTCACATGGCTGTAGTACAGCACATCTCTATTCTCTCACATGACTGTAGTACAGCACATCTCTATTCCGTCACATGGCTGTAGTACAGCACATCTCTATTCTGTCACATGGCTGTAGTACAGCACATCTCTATTCTGTCACATGGCTGTAGTACAGCAGATCTCTATTCCGTCACATGGCTGTAGTACAGCACATCTCTATTCTGTCACATGGCTGTAGTACAGCAGATCTCTATTCCGTCACATGGCTGTAGTACAGCACATCTCTATTCCGTCACATGGCTGTAGTACAGCACATGTCTATTCCGTCACATGGCTGTAGTACAGCAGATCTCTATTCCGTCACATGGCTGTAGTACAGCACATCTCTATTCCGTCACATGGCTGTAGTACAGCACATCTGTATTCCGTCACATGGCTGTAGTACAGCACATCTCTATTCCGTCACATGGCTGTAGTACAGCACATCTCTATTCTGTCACATGGCTGTAGTACAGCACATCTCTATTCCGTCACATGGCTGTAGTACAGCACATGTCTATTCCGTCACATGGCTGTAGTACAGCACATGTCTATTCCGTCACATGGCTGTAGTACAGCACATCTCTATTCCGTCACATGGCTGTAGTACAGCACATCTCTATTCCGTCACATGGCTGTAGTACAGCACATCTCTATTCCGTCACATGGCTGTAGTACAGCACATGTCTATTCCGTCACATGGCTGTAGTACAGCACATCTCTATTCCGTCACATGGCTGTAGTACAGCACATCTCTATTCCGTCACATGGCTGTTGTTACGCCGAGCGCTCCGGGTCCCTGCTCCTTCCCGGAGCGCTCGCGGCGTTCTTCTCTGTGCAGCGCCCCGGTCAGACCCGCTGACCGGGAGCGCTGCACTGGTATCACCGGCGGGGATGCGATCCGTGTAGCAGGACGCGCCCGCGGGTCGCATCCCAATCTTCTCACCTGCCCCGTCCTCTTGCTGTTCTGTCCCGGCACGCGCGGCCCCGCTCTCTAGGGCGCGCGTGCCAGCTCTCTGAAATTTAAAGGGCCAGTGCACCATTAATTGGTGCCTGGCCCAATCAGTACCACACCTGCTCTATGTGTATAAAAAACCCCTTCCGGTCCTCCCCGGATCTTGTTGCCTTGTACCCTGTGAAAACGTTTAGTGTGTTCCCAAGTCTGTGTACCCAGACCTTCTGCTGTTGCCCCTGACTACGACTCTTGCTGCCTGCCCTGACCTTCTGCTACGTCCGACCTTGCTCTTGCCTTGTCCCTGTGTACCGCGCCTGTCTCAGCTGTCAGTTGGGGTTGAGTCGCTATCGGGTGGAACGACCTGGGGGTTACCTGCCGCTGCAAGTCCATCCTGCTTTGCGGCAGGCTCTGGTGAAAACCAGTAACCCCTCAGACTCCGTTCCCCTGGTACGGCCCACGCCATCACCCCACTGACACAGAGGATCCACCACCAGTGTTCTCGCTGCATACCAGTCCGGATCCTGACAGCTGTACTACAGCACATCTGTATTTTCTCACATGACTGTACTACAGCACATCTGTATTTTCTCACATGACTGTAGTACAGCACATTTGTTTTCCTGCAGACAAGCTAAAACAAAAGAACAGAGTTCCCACATACAAATATACTGGGGCTTATTTACTATTGAGTTGGGTCCTGCTTCTTCTGGTTCTTATAATTCCAGACTCCTCTTTCCCTTCTTATTTACTAATGTGGCACAGAGTTGTGTCGCACGGCTTATTTTCAGGCGCATGGCGTCATTTACCAACCCGAGCGGGAAAAATCCAATCAGAAGCTCCAGAGCTGGCAAAGAGATAAGCAGTACCTTAGTACCACCAAAAAATGTAAAAAAGAGAAGAAATATTGGATGCTTTTCGCCTATTTTTAGAAACCCACTTTCCACAGGAAGATATGCCTAATCTTTCTTGCACAAATATTGTCCAAAGTGATTCAAATACCTCACCAAAAAAAAAAGAGGGGGTGCACGTCTAGAGGTGGGGTGCTAATGCAGTGGATAACAAAACACAATAGCAATACCACTGATTGAAGTTGCATTACAAATGTGTAGAAAACCAGATAAAAAATCTTAAAAAAAAAAAAATATTTTTTTACATTAATAGGACAAGCCCTCCCCCTCTGTAACATCAAATTAACATAAGTTTAGTTTATATTAGACAAAAGAAAATATAATAATCCTTTTAAATTATTATTAATAATAATAATAAAAAAAAAAAAAAGCAAAAACATTTCTGACCTGGTTTCATGTTGTGGGTTTTAGAATTTGAAAACCCAATTAGTTTTATTTATTTATTTATTTATTTTTATAAATTGGTGGGGTTTTTAGAAATTGTCAGGAACATGCCCCTTTTTTGGATACATGAGTGAAAAATTTCGGGCTGGTCGGGGATGTATGTTGTGTACAGTCACACGTTGTCTGCGTCATGGCACTCACTATGCACGCCATGGCGCAGACACCGTGCGCCAACAAAGTCGCAAAGAAACCGACAATAGACTGTCGGGAAAAGATTAGTAAATGTCATTTTTACCACTGGCCACTAGATGGAAAGTTCTGTTAACATCCTTTCTATAGGCTGTGCTTATAAGCTCCTTCTGAGCTCTGAACCTTCAATGATTGGCTGCTACTTCCATACTCCTCTATGGCGTAATCTGTGCTTCTGCTGTGTCTGTGCACCTGTGGTGGTCACATGCCCCAGTGACAGGTATTTTAGCAGTTAAAACACAGTAAGGTTTTTTTTTTTATCCGTTAACATGGTTTAACTGAGCACAATATGGCACTCCTAGGTAAAATAAATTAAATAAATATGTTGCATCTGGATGGTTAGCAATCCCCTCAGTGACTGAAGTTGACCAATATAGGGACACCAAGAAAGCCTTGTAACACTATTCTAATATTGTTTCCAACTAGGCAGGGTCCAAAAGTTTTACTTACATATAATTTGTAATGCTGTCTGGTTCTGCTCAGCTAGTATGCTAACATATTGGTCAATTTACATCATATCTGATTAAAAACATAAAAATGAAACAGCATCAACTTCTGCGCTCTTCTGAGTGAGGACCGCTGTTATGTATGGGTGCAGTATATACTTTGGAGTGACAACGGGCGTTATTTTGTGATGGAAGATAGTAACGGGAGAAATAGTTCATTAACTATTTCTCCCGTTACTATCTTCCGTCACAAAATAACCACAGCAAAAGCCCAGGTAAGTCCCCAGTCCATCCTATCTCCTCTTTATCACCACCCCATTAACCACTTGCATCCACCTCATATTCCATTTTAGCAGTTCATCAGCGGTATTCATTGGCATTCCACTGAAAATTGGATGTCGACATATACTGCAACGGAGAGCAGCAAGCAGCATTAATTTCAAAGGCCAAAACTGAGTAACCTAATCACTCTGTTTGGGACATATGTGCTCTTTCAAGAGGACCAGACACTGCAGAAGACCCCGCTTTTGAGTCGCTTAAAATAGCACATGCGTTACCTAGTGACTCTGTTCGGGCCACTGAAATGAATGGCACTTGCTGCTCTCCATTACAATAAAGGTTGGCATCCCATTACATCCCATGTGAGCACTCAGCCCCAATGATTTCAATGGTCCGAACTGAGTTACCTGGTGACTTACCGGTAGTTCAGGATGTGTGGTGTCCCGGTACTGTACATGTACTGTACCTTGTGTAGTAAGTCCCCAAAGTCAGAGTTCCTCCGCCCTGATAGGAGTCTCTTAGTGGGATAACCCCTAGTCGCCTCTTCCTTCTTAAATTTTATGTATATTTCGTATATTGTATAGTGTAAATATTCCTTCCAGGACCTTAATAAATATATTATTCTGCTAAGGTTAAGGACCTTCCAGGTCAGGTGATCGTGTCATGTGATGTACCACAATGCTTTGTAATAGGACTGACAGGTTTGGGGGTCCAATAAGCTTTGAGCCTGCCCCTTGCCATATAAGGGCGCTGTTCTCCAATCTCTTGGGTTCCGGACTAGCAGAGAGAGAGAAGCTCCGTGAATACTTTCAAGACAAATCTAGGCCTGGAGCCTGCTAACTTCGGCCGAATACAAAACCGTGAGTTCAATCTAACTCAGTCCTAATCCTACGTGACTACTGAACCTAAATTAAACCCTTAAATTCAGTGGAACAGCGTAATCAAGCATCAAAGCTTATTCACTAAAAGGTCCCACCCATACCTGTGAGGAGCCTAAAAGTCCGGCCCTCTGTAAAGACTGTTACTACGTTTAACCTGCATAAAATCTGCAGTAAAGTTATGTTCAGTTTACCAAAATTCCGGTTGTGGACAATCCTTTATTCCTCCCTATCGTTCCTGGGATGGGTGGCGGTAGGATATATATACAGAGAGGAACCCGCACCCTGGCATCACGACAGTTAAGGGTTAAATTAACACCCTTTCATCACTGCACAGCTACACCACCTATATCCTACACCCCCAACCTGCCACAGACATATACACTAGTTTAAGCGGACCTAACAACACAGCAGACTGTTCTTTTGTGTTCACTTGAAATAATTGTGTGATGTCCAGGACGGGATATGCACCTCACAGTCCTATCCGCTTGAGTCCCTGCATGTCCCCAGGGCTCGCCTGCATTGTACCCCTAAATCTGTATAATTTTATATTATGTGTAAAGGACCTTTGATATGGTCACATGGTTGTTAGCCACATAATAGTTGTCACATGTTAAAGTCACATGTTTTGTTACCCAGAGAGCACCAGGTGACCAGATGACCTGCAGCTAGCCTATGGGCTCCTTGCATAGCCCATACTACAATCTCTCTTTTCCACCACACTTTCTGCTGAGGTCAAGTCCAGTCCAGCACATCTGGAGGCCTCAAGCCTAAATTACAGCCACAAGTCAGTAAGTCAAGTCATCTCTGTCTGCTGTCACTATCTTCAGTCAAGTCAAGTCTATCATAGTCAGCGTGGCTGTGCTAAAGTCTATCAAAGTCACTGCAAGTCCCAGCAAGCTGCGAGGTGCCCTGTGTTACTGGTCACCTCTCTGGGATCCTGGCCTAGCTGTAAAGACTGTACCATCTGTCTACCTCAGTAAAGCTACCATTAACCCTGACCTGGCATTGGACTCTTCTTTGCCCTGCCTAACTAGGACTAGCGGTGCTACTGTTCTGGTGGTTCTCGGTTAAAACCACGCCCTGGCGTCATGAACATTTAGGGGTTAATAACATGTACTCCTGGGCTACAACATTTGCCCCATACACCTCACATTGCACCCCCATGGAACACCACAAATGGCAGCGCCTGCTGCCTGTTACAGTATAAATTGGCATTCCCATTTTTGTGGAATGCTGACAGATACCTCTGATAGATTGCTAAAATGCAGAATAAACCTAGCCTTAGCAATCCACCACCACCAAAAAAAATAACCCCCTATGCAGCAATGTCAGTAGAGATAGGGCCCATTCACACAGTGGAATTTCTGACCAGAGAAAAATTCGGCTCAGAAATTCTGTTGCAGCCCCATAAAAAGCAGAATGCTGATGTATACCGTTAACAGGAGCAGCAGACCCCATTCACTTCTATGGCGTCACCACTAATGATTCAGTTCCAGATGTATATGCTATTTTAGGTGAACTCCTAACAGGGGCTGTTGGACTTATGAAATAGCGCATACATCTCTAAAGGAGTCACTAGATGACTCTGTTTGGCCATAGAAGTGAATGGGGGCCGCTTC
The DNA here is from genome assembly GCF_029499605.1 of Hyla sarda. Classification (NCBI taxonomy): domain Eukaryota; kingdom Metazoa; phylum Chordata; class Amphibia; order Anura; family Hylidae; genus Hyla; species Hyla sarda. The sequence goes on along the minus strand of NC_079193.1, from coordinate 74,694,077 downwards.
CTCCGTTTACACGTCAGCACCTTGAAAAAGCACAGAGAAAAATGGATATGTTACTGCATGTTGTAAATGGATGACATACAGCATAATCCATTTCCCATTGACATATATATTTAAAGACAAATGACCGTAACAGGTCCATTTTTTGGGCATACACAATAGCGTGGCAGACCGTGTATTTGCATATGCAAAATGACATGGACTGCAACAGGACCAGGGATAACCTGCAGTGTGAACTCAGCCTTAAAGGGGTACTCCACTGGCCAGCGTTTGGAAGTAAATGTTCCGAACGCTGTTTTTGCGCTGCGGGGGTCTGCCACGCCCCTTGTGACATCACGGCCGTGATGTCACAAGGGGCATGGCCGACCCCTGCAGTACGAAAACAGCGTTCGGAACATTTACTTCCGAATGCAGGCCAGGGGAGTACCCCTTTAACACAACCCATTCATTCACAAAAGATGTAAAGGCAGCTAGATTTTATACACCTGAGGCGAAGTTTCCACTTGTTTTTTTTTTTCTGGCAGTTTTTGGATATCTGCCACTGCAGTTTTTGAGCCAAAGCCAGAAGTGTATTCAAAAGGAATAGGACATATAAAGGAAGGACTTACACTTCTCTTCCCTTATGGATCCACTTCTGACTTAGTGAAAACTTAGTCTGAGGCAATAGGACTGACTTAAACACCTGCATTTTAATAAGGAAGGTGTTTTTCAGTACTTTTGTGTGTGTGTATGTGTATATATATATATATATATATATATATATATATATATATATAATTTTATTTCTTTCTTTTGTTCCCTTTCCAACGCCTTTCTAAGAACAAACAGGGTATATGATTGTAGGCATAGTAGAGGTGATTGAGAGGTACTCTGAGGCATCTTCTGTAGGAGGAAATGCCATGTGCGACAGCAGAGGAGGGCGGGAATGTTTACTGCTCTGTGAGTCACAGCAAATGTGTTTCCCTGGGAAACCGGACGCTGCCGCAGCTCCCTGGTGCCCAGCAATAGTTAGTAATCCCGGGCACGCCTGCTCACAGCCAAGCCTCACTATTTGGGGACGTTAGGAGCAGTGATAGTGAATGTTGTGCAGAGATTACAGATAAGAAGCTGCCGAGGAAGCCACAGAGTCATGTACACAGCGCAGTAGAGGAGAGCACACCTGCAGCAGGTAACTCATGGGGTTGGGGGTCCTGCCCACTATATGGGTACACGGTGCTGTGCATGGAGCACTCTCACAGTAGGGGGGTCACTATATAGTTTATACTACAGATAGGTTAGATAGGGGCGAGGTGGGTGTGTGCATCCAAAACCTATAGCCTCAGGGTCATTGTATTCAGTGACTGCTCCACAGGAGACTGACCATACAGGTAAGGCTGCTTTCACATCGCGATTTCTCCATCCGACTTGAGTACACGATTTTATAACTTGAAATCGTATATAAAGTCGCATCCATTGATCTCCATTAAAAAAATCGGATCCAGTACACACATCCCATTTGATCCGCATCCGATTTCACACGATTTTTGTTCGGGTCTGAAATCTGGTTTTGACAACAATTTCAGACCCGAACAAAAATCGTGTGAAATCGGATGCGGATCAAATGGAATGTGTGTACTGGATCCGATTTGTTAATGCAGGTCAATAGATCCGACTTTGTATACCATTTTCATACAATTTTAAGTTATAAAATCATTTAGTCAAGTCGGATGGAGAAATTGTGATGTGAACGCAGCCTAACAGAGCCTACAGCAGTGCTCTCTAACTGTTGGAAAATCTACAACTCCCATCATGCCCTGACAGCCGCCAGGCTGTCAGGGCATGATGGGTGTTGTAGTTTTTCCACAGCAGGAAAGTCGTAGGTTATTTCTTTCCAGTCTAAAACTGAAAGGCCTTATTCACATCTGTCATTTGGGCCAAAAAACTGAGGCAAGTGGTCCGATACAAAATGGACACCAACTTTAACGGAGACGGTCGGATTTCTGTCTCTAATCCATTTAATAAGCTCAACAAGCTGATGTGAAACGTGCGTTGTGGGTTTTCCTGTGTGACCGCATTTTAAAGGGGTATTCCAGGAAAAAACTTTTTTTTATATATATCAATAGGCTTCAGAAAGTTAAACAGATTTGTAAATTACTTCTATTAAAAAATCTTAATCCTTTCAGTACTTATGAGCTTCTGAAGTTAAGGTTGTTCTTTTCTGTCTAAGTGCTCTCTGATGACACGTGTCTCGGGAAACGCCCAGTTTAGAAGGGATTTGCTTCTAAACTGGGCAGTTCCCGAGACACGTGTCATCAGAGAGCACTTAGACAGAAAAGAACAACCTTAACTTCAGAAGCTCATAAGTACTGAAAGGATTAAGATTTTTTAATTGAAGTAATTTACAAATCTGTTTAACTTTCTGGAGCCAATTGATATATATATATAAAAAAAAGTTTTTCTCCTGGATAACCCCTTTAAGTATGGTGCATTTATTATGTTGATGAACTGGCATTGCTTCCAATTGGGAAGTATGGGTAAAATATTTAAGTAAATAAATATATGGCATTGGTTTTGTGCCATGCATTAGCCAATGTTGCAGATGGTATTGTTTTTAGGATTTTTAATTTATTTATTTATTTCTTCCCATTGTTTCATCTAATTGCATATACTGTTACTGTTTTTTTTATTTTTTTTTTTATTTTTTTTTTCAGGAAGACATTAGGTGACCTTAAGATAAATAGATAAATGGATGTGCACACAATTTGGGAGATGTATTAAAACCTGTGCAGAGCAGAAGTTAACCAATTGCAGAAAGCAAACAATCAGATGGCTTCTTTTATTTTACAGAGACCTTAGATAGGTTGCTATGGGCAACTGGTCAACTTTTCCTCTGCACAGGTTTTGATAAATCTCCCCAAATGTTATTTTGTTCTAAGAATGTATCTAAGCCTGTTTTGAAGCCCTCAATTGTTTTTGCTGTGTTTATTTCTTCAAATAAACTGTTCCATAAATTCACAGGGGGAGATTTATCAAAACCTGTCCAGAGGAAAAGTTGCTGAGTTGCCCATAGCAACCAATCAGATCGCTTCTTTTGTTTTTCAGAGGCCTTTTCAAAAATGAAAGAAGTGATCTGATTGGTTGCTATGGGCAACTCAGCAATTTTTCCTCTGGACAGGTTTTGATAAAACTTCCCAACAGTTCTTATGGTTAAAGGACATCTGTAGTGCAAAATAACTTATCCCCTATAAGTTATAGATCGCGGAGGCGGGGGGGGGGGGGGGGGGGGGGGTTGTTGTGTTTCAGAGCGCGGGGATCTCCTAGACGGGGCTGCAGCAGTATGCTGGAAAGGGGGCGTTCCGTTCCCGCATGACACGGCGGCCGACACGCCCCCTCCATGTACCCCATAGAGATACATGGAGGGGGCGTGTCTGCCTGGCCTTTCTGCTGGGAACGAAACTTCACTTCCTGCAGACTGCCGCGGCCCTGTCCAGGAGATCCCGGGGGGCCCCAGCGCTCGGACCCCCCGCGATCTATAACTTATCCCCTTTCCTTTGGATAGGGGATAAGTTATTTTGCTCTGGAATACTCCTTTAAGAAGGTTTGTCGTCTCAGGAGTGTGAACCGCTTTTTTTTTCCACCAGGCAGAGGAAGTCCTTGTTTTTGCATTTTTCCATGTTTTTGTACAGATAATTTATATACTTAAATAAAATGTATACTCTATTCAAAGGATAAATGTAAATATACAAGTTCTAATGTCGCCCTTGTGTCCCCATGACACTCCTAAGGGGATGCATACAATCCTGTATACCACAGGGGAACTCAAACAGTCAAATATTTATACATATTAAGCAAGGAGTTCAAACAACACCTGATATGAAGTTAAAAATAATATTTTATTGGAATTACAATAAACAAAACATATAGTATGCAAAGTGAAGAAGTACTGTAATGGTCAGCCAATACAAAAAATAGGGCTTTGCAAAAAGAGGTTGCTATATCATGATTGATGACCACAGGCTATCCTATAAGAAAAGTGCAGTATATTAGCAGCATTTGCAGAGGTAGTATGTCTGTAAACAGGTACATCTAACAGCAGTAAAATGCCCAGGATCACTACACAGCACCTATGCCAAAAACAAGTGCAATTGGAGAGTATGGAGAGACATGTGCCATTACAAAAATATCCTCATCAATAAATATTATTTTCCTAAGTAGAGGTTTTATGGCGCACATTAGATATCTCATATCATACAAGGTGCCCATAAAAAAGATGCAGCAGTATAGGGTAAATGTAGATAGCACAAAAAGCATTGTAAAACGAATCAATCTTACCCATGTGGGAGAGTAACCAGAGCCCCGGCCCCTATGATCGTTTCAGTTTCCCTTTCTCAATAGGTGCTCCAGTTCTTGAGAAAGGAAAATCAAAATGATCCTAGGGATCGGGGCTCAGGTTGCTATCCCGCATGAGTAAGATTGATTGGTTTTACAATTTTTTTTGTGCTATCCATGCATTTGTTCTGTTTGCATCTACAGGGTGGGTCATTTATATGTATACACCTTAATAAAATGGGAATGGTTGGTGATATTAACTTCCTGTTTGTGGCACATTAGTATATGTGAGGGGGAAACTTTTCAAGATGGGTGGTGACCATGGTGGCCATTTTGAAGTTGGCCATTTTGAATCCAACTTTTGTTTTTTCAATAGGAAGAGGGTCATGTGACACATCAAACTTATTGGGAATTTCACAAGAAAAACAATGATGTGCTTGGTTTTAACATAACTTTATCCTTTCATGAGTTATTTACAGTTAAGTTTCTGACCACTTTTAAAATGTGTTCAATGTGCTGCCTATTGTGTTGGATTGTCAATGCAACCCTCTTCTCCCACTCTTCACACACTGATAGCAACACCGCAGGAGAAATGCTAGCACAGGCTTCCTGTATCCATATACACTGCTATATACAACTATATACACCGCAGGAGAAATGCTAGCACAGGCTTCCTGTATCCATATACACTGCTATATACAACTATATACACCGCAGGAGAAATGCTAGCACAGGCTTCCAGTATCCATATACACTGCTATATACTACTATATACACCGCAGGAGAAATGCTAGCACAGGCTTCCAGTATCCATATACACTGCTATATACTACTATATACACCGCAGGAGAAATGCTAGCACAGGCTTCCAGTATCTGTCGTTTCAGGTGCTGCACATCTTGTATCTTCACAGCATAGACAATTGCCTTTAGCTGACCCCAAAGATAAAAGTCTAAGGGGGTCAGATCGGGAGACCTTGGGGGCCGTTCAACTGGCCCACGACGACTAATCCACTTTCCAGGAAACTGTTCATTTAGGAATGCTCGGACCTGACACCCATAATGTGGTGGTCACCATCTTGCTGGAAAAACTCAGGGAATGTGTAGCAATTTCGCATATCCAGTGGCCTTGAGGTTTCCATTGATGAAGAATGGCCCCACTATCTTTGTACCCCATATACCACAGCATACCATCAATTTTTGTGTTCCAACAGTCTTGGAGGGATCTATCCAATGTGGGTTAGTGTCAGACTAATAGCGGTGGTTTTGCTTGTTAACTTCATTCACATTCAGTTTGCCTCATCGCTGAACAAAATCTTCTGTGTAAACTGAGGGTCCTATTCCAATTTTTGTTTTGCCCATTCTGCAGCACCTGAAACTACGTATACTGGAAGCCTGTGCTAGCATTTCTCCTGCGGTGTATATAGTAGTATATAGAAGTGTATACAGATACTGGAAGCCTGTGCTAGCATTTCTCCTGCGGTGTTGCTATCAGTGTGTGAAGAGTGGGAGAAGAGGGTTGCATTGACAATCCAACACAATGGGCAGCACATTGAACACATTTTATAAGTGGTCAGAAACTTGTAAACAACACATTAAAGGATAAAGTTATGTTAAAACCAAGCACATCATTGTTTTTCTTGTGAAATTCCCAATAAGTGTGATGTGTCACATGACCCTCTTCCTATTGAAAAAACAAAAGTTGGATTCAAAATGGCCGACTTCAAAATGGCCACCATGGTCACCACCCATCTTGAAAAGTTTCCCCCCTCACATATACTAATGTCACAAACAGGAAGTTAATATCATCAACCATTCCCATTTTATTAAGGTGTATCCATATAAATGGCCCACCCTGTACATTTACCCTATACTGCTGCATCATTTTTACGGGCACCTTGTATGATATGAGATATCTAATGTGCGCCATAAAACCTCTACTTAGGAAAATAATATTTATTGATGAGAATATTTTTGTTATGGCACAAGTCTCTCCATACTCTCCAGTTGCACTTGTTTTTGGCATAGGTGCTGCGTAGTGATCCTGGGCATTTTACTACTGTTAGATGTACCTGTTTACAGACATACTACCTCTGCAAATGCTGCTAATATACTGCACTTTTCTTATAGGATAGCCTGTGGTTATTATGATATAACAACCTCTTTTTTTTACAAAGCCCTATTTTTTGTAATGGCTGACCATCACAGTACTTCTCCACTTTGCATACTATATGTTTAAAAAACAAAAAAATTGTAATTCCAATAAAATATTGTTTTTAACTTCATATCAGGTCTCGTTTGAACTCCTTTCCCAATATGTATAATATCTATTCAAAGGATAGTTAATGTGTCAGATCGTGGGACCCCTCATGATCTCCTACCCGGCACCCCATCTCTCCTCCTGTGTGGAGCGGGGGTCAGCACACACCCTCTATTCATCTCTATGGGAGAGCCGAAATGCCGTACTTAGTTATCTCTGGCTCTCCCATTGAGATACATGAAGGGGACGTGTTGACCACAGCTTCGTGTGATGGTTGACAACGCTCCATGCAGGACGAGAGCTGGGGTCCCGTACAGGAGATTGCGATCTGACACTTATCCCCTATTCTTCCAATAGGGGATACATATTTCTAAGTTGGACTACTCCTTCAAGTTGATCATATCCCTCCTCATAAATGTTTCTTTTCAAGACTAAAGGAATGTAATTCTTTAATCTATCCTTATAACTAAGATGCTCCGTATTAGTTTACATGCACAGCAACACTAGATATTGCTAGACGGCACTGCTATGTACTGCGGCTGTTGGTCAGAAAGACCTAACATCCTGGGGCAGGAAAAATAACTGAAATTACAGACCTGAGTTCTTAAAGGGGTTTTCCAGGAATATACTGTTGATGGCCTATTCACAGGATTGTTGCTTCGGCCCTGTACTCTTTGTAGTGCGGGCAGCGAACAGTGGAGAGTTGTCAGGTGTTGGCACCCCACCAATCAACTATACATGGTCTTTCTTTGGTAATAGGCCATCAATAGGATATTCCTGAAAAACACCTTCCAGCTATGTGCTTTGCTGGTTGTAGGCAACCCCCCCCCCCCCCCCCCCCCCCCATCAGATATTAATGGCCTATCTTCCGGATAAGTAATCAATTGGAAACCAAATTGGTCAACCAAATGAAACACAATGGGAGAGATTTATGAAAACCTGTGCAGAGGAAACTTGACCAGTTGCCCATAGCAACCAATCAGATCAGTTCTTTCATTTTTAAAAAGGCCTCTGAAAAATGAAAGAAGCAATCTGGTTGCTATTGGCAACTGGTTGACTTTACCTCTGGACAGGTTTTGATAACCCCCCCCCCCCCCCCTATATTGTAGGCATTTTGGCCTTACATTGCAGTGAACCTGTCCTGATACCGTACTGCTGTTAAACAGGGAACATATTCTAGTGACAGATCTTCCACTTTTATATGGTGTTCATATGTAACTTTCAGTAAAAATTTGTAATTGCTAAGCAGCAGGTAATAGACTGGAGCTGGATTGTGGGGTTATTCTTTGTCTATTGTTAAGTGATGTTCATGTTTTATGTTTCCATAGGGGATCATCACATAAACGTTTTGTAAAGCCAAACATGGATATAGATGATGAGGAACCACCAGTGCCTCCCTTCTGGGAAGATGAAAGAGTGTCATGTATCGGAAGGTGGCTTCAGCATACCTTGAAAGTCAAAGAAGATCGTTGGATAAAGTTTGTCGAGGATGAACAGAATGAGAAGATACTGAAAGATTTTTTGGGTCAGAGAGATCAGATTATGCTGTTGTTTTCAACTGCTCCTAAAGGAGGTGTATTAGTGACTCAGGAGGTAAGAAACATATGCCAAGACACTACATGGAACAATGCTACTTGAATTTTTTATTTATTTTGTATATACACTAAAATAACTATCTATAGATGTGTATATGCCTGCACAGTGACTATGACAGGAATGGACAAATCCTGCTCATCAAAAAGTTGTTTTATATGGTGGCTTATTTATTTCTGAAGTTCAGAACTCCCATATAGAATAGAGAGAGGTGGTCAAGTATGCATGGTGCTGCTCCATACACATGAGAGACAATTGACCTCTGGAGGATCCAGCAGTCAGACACCCACCAATCGGCTACTTATATTCTATCAAGTATATAGGGGTTAACCGTTAGGTCATGTTCACACATCTGGAATGTCTGCAAGGAAAATATTCGTGCAGACTATTCGCAGACTGTGGTCGCCGGCATGACAGGAACACACCGTCCCATAGACATCTATGCATTCCGTGCAGATTTCGCAAAAACAATGGACAGGTTCCTTCTTTCTGCAGACAAGGAAATCGGAAATATTTCTGGCGCGGAAATTCTGATTTCCATGTCCACAGAAAGAATTCCACCATATGCACAGTGCAGCAGAATCCCATTGAATACAATGGGACTCTGCTGCTGTAATTCCAATGCAGAGTTCCGCATGGAAATTTCAAACGTGTGAACATGGCCTTCATCTTTCAATAATTCCTATTATTTTATACTGTATCATATTAGTTTACCAAATTTGTATAATTTCATACACTCTTTACATTTCTAACTCCTTTCTTCAATAGAAAGCTTCCACAGTTAGTTTCTTTTTTGTTTGTTTTAGATATAACAATATGACTTTGTTTTTTTATAGTATACTGCCCCTAAGAAACAGGTAATACAACCCTGAAACATTATGGGTTAGCACCTTTATAACACACTTAAAAAATGTTTACTAGCCTTATTGGCCATGCAGCTTCATTTATTGCCCCAATTTTCAAAGTTGTCCTTACAGGATGTACTGGGGGGATTGTTGCTATAATAGCTGGGAATGTCTGCTGTGACAACTGTAACCATTAGTAAAAAAAAAAGAGGGGAAACTGCTGGACACAGTAGCTGCATAAAAGGCCACGGCCGTTTTATTGAGGAATAAATATAATTAAATTTAATAAATAAATCAATAAATAATAAATATTTAATAAATAAATAACCAATAAATATAAAAACTTAAACCAATATCCACTGAGATAAATATCTCATCATCTCTCCACAAAACGTTACCTGTCCACCCAGAACTCTGGGTGACCCCCAAATTTTACAAAATGATCATAACTAAAACTAAATTGTCCACCCGACGGTGACGTCCTCAAACGATCGTGACATGGCAAGAAAACTGGAAAATATTTAATAAGAATACAGTAGAACAAACAAATAAAACATGGAATTTTTAATACCATGTAATAAGATTCCCTGATTCCTTCTTAATAGCATTGGAGATAGGTAGGGCAACAGGTGAGATGTACTACAAAATCTCTTCTACTTTTTTCTTTACATGGGCACTCTCATTAAAACTAATTTTGCTGTTGCAAATAAAAAAATCTAATGTACTTTGTTTAAAAATGCTGCCACTAGGTGTCTCACTACTTGTCCAGAGCACATTCACCGCCCCCCCCCCTTCTCTTGCACAGACTTTGGACTCCTGCTGGCCTGGCAGAAGTCCAATGTCAGGAAATGCTGAGGGGGATGTGTGCAGCATTATCCAATCATAGCTCATCTCACACACTGAACTGCTCTGGGCTGTGTGCAGCAGAGTGAGGGAGGAAGTTCTCCCCTGTATGGCTTCAGATGATGTCACGCCTGCTGGGTAACGCCCTTCCCAGTCTGTGAATCTGACTGAGACTGAGCAGAAAATACAGAGCAATATCAAGTACAAGTTTATTAGAATATATAAAAATTGTCACTATATGTGACTAACAACAATTAACCCCTTAAGGACCAAGGACGTACCGGTACGTCCTTGGTCCTGCTCTTCTGATCTAACGCGGGGTTACACAGTAACCCCGCGTCATATCACGGCGGGCCCGGCGTCATAGTGAAGCCGGGACCCGCCTCTAATAGCGCGCAGCGCCGCACGCTATTAACCCTTTAGCCGCGCACTCAGAGCTGAGCCGCGCGGCTAAAAGTGAAAGTTCCCGGCTAGCTCAGTCGGGCTGTTCGGGATAGCCGCAGCTAATCGCGGCATCCCGAACAGCTGACAGGACAGCGGGAGGGCCCCTTCCTGCCTCCTCGCTGTCCGATCACCAAATGACTGTGCCTGAGATCCAGGCATGAGCAGTCATGCGGCAGAATCGTTGATCACTGGTTTCTTATTAAAAACCAGTGAAAAAGTGAAAAAAAAAAGTGAATAAAGATCATTTAACTCCTCCCCTATTAAAAGTTTGAATCACCCCCCTTTTCCAATAAAAAAAAACACAGTGTAAATAAAAATAAAAATAAACATATATGGTATCACCACGTGCGGAAATGTCCGAATTATAAAAATATATCATTAATTAAACCGCTCGGTCAATGGCGTGCGCGCAAAAAAATTCCAAAATAGTGCATTTTTGGTCACTTTTTATATCATTTTAAAATGAATAAAAAGCGATCAATACGTCATATCAATGAAAAACTGGTACCGTTAAAAACTTCAGATCACGGCCCTCATACCGCCCCATACAAAGAAAAATAAAAAAGTTATAAGGGTCAGAAGATGACAATTTTAAACATATTATTTTCCTGCATGTAGTTATTATTTTTTCCAGAAGTCCGACAAAATCAAACCGATATAAGTAGGGTATCATTTTAATTGTATGGACCTACAGAATAAATATCAGGTGTCATTTGTACCGAAAAATGTACTACGTAGAAACAGAAGCCCCCAAAAGTTACAAAACAGCGTTTTTTTTTTCAATTTTGTCGCACAATGATTTTTTTCCCGTTTCACCATAGATTGTCATTACAAAGTAGAATTGGTGGCGCAAAAAATAAGCCATGATATGGATTTTTAGGTGCAAAATTTAAAGAGTTATGATTTTTTAAAGGCAAGGAGCAAAAAACGAAAATGCAAAAACGGAAAAACCCCCGGTCCTTAAGGGGTTAAAACAAAATTACATAACAATGAAGTTGATGTGAATGATGTGATCAGGATCTACCCTGGTACGTAGGTGAGACAGATGTCAGTTGTGGGTCACAGTAAGTGACAAAATACATCATAGGGAGGAAACAGTACTGAAAGGTTCTATATGGATTGCAGTAAATGCAAACAAGTGATATCTACTACCCCATGGTCTATTGTGGGCTAGCCGTTTTGTAACCAATGAGTATACTGCAATCTGAATTATATAAAGAAATAAGTTGGTTCCTCACTTACCCATAGTGGTGTGATATCTCCACCGTCCCAACGTACGTTTCGTCACCCGACTTTCTCAAGGGACGCTGAGCAATATCAAGGTAGAAAACTAAAAAATAATAAAAATAAAGGCAGGCTGTGGTGTATCATGATGGGGGCAGTGAACTTGGAGGATTATAACATAAAAAATTTAAGAGAGGTACTCTTCAAAAATGTTAAATGCCACTTATCCATTAATAAAACCTTTCACACTTTTTCAGTGTTTTTATTCATAATCATCTCTGGTAAATACCAGTTTTCCACAGACTTAGGGATCTGAGAACAAGCAGATATCCATTTGGGGTTTACTCATGCTTCATCTTGTCTGATAGGTGAAATAGAAAGGGCCGTAGCCAAATTCCCAGGTCCCTTGTGGCAATGTTGTACAATTTAGCTGAACTTCACCACATCCATCATAAATATTACGTAAATGGAAACAAAGTTGTAAACTACTCATGACATTTAGCGTGATTTCTGGACCTTTCATGTCCTTCAACTTTATTCACAATGTCCAAAAAGTAGTGATACAAAGTAGAACTGTGCACATAAACCTTCCTTGTTACAGCGTGATCCTCTACACTTCATTTTGGGTTGAAATGGTTTTTATTGGTTTTTGAGAAAATTTTTACTACAAGAAATGTTGGCCAAAGAAAACAAAACGTGGCCAAAAGAACATTACATAACAATGTATCATATCCGGGGCTGTACCCCCCTTTCTCAAGTGCCACATCATTGGAGCAGAGAGTGGGGCAATGCTGGGTATCAGAAATGAGATGGGAAGCCATGATGCGGAGAGACCAGGAATGCCAGAAAGCCATACAGGGACTAGAAAAGAGTTAGTTTGCCATCCTTGAGACCTGGGAAGAGATGAATAACCTTGCTGGGCATCAGGAATGAGATGAGGAGCCATGCTGGGGACCAGGAATGAGATGAGGAGCCATGCTGGGGACCAGGAATGAGATGAGGAGCCATGCTGGGGACCAGGAATGAGATGAGGAGCCATGCTGGGGACCAGGAATGAGATGAGGAGCCATGCTGGGGACCAGGAATGAGAGAGGAGTCATGTTGGGGAGCAGAATTGAGAGAAGTGTCATATTGGAGGAACCATGCCGGCAGACACACATACACGGCTGCACACACAAACATTGACACATTACTTTTGCTATGGCCTACAGAACATCGTACAGAGATTTGTCATTAGCCCCTGTCACCATTGGGGCATACAGTCATTTTCCTGTCTCATACACTCACTAAGAGCAATTCATTGGGAAACCTGTTTGTATTATTATTTTTACTAAGGGCATCTCTGTTTTTTAGGTTTGAAGACAGTTACATAAAATGTACTATGCTTTTTTCCAGATTAATTTACATATAAAGGGCAAGACTGTTTACCTCATGAAGAAGCTGCCAACAGCTATTGAAACAGATAATTACAAAGAAGTCCTAATATTTGGGGAATTGCCTGCTGTCTCTTTCATCCAGACATCTACACTTGTAGAAGAGGTGAGACTAAATATTATAACTGTTGAAATTAGTGATATACTGTAGTTTCTGCAGTTGAATCTAGATGACGCTATACTGCACAATAAATGTTCAGACATGGAGGTGTTATGAATTTCAGCAGAACTCTGTGTTTTGAGAACACAAAAATTCCACTGAAATTCTGCACAAATTCTGCAAATCTACATAAATTCCGCAGCAAGCTTTGCAGGACGGAATTTGAGCGGAATCACAGAAGTTCTGCCATGTGAACATAGCCTAACAAAGTCCTGACTGTGAACTGCAGATGGCTTCTCTTAAAGAGGACTGAAATAGACAAGTCTTTTTGAGACCGTACGCTTGTGTTCAAAAGGAATTCATTTACTGTATTCTTAATATAGCAGGAATAGTCCGCAGTACACAGTGTCAATCTTACATGTCTTTCCCATTGGCTTCTATGGCCTGCTCGGCTGGTTGTTTACTTTGCATAGAAGTGTATTTTGAGATTCATGGCAGTTGTCCCCCATGCCAAGTGGGGTGCAGGTCGGAGGACCCATCTTCTTGAGGCACTGTAGGTATTGGTGGATATGTCACACATGCCCAAGGTGGATGTACTCCTTTTAAAACAGTTAAGTCAGGTAGACATAAATGAAATGAGATCAGCTTGCCTATGGCTGTAGGTATATGTTACATTGGACTATTTAATTTGAGGTCCTGTTAATTAAACTTAATTGGAAACTCAGATTTTTCACCCATTCATTAAGGGATTAGCAGAATCTAGACGCCTTCTGACTCTGTGAACAGCGTGCGTAAAGCCTGGGTCTTGCAAAAGAGTAGCTTTGGCTTTCATCTGTTGCTAAGAAGGCTCAATAAACAAGAGTGTGGCAATCCTAACAAGTGCATGGCATGTGCCTTCGTTTTGTCTGGGTTTCCTGGGCTGCGTGCTTTCCTCTTCAGCAACTTATCTCTCTGTGTCCATTACTCAAACTTTCACAATAGCTGCGGAGCACACAGCAAATATTTGTCCATCTGATTGTCTCATACATACATATACATTTAAGATAAGGGAACAATTTCTGTGGACTCTTTTCATCTTTTGTAATAAATTCTTCAGCCGCAGTAGAATAAATAGGGTTCCTGAACGTTTGTCAGTGTTCAGAGTGCTACAACATATATGTATTGTCCACATGGTTACGATTTAATTTCGTAATTTTCATACCAATTGTCCTGACTGGCTGTTAATAGCTAGGTTAATGTAAATTTCAGTGTTTAATCTTTCTATAATGTTGCGTGCCATGTGTCCTCTGTAGTGCTGCTGTCTCCTTTCCTCACTGGCAGCAGACCACATAGCATCTCCTTACTACTCCTGCAGAAGAATTCTTCTTAATTGCAGCATACTACCATAATACTGCAGTGGTGCTGCTCCTTCCATTACCAGCAAACAACTATTGCTATCTGAGGATTACTATGTAACATGGGGTTTATTCTCTTAGTTTACTCGTTTAGTTCCCAATTTAAAAAAAAGTCAATTGCAGACCAATAAAATTCAATTAGTTCAGTTATATTGGGATTGGCCACTTAATTAAATGGGCACTGTCATGAAGTAAAAAAAATTGATATGTTGTAGTACTTAAGTACTACAACATATCTCTAATATACTTTAATAAAAAAAAAAGTGATTTTAAACAAGTTTAAAATCACTTTTAAATTCGGCCACTAGGGGTCGCCCTCCTAGTGGCCGAATGCATTCGGCCGTGACGTCACTACTGAACTTCGACTCATTTAAAGGACAACTGCAGCGGTATTACACTTATCCCCTATCCACAGGATAGGGGATAAGTGTAAGATCGCGGGGTCCAACCGCTGGGACCTCCCCCCCCCCCCCCCCCGATCTCCCTAAAGGGGCGCCGCCATAAGCGCTCATGGTAAGCGCTAAGGCACGTAGCGTCGACCTAGAGATCGACGGTGACGCCCCGTCTCCTCCCCGTCCCCATACAGTTCTATGGGGGATGCGGGGAGGCACGAATGCTACCTCCCCGCCTCTCCCATAGAGATGTATTGAGGAGGCGTGCCTGACGCAACGTCATGCTGCGGCTGGTACGCCTCCTGTACGGGAGAGCTGCGGCCCCGTACAGGAGATCGCCAGGGGCCCCAGCATTCGGACCCCCCGCGATCAAACACTTATCCCCTATCTTGAGGATAGGGGATAAGTGTTTGTAACGCTGCAGATGTCCTTTAAGCCTGGCAATGAGTCAAAATTCAGGCACTGCGGTGCTCGCTCCCGCCTGTCAATCAAACAGGCGAGAGCGAGCACGCTGAAAGGTGGGGCTGCGCGCATTGGCCAGCTCCACTGGCCTCGCACACGGCCCCGCCTGCCCGCCGGCCCCCGTTAACCTGTCCCTGTGCCCACGAGCGCGATCGCTACCATCACCGCTAGCGGGGTCCCTGTGCTCACTAGCGGTGTCACAAGAATGCCGAGCGCGAGGGCGGCTCTGTTCCCCGTCCCTGTCAGCTCTCAGGGTACGAGAACAGATTTAAAAGCCTCGCGCGCAGCTCAGGTAGTACTGCGCATGCGCAGTACTACGCAAATAGCGTAGGGCTAATGGCAGGCTCCTAGCACTGCCTACGTTAGCCCTACGCTATTTGCGTAGTGCTGCGCCTGCGCAGTACTACGTTAGCCACACGCGAGGCTTTTAAATCTATTCCCGTACCCTGAGAGCTGACAGGGACGGGGAACAGAGCCGCCCTCGCGCTCGGCATTCTTGTGACACCGCTAGTGGGCACAGGGACCCCGCTAGCGGTGATGGTAGCGCTCGCAGGAGGCATTCTTGTGACACTATGACACTAGACAATAGGGTGCCTCCAGCTGTTTCACAACTACAATTCTCAGCATGGCCTGACAGCTAATAGCAATCATGGCATGCTGGGAGTTGTAGTTGGGAAACAGCTGGAGGCACCCTATTAGATAAATAACACTCATGCATAGACGATGTGAGGGCGGAAGCAAGCGCCCAGCAAGGCATCAGTGACGTCGCGCTGCTTCCTGTCCTGCTTTATAGAGCAGATTTAGAAGCACTAAATCTGCTCTATTAAAGCGATTAAAAACAAATTTGAAGCCAGGTAGGGGGTTAGGGCTAGATTACTACTAGGTAGGGACATATTAGATTATATAGTACTTGGTGGGAGCTACACTTTAAGGTTTATAAACATCATTATCCGCTACCTACTCATTATAAGCTGTTAGAAATTCAGTAGAGGAGCAAAGGAGCTGCTGTCTTGCCCATGGATTTCTCAGTACTCTGGTCCTAAACACGGCCGCTGATGGAGTGGCATCTAACCAAACCCAACTTTCACCAGCCTCCACTGAAAAACTGCGTATGGGATGCAAGTGTATGTGCTATATTTAAACGTGTGGCCACGTGCCCCTTCCTAAGCTGCCAAGTTTAAATGGCCACTGTCATCCCTTTTGCATATGATACAGCAGGTAAAATAAATAAGATTTGTAATTTAATCACTGTGAAAAAAAAGGGCCTTATAAATCTTCCCACTAGGGGTCTCCCTTCTGGTCAAGACTGCATTCCGTCTGCTCAAAAGCACAGTCTTTGGTCTCCTGTTGGACTGGCAGGAGACCAATCTCAGGAAGTGCAGTCTGGCCATAGGCAGTTAATAGCACACGCTCTCTCTGTTTCATACACATGGCCAGACCACACTTCCTGAGTTGGGTCTCCTGCCAATCCAGCAGGAGACCAAAGTCTGTGCTTTTGAGCAGACGGAGAGAGAACCCTAGTGGCCAGATTTATAACTTAAGATATTTCTCTACAATAAATCAAAGTTTTTTTTTTTTTTTTCATGACAGTTGTTATTTAGGACAAAAGCTATGTGCAATCCATTAGGAAAGAATTATTAACAAAAAGGCTATACTTACCTACCCCAGATTCCCCTGCAAGTCCTGATGCAGCTCCTGTTAGGCTTCTGCTGATCTTCCACTGATCTTCCACTGATCGTCTGTTCTGCCTGCTTTTGAGGCGAGAGTTCAGAGTGGGACTTGAAATCACTGGTCCTGATGGGACAAAACTGCAGGCAGTGATGCAGCTCTCGTCTTGGAAGCAGGCAGACGACAAAAGCAGCTGAGAAATTAAAGGAGCCAAATAAGAGCTGCACCAAGAAGAGGCAAGTATAGCTTTCTGTATTTTAAGTATATCTTTTATAGATCAATTTGTATTTTTTCATATATGCAGATGAGCAGCAAGTGCCCACAGGGCGCTGCTGATCAACATTTCAATCCCCTATCAGTGTTTCACTCCTGTTACTGCATTTGACAACCGCTGTCTACTGTATGGGGTAAGGATGCTGGGCACTTTCCACCCTGTGGAAACCTATTGCTTATATATGACAAATATATACTCACTTTATGCTTTTCTTTCTTTCTTTTTTTTTAAATAGCAGTAAACAAAGGGTTAACATTTAATTTGAAGAAAAAAAGTTTTTCATATATATAATATAACAGGTAACATATAATGGTATAGTCCAGGTGTAACAATAGCCCGGGTGTTATATAAGGATCCATACAATAGATCACTCCCTCTTTCTTTGCTGCTTTGAAAGATAAGTACTGGCCAAAATTTTTTTTCTCTCAGTACCTCATATATATATTCATTAATTTATTATTATTTATCTCATTATTATCCTTCTTATTAATTGATATTCATTTTTTTCTCCATTCATTTTCACTATATATTTCATATATTTACACTTCGTATTAATTATTTATTCATTCATTTCATATTTCATCCTATATATTTTCCCCTTATTTCATATATATATATATATATATATATATATATATGTGTGTGTATGTATATATATATATATATATATATATATATATATATATATATATTATATATACATAGTATATATGTATTTCCTCTCCGGCTCCGGTATTATACCGACAGACTGGTATATTCTTTCCCCCCAGATACGATACCTCGGTGTCTCTGGCTGGTTATCAACCGAATTTCCTGCGCTCCCCCTTCTCCTCAGCATTAGTGTGTCTCCACTCACAGCAGCGCTGACACGCGGACCCGCGGACCCGCGGCTAGTTCCCGTCTTCTCCCTGGCTCCTAACCGGACTCCTCTTTCATAGAATATAACTCAGTATCCTTACACATATATACATATATATATGTGTGTGTGTATATATATAGATAGATAGATAGATAGATAGATAGATAGATAGATAGATAGATAGATAGATAGATAGATAGATAGATAGATATATAGATAGATATATAGATATATATATAGATATATATATATATATATACACTAGCTGAGTACCCGGTGTTGCCCATTGTTTCCTTCCTAACCCTTTTGGGGGAGGAAAATCAGCAAAGGAGGAAGCTTTTGACTTCATATGCCATCTCCTATATTGTTGTCATATCCGTATCCCATCCTCATATCTCAACCTCATATCCTGTCCTCCTATATCAATCTCATATCCCGTCCTCATATCCTGACCTCATATCCCATCCTCATATCTTGACCTCCTATCCTGACCTCCTATCTAGTCCTCATATTCTGTCCTCATATCTCAACCTCATATCCCGACATCATATCCCGTCATCATATCTCGACCTCATATCCTGACCTCCTATCCCGTCCTCCTATCTTGTCCTCCTATCTCGTCCTCCTATCTCGTCCTCCTATCTCGTCCTCCTATCTCGTCCTCCTATCTCGTCCTCCTATCTCGTCCTCCTATCCCGTCCTCCTATCTCAACCTCCTATCCCGACCTCCTATCCCGACCTCATATTCCATCCTCCTATCTCGACCTCCTATCCTGACCTTTTATCTCAACCTCATATCTCAACCTCATATCCCGACATCATATCCCGTCATCATATCTCAACCTCATATCCTGACCTCCTATCTCGTCCTCCTATCTCGTCCTCCTATCTCGTCCTCCTATCTCGTCCTCCTATCTCGTCCTCCTATCTCGTCCTCCTATCTCGTCCTCCTATCTCGTCCTCCTATCCCGTCCTCCTATTTCGACCTCCTATCCTGACCTTTTATCTCAACCTCATATCCCATCCTCATATCCTGACGTCCTATCTCGACCTCATTTCCCGTCCTCCTATCTCGAACTTATATCCCAACGTCATATCTTGTCCTTATTTCCCATCCTCATATCCTGTCCTGTCCACAGCTGTCAAGCCCCCTCCATAGGCTTACATTGAGGGGGCAGAGCGTGACGTCACACGGGGGCGGAGCCGTGATGTCACTATGCTCCGTCCCCGTGATCGCCAGTAATCAGACCCGGAGCAAGCACGCTCCAGGGGCTGATTCTAACTGGGTGCGGCGTGGAAGATCATGGGGGTCCCCGGTGGCGGTACCCCCGCGATCAGGCATCTTATCCCCTATCCTTTGGATAGGGGATAAGATGTCTTAGCGCCGGAGTACCCCTTTAAATCTGCTATGTCCTCCATTCAAGATGTTGTGGCAAAATCTGTAGCTATGGCTATGACTCTATGGTCTATTTTGTGGATCCTTATATAACACCTGGACTATACTATTATTACACCTGGACTATACCATTATATGTTACCTGTTATGTTATATATATGAAAAACTTTTTTCTGCAAATTAAATGTTAACCCTTTGTTGGCTGCTATTTAAAAAACAGTAAAGACAAAAAAGCATAATGTTCGTCTCCTGTCCTTAATAAAATCCATATTTTCCATCACCAAGGATAGGAAAATCTCCAATTTGCTTGGCTCAATAGCATTAGTTTGCAAATTGAAAGGTATGCCAGGCACTGTCATTAGTTACACTATAGTAGTAAAACCATCAGGCAGATTCACTTCATAGGGATATGCCTGTCTGGTCATTTATGACCACCACTTTTTCATGGTGAAAAGTGCTCTGTAATTTTCAAAATTTTATAGTTTATAGTTAAAGTTTTACAGATACAGTGTAATAAAACACTCCATCAGAGTATTTAAGGGATATGCCAGTGCTCCTAAAAACACCATATAATGCTGAATTTTTTTTTTATTTTAAGACCATGTTTGGATTAAATCCTTTTTTAAACTTAAAACTTCTGTAAATTTTAGAATAAAGCTGATTAAATTATATATTTTCTGGATTCATCTTTGTTATGTAAGGGTTGGACTTAAAGGGTTTATCCAGGATTAGAAACACATTTCTGCTTTCTTCTAGAAACAGCGCCACCCTTGTCTTCAGGTTGGTTGTAGTAATGCAACTCAGTGCCATTGATGTAAATGGAGCCAAGTTGTAATACCACACACACCTTGAGGACAAGAGTGGTGCTGTTATGGGAATAAAATAGCTATGTTTTTCTATTCCTGATAACCCCTTTAAATGCAGCCATTGGGCTGTCAGTGTTAACTGTAGAGCATTACCATACAAGATAAGGGGATTAGCACATTTTTTAAAGCCATTTTTTTACACAAGATTTATTATGCTTTTGGATGAAAACTAGGATTTGCTCTATGGTTTACCTGATCTGCCTATTCCTTGCTAACTTTTCTCTTTCATCTTTTGTCAAACGTCTAGCACTGCCCAACAATGAAGAGCCCCTGTGTATGACTTACTGTATTCAGTGGAGTCTATTCAGTGTTTTAATGAGCACTTTAGAGGGAAGCCAGAGAGGTGGCACAGAGGTAGTGCAGGCACCTGGTTCTCCACAATCCCCCCCCTTGTCCCTATTAATTATCCTACAGAATAACTTCAAACTATCAGAAGAAATGTGTCTTTCTTTGGGAGCCATATGTAGTTTGTATGAAGAAACTGGACTTTCTCTAATTATGTCATCTATTTCTCAGGTCTTAATGCCTGTCCTTTCTAGTAAGAAGACTTCTAAGCCTTTGCCGAATGCGATCTCACAAGATATGGAGCTTCATGTGGAGTCTCTGAAGAATAAAATCCTTATTGTGAAAGGGCTGCTGTCTGGAAGAACCATCTTACCCCTTCCTACCAAATTAGGAACACGTGGATCAAACCAGCTTGGTACTATAAAAAAGTAAGATAATGCAGTTATACATGCCTAGTTTAAGAACAAAGGGATGAAATGTGCATTTAGGATAAAGTTAAAGAGGCCTCCATACGCATTAGAGCGTCAGCCGATCCTGCTCAAATGGAAGGGCCTGGCCGACTTTAATTCATTGTGCGTTGCCAGCTTATAGCTAAAGATCTAAATTTTATATAGCTGTAAAGTTTTTAATGTTAAAGGGGTACTCCACCCCTAAACATCTTATCCCCTATCCAAAGGATAGGGGATAAGATGTCTGATCGCTGAGGTCCTGTCGCTGGGGACTCCCGCAATCTTTCCTGCAGCACCTACTTGTCATCAGTTGCATGGAGCGAAGATCGCTCCATGTCTCATGACTCACGATACAGAGGGCGGAATATCGTGATGTCATGGCACCGCCTATGGTAGGGGGCGTGGTGGCCATTGTGAGGTGCAAACTTGCACCCTGTGCAAACTTGCTTCTGCTCCTCCCCTCAGCTCTCCGAGGATTTCCGCAGCTAGAGCTGGGGGGGAGGGTAGAGCAAAGACAGAGCAGAGGGGGAGAGGACGTACACGTCTCCCTCATCTCCCCTCCCTCTGCTCCGCCTGCCTTCGGAGAACGCAAGTTTGCACGGGCATAGCTAATAGGTGAGCAGAGGGAGATAGGAGGTGCATATGACTCCTTCCTCATCTCCCCTTCTCAGCCCCACCTGCGTTCTCCGAAAGCAGGTCTGCATGGGCTGCGAGGAGGGAGCTTTATGCACCTCCTATACCCCCCCTCTGCCTTAGCTATTCCCATGCAAACCTGTGTTTTCCCCAAAAACTTGAAATCATCCCCAGTTCTGCACCTCCCTCCCCCGCTCCTGGACGTAGATTTTGACAGCTGTGAAAATATACGTCTAGAGGGCTGTGTGAGCAGGGCTGTGCACCTCCCTCAGGAGGGGAGGCATTCTCACATCCCCGCACCTGGACGTAAATTTTCGTGCACTTACCTCAGGAGGGGAGGGATTCTCACAGGCCCTGGATGTAGATTTTTACAGCTGACAAAATCTACATCCAGAAGCGGGGGGGGGGGGGGGGGGGTGGGAATCTGTGTCCTGCACAGCTCTGCCGTCCCCCTCCCTTCGCTGTATGATCAGAAATCTCCAGACAGCTGAGAGGAGGGGTCAACACAAAATTGCATGGGGCACAGTTTTTCCCCCTTACACCATCGCGCCCATAGGCTTGCATTGAGGTGGTGGGGCGTGATGTCACAAGGGGGTGGAACTGTGACATGACAATACTTCGGCTCCTGTATCGTGAGTCATCAGACACAGAGTGATCTTCATACTGTGTAGCAGATGACAAGTGGGTGCTGCATGATAGACTGCGGGGGTCTCCAGCGGTACCCCTTTAATGAGATGTATGTTGTGTTTTGTGAAGAAAAAAAATAAATCATACCATGCTTCAAGCACATGCCCATATTATGACCTTGTGCTATACTGAACCATAGTAGGGCACACACTTGATAATGACACAATGTGATCAACTTCATGGGGCCTTGCTGTAAGGCTTTGATTTTACAAATATTGTTTACTTTTTTCGGACCTGGGCTCTTTCCAAATGGCCAGCTTAGGCTTACCATTCAGGTTAAAAAAAAACTTTTGCATTATGATCAAATTCTCACACATCTCTCCTCTTTCCTACCCTGCTCACCCCCCAACACTGAGTGGGGAAAAAGAAAACCAATATGACTACATTTATACTTAATGGGGTATTCCAGGCAAAAACTTTTTTTTATATATATATATCAACTGGCTCTGGAAAGTTAAACAGATTTGTAAATGACTTCTATTAAAAAATCTTAATCCTTCCAATAGTTATTAGCTTCTGAAGTTTTCTGTCTAACTGCTCAATGATTATGTCACGTCACGGGAGCTGTGCATGATGGGAAATTATCCCCATAGGAACTGGACAGCTCCGGGGACGTGACATCATCATTGAGCAGTTAAACAGAAAACAACAACTCAACTTCAGAAGCTAATAACTATTGGAAGGATTAAGATTTTTTAATAAAAGTAATTTACAAATCTTTCCGGAGCCAGTTGACTTATAAAAAAAATTTTTTGGCCTGGAATACCACTTTAACAGCTCTGATGGTTATATACAGGGGTGTTGCTAGGTCTTCAAAAGATCCAGGGCACGGGCCATGGGTGTGGCTGAGGGTGGAGTCACAAAAAGGAGGGGGACAAGGGGACATGGCTACTCAGTGGTGCATGACCCTACAAGATTTGGTAATGTAGGATATGATTTAGGATCAGCACAGGATAAGTAATGTAATGTATGTACACAGTGACCTCACCAGCAGAATAGTGAGTACAGCTCTGGAGTATAACAGATGTTGCTCCTGTTCCTGAGTTAGTCCAGAGCTGCATTCACTGTTCTGCTGGTGGGGTCACTGTGTACAATTACATTACTTACCCTGTAACTAGGTTTATATACTGTATACCAGTGTTTCCAAACCAGGGTGCCTCCAACTGTTGCAAAACTACGACTCCCAGCATGCCCAGACAGCATTTGGCTGGGAGTTGTAGTTTTGCAACAGCTGGAGGCACCCAAGTTAGGAAACACTGCTGTATACTGTGACTCCACGCCAGCAGGGTATTCTACATTAGGAATACTCACCAAGCTTTTATCCCTCTTTTCTCTCCACTGCTCTGCTGTCTGCTCCACAGGATGTTAGGCCCCGCCCCCACAGATAAAATAAAAAAGAAAACAGTACAGGCAGCTATGGGCAGGTGCATAGCTAGAAACTACAGGGCCCCAATGCGAAAAATTGTCCAGGGATCCCCTACCCCCTGACAACCTGCTTCCACAACCCCTGACGACACCCTTACTTGGCCTCAGCCACACAAAGATATCAGTGGCTACAGCACTGATGGGACACGGTCAGGAGAATATACAGTGACATAAGTCACTTACAAACAGGGCCGGACTGGGATCAAAAATAGGCCTGGGCATTTTAGAATAAGCAGCCCATTGTTATGCTGGAGGTCAGACAACTACATCTCCCATCATGTCTGAAAAGCCTAAGGTCTTATGGAAGTTCCACTTTTGCAACAGCTGGAGAGCCACAGATTGGGGTACAGCCATCATCACTGCACAACAAGAACAAGTGACTCTAGCTCTGATGGGACAGTCAGGAAAATACACAATATCAGTGACCTGAGTGATGTAATTTCCTTTTCTTCTTCATCTGGACTAGATGCAATGTCTTCTTCCAGCTCCATCTTCTCTGCAGAGTCTGATTTCTGGACATCATTGGTTTCTTAATTTGTCAGCAGATCCTCATCCTCTGTATGACGACAATCCTTATAACTCATTATAGTCCTGCCAAATACCGTGGCCCCTGAATATAATACTGCCAACTAATGTACCCCCTGAATATAATACTGCCTACCACTGTACCCCCTGAATATAATACTGCCAACTAATGTACCCCCTGAATATAATACTGCCTACCACTGTACCCCCTGAATATAATACTGCCTACCACTGTACCCCCTGAATATAATACTGCCTACCACTGTACCCCCTGAATATAATACTGCCTACCACTGTACCCCCTGAATATAATACTGCCTACCACTGTACCCCCTGACTATAATACTGCCAACCACTGTATCCCCTGACTATAATACTGCCACAAACTTTACCCCTGAATATACTTCCAACCACTGTGCCCCCTGAATATTATACTGCCACAAACTGTACCCCTGAATATAATACTGCCTACCACTGTACCCCCTGAATATAATACTGCCTACCACTGTACCCCCTGAATAAATACTGCCAACCACTGTATCGCCTGAATATAATAGTGCCAAAAAACTGTACCCATGAATATACTTCCAACCATTGTA
The DNA here is from genome assembly GCF_029499605.1 of Hyla sarda. NCBI lineage: Eukaryota > Metazoa > Chordata > Amphibia > Anura > Hylidae > Hyla > Hyla sarda. The sequence continues at coordinate 74,669,117 of NC_079193.1, read as the reverse complement.
CACCCTGAATATAATACTGCCACACATTGCACACCTTAATATGATACTGCCAGACACTGTACCCCCGAACATAATGCTGCCACACATTGTACCCTCTAAATATCATTGTCACACACTTAACTCCCTGAATATAATACTGCCATACACTGTACCCCCTGTACACACTGTACTCTCGAAGTATAACCCTGCTATACACTGTACCCTGAATATAATATGTCTTCCTCCTGGTTCCTTTGTTCCACCCCTCTTCCCCCTAGACTTGTAAGTTCTCATCATGCTCCCCTAGCCTCCCCCCTCCTGACCCCTAAGTGTATGTGTGACACATCTGTCATTAATACACACATCTGTCATTAATACACACATCTGTCATATATACTTACACAAATCTATTATACATTATATATACACACATCTGTCATACATACATAAACATCTATCAGACATATGCACACACATCCCCCCCCCCAATCCTCGGTTTCCTCATTACCGCATACCCTCACCCCATCCTCTGTCTCCGTAACATCTCAGTGTCATGCTAATCACCCCAATGACCAACCCCCCCCCCCCATCCTCAGTCTCCTCATTACCCCATATACCTCACACAACCCATTCATGGTCTCATCATCACCCCACACAACCCTTAACACCCTCCACACCCATCCTTGGTCGCTTAACCCCTGCACTCCATATAAGCCCCCGCACCCCCACAGTCTCCTCAGCATTGCACCCCCCTTCCAGCTCATATCCCCCCATCCTTGGTCTCCTCATTACCATCATTGCACACCCTGCACCCCATCCTCTGTCTTCTCATCATTGCAACCATCCCCACTCATCATCATCATTGCAACCCCCTCACCCCACCCCATCTTTGGTTGGTCTCCTCATCATTATCATTGTGCACCCATTGCCAACCTTCCCCCCCGGGGCACGGGGCTTTACATTCGGGGCCCGTGCCCCAAATGTATTAGCCTTGTGATGCCCCTGGTTATATAACACTAGCATATTCTGTAGCTCCATCTTTAGATTATTGTTAACATCAGTCCCCCTCTCTACTGGACAATCTAAATTCACTCTGAAATGCATGCATACATATTAGTGCCACTAAATCCATTAATATGTTTCAGAGCGTAAGGCTATGTTCGCACGTCTGAATTTCCATGCCGAATTCAGCGCGGATATTCCGCTGCAGCAGGGTCCTGTTGAATTCAATGGGAATTTGCTGCGCTGTGTACATGGTAGAATTTCCGTGCCAAATGTTTCTGGCGCAGAAATTCTGATTCCTTTGTCCGCAGATAGAATGAACACATTAATTCTTTCTGCAGACTCCGCACGGAATGCATAGCCGTCTATGAGACGGCGCATTCTCATGCAGTCCTAGCCTAGGCATATTATGCCGTTGCCAGCAGTTTGGGGATTTTTTCAGAGAGTTTTCATGTGAACATAGATTAAGACTTATAGTACCTGGACAGAACCTATAAATTGTTGCTCTTGGCAAACAAAACTATGCAAGGGACTGTAGTTGATCCAATTAATTTAACTGTAACTGTGCTGTAGTTCCCTGCATGGTGAATGACCAAACTCATTGACTGATTCAGTACAGTGATTCCTTCCTCCTCAGGATCATCGAGGGTCCCAGCGCTCAAGCCTCTCCCCCACCAATCATAAAGCGAGGCGTATCATTGCAATACACCATAACTTTACAAAATGGAAATACCCTTTATATTAACATTTTACCTTCTATCCTTACAATATATTTTTTGGTTTTGTTTCAGAGAGATTGTGCCAGACAGAGGAGCGCTCCATGCATTTGAATCAATGTTGATAAAGTGGTCATATCAGGTGCGAGATGCTATTGAAACAGATTCTGCACAGCCCCTATTGAAAGGTCTCAATCCAGGACCCTCGACAGAGCTTAGTTTCTGGAAAGCAAGGCAGGAAAATCTTGCTGGAATCTATGAGCAGGTATGTACACCATTTTACTTTTGTTATTTTTTATTTTTTGTATAGACCATTAGACCAATGTTTCCCAACCAGTCTGTTGCAAATCCACAACTCTGGGCATGTGCTGTTAGTTGTAGTTTTGCATCAACTGGGGGTTTGCTGGTTTGGAAACACTGGTATAGACCAAAGGCATTCACATGTTGCATAGGGGTAATTTTAGTCTGAATTTTTCTTTGGGCAACACCACAACCCTTAGTTGCACATACAGTCTATACTTGATCCCTGTGTTTGTTGTTTTATTGCAATGTGTTGGTGACCTCTAGTTTTTTGCTGATTGTTTCTACCACCTGTTCGCGTTTGCTGTGCATACAATAAGAAATTCAGATTTTTCCATATTTTATACTGTCAGTTACTGCATTCAACTGCAAGAATGTTAGGAAGAATATGTACAATCCTATGATGATCGCAACATAAAAATATCAATGTCACTGGTCTATTATAGTTTGAAAATCTGCAGTATGCTCTAAATTCTGAGCAGATTTTAGGCCATGTGTGAATAAGATTTGTATAATCTTTGAAACTGCAAAATCGCATTGTGAAAGACCCAGGAAGGGCTGTAGTAAAGCTATTTCTTATATGGGACATTGACCCAAAACAAAAAAGCTGCAGGTTTTTGTGTGGATTTGTGCACAGAAAATCTATAGCATATTATAGTTAAAAAAAAAGTGAGATTTTATTACATTCAATAGAAACTGCAATAATCCAAAAAAACAAACCTTAGGCTGCATTCACATCTCGTTATTGCAATACTGTTGCCGTATCCAGTTTCTGTTAAAAAAAAACGTATGTCACTGAACCGGACCGAAACGTATGCAACCGTATATGCCTCCTCGCGTTTTTAAACTGTATACTGTTTGCATACGTTTTGCATACGTTTTAATACGTTTTTCTTGACAAATATATATACAGTTTTAAAGTTTGTCAACATTTTAAATAAAGTTCTTCTTCTTTCTATTGAATTTCCCCCCAAAAAAAGAATAAAAGGAAAAACCGTATTGTGCAAACCGGATGTAACCGTATGCACATATGGTTACATACGGTTACCATAGAACTTCATTTTAAAATAACCGTATACAGGTTGGATACGGTTTTTGACCGGGACACAAAACCGTAGTAGACTACGGTTTGGTGTACAGTTAAAAAACGTATACAACCGTAAATGATGCAAAACGTACACAACCTGATGCTACAATGAAATGTCTATGTATACGGTTTGCAATACGGTTCGATACGGTTTTTTAAATCAAACCGGATACGGCAACTGTATTGCAAAAACGAGTCATGTGGATTTCACTTTAGATCTTTAGCAAAATTTGCAAATCCTGATAAAAGTTCAAAATAAGAGTGTACTCACCTTACCAATCCCATGCCCATGTTCCCATTCCTATGCTTACCTGCTGTCCAGATGGTCTGTGTACAGCGATGATGTATTGTGTTGACATGTGACCTCTGCAGTTCAGTGTGCATTCATCCTTAGGCTATGTTCACTTGGGGGAATGTCCTCACAGAGATTTTCCCCTGACATTTCCCTGACAGAATATGCCAGCGCAAGGACCACTCGAAAATGCACCGTCTAATAGAAAGCAATGCATTTCCATGCGGAGTCCACAGAAAAAATACGTCTTTTCTTTATGCAGACACCAGAAATTCTGCTATGTTAACAGTGCAGCAGAATTCATCGAAATCAATGGGAAATTCCATCGTGGTAACATACAATTTTGCAAAAACTGTAAGGGTATCACATGTCTAGGTAGCTTTTTTCAGATGTAGCTCTAAAAAATTAGAACCTTTTTCAATATAGACTCTATACTCACCTTAGCAACTTCTTGGTGCTCCTGTGGTCTCCAGGTAGTCTCTGTACACCTGTCCTCCAGTGGTAACTTGTCCACATATGACCACTGCAGCCAATCACAGGTTACTGAGGTTGCATGTACTGACTGGTACACCGAGACTAGTGCTGTCACAAAATTCCCAGGGGTTTGTTAAGATGAGTTCCCCCAAACATGCTGCCTGGCTATCTCCTCTCCCCAATGTAAGATTTATTGAAAAAAAGGTGACAATTTTACCTAAGATCTACAATCTGTTTATTAAACCTGTCACCAAAAAAAAAAAAAAAAAGAAAAATAAGGGGGACCCATCCTAAGTTCTATTTACTAATATCACCTATTTTCTATTTGTAGCTCCAGGCACCTGTTGTCCAGAAAATGTCGGCCATCTTGAAAGAAAAAGAGAGCAGTTACTATCCAACACTGCAAAACATAATAACCGAGGTTAAACATGGTATGTCCACCAGTCACTGTCTGTGACAGTTGAAGTTCTTATGTATCAGTCATATTGTGGGAATAAGCACCCGCTCATGACGATTATATATCCAATTATCCATCATTAGGAATGATAGTCCCCATTTATACTGCATTTCTGCAGTATGTTAGAGGTGTCCATTGGGGTCATACTGTAGCAATCTCGTTCATTTTGTTGGCCCGAACAAAGTCACCTGGGGACTCTGTTAGGGCCACTTTACGCTAGTATACGCTCATTTGGGGGAACCCAGAAATTAATTGGGCTGCTACAGTATATGTTGGCGTCACTTTTTTGATGTGATGCTGACAGATACCTCTAACATACATCAGAAATGCTGTATGAATGGCGCCTTTGTAAAAAAAAGAAATACAAATTTTATAAGGGTAAGGTCACACGGAGTGCACCCACAGTGTATTTCACACTGAGGATGCCCCCTGGCAGTCACAAGAGCGAGCTCACTGCTGCGGCTAGGTAGCTCAGTGACGGTGGGAAATCCGCCGCTACGAGCAGACACGCAGAGCTACCTAGCCGCAGCAGGGAGCTAGCTCTTGTGACTGCCTTCAGCGCTTCCACAGCATATTTTATGTGTGACCCTACACTGAGTGACCCTACACTTTATTTATTTTTATTTTTTAACATTTTTTATTTATTTAATAAATGTATTTTTACTTTTTTGTTGTACACTTTTGTTACACTTTTTATTTTTTATTTATTTTATTTTATTTTTTACTTTTTACACTTTTCATTCTTGTGTTCTGTAATGCAACAGCATCCTGCATTTTCTGAGTAGTAGCTGCACTCTCTGTATTAATGAAGAAGTTTTGTATGTTTACCAGAAGTTTACTGGGTAAAATGGTCACCAGACCCCATGAAGATGGCTATCAGTGTCTCTCTGCAGAGGTGTAATTTGTTTTTCTGCAGCATTATAGATGCAGACAAGCAGAATTGCTTCTCTATGTTTGGGGACAGTTCGTTTGTTTCAGGATTAGTTGACAGCCAATGTTGTAGACATGGACACATGAAGGAATAAGGACCTTATAGCAAATGGTGTCAGGAGTGACACCCGGGGCAATCTGTCTATTAGTACAGGAACTACTACTCCCATCATGGAACAGTGTGTTCCATGCTGGGAATAGTAGTACTACCTAAAAAATATTGAAAGAAAAAGTGAAAAACACATACACACTATATTTTTATTATTGACGGCTACATTTTTAGTCCCTTGCCCACCCACATAAATTGATCTTTGTTTAAAAATTCATTCAAATGTCGTTATTAAAAATACAAATTTCGTTAAATAATTTTTTTTTCCATCCCTACTGCATCCTTTTATTTATTTTTTGGTACCCAACCCACCAATCCCTAGAACAAGTCGGAAGAGGCAGTCAGCTGAGCGAGGTTTTCCTCTTCTCATAGACGGATTCTATAGACAGGGAAAGAAGCGAGCCGTGGAGAATCACATAGCTGAGCACTTATATTGGCTCATTCTAACGATCAGTGGGGGTCTGAACAGCCTGACCCTAACAGCCAGATGATCCAAACTTTTGACCATGTCTCTATGAAATGCCAGAATTTTTTTTTTTCTACTATCCCTATATACAATAAGGCAAGACTAACCTGCTGGTACGGCCATCACCCTGGTACATCTTTTTTGTTTCTATGATCTAGTAATAAAGCATTGACATACATAATCGCCATTCCTCTTTTTTATTTCAGCTCTTGTTGAAGCAGAAGATATTGATCTCCACTTGAGAACATTAGACTCCCATATCAGATTATTAGAGGAAACAGACTTTCCTCAGATCAACGTCTTCATTCCTCCCCTATTCCACACTATATGTTTGATCTGGAGTCACTCCGCATTTTATAACACTCCTGCACGGATTATTGTTCTTCTGCAAGAGTTCTGCAACTTGCTCATTGATCAGGTATTGTTATCTCATTTTATTGGAGTGTATATTAAAAACAATTAGAGGATAATTTATCAAGACTTAATGCCGCAAATTTTTACATAAGCCTTACGGACTGAATCAGTTCACACCTGAATTTCTTCAAGAGGACATTCTGTAGTGTGAACATTTCCTTATAACAATTAAGCCAACAATTCTATGTCTATATGACAACTGTCCAGTGTCTGAAAACACGTATAAACTGTGGTGACCCACGGGTGTATGGCGGGACCACGGGTGTAGCAGTGTGAGTGGCAGGGTCTGATGGTATTAAACCCGGGGACAAGATGATATTAACCCCTAGTGTTTGTGATGCTAGTCTGGTTTTTGGGTTCTGGAACACCACACGCCCGGCTTCTCCGCTATCCCAGTTGCTAGTAGTGAAATGAGAGTTCACAACCAGTTATGGTCAAACAGAGGCTCTACTGAGTATAAGACAGATGGAATTATCTTCACAGATAAGGCCAGATTTCCCAGAGAGGTTGCCAGCACCCAGAAGGACCTTGCAGATTGCTGGACCAATATACTATGTCAGTTTCAGTGACAGCAGACATAGACTTGTGACTTACTGGAATGACTGTAGCTTTTGGGGTCTTCCAGATGCTGATCACTTACACTGAGATCTCTGGTGGTTGCTGTGCTCAGTAGCAGATGGAATCTGTTCTGAGAGAAATTGTAATGGCCGCCCATTTATATACTGGGGGGCTGGACTCAAGCCCATTGGTCAAGCTGCGGTTCATAGGTTAAGCTGGTACTCTCTGGGAGAACATGTGACAACAAATCATGTGACTGCATAACATAAAACATAACATGTGACTAACTTACACAGGTCCTTTAGACCTCCCACAGGTCCTCTGTACTACCTATACAGAAGGATACTGTCTAGGCATTAAAGTGATATACACAACATTATAGAACAACAGGGGGAGACCTTGCCGGGGAGCCCCCAGGTCACTGAGGGTCTCAACCTGACAGGGCCTAAAATTAGTGCAGGACCATGTCCTGTCCTGGCACATCACAAACCCCCCTACTTAACGCAAGTTGTCCTCGACGTAGGTTCTGTCAGGGTTGAAGACGAAGTGGCTGTGGGGCCAGATGCAGTCCTCTTTTATTGAGCTTTTAATCTACTATCTCTGGCTTAGCATGCATTTTTAATTTTCTGGTTTTAGCCATGGTTAGGTGGCATGCTTATAGTAGATTTTAATCTGTGTTTGTATAGTCGGTTTTAGGATTTGTATATCTTTTCTGCTATGTGTCTGTTCACACTGTGTTTTCTCTTGTATCCATTCTTATGAAGTTCTGTGTTTTATATTTCTGTTTTCCTACTGGTCCAACATCCTGTCCACACTGGTGAGTGTTCCGCTGGCCAGTAGTCTATTTGGATTTATTATTATGGCTACTCCTTTAGTGGAGTGGAGTGTCTATTTTGTGTGTCCAGTGTGAACAGTGTCCTATGTTAGATCCCGGTTACCGCTCCATGGGGACTCCTTGTCTACTGGAGGTGTTCAGAGGGATTGCTATTCCTGTCTTGTGTTCAGTGTGAATAGTGTTCTATAATTATATCCTGTGTATTTAGGCATCCTTGTTACCTGTCCATGGGGACTCAGAGGGTATTGTTATTCCTGCGTCTACTTGAGGTGTTGTTAAGGGATTGCGATTATTCCTGTCTTGTGTTCAGTGTGAACAGTGTTATCTAGACATCCATGTTACCGGTCCATGGGGACTTTGTGTCTACTGGAGGTTCTGAGGGATTATGCTATATTCCTGTCTGTTCCTGGAGTCTGTTTAGACTGATCCGTTTTCCTGTCTGGTGTTTTGAACTCAATATGTTTATTAGTTCTTGATTTCAGATGTTTGGAGTTCCGTACATAACTACTGATCTATAGTGTCCTCTGTTCATGACCGCTTATCCATAGTGTCGCCTGTGCTGCTCACTGATCTGTGTCCTCTGAACTTAATCTGTTGTAGAGTTCTATGTTTCTGTTATGTTTCTGGTTTGTGACCGACTGTTTATTAGTATGTGTTTTTTTTTAAATGCCCCTGCACTTTAGCTCAAGGAGGGACCGGCACCGAGTTGTTGATCATCTGTTTAGGGTGGATGGGCAAGTTGGCAGGGTGAGCGGTTTTAGGGTCAGTTTAGGGCTCACTCTCCCTGTCCCCTGGTCGGTCCCTGACAGTAGGATCACCGACCTGATGTCTTGAATCCTGAATTTGCAAACTTCTCCTCGTTGATTGGCAAACTTCTGCTCCGCTTAGAGAACCTTTAAGTGGTGCTGCGCAGCCCGCTGGCCTGAGGGGGACATGTAAGGGAGAGAGGCATGCAACGAATCTACTATGTCAGTAAAACAGTGTCTCATGATATTCATCCCTAGTATACATTCTGCAGCCCCTTTATCAGACACATCAGTTACAATTGCTCCCTGTCCTTTAAGCACATGTTCCCGCACTTGAATGGTGTGCTCCCAGTATACATATCTGGGTACTGGTTTCCCATTCTCTGCCATTACCCTGAAATCGACATAATCAGGTTCACATAATGAATGAGCATTCCAATACTTGTAGAAAATGTCTTTAGATATGGTGGAAACTTGTGACCCTGGCTTAATTAGCACTTCTAACTGAATACCTTCTATGATGACAGTTACATAGGGGCAGGGGGCGATGTATAGTGAGAGTCTGGACTTAGATTGTTCTGGGTTTGGACCTGATATGTGCTTTCCTGAGGGCCGGTCCTCGACCTCAGGGGAAATCTGTTTAAATCCCAACATTGCATCTTCCAATGTCTAGATTTATTGCAATCGGTGCAAGGCCTCCAGGGCCTTTGAGTCCCTGGAGGCCTATTGGGTGGGTAATATCAGGGGTTATTTTAATGAGGGGCAGGGCAGGAGCGGATACAGGTCTTTTTAGGTAGGGACGGCTCACGGTTGGCCTGAGCAGCCTGACTGGCAAGTTCCTTCACAGCCTGAGTCAATTGTTCAATGTCCTGTTGTGAGGTATTGGTGACTGGGGTGGGAGCCAGTGGTGGTGGTGGTATTGGGCCGGCCGCCGCACACAGTGGTTCTGGCATAGGGGCATAGCTTTCTTCAGACTCTGTTCCAGGCTCTATAACCTGTATTGCCAGTCTTTTAAAGGCAGAGAAGGACAGATTGGGCTTCTGTACTGCTAACATTCTCAAATGAGCTTTGTCCCATTTGTTATGAGCCCCATCAATGAACCTGTCCATCAAAACTTTGTTACACTGATCGGGAGTAATACCATCTAACTTTTGAACAGTCTCTCAAGCATTTTGTTGGGCTACTGCATAAGCTCTGTGTCTCACCTGACTTTTGTTGCCTCTCGGACAATCGGAGGCATACCTCTGAGGGAGAATGTGATTCAAATACCTGGTATATCCCCTCAAAGATCTGCTCTACCATCGCCTTCTCTGAGGCTGGCCAGGTGCGGACTTCAAGTGCTGGTCCTTGTAGTTGTCTGGTGAGCAGCGGCACCTGTTGATTAGGGAAAAGAGAGAAAAAGACAAACGAGCTCTGAATATTCTCCTTGAAATCCCTCATGTTGAAGGGGTCTCCGCTGTAGGTAGGAAGGATAGGATTTCCCAGGAATACTGGTGCGGGAGCTAGGTCACCCACGTGGCTAACATGGACTGCAAGCGGGACCGGCAGGACTCCTACCGCTGGTGTAGCAGATGTTCCTGCTGTTGGTGATGGAGGGGTACTTTCGCTGTCCCGATCTGGAGAGCTGGGTGCTGACATGTTGCCAATCTCTTTGCATGCGCTGTCGCTTTAAGAAGACTTGAGTGCAATGTCTCTTTAGGAATAATTGAGTGCGATGTAGAGTATAACAAGTACCTGCAGACTTGACTGGGCACCGGGGGTTAACGCTGACTGCCACCGTTGCTGAAGTCATATTGCAGCAAATTGTGGGTTTATGCAGAGTCTGCGCTGCAGCGGGAACTTGCCGGTATTCTGTTGAGCCGCACACAGCTACAGGAATTTCCACTATGGCTGCGCCCAGGGAACTCCCTGTTTGGTACGTTTAGTAAATGCTTCCACTATGCAACACAGGGTGGATTCTTAGTTCCAGCTCGCACACTAAAGAGGCGTCACCGCTAGGGACTGACTGAGTGGAGCTGCGACTGCTCCCACGTGTGGGAAACACCGGACTCTGTTTAACCCCTTCAGGTACGACTTGACACACTTAGTGATGACGATTAACAGTCTTTCGTTCACCTTCCCCACTACTTTTATCCGTGCCACAGTAAAAACAAACTTTAACAACACAGTTCCGTAAACTTTGCTGTTGCACACTTTGTCGCAACTGGATGTGATTCTCTATTAGACACAGTTCAGACTTGGGGGGGGGGGGGGGAGGACTTGCAGCAACTTGCATTTGGCACGCACCCGTATACTGTTGCTGGGTGGCCTGACTTGATTTGACTGGGTGGCTGAGTGGTAAAGGCACACACCCCTATCCTGTTCGTGATGCCAATATTGTGGTGACCCATGGGTGTAGCGGTGTGAGTGCCGGGATCAGATGGTATTAACCCTGGGGACAAGATGGTATTAACCCCTAGTGTTCGTTACACCAGTGTGGTTTTTGTGATTCCAGAACACCACATTCCCGGCTTCTCCACTATCCCAGTTGCTAGTAGTGAAATGAGAGTCCACAACCAGTTATGGTCAAAGGGAGGCTTTACTGAGTATAAGACAGATGGACTTATCTTCACAGCTAAGGCCAGATTTCCCAGAGAGGTGGCCAGGACCCAGAAGGACCTCACAGCTTGCTGGACCAATATAATTGTATTTAACTTGACTTGAGATTGGACTTGACTTGACTATATGCAGGACTTGACTAGTTTCAGTGACAGCAGATATAGACTTGTGACTTACTGGTATGACTGTAGCTTTTGGGGTCTTCCAGATTCTGATCACTTGCACTGAGATCTCTGGTGGTTGCTGTGCTCAGTAGTAGATGGAATCTGTTCTGAGAAATTGTAATGGCCGCCCCTTTATATAGTGGGGGGCTGGACTAAAGCCCATTGGTCAAGCTGCGGGTCATAGGTTAAGCTGGTGCTCTCTGGGAGAACATGTGACAACAAATCATGTGACTGCATAACATAACATGTGACAGACTTACACAGGTCCTTGAGACCTCCCACAGGTCCTCTGTACTACCTATACATAAGGATACTGTCTAGGCATTAAAGTGATATACACAACATGATAGAAAAACAGGGGGAGACCTTGCAGGGAAGCCCCCAGGTCACTGTGGGTCTCAAACTGACAGGGCCTAAAGGTAGTGCAGGACCATGTCCTGTACTGGGACATCTGAAACCACCTATAAAAAATAAACACTATAGGAAAAGAAGTAAATAAATATATAAGCTTTATATGGAGAGTGACCTAAAAAGCATATCACAACAAATATTTTATTAATAAATCAAACGTTTGACAATGTTAAAAACAAGAATCACCAAAACAAGAAAAGAGAGATAGGGACACTGAGGTACAGAGGTAGGTAAAAAATGTATCAACATGGCTGTATGCCCTAGCATGCACATAGGGGCTGGCATGAAAAAGGAAGAAAAAAGTATTTTATCATCACCACGGTATGTATACATAGATTTATATACATATAAAGCATGTAAAACTCATGTCATTCTAATATCACCAGTAAAACACACTATGGAGAGAGAGAGTGCAAGTGCTGAAGTACAGTACAAAAATATATCAGTGCAAATCCTTGTGCAAACTAACAATGGACCTTACATAAGGTACATACAGCGAGAGACCGAACCTCAGAACTCAGAGCCCCACCACACTTGACACATTTCACAAACTTGCTTTATGTGTATATAAATCTATGTATACATACCGTGGCAGCAATAAAATACCTATTTCTTCCTTTTTCATGCTAGACCATATGTACATGCTAGGGCTATATTCATACGTTTTTTACCTACCTCTGCACCTCAGTGTCCCTATCTCTCTTTTCTCCTTGTGGTGATTCTTGTTTGTAACATTGTCTTACCTTCGATTTATTAACAAAATATTTGTTGTGATATTTGTTTTATGTCACCCTCCAAATAAAGCTTATATGGTTCTTGCCCTATAGTGTTTATTTTTTTATAGGTGGCTTATACCCATGATGCCAAGTTATATTACTGTGTAATCTGCTTCTATTACCTGTGTGCACCACTTTGTCCCGTTTTCATGCACAGGATAAACACCTGGAAGTGCTGTAGTGCAAGTCTTTTTATTTTACTGTTGTCTCTGACCTTTCCCAGCATTCCATGCAGCCAGAGACAATATGTCATAAGTCACATGGTCTCCAGGGGAGCGTGGCCAAGCTGCAATAGGATGATAGCAGGGTGGAAGGGATTTACTGAAATAATACTACTTATTCACCTATGTGACTTATGACATTTTGTCTCTGACCACATTGAATGCTGGTAAAATGAAAAGGCTTACACTACAACACTTCCAGGTGTTGGTCCATGCATGAAAACTGGACACAGCGGCACAATGAGAAGCATATTACACAGGATTGTAACTTGGCGTTATGGGCTCAAAGGCTGAAGAAAACAAATCCTGAAATACACCTAAAAGTCACAGAAACTGTGACAATATAAAGTACGTACATTGTCAGTGAGTAAGGAAAGCCAGACCATTGATACTTTCACAGACTGTTACAGACATTGTTTCAACCTGACCTCTGGATTACTTTATATACTTTATTTACTTGTGACCACATCCGCTATTGTACCTAGTTCTTACAGGGATCACAATACAGATGAACCAAAATATATAGTCAATAGGTCACTGGCAGAAGATGGAATAGGGTGTACCGATTAAGATGTTGTGGTCACATCCATCCTTACTGCCCTTCCGGCTTATCATGTGTTACTACACTTCTACAACATTAAAAATAGTAAGAAAAAAACTTCACCACAGAGTTGCTTCAGTTCATACAAATTGGTTCTGCAGACTATACACCAAAGACTTTTTCCTTGTCTCTGTTTACCAGAGGCTTAGTGTGAAGGTCTTATAGTTTGGTTCAAAAGCTATAACTGGTCCCACCAGCTAACAGATGACAACTCGGCACATATCATTACATCATTCAGAAATACTCATTTACAGCTACTGTCATAAGTTTCCATACACTTAGGTTGAAGTAATTGAAACCCATATTGCTCTACAAATTCCACGTCAGCAAACTATAGTTTTGGTAAGTTGTTCAGGATCTTTGGTAAGCAGTTTTCCCAACAAATATTTACAAACAGATCATTATATCTAAATTCCAGGTGGTATATCATTATTTTTCTTTTGTTCTTTTTTCTTATTTGACTGTCATTTAAATGTTATATGTTGTGTGGTAAATGGAGAATAAAATATATATAAAAAAATATATAAAACATTCCAGGTGGTAAGAAGTTGACATACACCAGGTTGACTTTGCCTTTTAAATAGCTCAGCTGTCTCCGATTGTCCCATTGAGGAGGCTTGTCAACCCTGCTCTATGCACGTGAAGAGCCGGTTGGCGTTCATGAGATCATTGCGGTCCCTGCAATCTGGCACTTATCCTCTATGCTGTGGATAGAGCATAAGTGTGAAAATGCTGGAGTACCCCTTTAATACCTACTAGTGTTGAGCGGCATAGGCCATATTCGAATTCGCGAATATTCGCGAATATATGGACGAATATTCGTCATATATTCGCGAATATTCGCATATTCGTTATATTCCCGTTTTATTTTCGCGTATGCGAAAATACGCGCATGCGAAAATTAGCATATGTGGAAATTCGCATATGCGAAAATTAGCATATGCTAATTTTCGCATATGCGAATTGTCACACGCCAGTCTCACATAGTAGTATTACAGCCTTCTTTACACCACACAAGCTGGAAGCAGAGAGGGATGATCACTGTGATGTGTACTGTGAAGAAAAAAAAACAACAAAAAAACGAATATTCGTAATTACGAATATATGGCGCTATATTCGCGAAATTCGCGAATTCGCGAATATACGATATTCGCGAATAATATTCGAATTGTGAATATTCGCGAGCAACACTAATACCTACATACCTGCTTTTTTGAATGGCACAGTGAAAACAATCAAAAGAAATCTGGCAAGACATCAGAAAAAGAATTGTGTCCTGTTAAAAATATACAAGACTTTAAGTGCAATGACATTGGCTAACCCTCAACACTGATGTGAAAATTGAGACATTAGCCAGTATATCCTTGTATGAAGGATGTACCTGAGCCCACACACCAACGCCAAGGTTTCTCAAGTGGCACGGGACCTAACACTAACCTACCTATGCGTGATAAGCAAAACCAGGGGCCAGTGGGTAATTACGACAGCAGTGGGCCGACTCACAGCCTCCTCCCAGGTACCCTCCAGTGTGGCTGAGCACACATACAATGGGAGGAGGGAGGCAGACTATAAGCTCTGGTGTAGTATCCTATTATGGCACTTGTAGTCTGCTGCAGGCATCCCCCATTGTATGCATTTTTATGCTGGGGATTGCCTCCAGCAACAGACCACAAGGGCAGGATCTACTCCCCCGGCATAAATGCACAACTGCATTTGGGATTAAGCACCTCCAGCCATTTGAGACCACGTCTTTTTTGTTGTCCTGTTAGAAATGTCAGAATCAAGAAAACATTTCTTATTTACGATGGAGATATTATCATGCCAGGCTCTTATATAAAAAGTGGATTATTTGTTAACTAATGAGCAAATATGGCACTCATACATACATAGATATACTATATCTTATTACAATTATTATTTTATATACTATCTAGGAGTTTTCTTAGGAATGGTAGAGGTTAAGGTCAGAATAATCTCATCTCACCATCTCAGGCCTAGTCAGTCCATACAAAATAATGGATTCATCTTGCTTCCTTTTCTAAGATGGCCGTCTCCTTCTCCCATCTGGTCAGTTGTCCTAGCGTCTTCATCCACGCACCCACCAGGTTGGCCTGGTCTCCTGAGCTTCCTTCCTCCGTACACTCCCGTTGGCTTTCTCTGGAGCCACTTATTCTCAGATGATGGGTGTGTTTATGATGACTGAAGGAGTGTCCTTTATACATGTGGGTGTGTTTATCCTAATTCAGGATGTATTCCCAATCAATAAATATACATATATGGTTTACCATGTGGGTTCGTTGAATATGCATTAACTTGTGGGTGTATGTATTATGTACTCATTCCTGATTGGAAATTACCAATCATCCACATGTGGCCTTGTTCTTCCTCACACTACATGTGTACTTGAAATAGAATCGCAATATGTCATAAATTCCATATCTGTATACAGTGATCCCTCAACATACGATGGTAATTTGTTCCAAATGAACCATCATTACTTGAATCCATCGTATGTTGAGGGATCCGTGCAATAATAATATAGAAAGTTCTACTCACTTGTCCCCGTCGCTCCAGACCGTCACCACTGCCCTGGATCATCGCTCTCCATCGCCGCCATCGCGTCCCCGGGGTGTCCCTGCCGCTCTGGACCGTCACCGCTGCCCTGGATCATCGCTCTCCATCGCCGTAATCACGTCGCTACGCACGCTGATCCTATTGGATGACGGGACGGCGTGGGGAAGGAATGACGACGAAGGAGAGCTGCAACCATACAGCGGAGCCCGAAGAGGACGGTCAGGAACGTCGGGGGCAGGTGAGTGACACTCACCGGACCACACCGGGCACATTAAACGGCTATTAGGCAGCAGTTATGGAGTGTGCGCTGCCGGATAGCCATTTATGCGATGGCCCCGACATACAAAAGCATCGTATGTTGATGCTGCCTTCAACATGTGATGGCCTCTGAGAGGCCATCGTATGTTGAAATTTTCATAAGTCGGGGCCATCATAGGTCGGGGGATCACTGTATACTTTTGTGGTGGCCCAGTACGGGAGATGTTGCCCCGTACCCTTGCTGCCCTGTCAGGCAGCCTCCTTCAGTGTCCCCAGATCCCCTTGTACCTGTTTCCCCCTGTACATATGTTATGCAGTGTATTCTATTATAAAATGTGTCGTATCTTTTAAGAGTTATGTCATGTGATTGTTACCCAGGAGGTACAAGTGACCAGGTGATTGCACACGTGTTCAATCTCGTTGTGAAGCAGTTCCCGAAGTGTTCCCCCCATTTGCAAGACATCCGAACAATGGGAAGGAAATTTTGCATGCACATCATCCACTCGTACACCACAAAGCACACCCTCCTTGAGCTGCAGCGTCAGAATGGTATCCCGCAACATAGTCTGATTTGTGACATTGCCACACGTTGGAATTCCACCCTCCATATATTGTACCAACTGTACGAACAGAGAAAAGCCATCTCCGATTTCTTGATGATCCAAGCGGATAGGGGTACTCCCCTGTGTAACTTTAATGTGAACCAGTGGCAGCTCATACGTGACACCTGCCGTTTGCTCAGGCCCTTTGAGGAAGCCACATTAGTAGTCAGTCGCCAGGATTATGAGATGAACAAAGTCATTCCACTGCTTCATTTCTTACAACACGTGTTGGAGCACAGTTTAGGTTTTGCCAAATGGGCAGTTTTTCTAGTAATCTGACAGGAGAGGAGGAGCAGGAGCAGCCAGAGAAGCTAGAGGGTTATGAGGAAGGCGAGACAGAGGACCCAGACACACCTTGGCAGAATGCAGTGGAGATGGAGGCAGGGAGTCCCTCCGAAACTCTTGCACAAATGGCACGATGCATACTCGCTTGCGTCGTGACCGCCGAATTGTCACCATTTGGCAGTGTTATGACTTCTGTATCTCCACCTTATTGAACCCTCACTACCGCCACAAAATAGAGGCCTTTTTTACACCCACTGAGAGGGAGGACAAAGTGACCTACTACAGAGGCATCCTATGTAGTCAGTTGGCCGATGTCGGCACCATCGTCCATCCTCTCGCAGGTCTGAATCGGGGGGGGGGGGGGCCCTGCGCTCACGTTCCACTGCCATTGCTGCTGGGGAGGGGTGGGGTGGCAGGAGCAGCCATTGCTGCTCATCAGCAGCCGTAGTTTACAGTCACTGATGAGTAGCTTTCTTCACCCGCATAGTGAAGTGACTCATGAGCAGCAGGTACACCTGGAGCAGGACCTGAACCAGCAGGTGTGCATGGCATACCTTGACATGCCCATGCCAATACACCTTGAAGATCCGCTGGACTTTGGGCAGTCAAACTTGATTTGTGGCCGCAACTAGCAGAGTTTGCCCTGGAAAAACTGTTCTACTTGGCCAGTAGTCTGCCATCAGAGCAGGTGTTTAGTGCGGTGGGGGCCATAGTTACCCAAAGGAGAACTTGTCTGTCCACGAAAAATGTGGAGAGACTGGGCTTTGTGAAGATGAATCAAGCATGGATCAGCCATGATTTCCAATCACCAATGCCTGATGCATGAGAGTAGATTGACCATGGGGCCACACCAACACTTCTCAAATATGGATAGTGCCAAACAGATTTAAGGCACTGCTCCCCAGTTACAAACATTCCTCCGCATCAGACCTTTTTCACACACCTTCGTCACTGGGTACTGGTATTGCAACCCACCACACCACTCTGTCACCGGGTCACTTTAAGGACTCCTTATGCTACTGCTGCCACCTCCAGGCTGTCTTATTCAGCCACTAAATGGTCTTCTCATGCTTCAGCCAACTCCAGTCTGTGCCATTCATCCAATATATGGTTTACTGATGCTTCAGCCATCTCCTTTCTGTGTCATTTAGCAACTACATGGTTTAGTGATGCTGCTGGGCCTAGGACATTACCTATATATGTTTATGGTAGCATTAGGTACCATACATCTTCAAGGGAAATTGTGAGGCCCTATTGCCTCCTCATCTGCCGCAAACTCCAGGCTGTGCCATTCAGACACTATATGGTCTCCTCATGCTTCAGCCACCTCAAGGCTGTGCCATTCAAACACTATATGGTCTCCTCATGCTTCAGCTACCTCTAGCCTGTGCCATTCAGACACTATATGGTCTCCTCATGCTTCAGTCAAATCCAGGCTGTGCCATTCAGACACTATATGATCTCCCCATGCTGCCACAAACTCCAGGCTGTCTCATTCAGCCACTATATGATCTCTTCTCATGCTTTAGCCAACTCCAGGCTGTGCTATTTAGCCACAATATGGTCTCCTCATACTGATGCCACCTCCAGGCTCTGTAATTTGTGCTGCCATGTGACACGTGACTCCTTGTTAGATTTAGTCCTTTGTACCCACATGCCGGGGCCCGGGACACTAAAACATGGGAGTTAAAATTTCAATTTCAAAATCCTCAATTTCAATTTCAAAATCTTAAATTTCAATGGTCTCCTTATGCTTCTGCCAACCCCAGGCCATGCTATTCAGACACGATATGGTCTCCTCATGCTTCAGCCAACTCCAGGTTGTGTCATTTAGCCACTATATGGTCTCTATATGTTGACTGTGTATTGTAGGAAACATGTGGGTATCCTTGAGTCACTCTCCCAGAATTATTGCCATGTTGATACCAGTAATAAAAGGAATATTGCCAAGGACTAGCAGAAACAGGGAACTGTGGATATTGACCACCGGCTGTTGGAATTGACAGACTATCCCAGGTGGTAGATTTACCATTTTGAAGTTCCTCAATTCCAAGAGGCTTTAAGTCGTTCATTCTTTGTTGTGGTTCTTCAGTTGCAGAATTAAGTTGTATCATGTTTTCCTGTTCCTCTGATGAGCTAATGTCACTGTAACACACAATACTCATATTGTCATCTAATGAAGGATCCTTTTCTTCAGAGAACGTATGTATCCTTTTCTTATTTTGAATGTCAGGTGTTATGCTGATTATAAAGGAATTTTGTAATCTGGGTGTTACGCCGAGCGCTCCGGGTCCCCGCTCCTCCCCGGAGCGCTCGCTACACTCCTCTCACTGCAGCGCTCCGGTCGGTTCCACGGACCCGGGGCGCTGCGATACCGCCTCTGGCCGGGATGCGATTCACGATGCGGGTAGCGCCCGCTCGCGATGCGCACCCCGGCTCCCGTACCTGACTCGCTCTCCGTCAGTTCTGTCCCGGCGCGCGCGGCCCCGCTCCCTAGGGCGCGCGCGCGCCGGGTCTTTGCGATTTAAAGGGCCACTGCGCCGCTGATTGGCGCAGTGGTTCCAATTAGTGGTTACACCTGTGCACTTCCCTATATCACCTCACTTCCCCTTCACTCCCTCGCCGGATCTTGTTGCCTTAGTGCCAGTGAAAGCGTTTCCTTGTGTGTTCCTAGCCTGTGTTCCAGACCTCCTGCCGTTGCCCCTGACTACGATCCTTGCTGCCTGCCCCGACCTTCTGCTACGTCCGACCTTGCTTCTGTCTACTCCCTTGTACCGCGCCTATCTTCAGCAGCTAGAGAGGTTGAGCCGTTGCTAGGGGATACGACCTGGTCACTACCGCCGCAGCAAGACCATCCCGCTTTGCGGCGGGCTCTGGTGAAAACCAGTAGTGACTTAGAACCGATCCTCTAGCACGGTCCACGCCAATCCCTCTCTGGCACAGAGGATCCACTACCTGCCAGCCGGCATCGTGACAGTAGATCCGGCCATGGATCCCGCTGAAGTTCCTCTGCCAGTTGTCGCTGACCTCACCACGGTGGTCGCCCAGCAGTCACAACAGATTGCGCAACAAGGCCAACAGCTGTCTCAACTGACTGTTATGCTACAACAGTTACTACCACAGCTCCAGCAACCATCTCCTCCGCCAGCTCCTGTACCTCCTCCGCAGCGAGTGGCCGCTTCTGGACTACGACTATCCTTGCCGGATAAATTTGATGGGGACTCTAAGCTTTGCCGTGGCTTCCTTTCCCAATGTTCATTACACTTGGAGATGATGTCGGACCAGTTCCCCACTGAAAGGTCTAAGGTGGCTTTCGTAGTCAGCCTGCTGTCTGGAAAAGCCCTGGCTTGGGCCACACCGCTCTGGGACCGCAATGACCCCGTCACTGCCTCTATACACTCCTTCTTCTCGGAAATTCGAAGTGTCTTTGAGGAACCTGCCCGAGCCTCTTCTGCTGAGACTGCCCTGTTGAACCTGGTCCAGGGTAATTCTTCCGTTGGCGAGTATGCCGTACAATTCCGTACTCTTGCTTCTGAATTATCCTGGAACAATGAGGCCCTCTGCGCGACCTTTAAAAAAGGCCTATCCAGCAACATTAAAGATGTTCTGGCCGCACGAGAAATGCCTGCTAATCTTCATGAACTTATTCACCTAGCCACTCGCATTGACATGCGTTTTTCCGAAAGGCGTCAGGAGCTCCGCCAAGATATGGACTCTGTTCGCACGAGGCGTTTCTTCTCCTCGGCTCCTCTCTCCTCTGGTTCCCTGCAATCTGTTCCTGTGCCTCCCGCCGTGGAGGCTATGCAGGTCGACCGGTCTCGCCTGACATCTCAAGAGAGGACACGACGCCGCATGGAGAACCTCTGCCTGTACTGTGCTAGTACCGAACACTTCCTGAGGGATTGTCCTATCCGCCCTCCCCGCCTGGAAAGACGTACCCTGACTCCGCACAAAGGTGAGACAATCCTTGATGTCCACTCTGCTTCTCCACGTCTTACTGTGCCTGTGCGGATGTCTGCCTCTGCCTTCTCCTTCTCTTCTGTGGCCTTCTTAGACTCTGGATCTGCAGGAAATTTTATTTTGGCCTCTCTCGTCAACAGGTTCAACATCCCAGTGACCAGTCTCACCAGACCCCTTTACATCAATTGTATAAACAATGAAAGATTGGACTGTTCCATACGTTTCCGCACGGAGCCCCTTCTAATGAGCATCGGATCTCATCACGAGAGGATTGAACTTTTGGTCCTCCCCAATTGCACCTCGGAAATTCTCCTTGGACTTCCCTGGCTTCAACTTCATTCCCCAACCCTGGATTGGTCCACTGGGGAGATCAAGAGTTGGGGGCCCTCTTGTTCCAAGGACTGTCTAAAACCGGTTCCCAGTAACCCTTGCCATAACTCTGTACTTCCTCCAGTAACCGGTCTCCCTAAGGCCTATATGGACTTCGCGGATGTTTTCTGCAAAAAACAAGCGGAGACTCTACCTCCTCACAGGCCTTATGATTGTCCTATCGACCTCCTCCCGGGCACTACTCCACCCCGGGGCAGAATTTATCCTCTCTCTGCCCCAGAGACTCTTGCCATGTCTGAATACGTCCAGGAGAATCTAAAAAAGGGCTTTATCCGTAAATCCTCCTCTCCTGCCGGAGCCGGATTTTTCTTTGTGTCCAAAAAAGATGGCTCTCTACGTCCTTGCATTGACTACCGCGGACTTAATAAAATCACGGTTAAGAACCGCTACCCCTTACCCCTCATCTCTGAACTCTTTGATCGCCTCCAAGGTGCCCACATCTTTACTAAATTGGACTTAAGAGGCGCCTATAACCTCATCCGCATCAGAGAGGGGGATGAGTGGAAAACAGCATTTAACACCAGAGATGGACACTTTGAGTATCTGGTCATGCCCTTTGGCCTGTGCAACGCCCCTGCTGTCTTCCAAGACTTTGTTAATGAAATTTTTCGTGATCTGTTATACTCCTGTGTTGTTGTATATCTTGATGATATCCTAATTTTTTCGGCCAATCTAGAAGAACACCGCCAGCATGTCCGTATGGTTCTTCAGAGACTTCGTGACAATCAACTCTATGCTAAAATTGAGAAATGTCTGTTTGAATGCCAATCTCTTCCTTTTCTAGGATACTTGGTCTCTGGCCAGGGACTACAAATGGATCCAGATAAACTCTCTGCCGTCTTAGATTGGCCACGCCCCTCCGGACTCCGTGCCATCCAACGTTTTTTGGGGTTCGCCAATTATTACAGGCAATTTATTCCACATTTTTCTACCATTGTGGCTCCTATTGTGGCTTTAACCAAAAAAAATGCCGATCCCAAGTCTTGGCCTCCTCAAGCGGAAGACGCCTTTAAACGACTCAAGTCCGCCTTCTCTTCGGCTCCCGTGCTCTCCAGACCTGACCCATCTAAACCCTTCCTATTGGAGGTTGATGCCTCCTCAGTGGGAGCTGGAGCTGTCCTTCTACAAAAAAACTCTTCCGGGCATGCTGTTACTTGTGGGTTTTTTTCTAGGACCTTCTCTCCGGCGGAGAGGAACTACTCCATCGGGGATCGAGAGCTTCTAGCCATTAAATTAGCACTTGAGGAATGGAGGCATCTGCTGGAGGGATCAAGATTTCCAGTTATTATTTACACCGATCACAAGAACCTCTCATACCTCGAGTCTGCCCAACGGCTGAATCCTCGTCAGGCCAGGTGGTCTCTGTTCTTTGCCCGATTTAATTTTGAAATTCACTTTCGGCCTGCTGATAAGAACATTAGGGCCGATGCTCTCTCTCGTTCCTCAGATGCTTCTGAAATTGAACTCTCTCCTCAACACATCATTCCTCCTGACTGCCTGATTTCCACTTCTCCAGCCTCCATCAGGCAAACTCCACCAGGAAAGACCTTTGTTTCTCCACGCCAACGCCTCGGAATCCTCAAATGGGGTCACTCCTCCCATCTCGCAGGTCATGCGGGCATCAAGAAATCTGTGCAACTCATCTCTCGCTTCTATTGGTGGCCGACTCTAGAGACTGATGTGGTGGACTTTGTGCGAGCCTGCACTATCTGTGCCCGGGATAAGACTCCTCGCCAGAAGCCCGCTGGTTTTCTTCTTCCTCTGCCTGTTCCCGAACAACCTTGGTCTCTGATTGGTATGGATTTTATTACTGACTTACCCCCATCCCATGGCAACACTGTTATTTGGGTGGTCGTTGATCGATTCTCCAAAATGGCACATTTCATCCCTCTTCCTGGTCTTCCTTCAGCGCCTCAGTTGGCTAAACAATTTTTTGTACACATTTTTCGTCTTCACGGGTTGCCTACGCAGATCGTCTCGGATAGAGGCGTCCAATTTGTGTCTAAATTCTGGAGGGCTCTCTGTAAACAACTCAAGATTAAATTAAATTTTTCTTCTGCATACCATCCTCAATCCAATGGACAAGTAGAAAGAATTAACCAGATCTTGGGTGACTATTTACGACATTTTGTTTCCTCCCGCCAGGATGACTGGGCAGATCTTCTACCTTGGGCCGAATTCTCGTATAATTTCAGAATCTCTGAATCTTCCTCCAAATCCCCGTTTTTCGTGGTGTACGGCCGTCACCCTCTTCCCCCCCTCCCTACCCCCTTGCCCTCTGGTCTGCCCGCTGTGGATGAAATTTCTCGTGATCTCTCCATCATATGGAGAGAGACCCAAAATTCTCTCTTACAGGCTTCTTCACGCATGAAGAGATTCGCGGATAAGAAAAGAAGAGCTCCTCCCATTTTTTCCCCTGGAGACAAGGTATGGCTCTCCGCCAAATATGTCCGCTTCCGTGTCCCTAGCTATAAGTTGGGACCACGCTATCTTGGTCCTTTCAAGATTTTGCGCCAGATTAATCCTGTCTCTTACAAACTTCTTCTTCCTCCTTCTCTTCGTATTCCTAATGCCTTTCATGTTTCTCTTCTTAAACCACTTATCATTAACCGTTTCTCTCCCAAATCTGTTCCCCCCACTCCTGTCTCCGGCTCCTCGGACATCTTCTCCGTCAAAGAAATTTTAGCATCTAAAAAGGTCAGAGGGAAAACCTTCTTTTTAGTGGATTGGGAGGGTTGTGGTCCAGAAGAGAGGTCCTGGGAACCTGAGGACAATATCCTGGACAAAAGTCTGGTCCTCAGGTTCTCAGGCTCCAAGAAGAGGGGGAGACCCAAGGGGGGGGGTACTGTTACGCCGAGCGCTCCGGGTCCCCGCTCCTCCCCGGAGCGCTCGCTACACTCCTCTCACTGCAGCGCTCCGGTCGGTTCCACGGACCCGGGGCGCTGCGATACCGCCTCTGGCCGGGATGCGATTCACGATGCGGGTAGCGCCCGCTCGCGATGCGCACCCCGGCTCCCGTACCTGACTCGCTCTCCGTCAGTTCTGTCCCGGCGCGCGCGGCCCCGCTCCCTAGGGCGCGCGCGCGCCGGGTCTTTGCGATTTAAAGGGCCACTGCGCCGCTGATTGGCGCAGTGGTTCCAATTAGTGGTTACACCTGTGCACTTCCCTATATCACCTCACTTCCCCTTCACTCCCTCGCCGGATCTTGTTGCCTTAGTGCCAGTGAAAGCGTTTCCTTGTGTGTTCCTAGCCTGTGTTCCAGACCTCCTGCCGTTGCCCCTGACTACGATCCTTGCTGCCTGCCCCGACCTTCTGCTACGTCCGACCTTGCTTCTGTCTACTCCCTTGTACCGCGCCTATCTTCAGCAGCTAGAGAGGTTGAGCCGTTGCTAGGGGATACGACCTGGTCACTACCGCCGCAGCAAGACCATCCCGCTTTGCGGCGGGCTCTGGTGAAAACCAGTAGTGACTTAGAACCGATCCTCTAGCACGGTCCACGCCAATCCCTCTCTGGCACAGAGGATCCACTACCTGCCAGCCGGCATCGTGACACTGGGACACAGGTAAAAATAAGTATTTTTAAGCATACTGTAGCACATTTTTCTGCCCTCATAAGTGCATACCACATACCTACAGTACATCTAAGTAGTGTACTATTTTGTACTTTTTTATCTGTTAAGGGTCTATATACTGTGATAGGACAGGCAATAGTACACACCTGCTGCTGTTCTAGACAAATACTGTTTTTAAGTGCAGTGAAGCGTATTGTACTCCCCTCATATACGCAATAAGTATGTCAGGCAGAGTAGTGAAATTTCTAAATCCTTAATTTCTATTTCAAAATCTTAAATTTAACTTGAAAAATATTAAATTTCAATGGTCTCCTCATACTTCTGCCAACTCCAGGCTGTGCCATTCAGACACTATATGGTCTCCTGATGCTTCAGCCAACACCAGGCTGTGTCACTCAGCCAATATATGGTTTACTGATGCTGCTGGGCCAGGGACTGGGCCTGAAATTTTTTTATGGTAGCACTAACTACCCTAAATTTTCAATTTAAATTTCAAAATTCGTCTTTTAATCTTAGGTATTGTGAAGCCCTAGTGTCTCCTCATGCTGCTGCCAACTCCAGGCTGTGCCATTCAGACACTATATGGTCTCCTCATGCTTCAGCCACATCCAAACTGTGTCATTCAGCCCCTGTATGGTCTCCTCATGCTGCCAACAACTCCACACTGTCATTTAGCTACTATATGGTTTCCTCATGCTTCAGCCACATCCAAGCTGTGTCATTAAGCCACTATATGATCTCCTCATGTTGCCAACACCTCCACTCTGTGTCATTTAGCCACTGTATGGTCTCCTCATGCTGCCAACACCTCCACGCTGTGTCATTCAGCCACTATATGGTCTCTTCATGTTGCCAACACCTCCACGATGTGTCATTCAGCCACTATATGGTCTCCTCCTACTGTTGCCACCTCCAGGCTCTGTCATTGTGCTGCCATGTGACATGTGACTTCTTGTTAGTTTTGGTCCTTTGTACTCACACGCCGGGGCCTGGGACACTAAAACCTGGGAGTTAAAAGTTCAATTTAACAACCCTCAATTTCAATTTAAAAGCCTTACATTTCTATTTAAAATTCTTACATTTGAATGGTCTCCTCATGCTTCTGCCAACTCCAGGCTGTGTCATTCAGTCAATATATGGTTTACTGATGCTGCTGGGCCTGGGTCTGGGCCTAAACATTTTTTTATGGTAGCACTGGCTACCCTAAATCTTCCGTTTAAATTTCAAAATTCGTCTTTTTTTCTTAGGGATCGGGAAGCTCTAGTGTCTACTCATGCTGCTGCCAACTCCTGGCTGTGCCATTCAGACACTATATGGTTTCCTCATGCTTCAGCCAACTCCAGGCTGTGTCATTCAGCCACTATATGCTCTTCTCATGCTGCAAACACCTCCACGCTGTGTCATTCAGTCACTATATAGTCTCCTCATGATGCCAACACCTCCAGCCTGTGTCATTTAGCCACTATATGGTCTCCTCATACTGATGCCACCTCCAGGCTCTGTCATTGTGCCGCTCTGCGGAAGCGATTCTAATAGCGATGCCTGTAATCTGCATGTTCTTCTGAATAACAGTATTATTTCACTACCCCAGCACACTCCATATGCGTGTTAGAACACAGCAAAGTGTTGTACACCCCTATTGAGGCTCTCTGTAGGCCATAAATAGCCGTTTTTAATATAGACTCGCCAAAAATAAATTTGGTTCGAAACTATTTTTTTCAAAAAATTTGGTGAATCGGCCGAATCAAATTTTTCAAAAGTTCGCTCATCTCTAGGACTGGTCCTTAGTGACCTAAGAGAGGGAATGTGTACTAGAATTAAAAGTCTGGAATAGTAAGTTTTAAGGTATGTAAATAATGTAATGTATTAATGACTTCAAGTGTAGATAGATACATTGATGAACTTCATAAACGTAATGTTCTGCATTGGGAGTATTGTTTTGATCAGTGTCCATGCAGTTCATCTTTTTATCAAATCTAGAATATGATTCATTGTATCATGATTATTCATTATTTTTGTTCAGTTTCAAGCTTGCAGTCTGATTGTCGCTTATTAAATTCTAGGCAAAATTATATCTTTCACCGGAAGATCTCTTCAAGGAGGAAACAGAGGAAGCACTAGAGCATGTACAAATTGCAGTGAATGTCCTTAGGACCTTCAAGCATTCATTTCAAAGTCACAGAAAAAATCTTGGGTCATTTTACCGAGACAGTAATGAATTTAAACCTTGGGATTTTCGCTCTCAACTGGTGTTTGCCAGATATGACAGATTCCATGAGCGTTTAAAGAAGATTGAGGTATTTAATTCTTTTAAGTCTATCCTATTCAGATACGAGTGCTAAAAATACTTATATTTATGTGCTATGAATTGCAAATGAGCTGATCTACACAACATTTTTTTAAATGAAAAACACTACTTCCTCTGCTTACATAAGACTTATATTCTGCTTGATATAATACATTCTTCTCATGGTTATAATTAAAATTATTAGCGCAATTAGATTTCTTTGACACAGTCATTGACCTCGACAATTATGTTTAATTGGATATATAGGCAGATCTTATTTTTTTAAGGCATTGAACCTTAAAATAAATTTAAGAGCCCCAGTGCACAGTTTCTATTGTTGTGCTTGTGTTCCTCAGATTAATAATGCTTGAATCTGTTCTGTTCTGACAGTGTATATAAAGTAAATTGATACATTTTTTGAAAGAAATTTCTGTTTAGCATAGCTACTTTTTTTTTTTTTTTTTTTAGAAAACCATACTAATATTAATTTCTGATTTGCTTATTTTTTTATTATAAGTATTCCACAATACATCGTCATTCCTCCAATTTTAGTGGCTCTTTGGTCAGTTATCTATATATATATATATATATATATATATATATATATGTGTATATATATTTATATATTGTACAGACCAAAAGTTTGGACACACCTTCTCATTCAGAGTTTTCTTTATTTTCATGAATTAGAAAATTGTAGATCCACACTGAAGGCATCAAAACTATGAATTAACACATTTGGAATTGTGTGAAAATATGTCATATTCTAGGTTCTAGCCACCTTTTGCTTTGATCACTGCTTTGCACACTCTTGGCATTCTTTTGATGAGCTTCAAGAGGTAGTCACCTGAAATGGTCTTCCAACAGTCTTGAAGGAGTTCCCAGAGATTTTGTTGTCCCTTTTGCCTTCACTCTGCGGTCCAGCTCACCCCAAACCATCTCAATTGGGTTCAGGTCCGGTGACTGTGGAGGCCAGGTCATCTGGCGCAGCACCCCATCACTCTCCTTCTTGGTCAAATAGCCCTTACACAGCCTGGAGGTGTGTTTGGGGTCATTGTCCTGTTGAAAAATAAATGATGGTCCAACTAAACGCAAACCGGATGGAATAGCATGCCGCTGCAAGATGCTGTGGTAGCCATGCTGGTTCAGTATGCCTTCAATTTTGAATAAATCCCCAACAGTGTCACCAGCAAAGCACCCCCACACCATCACACCTCCTCCACACCAGCACACCTGTGAAGTGAAAACCATTTCAGGTGACTACCTCTTGAATCTCAACAAGAGAATGCCAAGAGTGTGCAAAGCAGTAATCAAAGCAAAAGGTGGCTACTTTGAAGAACCTAGAATATGACATATTTTCAGTTGTTTCACACTTTTTTGTTATGTATATAATTCCACATGTATTAATTCATAGTTTTGATGCCTTCAATGTGAATCTACAATTTTCATAGTCATGAAAATAAAGAAAACTCTGAATGAGAAGGTGTGTCCAAACTTTTGGTCTGTACTGTATATTGTATACTGTATATATTAGGTCACTTATTGATGACCTTATATATACTGTTTTTTTTTATCACTTAAAGTATTCAGCATACATGAGCACTGTCATCCATCATTTAAAAAATTTTTTTTTTTAATAATAAAGTGATAAAAAGCTATTGTCTCTTTTTGCATTTGAAATCAAAGAAAAAACTGTGAAAGGCAACTAAAAAGGCATGTTCGTGCCTAGGGCAGCAGGGTGTGTATATATATATATATATATATATATATATATATATATATGTATATGTGTGTGTGTGTGTCAGGTGCGGATCCAGAGTCGAGTCTCGGGAGGAGCACTATTAGAGTATTTTGTGTTGGCGGACAGAAAACAAGATGTTGCTCACGGAACTTACAATATTATTAAATGTATCATACAGTCCTAACCTTGTTTAAGACTCTTAGGCCACAGGTCAGAATAATAATCAAATACACCAATTGTCACAGAATGGGAAAGTGCTAAAGAGGTTTTTACCATTTAAAACTATAGCTCCCAGTATGACCTAAGCAGTGGTGAGGGGATGCTGGGAGTTGTTGTTTCACCCATCATTACTGCAGAACTTACAAGTGACTCCAGCTCTGATAGGACACAGTAAGGAGAAAACACAATGATATCAGTGACTACAGGTGACGTCTTCTCTATAGTGAGGAGAATACACAATGATATCAGTGACTACAGGTGACGTCTTCTCTATGTACATACCAGATGTACATACCGCCAGGAATTGTTCCAGCTATATTTTCTCTCAGCAGAACTTGAGGCCCAGATGGTTTCTATGTCAGCGCATTCTGATCCTCTATATGAAAACAATAATTATTATAATACTGCCAAACACTATATTCTTCTAATACAATACCGCCACACACCCTCTGAATATAATTCTGACACACTGTACCTCCTGAATATACAACACACTGTACCCTCTGAATATAATACCGCCACACACCGTACCCTCTGTATATAATACTATCACACACTGCACCCTCTGAATATAATACTACCACACACTGTGTTCTCTAAATTTAATACTACCACACACTGCACTCTCTGAATATAACTTGCTGTGCAGTGCACCCTCTGAATAAAATACCCAAATGTTTTGTGGCCCATAAAAAACGTACCACCCCAGAAATTCCTCATCATATACAATACACTTCTGAAATACAAAACACTCTGTGCCTTCACATATAGTGATAATGCCCCATCTTGTGCCCCTACATATAATAATTATGACCCGTCCTGTT
Source organism: Hyla sarda (assembly GCF_029499605.1). NCBI lineage: Eukaryota > Metazoa > Chordata > Amphibia > Anura > Hylidae > Hyla > Hyla sarda. The sequence goes on along the minus strand of NC_079193.1, from coordinate 74,639,269 downwards.
CCCCCCACATAATAATAATGCCCTCTGTCCTGTGCCCCTAACATTTATTGCCCCCTGTGCTGTGCCCTTCACATATAATGCCCCCGTTCTTTGCCCCTCACATATAATGCCCCCATCATGCGCCCCTCACATATAATGCCCCGTGCTGTGCCCTTCACATTTAATGCCCCTGTTTTTTGCCCCTCATATATAATGCCCCCATCATGCGCCCCTCACATATAATGCCCCGTGCTGTGCCCTTCACATATAATGCCCCCGTTTTTTTTGCCCCTCACATATAATGCCCCCATCATGCGCCCCTCACATATAATGCCCCCTGTGCTGTGCCCCTCACATATAAAGCCCCCTGTGCTGTGCCCCTCACATATAATGCCCCCATCCTGTCCCCTCAGGGGGCATTATATGTGAGGGGCACAGGACAGGGGGCATTTTATGTTTGGGGCACATGACAGGAGCATTATTTGTGAGGGGCACAGCACAGGGGGCATTATATGTGAGGGGTCCATGACGGGGGCATTATATGTGAAGGGCGCATGATGGCGGCATTATATATGAGGGGTGCATGATGGGGGCATTATATATGAGGGGTGCATTATGGGGCATTATATGTGGGCACAGCACAGGGGGCATTATGTGAAGGGCACAGCATAGGGGGCATTATATGTGTGGGGCAAAGCACGGGCATTATATGTGTGGAGCACAGCACAGGGGGCATTATATGAAATAATGCCTCCTGTGCTGTGCCCCTCACATATAATGGCCCCTGTGCTGTGCCCCTCACATATAATGCCCCCTGTGCTGTGCTCCACACATATAATGCCCCCTGTGCTGTGCCCCTCACATATAATGCCCCCTGTGCTATGCCCCTCACATTTAATGCCCTCTGTGCTGTGCCCTACACATATAATTTATATGTGTGGGACACAGCACAGGGGGCATTATATGTGAGGGGCACAGCACAGGGGGGCCCCCTGCCATGTGCTCTTCCCATATAATGCCCCCTGTGCTTTGCCCTGTAGCCCCTCACATTAAATATTCCCTTTTCCCAAGTTTTTAAATCCCCCTCCCCCTCCTCCTGTACGATATAGTTCCCCAAATCCCCTGGGCCCTGAGCATACTCTTCAGTACTTACAGTATGCGGGCTGCGGGGACAGGATCTCCGGGCGCCGGCGCGATGATGTGACGTCATCGCGCCGGCCTCTAGTGGATCGCGTCCCCGTAGCTCACACGCTGTGTAATCCCATCGTGTGAAAGGTTAGTGAATGGTGGAGCTGGAGCTTACAGCTTCGACTCCACCATGCAAGGTGGTGGGGCGGGTGCACCATGCTGCAATCTCGGGGTGGGGGGGGGGGCAATTGCCCCGTTGCCCCCCCCCCCCCTGGATCCGCCACTGATGTGTGTACACACATACAGTCATGGCCGTAATTGTTGGAACCCCTGAAATTTTTTAAGAAAATAAAGTATTTCTCACAGAAAAGGATTGCAGTAACACATGTTTTGCTGTACACATGTTTATTCCCTTTATGGGTATCAGAACTAAACCAAAAAAGGGAGGAAAAAAAGCAAAATGGACATAATGTCCCACCAAACTCCAAAAATAGGCTGGACAAAATTATTGGCACCCTTTCAAAATTGTGGAAAAATAAGATTGTTTCAAGTATGTGATGCTCCTTTAAACTCATCTGATGCAAGTAACCGGTGTGGGCAATATAAAAATCAGACCTCAAAGCAGTTAAAAAGGAGAGAAGTTCACTTAGTCTTTCATTGTGTGTCTGTGTGTGCCACACTAGGCATGGACAACAGAAAGAGAAGAGAACTGTCTGAGGACTTGAGAACCAAAATTGTGGAAAAATATCAACAATCTCAAGTTTACAAGTACATCTCCAGAGATCTAGATTTGCCTTTGTTCACAGTGTGCAACATTATCAAGAAGTTTGCAACCCATGGCACTGTAGCTAATCCCCCTGGGCGTGGATGGAAGAGAAAAATTGATGAAAGGTGTCAATGCAGAATATTCCAGATGGTGGATAAGCAGCCCCAAACAAGTTCCAAAGATATTCAAGCTGTCCTGCAGGCTGAGGGAGCATCAGTGTCAGTGCGAATTATCCGTCAACCTTTAAATGAAATGAAACGCTATGGCAGGAGACCCAGGAGGATCCTACCGCTGACAGAGACATACAAAAGCAAGACTACATTTTGCCAAAATGAACTTGAGTAAGCCAAAATCATTCTGGGAAAACGTCTTGTGGACAGATGAGACCAAGATTTGGACTTTTTGGTAAAGCACATCATTCTACTGTTTATCAAAAATAAGGCCTGCGAAGAAAAGAACACAGTACCTACAGTGAAATATGGTGGAGGTTCAATGATGTTTGTGGTTGTTTTGCTGCCTTTGGCACTGGGTGCATGGCATCATGAAATCTGAGGCTTACCAATGTATTTTGGGTCACACTGTCCAGCCCAGTGTCAGAAAGCTGGGTTTGCGTCCTTTGCGGGATCTTTGGTCTTCCAGCAGGACAATGGCCCGAAACATACGTCAAAAAGCCCCCAGAAATGAAGGGCAACAAATCGCTGGAGAGTTCTGAAGTGGCAGCAATGAGTCCAGATCTAAATCCCATTGAACACCTGTGGAGAAATCTTAAAACTGCTGTTGGGAAAAGGCGCCCTTCCAATAAGAGAGACCTTGAGCAGTTTGCAAAGGAAGAGTGGTCCGACATTCCGGCTGAGAGGTGTAAGAAGTTTATTGATGGTTATAGGAAGTGACTGATTTCAGTAATTTTTTTCTGGAGGGTATGCAACCTAATATTAAGTTAAGGGTGCCAATAATTTTGTCCAGCCCATTTTTGAAGTTTGCTGTGACATTATGTCCAATTTGCTTTTTTTCCTCCCTTTTTTGGTTTAGTTCCAATACACACAAAGGGAAGAAATGTGTGTATAGCAAAACAATCCTTTTCTGTGAGAAATACTTGATTTTCTTGAAAAATTTCAGAGGTACCAACATTTTCGGCCATGACTGTCTATATATGTGTATATATATATATATATATATATATATATATATATATATATATATATGCATTTGAAATGGAAAAAAAAACTGTGAAAGGCAACTAAATAGGCAAAATATACAGTGCCGTGGTAAAGATTTTAATAAGAGAAATAATGCTGGGAAGAGTGTATAGAACTACTTCTGCATTTAAATAATGCTATTTTTCCCTTTGTTTCTTTGTTCTGTTTTTTTATTTTTATTTTATGTAGGATATACTGAAAACAACACTAGAATTTCAAAAGCTAGAAAAACTGGAGTTTGGAGGAAGCAAAGGGAACTCCTTGACTCAACAGGTCGTACATCTTCTAGCAGATTTTGATGAGAGATGCAAAGTGTTCAAAGAAAGCTCACAGGATCCAACAGATTATACAAACCTGGTACTACCTTCCTTAACTAGATCAGCTTCTTATGTGGATTCTTGGGGTCCACTTAAATCTTTTCCAATTCCAATAATACCAACTTGAATAATTTTTGTTTCGTTTTATGGTTAAAAAAAAATTGAAAACTTTATAAAGAAAAAAAAAAGCTTTGTTCATTACCATATTCACCCCTATAACTTAATTTTTTATTTTTCCACCATCAAAGCTGTTAGGGTTTATTTTTTGCGACATGAGCTGTTGTTTTTAACTGCACTAATTATGTTTAGTTCTGGCTTTTTGAAAAATTTTTATTACTTTTTTAAGGGATGTAATTTAACCAAAAATCAGCAATTTTGGCATTTGGAATTTTTTTTTGCGTTTACAACATTCACCATGCAGGATCATAAACATAATAATTTAATAGTTAAGACAATTACACACGCAGTGATACTAAATATGTGTATTTATTTCTTTTTAGATAGCTTACGTAGATCAAGGTAATGCTATTGCATTACATTGATCCATGGAATCTGTGCTCAATTGCTAAGGGCTATGGGGCTATAGGACCACAAGACACCAGGGAATAGCAGCATTTAATATTTAAATGCTGTTCTCTATATAGATCACAGTAATTAACCAGTTAAATGACAGACAACAGACTATCTCCGATGTCCGTCATTGCTGGCAGATGTCAGCAGGCATCTCACGGTTATGATGCCGACCTGACCTGCGGGTCCGCATCATGTCCACTCACCCGACCCATGACATACATATATGTCATGGGTTAGGAAGTGGTTGGGGGCAAACTCGAGCCAAAATTAACTTCTCCCTTATCTATAGGTAGCGATCTCCGGAACAGGACCTCTACTCTCTCAATGAGGAGCATGTGTCATATACCGGTAGACGGCATGCACTCCCTTAATTTCTATGGGAGCGCAGATGATGCCTGAGTGCTTTACTCAGGTCTCTTCATAGAAGCGAAAGGAGCGCGTGCCGTTTACCACACGCACGGTCTCTGAGATCACTGGGGGTCCCAAGCAGTCGGACCCCCAGCGATCAGCTACATATCTCCTGGACCTGTCTGGTGTTGCAGCTGGCATGCGAGATATCAGAAACAAGCCCATTGAGATCAATTGGATTGGTTCTGACAACTGTTTCCTTCTTGTGTTTTACTACCATGCCTGAGAGAAACTCTGCCGGACCATCTGATATTAGGATTGGGGCCTAAGCTGGAGTGCTATTATGGTGTCTTTTATTATATGGTTCAGTAACATGCTGTAACATTCTATTCCCATTTATGTGGCATAATATGAATCTGCAAAATTTTATATATATATATATATATATATATATATATATATATAAAATATTTGGTTAAATCATATGTGTTTTATTACTTATTACAGGAGTTTGAAAATGATTACACAGAGTTTAAAGCCAAAGTTTTAGACCTGGAGACTCAAATTGCAACAATTATATGTCTTGCTTTTAAAGACTGTTCTGGCTTAGAGTCTGCATTCAAGGTAAATTTGTGTATAAGCTTTAAATTGTCACTTTTGTTAACCCCTTAAGGACCAGGAATTTTTGTACTTTAATTTTTTCCTCCTTACCTCTAAAAAATCATAACTCTTTAAACTGTGCACCTAAAAATACATATGATGGCTTATTTTTTGCACCACCAATTCTACTTTGAAGAAATAGATGGTCCAGCGCAGGATAACGTGCAATAAAAGCCAAAATTTATTGTAGATTCAAGCCATAGGACAGCAGGACACAAGCTTACGCGTTTCAGCCGGACAGACCAGCCTTATTCATACTAATTCTACTTTGTAATGACATCAGTAATTTTACCCAAAAAACTACAACAAAACGGGAAAATAAATAATTGTGAAAAAAAAAATTGAAGACAAAACACCCTTTCGTAAATTTTGGGGGCTTCTGTTTTTCGGTAAAAATTACATCTTTATTCTGTTGGTCCATATGATTAAAATGATACCCTACTTATATAGGTTTGACTTTGTGGTACTTCTGGAAAAAATCATAACTATATGCTGGAAAATTCATACGTTTAAAATTGTAATCTTCTGGCCCCTATAACTTTTATATTTTTCCGCATATGGGGCCGTATGCGGGCTCATTTTTTGCGCACAATAGGTACACTTTAACCAGGGTATCTTCATTCCTTCATGATCCTCCTGGTTGCCCTATGGGCAAGAAGAGGCCTTTGACTAACGGTTCAGTTTATTAAAATCCACATGATGTTGTATTTTCACTCCATATTCTCCATATGACTCTTCAATTCTTTATTATTATTGTAGTTACTGGCCATCTCTGGTTATTTTCTTGAAAGACGGACCATATTAGATCTATTCGGACCAAACTTTTTCACACTTCTCCAGATGTATAGTGATGAGCTTGATACATGCAAACTGTTGTATGATGAGCATGTTAAACAGGTCAGTACCAAATCCTTGTAATTTCCTATACTAAACTATGAAATTCATGGAACTGTACTCATACTCTTTATATATTCTTTTTATTACAGATGGAAAATTGTGTCGTACACAAAAATATGCCAATCCTTTCTGGAATCTTGAAATGGACAAAGGAACTCAAGGACAGAATACAGACAATGTGGTCAAATTTCAGATTCATCCAGCATGGGTAAGCTGCTATAGTATACCTTATGTTATTGCTTGTAATTGTGCTGACAAATGTAGGTCAATCTGTGAAATCATTGTATTGTTTTTATTGAATGAGCACACTATTATCAATACTCAGCTTTCTTATATCTGGCATTTCTTAGAAGCATGGAAAGTCCAGAAGCTTCATCCATTTACCAGAAATATATGGAGATGATGACTTTACTAGACCAACATGAAGACAAAGCATATGACCAGTGGATATCTAAAGTTGATGATATTTGCAATTTTAATCTAGACCAACCTCTCTTAAAACGTAACAATGATGACGGTCTTCTCAAAGTCAACTTTGATCCCAAGGTACGTTGTTTTTTAATTATGGAAATAAAAATGAATTAAACTTAGACCTCATGCGCATTAAAGGAGAACTCCGGCAAAAAATTAACTTATCACCTATCCAAAGGATACGGGGTAAGTAGTAGACGGGGCAGGACCCCGGCTCTCTCAGTGGATAGGGGATAAGTTAATTTTTACTGGAGTTCTTCTTTAAAACTGCAATATATGTATATCAGAATATATATTCAAAAGGGTAGTCTACTAGGCTTCGAGTCCCAAAAACAAAACTTGTGAGTTTTTAAAACGGCATCAGTGTACTTTTGCACAGTTTTTGAAGAAACTCAGTAGGAAGGTTGTTCCAAACGTCTTGTTGAATTAATCACATATTCTTTCTGGATGTGGGCTTGCTGAAATCTGTCTTTCTCTTCATGTAATCTAAGACTGACTCAATAATATTAAGATTAGTGCTCTGTGGGGGACATATCATCCCTTCCAGGATTCTTTGTTCTTTATGACATTGATTGCATGTTTGGCTTTATTATCCTGCTGCAGAATGTACTTAAAGCCAATCAGACAAATCCCTGATGGTATTAAATAACTAATAAGTATCTACCTGTATTTCTCAGCATTGAGAACACCACTTAAGCTTCGTTCACATCAGGAATTGTGCCTAGACATTTTGGGAAACTGTGACAATGACGATATATCCATTCCTTTCCATGGCCCGGGTTTGAGTCATTTTCCTAGCTTTGGCTCGGACTGAGAAGTGTGGTTTGCTGCACTTTCAGAGACCAAACTTTAATGCGTTCTGAAAATTAACTAAATGTAGTCACTAGCTGACTACATTGGGGCTATTGAAATGAACTGGGCCCATGCCTGTCTGAGCATGTAAACGTTGGCATGTCATTTTGTTTCCTGACGTATCCATGCCTCGGTGGCACAAATAGTGGTGTAGACCTAAGCTAATCCTGTCCAAATCCCCAACTCTATTTGCTGAAATGCAGCCCCAAACTTGATTCCAACTTGATTTACTGTTGCTTGCAGACACTCATTATTGTACCGCTTATTATTTTACCTCTCTACAGCCCTTCTGTGAGCTACCGTATTTTTCGACGTATAAGACGCACTTTTTCTTCCCCAAAACTGGGGGGGGGGGAGTTGGTGCGTCTTATACGGCGAATACACACCTATCGCAGCGGTCCCTGCGGCCATCAACGGCCGGGACCCGCGGCTAATACAGGACATCACCGATCGCAATGATGCCCTGTATTAATCCTTCTGAAGCGAAAGTGACACTAACCCGGCTGCTCAGTCGGGCTGTTCGGGACCGCCGTGGTGAAATCACGGCATCCCGAACAGCTCACAGGACACCGGGAGGGACCTTACCTGCCTCCTCGGTGTCTGCTCTGGGCCGGGATCCCCTGCATGGCCGGCGCTCTCCTTCGTCGTCATCACGTCGTCGCGCACGCCGTCCCGTCATCCAATAGGAGCGGCGTGCGTAGCGACGTGATGAAAGCGATGGAGAGCGTGGATTCCGGGGAAGAAGACGTCCGGAGCGTCGGTGACAGCACGGGGACGTGGCGACAGCGATGGAGCGACATCCAGGGCAGTGGTGACGAGCGGTGACGGGTCAGGAGCGGCGGAGACACGTGAGTATTACCTCCTATACCAGTGGTCTTCAACCTGCGGACCTCCAGAAGTTGCAAAACTACAACTCCCAGCAAGCCCTACAACTCCCAGGCATGCTGGGAGTTGTAGTTTTTCAACATCTTGAAGTCCGCAGGTTGAAGATCACTGTTGGGTTCAGAATCTTTTTTTTCTAGATTTTGCACCTTTAAAATTGGGTGCGTCTTATATGCCTGTGCGTCCTATAGGGCGAAAAATACGGTAACTACTTTCTGTTACAGACAAATAATTCAAATTTTAACTCTTCAGTCTTAAGTACCTTCTGGCATTTTTTTTGTACCCCCTTTCAAGCTTTTTCGGATACTGACAGCCACAAATATTGATTTGATTTACATTTCTCTTCTTTTAATTCTCTTTTGCATTTTGTTATTTGACAAAAATAAACTTCTATTTTTGAATGTTTTCTTTGTTTGAAGCAGGTTTTTTACACCTACTTTAAGCTTTTGTAGAGTACTGTATATACAGACATAATATCAGACATAATATATACAGACGTAGGGTGCGTCATAATTGGGAGCATGCTACATTGTCTTCATGATGGGCTACACTATTGGTGTAGCGCATCATGGAAAGTACATATACAGTATATTTGACTTTGACTATTTTGTTTCTGTCTTATTGTATCTATCTTATTGTATCTTCTTGTAGTTGGTAGCAGTGCTACAGGAAGTGAAATATCTTCAAATACTGAATCATACAGATCTGCCCAAAGCTGCTTTAAGTATCTTTGCAAAGAAGGAAATCCTACACAAGGTATGTTTGTTTCATGGTAAAACTTTTGACATTTTTAATTATAAATTACTGACTGTCATAACAAGTACCATACCGTTTACCTGATAAAATCAAGTTAGACCACGACCACGTTTTTGCCTGCTGTCTGGAAACCGCATACGGCCGAAAAAGCAGCCGACCGGAGGCTGCGGTTCACTCCGGTCAGCTCATAGACATACGTTAACTACGGTTTCCGAATACGGCTGAGTGCGGGCGCCACGATTAAGCCCCGCCCACCCCTCCTCCCAGCCATATACGGGAACCGCAGTTCAAATCGTAGTGTGAACCCAGCCTTATAGCATTAAAAATATTTTTCCAAATTAGCACCAAAAATCAACGTACTTACTTGTTTGGGATAGTCGCTATTATTAGTTGACAACCATCTTATAAGAAAGAGGATTTGTTTTAATGTAAAGTTTTTAATTTTAGGTTTACAATTTGAAAACAAAGTTGTGTAAAAAGTATCTGTAATTGATATCCACCATGTAAAAACAGTCCCTTCCTATACACTCTCTCTGAGCCAGAGTGGAGAAAACATAGCTTAGCTGTCCAAAATTGCCTCCAGCAATAAAAGCTGATGATCCTGGGGTTTCAGAAGCTAGACTTATGTTGATCAACAAGCTGAATATATTACAATAGGGGGTTGATTCCTTGAGTAAACCCATTAACCATGCTTTAACAAATTTTGAGTAACTATGTGAACTAGGTAACCGAATACACAAGTATTGGTAGTACTTTCAGTAAGTAAGAAATAGACACTTACATTGATGTGATCTAAGGTGATACAAGGTGCTCAACTCCAAGTGCAGTTGTGCACCTACGTTGGAGTGGAGGACCTGCACCTATGGATCACAATGTGGTTTCACAACTGTGGTTAATGTAAACAATGACATTAGCTAACCCTCAAAACTGATGTCAAATTGAGACATTAGCCAGTATATGCTTATATGAAGGACACACTTGAGCCCGCACACCACGCCAAGGTTTCTCAAATGGTGCGGGTCCTATCAACTAACCTACCTGGCCAGATAAATAAAACCAGGAACCAAATTACGGCAGCCATAGGCCCGACTTGCAGATTGCTCCTCAGTCACCTCCAGTGTGAATCTAAGCACACATACAATGGGAGGGAGTAGATAAGCTACAAGCCCCACCCTGGTTGGTTCATTTATAGCAGGCCTCACAGGTGAAACCCTAATGCTACCCAGCAAGATTAAAGGGTGCATTAGTATAAGCCTTAAGCAAAGACCTAACGGCTTATATTTGCATGAACATGGTTATAGCAGGAAAACTCAACCCCAAGTGCAGTTGTGCACCTTTGCTGGGGCGGAGGTCCTGCACTTGTAAACCGTTGCTAAGAGTGATCCCCAGCAAAAAATTCATACAATGGAGGATGCCTGCAAATGGTCACAAGTACCACAATGGCATCCTGACACCAGATAAATGTGTATGTGGATGCATTAAACATGACTGACTTTAAACAAACACTTACATTGATGTGATCTAAGGTGATACGTAAGAAATAGACTTTAACAAAGCCTACATAAGGATACCATCCACATGGTCATTGCACCTACAGTGGGGAAAAAAAGTATTTAGTCAGCCGCCAATTGTGCAAGTTCTCCCACTTAAAATGATGAGAGAGGCCTGTAATTTTCATCATAGGTATACCTCAACTATGAGAGACCTAATGAGAAAAAAAATCCATAAAATCACATTGTCTGATTTTTTAAGAATTTAATTGCAAATTTTGGTGGAAAAGAAGTATTTGGTCAGTAACAAAAGTTCATCTCAATACTTTGTTATATGCCCTTTGTTGGCAATGACAGAAGTCAAATGTTTTCTGTAAGTCTTTACAAGGTTTTCACACACTGTTGTGGGTATTTTGGCTCATTCCTCCATGCAGATCTCCTCTAGAGCAGTGATGTTTTGGGGCTGTTGCTGGGCAACACAGACTTTCACTCCCTCCAAAGGTTTTCTATGGGGTTGAAATCTGGAGACTGGCTAGGCCACTCCGGGACCTTTAAATTATTGTTACAAAGCCACTTTTTCTTGCCGGGGTGGTGTGTTTGGGATTATTGTTATGCTGAAAGACCCAGCCATGTTTCATCTTCAATGCCCTTGCTGATGGAAGGAGGTCTTCCCTCAAAATCTCACAATACATGGCCCCATTCATTTTTTTCTTTACACGGATCAGTCATCCTGGTCCCTTAGCAGAAGAACAACCCCAAAGGATAATGTTTACACCCCCATGCTTCACAGTAGGTATGGTGTTCTTTGGATGCAACTCAGCATTCTTTCTCCTCCAAACACAACGACTTGACTTCTTACCAAAAAGTTCTACTTTGGTTTCATCTGACCATATGACATTCTCCCAATACACTTCTGGATCATTCAAAGGCTCTATAACAATCTTCAGACAGGCCTGGACATGTACTGGCTTAAGCAGGGGGACACATCAGACACTGCATGATTTGAGTCCCTGGCGGCGTAGTGTGTTACTGATGGTAGCCTTTGTTACTTTGGTCCCAGCTCTCTGCAGGTCATTCACTAGGCTCCCCCCCCCCCCTGTGTGGTTCTGGAATTTTTGCTCACCATTCTTGTGATGATTTTGACACCACAGGGTGAGATCTTGCGTGGAGCCCCAGATTGAGGGAAATTATCATTGGTCTTCTATGTCTTCCATTTTCTAATAATTGCTCCCACAGTTGATTTCTTCACACCAAGCTGCTTGCCTATTGCAGATTCAGTCTTCCCAGCCTGGTGTAGGTCTACAATTTTGTTTCTGGTATCCTTTGACAGCTCTTTGGTCTTGGCCATAGTGGAGTTTGGAGTATGACTGTTTGAGGTTGTGGACAGGTGTCTTTAATACTGATAACAAGTTCAAACAGGTGCCATTAATACAGGTAACAAGTGGAGGACAGAGGAGACTCTTAAAGAAGAAGTTACAGGTCTGTGAGAGCCAGAAATCTTGCTTGTTTGTAGGTGACCAAATACTTTGCAAATAAAATCAGACAACATGCATTTCTCATTATGTTTTATTTATGTTATAGTTGAAGTTTACCTATGATGAAAATTACAGGCCTCTCTCATCTTTCTAAGTGGGAGAACTTTCACAATTGGTGGCTGACTAATTACCTTTTTCCCCACTGTATCTCTTGCTTGCTGCAACTATTCACATATTGTAATTATTATGTTAGGCTGGGCTCACACCAGCCATTTTCCTTTTATTGTTCTACTTCAAAAACTATGCTCACAGATCTGTTTTACGCCAGACACCAGTAGCGCCCAACTGGCCCATTGACTTTATTAGGGTCTTCAGGATTTCTGGCATGGTGTCTGGTATTTTGGAAGGTACTTACAATGGTGGAATCCAACAGAGCCTTCAACACATATATAAACCCAGCCCTGAGATAGGTTGGAACACAACATACACCACCAGGTCTTCACTGGGTCTCAACAGATCCCATTGACTTGAATGGGGTCTGTTGGGGATTCGGTAACTTACCAGAGAAAAAATATTGCATGCGCTATTTTGTTCTCCGCTAAACTCCTGTTGTTATAACGGACTTGCCAATAGAGCATGCATTGGTTCGTGGCTTTGGGGTAGAATTAGATTTGGCTTCAAAGGTTATACAACCAGTTAAATATCTGCAGACCATGCATCTGAGATACAAAATGGCTGCCACCATGTGGCCTAGTGAATACAATATATTCAAAGGCCAGACACTTAACTAAGCAGTATTACCGGAGACCAAATGCATTCATAAACACCCCACAGACCAACCTATTTGTTAAGAATTTTGGAAGAGTTATATCCTAATATCCAATGCACAAATTAACACTACACACCCAAACACTGGCAGAAATAAACATAGCAACATAGTTCATAAGGTTGAAAAAAGACCAGAGTCCATCACGTTCAACCTATATCCCTAATGAGTCCCTACTGAGTTAATCCAGAGGAAGGCAAAAAAAAAAAAAAAACTCATACTAGAGGTAAAAAATTCCTTCCTGACTTCAAATATGGCAGTCAGAATAAATCCCTGGATCAACAGTCTCTCCCTATAATTCTAATTTACATAAAGATGTTTAATATACAACTACCTAAACACACTCTAATACTAATAGCTAGAAACTTAAATCTGCAGTGTAAGGAAACACATATGCAACAATTATAGCAGAAGACACGATCTGTTGGCTATTTGGGTGGATTTTCCTTAATCTATACAACTATTATATATAAAACACACAAAAGAATATAACTGAAAATACTTAGCTTCGGGGCACCCTTATGGCAAGTATCAGCAACAAAGACAGGCATGGGAGTAGCTGCAGTCCTTTGTCTTAGGATCAGGCCCAAACAGGAAGTTGAAAGGGAGTTGGTGTCCCACCAGGAAGTTGAATGGAAGGGGTTATTGTTGCTGGCCCGGAAGAAAAAGAGAGTTTGGTCCCCTTCAATGGGCTTTTATTATGTTTTCTCCACCCATTATCCAGTCCACAGGTGGTCTTTGACTAATGTTACAAAATCCCACCCACCTGTGAACATGCCTAGGAGACCCCAGGTAAGAGACTCCATCCTGCCTTTGTCTAACTAAATCCATGTGGCTTTCTGTTAGAGGATCATAAAATAGACTGCCATAACAGAGCGCCATAGAGCTCAACAGCAACGTGAAGAAGCCCTATCCTATGTCATCAATGTCACATTGTAAAATAAGATATACTTGGTACTCTGAATATATCATTATACAGTTACAATTAGTTATTGTCAATATGTGTCATACGTGTTAGACAGAGCTGGGAGCAAAAATGGTAGGCTTTCACAAAATTTCACTTCTATGCAATTTTTTTTTTAACTAAAATGAATATATTACATTATATTAATAGCAAAAGTTTAATATTATAATTTTTTCTTTTAAAGTATATGGGCAGCTTGGAGCTTATGGTCCATTGGTATAATACAGTGAAGACGACTGTGCTGGAAGTAGAATACCCCTTGATTAAGGATGACATGGCGGCTATCGATGAACAGCTGAGAGCTGCAGAGGAACGATACACATGGAACAGTGAAGACTGTTGGGATTACATTGTTCAAGTCAAGTCTGTAATCTATGATCTGGAAAGGAGGTTACAGAAATCTAAAGATAATATAACAACAATGCAGCAGATTATGAATTCCTGGGCTGAACAGGCATTGTTTTCACGGAAAGAAAACAAAAAAGAATCTCTTCTCAATCTTGAAGATAAAAATGAAAGATTAAGTAAAAAGTATAAATCTATCCAAGAAGATGGCTATAAATTACGCAGTCTTGCGGAGGTACTTTGTTGGTGTCTTTAAATTTTTTTTTTTTATAGAGCTATACTATAGGTATTATGTAGTCACTATGTTCTCAGTGGAAAGTCTTATTTAAGTCAAACAGACAAAATAATTTTAATACTTGAAGATCCTGATAGAATTTGTAAGATATAGTTAAAAGAATAATTACTATTCCTATTTAGATACACACATAAGAGTCAAAAATATTTAAGAAAATCAGTGGGTAGGATAGGGTAAACTGTATCTTAAATATATTCTATCATCTAATAGATAACAATGAGATCAGTTGAAAGTCAAAGTAAGTCTACCACAAGTTTTTCAGGATATTTCAGGGTAGGAAACACAGATAGCATCACACCTGTGATGGTGCTGTTTTTTTTTTCCGGTTGAAAACTTTTTTTTTTTTTAATCAACTGATACCAGAAAGTTAAACAGATTTGTAAATCGCTTCTATTAAAAAAAATCTTAATCCTTCCAGTACTTATTAGCTGCTGAATACTACAGAGGAAATGTTCTTTTCTTTTTGGTACACAGGGCTCTCTGCTGAAATGACGAGCATAGTGCTCTCTGCTGACATCTCTGGCCATTTTAGGAACTGTCCAGAGCAGCATATGTTTGCTATGGGGATTTGCTCCTACTCTGGACAGTTCTTAAAATGGACAGAGGTATCAGCAGAGAGCACTGTTGTCATGATGTTAGCAGAGAGCACTGTGTTCTAAAAAGTAGTATTCAGCAGCTAATAAGTACTGGAAGGATTAAGATTTTTTAATATAAGTAATTTACAAATCTGTTTAACTTTCTGGCACCAGTTGATAAAAAAAAAAGGTTTTCCACCGGAGTACCCCTTTAAGGACCCAGGGCGTATGGGTATGCCCTGGTTCCTTGGTACTTAAGGACCCAGGGCGTGCCTGTACACCTGTGGGAATTTTGGTCCCTGCCGCGCGCAGGGCGGGGACCGGACCGGGATGACTGCACCTGAGACCGGAAATTCCGGGTCAATGGGGTCTCTGGTGACCCGGAAAAAAAGGTGAAATGGGGTGTCCGAGCATGTGATACATCGGTTGGAAAGACCAACCAATTACTGCCTTGCTGGGCGGTAATCGTGGCGACCGGGGTCAGTCGGGGTCTCCGACCTCTCCCTTGTCCGACGGGGATCCCCTGAGATGTTGCAGCGGTCCCAGCGGCAGGATACAGCAGGAGGGGAGGCTCCTGTTGCTTAGCAACAACTCTCAGTATGCACAGCCAAGGGCATGCTGGGAGTTGTAGTTTTGCAACAACAGGAGTTCCAACTACAACTTCCAGCATGCCCTTTGGTAGTCTATGCATGCTGGGGGTTGTAGTTATGCAACAACTGGAGGCACATTTTTTCTGTGAAAATGTGTGCATCCAGCTGTTGCATAACTACAACTCCCAGCATGCACAGACTACCAAAGGGCATGCTGGGAGTTCTAGCAGTGTGCCTCCAGCTGTTGCAAAACTACAACTCTCAACACTCCCTTCGACTGTCAGTGCATGCTGAGTGTTGCAGACACAGCTGGAGACACATTGGTTGTGAAACAGAGTTTGTGTCCTAACTCAGTGTTTTGTAACCAGTGTGCCTCTAGCTGTTGCAAAACTACAACTCCTAGCATGTACTGAGACTGTACATGCTGGGAGTTCCAGTTTTGCAACAGCTGGAGGCACACTGGTTGCAAAACACTGAGTTAAGTAACAAACTCTGTGTTGCGCAACCAATATGCCTCCAGCTGTTGCATAGCTACACCTCCCAGCATGTATGGTCTGTCAGTGCATGCTGGGAGTTGTAGTTATGCAACAGCTAAAGGTTTGCCCCCCCCCATGTGAATGTACAGAGTACAGTTTACTGCGGCAAGTTTGAGATGCGGCAAATTTTCCGCCGCAGCTCAAACTCCCAGCGAGAAATGTACCCTAAAAATACTACACTACACTACACAAAATAAAAAGTAAAACACTACATATACATATACCCCTACACAGTCATAACCCCCCCCCCCCCCCCCCAATAAAAAAATAAAAAGTCTTGTACTGCACTGTTTCCAAAATGGAGCCTCCAGCTATTGAAAAACAACAACTCCCAGTCTGACTGTCAAGGCTTGCTGGTAGTTTTGCAACAGCTGAACAGCTGGAGGCATCCTGTTTGGGAATCACTGCTGAAGGGTGTTTTGGTGGCGGATGCAAATCCCCAAAATAGGCCTCTAATGCGTATGGCACTCTCTCGCTTTGGAGCCCTGTCGTATTTCAAGGCAACGGTTTAGTGCCACATATGGGGTATTTCCGTACTCTGGAGGAATTGCATTACAAATTTTGGGTGGCATTTTCTCCTTTTACCTCTTGTGAAAAGGTAAAGTTGGGGTCTACACTAGCATGTTTGTGTAAAAAAAAAAAAAAAAATTGTTTACACTAACATGCTGGACTTGCCCCATACTTTTAATTTTCACAAGGGGTAAAAGGAAAAAAAGACCCCCAAAATTTGTAATGCAATTTCTCCTGAATACGGAACTACCCCATTTGTGGGTGTAAAGGGATCTGCAGGCGCACAACAAGGCTCAGGAGTGAGAGCACACTATGTACATTTGATGTCTAAATTGGTGACTTGCATGGGGTGGCTGATTTTACAGCGGTTCTGGCATAAACACAAAACAATACCCACATATGACCCCATTTTGGAAACTACATCCCTCACGGAACGTAACAATGGGTATAGTGAGCCTTAACACCCCACAGGTGTTTGACGAATTTTCATTAAGGTTGGATGTGAAAATGAAAAAAAAAAAATTTCACTAAAATGCTGGTGTTACCCAACATTTTTCATTTTCACAAGGGAGAATAGGAAAAAAGCCCCACAAAATTTGTAGCCCCACTTCTTCTTAGTAAGAACATACCCCATATGTGGATGTAAAGGGCTCTGCGGATGAACTACAATGCTCAGAAGAGAAGGAGCACCATTAGGCTTTTGAAGAGAGAATGTGTCCGAAATTGAAGGCCATGTGTGTTTATGGAAGTCGGGGGCCATGTCGGTTTCCAAAGCCCCCATAGTGCCAGAATAGTGGACCCCCCCCCCCACATGTGACCCCATTTTGGAAACTACACCCCTCACAGAATTTAATAAGGGGTGCAGTGAGCATTTACATCCCACAGTTGTCTGACAGATTTTTGGAACAGTGGTCCGTGAAAATGAAAGGTCTGTCAAACGCCAGTGGGGTATAAATGCTCACTGCACCCCTTATTGAATTCTTTGAGGGGTGTAGTTTCCAAAATGGGGGTCACATGTGGGAGGTCCACTGTTCTAGCACCGCGGGGGGCTTTGTAAATGCACATGGCCCCCGACTTCCATTCCAACCAAATTCTCTCTCCAAAAGCTCAATGGCGCTCCTTCTCTTCTGAGCATTGTAGTTTGCCCGCAGAGCACTTTACATCCACATATGGGGTATTTCCATCCTAAGAAGAAATGGGGTTACAAACTTTGGGAGGCTTTTTCTCCTATAACCCCTTGTGAAAATGAACAATTTGGGGTAACACCAGCATTTTAGTGAAAATAATCAAATTTTTCATTTTCACATCCAACTTTAGCAAAAATTTGTCAAACATCTGTGGGGCTCACTGTACCCCTTGTTATGTTCCTTGAGGGGTGTAGTTTCCAAAATAGTATGCCATGTGTTTTTGCTTGCTGTTCTGGCATCATAGGGGCTTCCTAAATGCGGCATGCCCCCCAAAAACCATTTCAGCAAAATTTGCTTTCCAAAATTTTGCCCGTAGTGCACTTGACGTCCACACATGGGGTATTTCCATACTGAGAAGAAATGGGGTTACAAATTTTGGGGGCATTTTTTCCTATTACACCTTGTAAAAATGGTACATTTGTTGGAAAACCAGCTTTTTAGTGAAAAAAAATTTCATTTACACATCCGACTTTAACGGAAAGTCGTCAAACACCTTTGGGGTGTTAAGGCTCACTGTACCCCTTATGTTCCTTGAGGGGTGTAGTTTCCAAAATCTTATGCCATGTTGTTTTTTTTTTTTTTTTGCTGTTCTGGCACCATAGGGGCTTCCTAAATGTGACATGCCCCCAAAAAATATTTCAGAAAAGCTCACTCTCCAAAATCCCATTGTCGCTCCTTCCCTTCTGAGCCCCCTACTGCGCCCGCCGAACACTTTACATACACATATGAAGTATTTCCTTACTCAAGAGAAATTAGGTTACAAATTTTGGGGGGGCTTTTTCTCCTTTTACCCCTTGTAAAAGTTCAAAAACTGGGTCTACAAGAACATGCGAGTGTAAAAAATAAAAATTTAGAATTTTCTCCTTCACTTTGCTGCTATTCCTGTGAAACACCAAAAGAGTTAACACACTTTCTGAATGTCATTTTGAATACTTTGGGGGATGCAGTTTTTATAATGGGGTAATTTATGGGGTATTTCTAAAAAGAAGCCCCTTCAAATCCACTTAAAAATGAACTAGTCCCTGAAAAATTCAGATTTAGAAAATTTTGTGGAAAATTGGAAAATTGCTGCTGAACTTTGAAGCCCTCTGATGCCTTCCAAAAGTAAAATCATGTCAACTTTATGATGAAAATATAAAGTAGACATATTGTATATATGAATCAATATATAATTTTTTTGTTATGTCTATTTTCCATGCAGAGAGTTTCAAAGTTAAAAAAATGCGAAATTTTCAGATTTTTCATAACATTTTTGAATTTTTCACTAACAAATTATGCAAGTGTCGACAAAAATTTACCACTGACATAATGTTGTTTTTGTGACATATTCTACTTTATCGGAATCAGAATGGAAAGTAAAAGCATCCAAGAGTTATTAATGCTTAAAGTGACAGTGGTCAGATGTGCAAAAATGCCTGGTTCCTTAAGGTGAAAATGGGCTGGGTCCTTAAGGGGTTAAATGCATACAAATTAACTGAATTTAGTCTTCTCCACTTAATGTTCATAATATATAAAAAAAACATGTAAACATTTTCTTTTCCATAGGAAAACATGAAACTCTTAAAGGCTGTTCCAGATGTAGACGCATGGAAAATCTATATGGAGTACATGGACGACATTGTGACAGATGGACTGTACAATACCATTTATCGTTCTTTGGAGTTCTTCGTAGACAATACAGATGAAAGATTAAAGCCAGCTCCTTTATTTGAGGCCCAAATGAGTCTTAGCGGTAATGAAATCATGTTTAAGCCCTCCTTACAGAAAGAAGATGGGGATGGTCTCTATGACCTCATGGAGGAGCTTCTAGGTGACATTTTTAAAATATCAGGACAAGTAAAGAGAATTGCAAAACATTTTGGTGAAGACAATTACCAGGTAAATGCCCGTCAGTTCAAAGAAAGTGAAATATGCTAACTGTTAGGGCTTGTTTCTTTGTTTCCACGGTGTTGCTAGGATCTAACAAAAAAGCATATCTAACAGCATAGCTATAAAACTACTTTTAGAAAATATTATAGGCTTGCAAACTCCACAAGGGGGAGGGATTTATCAAAACCTGTGTAGGGTAAAAGTTGACCAGTTGCCCATAGCAACCAATCAGATTGCTTCTTTTATTTCTCAGATGCTCTTTTCAAAATGAAAAAAAAAATGTTTTGTTTCTATGGACAACTGGTCAACTTTTCCTCTGCTCAGGCTTTGATAAATTGTCTCTGAATGCTACTTTATAATGACAATCTGCAGTGTGGGAAATGACTGTAGTCATTCATTATCTCTTCTAAACCTGGCCCAGACCGCCATGATAACTTCTTCCTGTCACAACTCCTCTCTGCAGAGTTTTCTTTGCTACATAATGCACCTCACCGCTTCCTTGGCCACTTTAGGCCTGGAGTCTTTTAGACGACTACTCGGGACCTACGTGTAGGTTGATATGATCCAGTTATGCTAACATTTCCAATTGCTGTTGCCAACAATGCAAATATGTATTTGAGCAAAAAATGTTAATGTACAAAACAATCTTTCATGTATGTGTCCATTAATACTGATAGTCCAGAACTTGTTTATGGGACAGAACAACATTATAGCCTGGAATGTCAAAGCATTTAGACGAATAAAAGGGGGACAGAACAACATTATAGCCTGGAATGTCAAAGCATTTAGACGAATAAAAGGGGTGTTCATATCTAGGACATCTATGGCATATCCAAATAATGTGCCATAAATGTCTGATGCTGGACCTCTAAAAACCTGCAACTACCTAGAGAATGGGGCCTTCTCAGCCCCCTTTGGCCTGTTTGTGGTAAATGGAGGTGGTCAGGAAGCCAAAATAATCTAAGCAGGTTGTTAAACACAGTTTGTGTATCTCCTATACATATGTACTGGAGTTGTGCAAACAGGGCAGCAATAAAAGTTACATTGCTTTCATAATTTAGAAGCATAAACAGCGTAGCTTGTTACATAACCAAATGTAACACTCCTCTACATAAATAAACAAAACAAAAAATTGTATGAAAATCTTAGATTTTATTTTTGTACTCTGTGTAAGGCCTGGGAGATATCTAGCCTAAGAGCTCTCTATATATACCTTTGACAATCCAGCCCTTGATAGGTCCTGTAAATGCCAGATAAATGTTTTGTTCTACTACTAATAAATGCAATGCTCTTATGTTTTTGATCAGCTTACCTGTAACATTATTGCTAATTTTTCCTTCTGAAAACCCACAGAAGGCTAGGTTACTTGTCTCGGCATTGCTATTTTTCGGGTCCATTATAGGAAAAGAAAATAAGGGAGGTGCTGGATAAATCGCATAATGGACACCAAGCGTACCTAATGTACCTCAATGGGGTTCGTTGAGTTTCCACCCTGCTGTCCATCATTTTCAAGATTTTATGGAACCTCCAATGGCAAACTTCCAACACAGATGTAAACTTTGCCTTACCGATGCACCTGAGCTTATGTTGCACTCTGTGTAGCCAAGGTTGCCTGCTAACTGGCACAACCTACATTGCCCACAGTGTGTTAGTTTCCATAACCAGGGGCATAACTATAGAGGGTGCAGTGATAGCAGTTGCATCGGGGCCCTGCTGCCCAAGGTGACCCCAAAGATACCTCTGCCACATAAGAAAACACAAGTTACAGATTTTGCATTGGAGCCCAGAAGCTGCATGTTATGCCTCTGTCCATAACATAGTTACCGTATGTTTTCACAAAACACAAGTTTTTATAGCCTGAAGGAAAGTTTACAAAAGTTCTGTGCAGCTGAATTTGTTGTGTTGTGTCCTTTAAGCAGCCAGATCAGACTAGCGGAAACTTTATTTATTATTCTTCAGTAGGTTTTCTACCAGGAAGTATAAAGAAGGGGCTGTCCCCATGATCATTACTACTTTGTGTTAAGTATCTCTAGACAATACATATTTGAACTCGTCTTGGCAAAAATGTTAACCATGTTGACATTCTGGTCTTTCTATGTGTTACAGAATGACCTAGATGAAATGAGTGACTTTTCAGAAATCCGACAGGGAATTATGGATAGGATTACGATTGTTATTAACAAAGTCTTAGATTTCCGAAGCACGTATGATACCTATTCCTACCTGTGGACAGATGACAGGCCAGAGTTCATGAGACAGTTTCTTCTATATGGTCATTCCTTAATATCGGAAGAAACTGAGGCTCATGTTGATGATGGTGTTCTGGAAAATCCACCCTCCATAGATCAGTTCAAAGCGCAGGTAAGAAGCATGACTAAATCAGTGTCTAATTCCCATACCGGTTATTATGAAAATTTTAAATTACTTAACATTATTTCCTTTTCATTCTAGATTGACATCTATGAAGACCTTTATACACAGATGTTTTCTTCTGAGGACACTAAGGTCTTTGATAGTTGGTTCAGACTGTATTTAAAGCCCTTTAAAATGAGTTTGCTTTTGATCATAAGAAAGTGGAGCTGGATGTTTAAAGAGCATCTTCTCAGATTTGTGGTCGACAGGTAAGCAGTTTTTACATTGTGGGGCATGTTTGGTGAGACGACTTAGTTAAAGAACAAAGAGTATAAGTGTTAGCTAAAAGGAGATATCTCCTGGATAATAATGTATCCCTTATCCTCAGGATAGGGGATATGTTTTTGATTGTACCCCCCCCCCCCCCCCCCGCAATCTCCTGTATGGAGACCCGGTCTCTCCCCTGGAGCAGCATCACCATGCCCCCTCCACTTATCTCTATGGGAAAGCCGTTCAGCTATCTTCAGCTCTCCCATAGAGATATAAGGAGGGAGTGTGTGGTGGCCCCTGCTTCGGGCGGAGGCCGTGATTCGCCACTCCAGTAGGGAGCCAGGGCTCCATACAGGTGATCGGGGTGGTGCCCCAGCGCTCGGACCCCACGGGATCTAAAACTTATCCCCTATCCTGCAGATAGGAGATACGTTTTTATCCATGAGACTACTTCTTTAAACTAGACATTCTACAAATGCTACATCTTTAATTTGGGTTATTTTTTTCTGCATTTTTTGGCACAGTTGTAGTACATTTTTGGTACAATTTTGACACATTTAAAAACGTTCTGTGGCCAACCCCACAAAAATAAGATTGCTTTATCAATAAATAGCTTACAGTGTCCTGATCACACTCCTTTTTAAAGTTTCTTACGTTCCTGTTCCCGAGATATGTTGATGTATATTTTTGGGAGCATCATCAGGTGATGGGCGTTATAATACAGTCAGGAGGTGTGAATGTTGTACATTAATCAGCATGTATGCTTAATATTACACCCCCTGACTGTTTAATCCCACTTATTGCCTGATATTCACTTCCTTTACTAAAATTACGGTAAGTTCACACCCATTTTACTGATTCTCTCAATTGTCAGACAAACTATAAACCCCCAAGTTATTTAGTTACAGTAAAATAAAAGACAAATTTGGGCTGGCCACAGACTCTCTTTAAGTCATACTCCTTTAAGGCAAAACACATCCACTTTTTGCTAAGCTCGACCCACCGGCCAGACAAAATGCATAACTATTCTTTTTGTCAGATTTTATAAAAAAATATTTGATGAACAACAGATTTGTGGCTCACACACTTTTATTTATCCCATTGTTCTCTCTAGGGGGACACAAGTTTTTTACTGCAGTAGTGTTACTAAATTTAACATGATGTTATACAAATCTCAAAGTTGGATTTGCATGTCTGACATTGGGTTAGCTGATTTTCTACAGTGTTTTTTCATCGGATCAAAGGAAAAAAATATAATTGTATATTAATATTATATATTTAGGACAAGGGACTTCTTTCACATCTGGCAGTAGCCTGCAGGTTCCCCCACTTTAAAATAGTCAAAAACATTATCCAAAACAGGAAATATAACATAAAAGGGAGATGCATTTCAAGTTTCTTGATATCACTGTGTCTCTGAGATTGCATGCTGTGAGAGGGGAGAAGGAGCAGACATTTTAAAGCCTTTTAAATAGTTTTAATATATATACAGTTTTTGCTGTTATTGTTAGCAGTGGATTATAGAAGTAGTTGTAGAAAATTCTCCCCTGATTTGTTTCTTTATGTAGTGCTTTTAACTATTTACCTACTTAATATTGGGTGTAATATTTGTTATAAGAATTGGATGTTGATACATTATTAATACATGCCAATACATTAATTTGTACAGGCTATAAAATCATTTCTTGATGATTCTCTTTAGTACAATGAGCATTGGGCTTGGCTTGTGTTCCAATGTTCTAGCTGCTGTTCTAGAGTTAATGACTGATGTGGATGATTCACTTTCAGATGGATCTTAAAGGGGTACACCGGTGCTCCAGCGTTCTGAACATTTTTTTCAGAACGCTCTGAGCCAGAGGCCTTGATCGTGACGTCACGACCACGCCCCTCGTGATGTCATGCAACGCCCCCTCAATTCATGTCAATGAATCAATGGAGGGGGCGTGGTGTGATGTCACGAGGGGGCATGGCCATGACGTCATGACCACTGCCACGGGAACCCGGGTGCTGGAAGAGATTGCGGTGGGCCCCAGCAGAGGGACCCCTGCGATCAGACAACTTATCCCCTATTCTTTGGATAGGGGATAAGATGTCTAGCAGTGGAGTACCCCTTTAAACTATATACCTGAAAAATTCCACTGGTTAAAGACCCTTTTACTTGGACCAATTGCTGCACAATAACCAACTGCTGCCCTTTATTTACATCATTATTAGCTGCACATCACCCATTGACACAGGGTGATGTGCAGCTGATGAATCATTCATACAGATATTCAGATCATGGTCAACTAGCCAAAGAACGAGCATTTTCTGGATTGGAAAAAAAGGTAAATAGGGCATTATTATTTTTTTCCTTTAGCACAATGACCTATCATTAACTTGTATTTTCATAGTTTGTCTGACCTGGAGGAATTTATTAAGGTGACAGATGCTGGTCTTCAGCAGAAAGTACCAGAAGGAGATTATAAGGCACTTGTTGGCGTTATGGAACACATTCTGGCAGTGAGAGACAGACAGGCAGCAACCGATGAGCTTTTTGAACCTATTCAACAGACCATTGGCCTGTTAGAAAGTTATGGACAAAAACTCCCGGATCAGATTTACACACAGCTGGAGGTAACTCTTTTCTCTCTTGAGTACATTACCAACAAATGTAGGTAGGATCACACACCCTTATGTCCTGTGCCCATCCCCCAAAGTCAGAAAATACTAATAAATAAACTGAAGCGCCGCTTATGGATGACAGCAAAATAACTTCTATATTATAACCTTGTGTAGTGTTTGTACAGTACATTTTTATAAATTAGACAATTTCATGTACATATCACTATTATTCAGTACACATGGTATACAGATCACTCCTCTATTTTGCCTTAAATATTAAATCTGCTGATCACCTGGTGCTCCATCTTTTGTCTTTACACTCTTCAAAAGGAATATTATGCAGTCAATGATCTCTGTCTCCTATATAAATTCTGTGGTAGTACAAAAAAAAACTTTAAAAACGTTTTACCATGTAGCCTTAATAGGTGTTTGAAGTCCTCCTTCCCTATTACCTCCTGTAGGAGCTGCCAGAAAAATGGAACAACACCAAAAAAACTGCTATTACTGTGAAACACGACCTGGCTCCCCTGCAGATTGCAGAAGTTTCTGTTGTCAGGAAAAGATGTGTTGCGTTTGATGTAAGTACGGTTCTAGATAAGATTATGGATATTAAAGCTCAGCCAGCTGTGTTACAAAATTGTGAGATTTCTCTTTACTTTATGGTTTTTGTGTTTTCTCAGGTGAAACAAAATAATTTTAGGGAGCTGTTTTGCCTAGAAGCTCCATTCTCATACAGTTCCAAAAATCCATATACTCTTCTGGATAAGGTAGGTAAACTGAGCAGTTAACAAGTAATGCAATGTTCTAGTCAATAAAGATGGTTTCTGGGCTCCAAAAAAGGGTTTTAAAACCAAAAAAAGGGTGTTAATAATATAGTGCAAAATATACAATATTTGACTACTTTTATTTTTTACCAATATACTGGGTTCCCAACTCCTGCAGCTTTGTTATTTTATCATTACATGGCATATGACTTATTAGTAGATTTACAAATCACATGATGCCCCATGTCATGCCACAACTACAGTGATGCAAGCTTGGGCGTATGCGTAATTGAAGCATATCAGTGGATAGCTTATGCAAGTAAAAGGCCTTTTTCACTTAAGCATATTTTCAGTCTGTATTACTGTTTTTTTGTGGTCCATAATTTGAATCTGATGTAAATCTATAGGGCTATTCACTGGCCGCATGTGCTACTTTCATCCATTTTGTGTATGAACTATGCCCATTGAGGTCTATGGAGAGGAATTAAACATGCATGTTTCTGGATTTATTTAATCAGTATTTTAATTTATTTTGCCAATAATTTGTTAAAATGTAATTCAATTTGATGTCCAAAAAACAACTTGGTATTCATTGTATAAAATATGGACTGAATACTGGTAAAATACTGCTGGTATTTTATCTGAAATACGTCTGTTTATCTGAAAAACGTCTCCCCTATCAAAAAATAGGGGATAAGTTTTAGATCCATTGGGGTCTGACTGCTGGGATCCCCATGATCTACTTTACTGGGCCCCAGCTCTCCCCTCAAGCAGGGCGTGCTGACCCCCGCATGAAGCTGCGGCTGACATGCCCCCGCCCCCCATATGGGAGAGGTGTTCTGCTATCTTCGGCTCTACCATAGAGGTATATGGAGGTATGGAGGGAGCATGTTGGCCGCAGCTTCATGTGGGGGGGTCGTGGTGCTCTGTTCCCAGGGAGAGCCGGGACCCAGTACAGGAGACTACAGGGGTTCCACCGGTCGGACCCTCCGCAATCTAAAACTTATCCCTTATCCAAAGGATAAGGAATAACTTTTTTAGCATAATACTTCTCCTTTAAGGATCTGCATTTCTATACACTAGTGTGAAACCGACCAAAAGGGTATTTCCAGTATCAAACATTATCCAGTATGCACAGGACAGGGAGCAACTAGCAGATGGAAAGGGGTCTGACCACTGGGACCTTCACAGGGTCACAAAATCGAGGGCAAATGAATGCATGCACAGCCAGCTCACAGCCATCCATTCATTCTCTAAGTGTCTTCTGAACATTGCCAAGCTCTGAGCTCAGCAGTGTTTGGAAGCCCCATACGGTATCAGTGGAGCTCTGTCCACACGTGTGCTGCTGGTCCATTTATTCAATGGACATTTCTTCTTATGATATGCGAGGGTATCGGTTAGGCCCCTGCATTTCTACTAATTAACTGCTATCCTGTGGATAGGAGGTAACTTTTAACAATGAGATAATTCCTTTAGGTTCTAACGAAGCTAAAATATGTGTTTTGTGCTGTAGATTTCTGAGAGAAAGACAGAATTGGGGGATAATTATAATTTTATAGTTTAATGGCCTGTAGGCACACACTTATACATACACAGTAGTTGTCTACTTGTTTAGTGACTGCTTTAGATAATGACAAATTTTGGTTGTGGTCAAAGCACTTTGTAGAAAATACATCACTCCAATAAATCATGAACGTCTATCCTTTCCAATAAGTGACCACAGATTAACTGGCATTCAGTAAACCTCCGAAATTCATCTTCTCTCTCCCACAGGCCAACCAAGATCTGCGTGCCTTAGAGCGGGAAGTGAAACAGATACAGGAATCTGCAGATCTCTTTGAAGTAGCAGTTCCTGATTATAAGCAGATGAAGAAATGCTTTGAGGAAATAAAACTGCTTAAAGAATTGTGGGATCTTATATATAATGTTCGGGTATGGACATTTCATTCCAGCGTCTAAGTATATTACACTGTATTACTCAAAAACAAAAGGATCTTGGTAATATTCATTGGATGCCGTCAAACATTCTATCGGATGACCACATTCCAAAGGTCACTTGGCTTCATCCATGAAATTTGTCAACCCACTACTTCTTAGAATGGTCCCTTGACCAAAATCAGATCAGCAGTAATCTGTCGGATATTTAGGTGTTCAATTCCCCAAAAGCAGGACTACAGGGTAAATCGAGCATTACACAATTCCCGTTTAAATTGGTCAGACTGTCTGAACAAAGCAAATGAAGTAAAAAATAACTGGTCTGCCAGAGGGAGAGATGCTCTGTTACCAATCTCCATTCTGGCCAAGAGATGAGAATCCTGCACAGAGAACCCCCTACTCGTAAATATGAATTCTTTAATAGGTTGTGTTAGAATGGATTTTCAAAACTGGACAACTCCTTTAAATACTGCTGATACTGTAACTGTAACTAAAATACTAGGTTTTACCTTTAACAGCTGCTTACAGTAATATTCATTTCACTATATTACAGAAAAATAGCGAAATAAATGGGCAATCACTGTGAACAGTAGTGTTGAGCGGCATAGGCCATATTCGAATTCGCGAATATTCACAAATATATGGACGAATATTCGTCATACATTCGCTAGATTCCCATATTTGTAATATTCACGCTTTATTTTGGCATATACGAAAATTCGCTTATGTGAAAATTAACATATGTGAAAATTAGCATATACAAAATTTAGCATAAGTGAAAATTCGTACGCCAGTCTCACACAGTAGTATTAGAGCCTTCTTTACACCCCACAAGCTGGAAGCAGAGAGGGGTGATCACTGTGATGTGTACTGTAAAAAAACAAAAAACGAATATTCGTAATTACGAATATAAAGTGCTATATTCGGGAATATTCGCAAATTCGCGAATATGCAATATTCGGGAATAAAATTTGCATTGCAAATATTCGCGAGCAACATTAGTGAACAGCACTGTATTAGACCGTTAAGCTGGAGCATGCATGTTTTTGTTTTATCTAATCAATCTCTACCCCATAATAAATGTGAAAACAAAACTTTCCCATGAACATAGTTATTCAGACCCTTTGCTATGAAACATGACATTTAGCTCTGGATCCTCCCATTTCTCTTGATCATCTTTGAGATGTTTCTACACCTTGATTGGAGTCACCTGTGGTAAATTCAGTGAATTGGACATCATTTGGAGAGATATAACTTTGGACCATCATTTGGACCATCACATCATTTGGAAAGATATAACCTTGGCTATATAAGATCTCTCAACAAAAAAAATCAAGCCATGAGGAGGAAAGAACTGCCGATACATCTCAAAGACAGGATTAAGTGGAGGCACAGATCATTAGAAGAGTAAAAAATAATAATTCTGCTACTCTAACAAGAGGACAGTGGTCTCCATAATTCCTAAATGGAAGAAGTTTGGAAGAAACAGGTCTCTTCTTAGAGCTGTTCCCCTACCAAAGTAAATAATGAGTGGAGAAAAGCCTTGGTAAGAGAGGTGAACAAGATCCCAATGGCTGAGCTCCAGTGATCCTGTGTATAGATGGGAGAAACTTCCAAAAGGTCAACCATTACTGAAACACTATATCAATCTGTGTTTTATGCCAGAAGGAAACTTCTCCTTAGTAAAAGACACATGAAAGCCTGCCTGAAAAAAAAAAAGCACCCAAAGGACTTACAGAATGTAAGCAACAAGATTCTGTGTTCTGATCAAACCAAGAACTTTTGGCCTTAAAGGGGTATTCCAGGAAAAAAACTTTTTTTTATATATCAAATGGCTCCAGAAAGTTAAACAGATTTGTAAATGACTTCTATTAAAAAATCTTAATCCTTTCAGTACTTATGAGCTTCTGAAGTTAAGGTTGTTTTTTCTGTCTAAGTGCTCTCTGATGACACATGTCTCGGGAAACGCCCAGTTTAGAAGCAAATCCCCATAGCAAACCTCTTCTAAACTGGGCGTTTCCTGAGACACGTGTCATCAGACAGAATTTAGACAGAAAAGAACAACCTTAACTTCAGAAGCTCATAAGTACTGAAAGGATTACGATTTTTTAATAGAAATAATTTACAAATCTTTTTAACTTTCTGGAGCCAGTTGATATATATAAAAAAGTTTTTTCCTGGAATACCCCTTTAATTCAAAGCCTCATGTCCGGAGAAAACCAGACACTGCTCATCACCTGCCCAATACCATCCCTACAATGAAGCTTAGTGATGGCAACATCATGCTGTAGGGGTGTTTTTCAGTAGCTGGGACAGGGCTGAGGGAAAGCTGAATAGGGCAAAGTACAGAAAATCTGATCCAGAGCAAAACCTGATCCAGAGCAAAACCTGATCCAGAGCGTTCTGAATCACAGACTGAGTTGAAAGTTCACCTTACAATAAGACAATGACCCTAAGCACACAGCCAAGACAACACAGGAGTGGCTTAAAAACCTACAGAGAAGAATGGCAAAAAAATACCTAAATCCAGGTGTGCAAACCTTGTGGCATCATACCCAAGATAACTGGAGGCTGTCATCGCTGCCTGACTAAAGGGTCTGAATACTTATGTCAATGCTATATTTTGGTTTTTCTTCTTTTTTATAAATATTTGCTAACATTCTGTGTTAACTTTTTCATTATGCGGTATTGAGTGCAGAATGATGTGAGGAAAAGTGTAAAAAAGGGTTAAAGTCTTTCCAAATGCATTGTATACCCATATACTGCACTGTAATTTGCATCATTTATTAAATTAAAATATTAGGTTCTCTGTGTTGGTTGCTAAATCATTGTCAGATATTATACCAATTAATTTTCATACCCACTTTTATACACAGGTCACCATAACATTGGTATTTGTTAGTAAATGTCAGTGTATAGGCTTGTATTATGCTAGAGTGTACAAAACAGTACAACACACATTTCTAGAAAGCTTATTTCATGAGGAATTTAGGGATTTAGCTATGTTTAGTTAGCTATCGGCACATTTCCCGAAATAGTCAGATTGGCAGGAACTTTATTTTAAAAACTTGTCTAGTTTGTCTAGTTTTGAACGTGTGTATTTTGTTGGATTTTTATTTTTTTTACTTTTTGTACCTTTTTATTTGTTTTATA
This sequence comes from Hyla sarda, assembly GCF_029499605.1. NCBI lineage: Eukaryota > Metazoa > Chordata > Amphibia > Anura > Hylidae > Hyla > Hyla sarda. The sequence goes on along the minus strand of NC_079193.1, from coordinate 74,608,704 downwards.
GACCAGTATTGCTGATTGGGTTAAAACACAGTGGAGGCAGATTAATGTGGAACAGATGGACGTTGAGCTGAGAAGGTTTTCAAAGGCAAGTTACACAGCTGTTACTGTTATAACAGGCTATGCCTAAAATATTCTTCTGCAATTCACTATTCAAAAATGATTAGGCTACAAAATTATTTCTGTATGACTTCCAACAATGTGTGAGTGTTTTTGCTATTGTTTTTAGTGGTAAGGTATCTTAATGGCCGCTGATAAGCATTTTTACATCGGTCATAAGGGTACTTATTCTAGCCCGCCATGTTTTCACGGGCTAGAATAAGCTTGTGCAACTCTCCCATGCAGGGATCGCAGGAGCTCGGCTGTCAGTATATTAGCAGGGCTCCTGCTGTAACTACCAGGAGAAACCTCCCTTCTGGGTAGTTTAACCCTTCACATGCCATGGTCAAATCATGACCACCATCAAATCATGACAATCATGTAAAGAGTACCAGGCTTGCCATGTGTGTCTGTGTACCCAGCCGTGCTGTGCTGCATGGCCAGATACACTGACTGTCAATGTTAGGCTGTGTTCACCCGGCAGAATGTCTGTGCGGAATTCCGCATAAATATTCCACACGGACATTCCTCCCCAGCTGAGTCCATTTGATTTCAATAGAATTCTGCTGCTCTGTTCACATGGCAGAATTTCCGCGGCAGCAAGATCTGCAGCAGAATTCCTGATTCTGGCGTCTGCAGAAACATTGCACCTGTTCAATGTTTTTGCGAATTCAGCTAGGAAATGCATTGCCATCTATATACACATACAGTATCTATTGTTGCCACGTCTGTAAAAACCGGAAAAATCTCATTTATTACATTTTTTATCCCGCAAGTTGATTACTTTAGAAAAAAAAAAAAAAGTGATATTTTGTTAATGCACCTCCAAAAAAACAAACACTGCGGAATCTCCGCTTGCTGAATTCAGAGAGCAGAGATTCTGTCTGGCGGCCGCTGCTGAAAATACTTCGGCGGTAGGACCACGTGGTACTGCGCTTCACCATTGATAGTTATGCAGTGCTCATGGACTTCCGCGCAAAGAATGAACATATTCTTTCTTTGCACGTAAGAATTTCAGCACCGGAATTGTCCGCCGGTAAAAATGCCTCAGTGTGAATGGGTCTCGTGGAAGACCCATTCACACTGATGGTAACTTCCACTGTGCGGAATTCCACTAAACTGCTGGTGGTTGTAGTTTTGAAACAACTGGAGACACTCTGGTTGGGAAACACTGTTCTGGGCATTTAAATTAATCTTCAAACTTCTTTTTGGAATCATTAAATGTTACTTTACTCTGTTTTATACAGGAGCTCTTATCTATAGATAAACAGGTTCGTTCATGGGATGCATATGTGGGCTTGGATATGACGGTGAAAAACCTTATTACATCTTTACGAGCGGTGACAGATCTACAAAACCCGGCCATAAGGGAAAGGCACTGGCACCAGCTAACAGTTGCTACAAAGGTCAGTTTTTTCAGTATTTTTTTCATAGCAAAGAGTTTCTAATGTATGGCATGGATTTGTAAGGTACATGCAATTTAAAGGGGTACTCTGCTGCTCCAGTGTTCTGAACATTTTATTCAGAACGCTCGGAGCCGGAGACCATGATTTTGACATGCCCCCTCCCATAGACATGAACAGAAGGGGGCTTGGCTTGACATCACAGCCCTGCCCCTTTGTCCCCTTGACCAGTGCCGCAGGAACCCAGTGTTTGTTTAGAAAGCCGGGTGCTGCGGGAGATCACGGAGGCCCCTGCCATCAGACATCGTATCCCTTTCGTATCCTTTCGATAGGGGTTAAGATGTCTAGCAGCGGAGTACCCTTTTAATGGTATCAGTAGCAATAACATAAAAAAAATAAGATTTTCTTCTCTAGACTTTAAAGCTAAGATGTTGGGGTAAAATACTAAAATACATTATTTTGCAAATCATTTGACTACCTACTCTTATGCTATTAGTGTGACCCACCTAACTGTAGTGTACGCCGTCATTCCAAGCTTATATCTGCAGATGGCAGAGCAATTTTAAGTTCAAAAAAGTTCAAAAAGTTCAAAAAAGGAAAACGAGAAACATACCAATGCACTTCAAACTATTAGCTGGTTTGAAACACGTTGGCGGATTTCGGTTTTGTTTATTTATTTATTGTAGAAGTGCACTTTTTAAAGGTTTTGCTAACTTTTTCAGTTACTGGACAAAGAATCATCATCTGCCCTATTCACACTTGAACCAGTGGATACATTAAAGTGAACTGATCTTGTTCATTCCTTTGCATGTCTGCTTTTTAGGGTATGTTCACATGATCATAACTTGCATCAGGTTACACTTCCATTTAATTCAACGAGTCCTCCGGCAATATGCAAATTTGCCCCTATTGCAGACTTTCAGCAGATCCCTTTGAAGTGACTAGTAGTGTAACTTGCAAAGGTTTTACACCTGCGGGTACTCGCTGTTAGGTACGATCATGTGAACATACCCTAAAGTCGTAAACTGGACCTGAAATATCCATCTAAATATCCTGAAAAAACATTTTCAAATCACTGGGTGCCTGAAAATTATACAAACTTGTCAGTAACTTCTATTTAAAAATCTTTAGCCTTCCAGTACTTGTCAGCTGCTGCATGCTGCAGAGGAAGTTGTGTAGTTCTTGTCAGTTGGACCACAGTGCTCTCTGCTGTCACTTCTGTCCGTGTCAGGAACTGTCCAGAGCAGGAGCAAATTTCCATAGCAAACCTCTCCTGCTCCAGACAGTCCCTGACACAGACAGAGGTGTCAGCAGAGAGCACTGTGGTCAGACTGGAAAGAACTACACAACTTCCTCTGGAGCATACAGCAGCTGATAAGTACTGGAAGGATTAAGATCTTTAAAGGGGTACTCCACTGGAAAACATTTTTTTCATCAAAAATCTAAAAATCCCTTCAAGTACTTATCAGCTGCTGTATGTTCCAGAGGAAGTTCTTTTCTTTTTTTAATTTCCTTTCTCTCTGACCACATTGCTCTCTGCTTACACCTCTGTCCATGCCAGGAACTGTCCAGAGCAGGAGAGGTTTTCTATGGGGATTTGCTCCTATTCTGGACAGTAATAAAAAAAAAAAAAAAAAAGAACTTCCTCTGGAGCCCACAGCAGCTGATAAGTACTGAAAGGATTAAGAGTTTTTTAATAGAAGTAATTCAAAAATCTGTAAAATCAGTTGATTTGAAAACATTTTTTTCCCCTTCAGAGTACCCTTTTAATAAATACTTATATTCTAGAAAAATGCAAGTACTCAGAAAGAGTTTTTTTTTTTCCTAACCTTTATGTTTATTGAGTATTAAGTAATTTGATGATTTTGCTCTGTTAGGTCCAATTTTCAATGACCGAGCAAACCACACTGTCAGATTTACTTGCGCTACAGCTGCATAAGGTTGAAGATGAAGTCAGGAACATTGTAGACAAAGCTGTAAAAGAGATGGGCACTGAGAAAGTAAGTCAAGGGCAGCACATTTTATTCTAGGAAATATTTTGTTAGATAATTTACCAAACATGTATTTAACATTAACTGTTCTTCTAATGTATTAGATTCTTACAGAGATAAACCAGACCTGGACTACTCTAGAGTTTTCCTATGAGAAGCATCATCGTACAAAAACACCCCTGATAAAAACCGATGAGCAGCTGTTTGAGATTTTGGACAGCAACCAGGTTTGTTTCGAAATACTAGCTAGAATTAACAGTACTAAGTAGAGATGGGTGAAATGAAGCTGACGAGGTCGAATTCGTTCCGAATTTCATGAAAAATGTGATTCTGAATGAATCCGACTTTACTTTTACGCTTCGTGGTAATGAATCCCTTCATTCACTACATGTTATGTGGGCCAGGGGGGGGGGGCTAAAATTGAGGCTACATGTATGAGGACATGGGGCAAGGAAGTCTGGGAAGGTGGGTGGTCACTAATCAGCTTTACTGACAATACAGATCAGCACAGGGGAAATCCAGTGACCTCAAGCCCGCATCACTGCAGGCAGGTAGGCAGGCAGGGAGAGTTTAGAAATCGTTTTATAGTCTGCCAATTGAGATCATCACAGGAAGCACTCCCCATTCAAAGACTGCAAGCAACCATAGAGCAGGCAGGGACAGTTCAGAGAGAGAGTACACTTTTTTCTATTGCAACCGTACTGGGGTGTATTACTGTAAAAAAAAAAAAAATCTCTTTAATCTCTTCAATTGTGACTCCATACGGTCTCCCGACCCTGCTGCCATATCCAGGCTCTGTCATTGTGCTGCTCTGTAGTAGTGATTCTAAAAGCGATGCCTGTAATCTGCATGGAGTACTGAATAACAGTATTATTTCACTACCCCAGCACACTCCCTATGTGTGTTACAGCAAGGCAAATTGTTCTACACCCCTATTGAGGCTCTCTGTAGCCCGGAAATAGCCATTTTTAATAGCGATTTGCCTCAAATATATTCATATTGAACCAAATTTTTACGGAAAATTCGACGAATTGGCCGAATCGAATTTTTGAAAAATCCGCCCATCTCTAGTACTAATGTTAGAATTGGCTTAGGCTTCCTTTACATATGTGCGTCATCAGTTCTTTTTCCCTCCGACATTGCAGCAAATGCCCTGGGGGGAAATGAAGCAAGAACTGATCGCATTCATGAATTTGAAAGGGACAGTTCACAATCATCTGGCGTCTCAGTTTGGACGCCGGATGATTGGACTCGCGGGACCGGCACATCTTGCTGCGTTCCCCCGTCTAGCGATCACAAACAATGGACGCCAGACGCTACACAACTGATTCCAACTGATGCACTTCCGGCATCAGTTTTGGCGAGTTTCGCCCAGTTTCGCCGGAGCCGAACACTGTATATATGTAACTCTAGCCTTACAAAAAATAAATAAAAAAAAGATGTAAGTAAATTATTATATATATCTTTTATGTTTTTCTTTACATGCTGCATCTTTGATCATGTGTTCTCTGCGTTATATAGGTACAGTTACAGGCGATTATGCAAAGCAAATATGTTGAATATTTTATCGAGCAAGTGTCCAGTTGGCAGAAAAGGCTGAACCTGGCTGATTCAGTGATTTACATTTGGATGGAAGTTCAGCGTACTTGGTCTCATCTTGAAAGCATTTTTATTGGCTCTGAAGATATCAGAAACCAGCTGCCAGAAGATGCAAAACGATTTGATGGAGTTGATACCGACTTTAAAGTAAGTCCATCTTCCCACTGTAAAAATAGCCTATTTAGCAAGTTAAAGGTTATTCTTTCAAAAAACACTATTCCATAGGTCTTTCAAGTTTTGCTTAGATTCTCTTCCACCACTACAACTCTGCATTCTCTCTACACTTGTACATAGCCCTGGTGATTCTCCCCTGCAGACTTCCTTAAATCTGCTCTCCTCTCTATCTTCAACCTGTGTGAGGATTCTCTTCTTTACATCAATACTTTGAGCTTGTTTGTAATTCCCTCCTCCTCCCAGCTGCTCTCGCTAAAAATAAGAAAGCAGAAAGCCCATCTGTCATATTTATCTTCTATTTTTGTGAGTAGCAGCTAAATGGTAGAAAATCTTTAATGAAGACTATACGCTGTGGACCCTGGAATAATGAGGAGTAGTCACTAAGACTTATCAACTTAAAATTCATATGGTTGCAGAACATCTTGATGAAATGTATAGATTGACATTTTACTAAAACCAAAAAAATAGTAGTACTCTGTTGGTTGAGATGAATACATGCGTGGCTTTATTCATCTTTTGTTACACGCTACGTTTCGACTGCCTTACACAGCCATTTTCAAGCCTTGAAAAATGGCTTTAAATGGTGTGTGAGGCAGCCGAAACGTAGTGTGTAACACATGATGAATAAAGCCATGCATTGATTCATCTGAACCAACAGAGTGCTGCTATTTTTTGTATACTGGAGGGCTCCTAACCCGGGCTCCAACAACTTGCACCCGGACAATTACAGAGGTTGTGCTGCTCTCCTGTGAAGTGTTGACAGTATGCTATATATGAAATGTAAAATGGTGTTCAATGGTAAACACTCTCAAATGATTATAGGTGCCCATAGCCTTTAATATTCCATTCTGACACTCTTATAGCATCCCATTTACAGTACAAATAATTTAATTCCTATTCTAAAATGTATAGATTATTATTTATAATTGGCCAGTAAGAATCCCCCCCCCCCCCAAAAAAAAAAAAAAAAGTTTTATGTGGATTAGACTCTCTAGTGACAACTGCAAGCTGCAGAAATGTGTTAGGTGCATAGGGAGTTGGTGTTCCAAAGTCACAATTGTTCCCTGGTTAAATGTATTGAAAAATTGCTAAAACAAAGTGTAACTGTATGAAGTATGCTTGAAGTCAAAGTAATTATTATTAGGAGATTAATGGTTGGGGACAAGCATAGAGCAGAGTTACTATTTAATCTCTTCACTGTGCTCATTTAGCGATCAAAAAGCTCTGTAACAGCCAGTAATAATACAATGTCATTTTTGTGAATAAGTGAAGATGTTGCGGCCACAATAGGCGAACACAGCTGACATTATAAAGGTGTCATAACTACCATGTGACAACGGTGGTGTGAAAGGGGCCTTAGTGACCAGACCTAGTTACTGCAGCTCAGCTCCCATTGACTCAAACAGGAACTGATCTGCAGTTACGAGGCACCACCACTACACAGTGCATGAATCCAGCAGCTTCTGGTCCTGTTCACTGTGTAGTATGGTTGCCGAACATCTGATTAGCAGGAGTGCGGAGTTGCGGCACCCTACCAAACAGCGATCCTAAGGATAGGCTATGAATCGTATAAGCCTTTAAAAGAAGAAAAAATCCTTTAAGGGTACGTTCACATATGCATACTTTTACTGCAGATTTGCTGCTGCAGATTTTGCTGCCCATTGAAGTCAAATAAATATAAGCATGTGCGATTGTACCCTGAGGATAGGGTAAGGCCCCTTTTACACTGATGCCCCGTCAAATCAAACTCCCTTTTTTTTTGCAGTTTGACAGATGTAATTTTGACTGGTCATAATGGCCAATAACTGGTCCCGGTGGACCCCATTATAGTCAATGGGGTCCGTCGGGCGCCGTTATTTTCAGAGAGAAAAGCCAGAGAAAAAGACGGTGCAAGCACAATTTTTTCTCCGTCTTTTCTCGATCCTACAATAAAAGGCTTTACGCTGCCGGAGACAACCAGCAGTGTGAATGTAGCCTTACACGTGCCATACTTTGGTACGTATTTGCTGCGGCATATTTTCCTACCGATTGAAGTCAATGGGTAGCAAAATCAGCTGTGTATTTTGCTACTATTGACTTTTCTACAATGGAAAATATGCAGCTTTTGCCCCCAAATCCACAGCAGAAAATTCACAATAAATCAGGCAGATTTTTTTGGAACCTTGTTGATTTGGCACTGCAAATTGTATTAATCTTGTTGAAGAAAAACAATTATTAGAAATCTGCAGCTCCAGGTTATGCTGCAGATGTATTGTGGATCTTGGCTTCCCCTTTAAAATCAATGGAAAATTCCCACTAAATCCTCAGCTGTTCCACAGCATTTACTCACATATTTTGGATTCACCATAGTAAAATGTTTTTATGCAAGATGTGAATGGAATTTACATTAATCCCATGCACTTTGCAAATCCAGTGTGGAAAATTTACACTAAATCTGCCCTGTGTACACATAGTCTTAGTAGGTATGTTTTCGCAAAAAGTGCAGCTTTTCTGCAACCAAATTTCCACCAGAAAATCTGCACCAAGTTATGTGGTTTTATCATAGTTTTCGATAGAAGGGAAAAAAACAAAGTCTTTGAAACCTTCAGTTGCAGATTTTGCTGAAAAAAAATTATGGGTTTTTTTAAAGAATGGATTTTGTTGTCTTCCATGCAGGAATTAATGTTTGAGACAGAGAAAGTAAGAAATGTGTTGGATGCAACAAACCGTCCTAAACTGTATGAAACTCTTGATGAATTGCAGACAAGGTAAAGTTAAATATTTTGTTGCACAGATGTATTGTGCTTTTAATTTATTTTGTTATGTTGTGGCCTTGTGCTAAAATAATAGTAAATTTAGCCCCCCCCCCCTTCCTTCTGCCCCAATCATTTAAACACCTATAATGACAAACTGAAAACAGAATGTTAGAAATCTTTGCAAATTTATTAAAAACAAACAAGAAAACAAACGTTGCATTGACATAAGTATTCATACCCTTTACTCAGTAGTAATAGTAGTTGAAGCACCTTTGGCTGTTATTACAGCCTCCAGTCTTCTTGGGGACAATGTCACAAGGTTTGCCCATCTGGATTTGGAGATTTTCTGTTGTTTTTGCAGAACTTTTCTTGTCAGGGTGGAGGGGGACAGTCAGTAGAGGCCATTTTTTAAGGTTTCTCCAGAGATAACCAATTGGGTTCAAGTCAGGGCTCCAATTAAGCATTCGCAGAATTGTCTCTAAGCCACTACTAAGTCGTCTTGGCTGTGTGCTTAGGTTCATTGTCTTGTTGGAAGTTGAACCTTCTGCCCAGTCTGAGGTCCAGAGCGCTCTGGATCAAGATTTCATTTAGAATATCTCTGTACCTTGCTCCATTCAGCTTTCCCCCAAATCCTTGTGTCAGTTGCTGAACACCCCCACAGCATTATGCTGCCATCACCAGGCTTCACTGTAGGGATGGTATTGGCAGATGATGAGCAGTGCTTGGCTTTCCCCAGACATAAGACCAAAGACTTTAAATCTTGGTTTCATGAGACCAAAAAAAATGTATACTTATTTTTAAACTTCAGATGGGCTTTCATGTGTCTTTTACTGAGTAGAGGCAAGTGCCGTGGTGATACTCTGGAGATTACAGATAGCTGTCTGCTCACATGATATCTTGAGCTGAGCCAGAGTGACCATTGGTTCTTGGTCACCTCTCTTACCAAGACCCGACTACTTAGTTTGGAAGGGTGGCCAGCTCCAGAAGATGTCCTGATTGTTCCATTTAATAATTGTAAAGGCCACTGTGCTCTTGGAAACTTTCATTGCAGCAGAATTTTGTACCCTTTTCCAGATCTGTGCCTCCACACAATCCTTTTCTCTAAACTCTACATGCAATTCATTCCACCTCATGGCTTGGTTTTTCCTCTGATATACATTGTCAGCTGTGAGACCTTATATAGACAGTGCTGTGTCTTTCCAAATCACATCCAATGGTCTGAATTTACCATAGGTTGCTCCAATCAAGATCAGAGATGAGCGAATCAAAGCTGACGAACCCGAATTTGTTACGAAATTCAGGAATATTCGATTCGCAATGAATGTGAATATTGCTGCGATTCTATTGCGCGTATCACTTCATTAAAGGGGTTATCCAGCATAAGGTGATTTTAGTACATACCTGGCAGACAGTAATGGACATGCTTAGGAAGGATCTGCACTTGTCTTGGGCTAAATGGCTATGCTGTAAGATTACCATAACACTGTGGCTAGCTTTGTGTGAACTTGTATTTCCTGTTTTCAGTTTTCTTGTTTGCCTACAAATCCCATGATACCATTTTCCTCCTTCCCACACATCAGCTACCCCACCCATTGAAAGTAAATGAGCTGCAGACCTGTGGTCTTCAATCAGGATGCCTACAGCTGTTGCATTAGTTGCAGATTGATCCCTCCACCCATTGAAACAGACAGGCTCCCTTGCATCAGCTGACTAGTGAGTCAGGTCGCGACCGCATTGCAGTCCTTTTGTATGCTGTTAAAAATAAATATTGGGGTGAAAATCACAAGAGAATTGCTGGAATACCCCTTTAAACTCCATTTACTGCGGTGCACGCTCCAGGGCATCTTAAATGGCAGATCCACATGGGGCAAGGAACACTGGGAAGGCAAGGCGGGAAGGGAAGTAGGCGGGATGACCCTGAATCACATGCAGGACACAGCCTATAAGCAGCCATTCACCCCTGTGATGTCACAGCCCTATAATCGGAAGCCATATTGCCGCCAGCCACTTCATTACAATACACTGCAGAAGGATCCTAGGACACAGAGCCTGTGTGTGTGTTACAGCAGAGAAAAGCGCAATCCAGCAGAGTTTAACATGCTCCTAGTCACATCAGCGTTTTCGTGGATGGAGAGCATTGTTTTTTTCACTAAAAATAATTTTTGCTGCAGGCATTAACCTCCCAGTCACTTTCTTCTGCATAGTATTACAGAGAGGGGCAGGTAGCTGTGTGTTGCCTCATACATTTCAACGACCTGCCTCAACTTCATAAACCTTAGCAGAGGAGGCAGGAAAAATTTTTCAGCACAATTCAGTGTCTTTGTTCCACAAAAAATCATTTGTATTTCGTACACAGCTTTTTTTTGGTTGCAGCACTTTTGTGTACTGCTGCTGTTTTACAAAAATATGTTTTTTTAAGGGTACTGTAGCGCATTTTCCTGCCCTCATCAGTGCATAACGCATACGTACATCTAAGTAGTGTACTAATTTGTACCTGTTAATCTATCAAGGGCCTACATACTGTGAAAGGCCAGCCAAAAGTGCACCCCTGCTGGTGTTCTAGACAAATACTGTTTTAAGTGTAGTGAAGCGTATTGTACTCCCCTCATATACGCACTAAGCATGTCAGGCAGAGAAGTGCCAGGATGTGCACAGAGGAGTGGCAGAGGCCTAAATCCTTCAGGCAGAGGTTGCAGCAGACTAGGGGCGAGTGGCAGCAGGAGTCACAGCGAGAGGCCTGAGCTCCCGTTATCAGCTAGCGGTTGCGTTTTGACCAGCAACCCATTTGCCGTTGTCGATTGGTTAACACGGTCATCCACTTCCTCATAAGTGACATCTGACACCCCCAGTCAACAGTCGGTGGGTTCCTCAGACACAACCCTCAGTTGACATGGCCCGGGAGCAGTCCCTGTCATCCCATTGCCTGTGTCCTATGCTGTTCCCTTCCCTACAGAAGTATCTTATGCTGTGGGTTCAGCTCCACTATTCACTGAGGACGATCTAATAGAGGACAGTCAGTAGCTGCTGCCCAGTCAAGAAGTGGAGGAGACATCCGCCGCTTCCTCCGCTAGGCAGGCATGTAGTGATGAGGAGAGTGACATGGGAGGCGGTGTTGCCAGGGTTCAGGATCCTGAAGCAGATACTGTTGAGGAACCTGAGGAGGACATCAGTGACGTGCAGACACTTGATGATGATGATGAAGCTGATCGCAATTGGGAGCCCGGGTGCAGAAGTGGCTTCGTCATCATCAGGAGAAGAGAGTTGGAGTTTGCCTGTGAGGCAGCAGCTGAGCCAGCTAGGCGGTAGCATGGTTGGCAGTCAACATGATTGCAGAAGTGGAAATTCTGGAGCCAAACGTGCCTGGGGGAGACCACCTGCTTCGCGGCAGCCTACTTTCCAAGGAGGTAGTGGAACAAGGGTTCCTGGAGACAGCGGCAGTAGCAGACAATTAGTGCGGGCTGTTGGTGGGAAAATCAGCTACTCGGCAGTGTGACAGTTTTTAATCAAGCATCCGGAGGAGGTTCACATAGCCACATGCAAGATATGTTGGCAGAAGCTTAAGCGTGGCCAGGGTCCCAATGTTGGCACCACGGCTTTGCGTCAACACATGCTTCACCACCATAAAGCAGCCTGGGAGAACCGTGGCTCTGATGTAGTGGTCCAGACTGCTGAATGACCCAGTGGCACACCGCTCCCTCTTTCAGCCAGCCAAGGCTCCACCACCTCAGCCGAAGGGAACTGTGTGTCATACCCTCCTTCTGTCGCTCCAGATGCTCCTGCTCCTCCTACTTTTAGTCAGCCATTCCGCCAACAATCCATCGGCGAAGCCCTGTCCAAGAGACAACAGTATGTGCCCACTCATCCAATAGCGAAGAAGCTGTATGTGCTCCTGTCTAAGTTGCTGGTGCTGCAGTCCTCCCCTTTTAAAGTGGTGGACTCTGCACCTTTCAGAGAACTGATGGCTTGTGCCGAGCTGAGGGGGAGAGTGCCAAGCCGTCATTTCTTTGTGAAGAAGGCAGTACCAGCCCTGCACAATTTTGTGGAAGAGAAGGTGGTCCAGTCTTTGAGCCTGTCTGTGTGTACCAAAGTGCACGGCAGCACCGACGTCTGGAGCTGTAACTATGGTCAGGGACAATACATGTCCTTTAAGGCTCACTAGGTGAATGTGGTTCCTGCACAGCCACAACCCCAACTTGGACAGATCATGCTGCTTCCTCCTCCACTCTCTCAGCCCATTGGTCCTGCAACAGTGTGCGACTCTACCTCCTCATCCTCCACCATGTCCTCAGCCTCCACTGCCCAGACAAGTGTCAGTGGCCCTTCAGCATACCATGTGTGCAGGGCATGGCGATGTCACGCTGTTCTTTACATGGTTTGCCTTGGCGAAAAGAGTCACACAGGGGAGGAACTGCTTAAAGTCATTCGTAAAGAAATTGCAGCATGGCTTACTCCACGAAAACTGGAAATAGGAACCATGGTGACTAACAACGGGAAGAACATCTTACATGCGCTGTGACTGGAAAGGCTGAGCCAGCTGTCCTGCACGGCCAGTAGTGTGCCATTAGAGCATGTGTTTAGTGTGACGGGGCCATAGTCACACCGAGGAGAACGCGTCTGTCCTCGAAAAATGTGGAGAGACTGACCTTTGTGAAGATAAATCAGAAATGGATCAGCGAGGATTTCCAACCACCAATGCCTGATGCATGAGAGTAGATTGACCATGGTGCCACACCAACACTTCTCAAATATGGATAGTGCCAAACAGATTTAAGGCACTGCTCCCCAGTTACAAACATTCCTCCGCATCAGACCTTTATTCACCCACCTTCGTCACCGGGTTCTGGTATTGCAACCTACTGCACCACTCTGTCCCCGGGTCACTTTCAGGACTCCTGATGCTGCTGCTGCCACCTCCAGGCTCATTCAGCCACTATATGGTCTCTTCTCATGCTTCAGCCAACTCCAGGCTGTATCATTCAGCAACTACATGGTTTAGTTATGCTGCTGGGCCTAGGACATTATCTATAAATGTTTATGGTAGTGTTAGGTACCATACATCTTCAATGGAAATTTCAAAATTCATCTTTTACTCTTACAGATTGTGAGGCCCTATTGTCTCTTCATCTGCCGCCAACTCCAGGCTGTGCTATTCAGACACTATATGGTCTCCTCATACTGATGCCACTTCCAGGCTGTCTCATTCAGCCACTATATGGTCTCTTCTCAAGCTTCAGCCAACTCCAGGCTGTGCCAGACACTATATGGTCTCCTCATGCATCAGCCACCTCCAGGCTGTGCCATTCAGCCACTATATGGTCTCCTCATGCTTCATCCAACTCCAGGCTGTGCCCTTCAGACACTATATGGTCTCCTCCTACTGATGTCACCTCCAGGCTCTATCTAAAAACAGGAAAGGAATAGAGAGGGCGCTACCTAGCGCATTACCACTAAAAACCAGGGTGAACAGAGGTAATTACAATGCTCACCCAGAATGTTACACTCGCCAATTGTAACAATGGAAAAGGGCTTGTGTGTAAGTATGCCGGCAGCCGGTCCACCTTCGAAAAGATGCACAAAGAAACAAGGAGCCTCCAAGGAGGTGGTGGACATCAGGAGGCGCTGGACACACTCGGAGGGTAAAATCAACTTTAATCACCCATCATGCAACGCGTTTCACAGATTCTGCTTCATCAGGCATCTGATGAAGCAGATAATCTGTGAAACGCGTTGCATGATGTGTGATTAAAGTTGATTTTACCCTCCGAGTGTGTCCAGCGCCTCCTGATGTCCGCCACCTCCTTGGAGGCTCCTTGTTTCTTTGTGCACCTCCAGGCTCTGAAATTGTGCTGCCATGTGACATGTGACTCCTTTGTACCCAAACGTCGGGGCCCGGGACACTAAAACTTGGGAGTTAAAAGTTCAGTTTCAAAACTCTCAATTTAAATTTAAAAATCTTACATTTAAATTTAAAAATAATAAGTTTCAATGGTCTCCTCATGCTTCTGCCAATTCCAGGCTGTGCTATTCAGCCAATATATGTTTTAATGATGCTGCTGGGCCTGGGTCTGGGCCTAAACATTTTTTATGGTAGCACTAGCTACCCTAAATCTTCAATTAAAATTTCAAAATTCGTCTTTTTTTCTTAGGGATTGTGAAGCCCTCGTGTCTACTCATGCTGCTGCCAACTCCTGGCTGTGCCATTCAGATATTATATGGTCTCCTCATGCTTCAGCCAACTCCAGGCGGTGTCATTCAGGCAATATATGGTTTACTGATGCTGCTGGGCCTGGGTCTGGGAATAAAAATGTTGTTATGGTAGCATTAGCTACCCAAAATCTTCAGTTTAAATTTCAGAATTCATCTTTTAATCTTCGTAATTGTGAAGCCCTGGTGTCTACTCATGCTGCTGCCAACTCCTGGCTGTGCCATTCAGATATTATATGGTCTCCTCATGCTTCAGCCAACTCCAGGCTGTGTCATTCAGGCAATATATGGTTTACTGATGCTGCTGGGCCTGGGTCTGGGAATAAAATTTTTGTTATGTCAACACTAGCTACCCAAAATCTTAAGTTTAAATTTCAGAATTCATATTTTAATCTTAGGGATTGTAATGCCCTGGTGTCTACTCATGCTGCTGCCAACTCCAGGCTGTGCCATTCAAACACTATATGGTCTACTCATGCTTCATTCAACTCCAGGCTGTGTCATTCAGGCAACATATGGTTTACTGATGCTGCTGGGCCTGGGTCTGGGAATAAACATTTTGTTATGGTAGCACTAGCTACCCATAATCTTCAATTTAAATTTCAGAATTCATCTTTTAATCTTAGGGATTGTAAACCCTATTGTCTACTCATGCTGCTGCCAACTCCAGGCTGTGCCATTCAAACACTATATGGTCTCCTCATGCTTCAGCCAACTCCAGGCTGTGTCATTCAGCCAATATATGGTTTACTGATGCTGCTGGGCCTGGATCAAAAAAATGTTTATGGTAGCACTAGCTATTATAAATCTTCAATTTAAATTTCAAAATTCATCTTTTAATCTTAGGGATTGTGAAGCCCTGGTGTCTACTCATGCTGCTTCCAGCTCCAGGCTGTGTCATTCAGCCACTATATGGTCTCCTCATGCTGCCAACACCTCCACGTTGTGTCATTCAGCCACTATATGGTCTCCTCATACTGCCAACACCTCCACGTTGTGTCATTCAGCCACTATATGTTCAAGAAAGAAAGGTGGGGGGGCTCAGCTAGAAAGATATAAATTAACCTGGGTGCTTAGCCAACATTATATAAAGCCAACACTGCAACAAACCCAGAAATAATGTACACATGGGAGCACACCAAGGGTATTCAATTAATGCAAAAATATAACAATCTTTATTAGGAGCACATGATTGACATAGCAGAAAAAACAACAATAATGACAGACACAGAAAAATAAATTAAAACCACTTAAAAAGGCCCATAACGGGCCACACCACACATATGAGACATGGTATATGTCTCATCCGGACCAGGGCTGAAACGATGTGGCTCACCTACCAAAATAAGAATAATTGCAAAATGCCCCCGTATGACCTAGATCACTCAAACTAACCGTAAAGTGTCATGTGCAAATTGAACCTATATATAGAGGTATCACAATGGATATCAGACAATGACATGTGGTTCATCTGGAAATAAAGTGCCAAGCAAACAATAATTATAAAAAATATTAAATGAACTAAAGATGCCAGCAAGAAATAAATACGTGAGGTCAGATAGGAGGAAAGGCCTGCATGAAGTGGGAGCAAATATCACCCATATGCCCGGTCCAAAAAACCTCCACGCGTTCCGTCACTAAGTGACTTCCTCATGCTGCCAACACCTCCACGCTGTGTCATTTAGCCACTATATGGTCTCCTCATGATGCCAACACCTCCACGCTGTGTCATTCAGCCACTATATGGTCTCCTCATGCTGCCAACACCTCCACGTTGTGTCATTCAGCCACTATATGGTCTCCTCATGCTTCAACCACATCCAAGCTGTGTCATTCAGCCACTTTATGATCTCCTCATGCTGCCAACACCTCCACGTTGTGTCATTCAGCCACTGTATGTTTCCTCATGTTTCAGCCTCATCCAAGCTGTGTCATTCAGCCACTATATGGTCTCCTCATACTGATACCACCTCCAGGCTCTTTCATTGGGCCGCTCTGCGGCAGTGATTCTAATAGCGATGCCTGTAATCTGCATGTCATACTGAATAACAGTATTATTTCACTACCCCAGTGTACTACACCCCTATTGAGGCTCTGTAGGCTTCAAATAGCCGTTTTTAATATAGATTCGCTGCGAACAAATTTGGATCGAACCAAATTTTTTCTAAAAATCTAATCAAGATGTAGAAAAATCTCAGAGGTGATCAAGAGAAATGGGAGGGGCCAGAGCTAAATTTCAAGTGTCAGAATATTTATGTCCATGCAAAAGTTTGGTTCAGGGGTATTTCAAGCAAAACATGCTGAAGCCGGTATAATTTGTGATAACACTCAGGGTTGATTTTAGACTACGTGTGGCCCTGGGCAAAAATAAAAAAAAATGGGGCCCCCAGATTGCGTGACCAAAGATCACATCATGTTGCGCTCCCTGAATTGTGCTGCATCTCAGCTAATGAGAGTAAATGAGATTGCGCTGCAAACCACAAATGGCTGTGACTACAACATGAGAAATGTAATAATTCCATCCAGAATGAATTTGTGGCTGCGGTAATTCTAATAAAGTTGAATTATTTTAAATTAAAAAAAGTGGTATATTGGAACTCCTTTTTCTATAGGTGTAATATTTAGTTGGAGTTGCCACATACTTTGCATGTTATGGTTGGGAAAGGAACCATGTAGTCAAGATGACATATAAAGAAGGGAGGTGCTTATTTTGATTCATATGTTTGTTGTAAGGACACATGTAGAGAAATCCAGCGCATCCGGCATCATAAAATGTATGTTCACAGGAGGGTCACAGAAAGCCATACATTTTATTATTCCATTTTAAGGGCGTAATAAATCACCTAAAGAGCAAGAACTGATTTGCGGTGGATCTCTCTATGTGTCTACATTTACTTACATTAGCTGAGATTCAGCACAATTCAAGGGGAACGACATGGCAATTTTTGCCATGTAGCCTTAAACTAATACTGTCACCTTGTTTTTTATACAGTAATAGTCACCGCACACAGATAAACAGTGATCTTCTCAATGCTGCCCATCAGTAATAGCACCCACATATACTATAAGGCTATGTTCACGCGATGGAATGAAAACTCTGTGGGGCATAATTTGCCAGCGCTAGGACTGCACATGAATGCGCCGTCTCATAGACAGTTATGCATTCTGTGTGGACTTCGCACAAAGAATGAACGTGTTCATTCTTTGTGTGGACTCAGAAAAAGGAATTTCTGTGCTGGAAACATCTAGCACACAAATTATGCCATGGGCACAGTGCAACAGAATCCTGTTGAATTCAATGGGACTCTGCTGCAGCGGAATCCCCATGTCGGATTCCAATGCGGAATTCGGCATGAAAATTCTGATGTGTGAACATGGTCTAACAGTGATCTTCTCAGTGCTGCCTGTCAGTAATAGCACACACATATACTAGAACAGTGATCTTCTCAGTGCTGTCTGTCAGTAACATCGCCCACATATACTATAACACTGATCTTCTCAGTGCTTCCTGTCAGTAATAGGGCCCACATATAATATAACCGTGATCTTCTCAGTGCTGCCTGTCAGTCATAGGGCCCACATATAATATAAGCGTGATCTTCTCAGTGCTGCCTGTCAGTAATAGTGCCCACATATACTATAACACTGATCTTCTCAGTGCTGCCTGTCAGTACTAGGGCACACATATAATATAACCGTGATCTTCTCAGTGCTGCCTGTCAGTAATAGCGCCCACATATACTATAACAGTGATCTTCTCAGTGCTGCCTGTCAGTAATAGGGCCCATATATACTATAACACTGATCTTCTCAGTGCTTCCTGTCAGTACTAGGGCACACATATAATATAACCGTGATCTTCTCAGTGCTGCCTGTCAGTAATAGCGCCCACATATACTATAACAGTGATCTTCTCAGTGCTGCCTGTCAGTAATAGGGCCCATATATACTATAACAGTGATCTTCTCAGTGCTTCCTGTCAGTAATAATGCCCATATATACTATAACAGTGATATTCTCAGTGCTGCCTGTCAGTAATAGCGCCAACATATAATATAACCGTGATCCTCTCAGTGCTGCCTGTCACTAATAGCGCCCACATACAGAGGCGTAGCATGTAGCTTTAGGGCTCCGATGCAAAATCTGCAAAAGGGCCCCATATGCTAGTTATTGTACTGCTCTTATGGGGCAGATGAGCTTTCGGGCCCCCTTAGGCACCAAGGCCCCGGTGCGACTGCTATCTCTGCTACCTCTATAGCTACGCCCCTGCCCACATATACTATAATAGTAATCTTCTCAGTTCTGCCTGTCAGTAATAGTGTCCTCATGTACTACAACAGTGATCTTCTCAGTGCTGTCTATCAGAAATAGCGCCCACATATACTATAACAGTGATCTTCTCAGTGCTGCCTGTCAGTAATAGCGCTCATTTTATTCTTTACACAGTAATAGTTTTCCTCTTAATGCCCTACACTGTAAAAATGCCCCTTTTGTGCCCCTTACTGTGTAATAATGCCCACCTTCATGCTCCTTTCTGTACTACAGTTCACGGCGCAAAAAAAATGAGCCTTTGTGCAGCTCTGTATGCGGAAAAATTAGAAAGTTGTATTAAAAAGTCAGATTTTAAACAAACTTATATTGACCTACAGCATAAAGAAAACCTGTCAGTTGTACCTTAACGTGCACTGCATGAAAACTAAAATCCTCCAAAAGTTGCAAAATTGCAGTCTTCTTTTCAATTTCCCCACAAAATAATGTTTTTTTGGTTGCAATGTACATTTTATGGTAGAATGAAAGGTGTTATTACAAAATACAATTGAAGGTGCAAAAAAAACAAGCCCCATATGGTCTGTGGATGGGAAAAATATAAGAGTTATGGCAAAAATCAAAATTAGCTGTGTCCTCAAGGGGTTAAAATCCTAAATCACCCCCCACAATATCTGTTAGTGGTTCAACACTGGTTCGGCAGTAATCATATGTGCTGGAATTGAATATTTATCCACCCCCCCCCCCTCCCTCCATACTTTCCCCTATTACCTTCTCCTTTCTTCATTCATTACACAGAGCCATACACACAGTACTGACCTACTATGGATCTTCCAAGACCTGCGATGACATTATCAGGAGTCCTAGCCTATAGGCTTATCAGGTCCATAGTAAGTCTGTTAGTACTGTCTATGGGCACTCTGCAGCCCAGACAGCTTTAGGGCTATAATCACACTACTGTATTTTGCCGCGATTTGCGCAAAATCACGGCAAAAATGCTATTTTACTGCAATTTTGTGCATATTGCCGCAAAATGCAGTAGTGTGTCCTGAAGCTTTCCAGGTTGCCCCTCCCTAACGCCAGCCCTGACAATACTATATTGAAGGGTTATTTATCTTGAGATGATTGTTTTTATTTAAATATAATTTAAGTCCATTATACCAGTATACACCCTTAATGATTCTGACTGACTTGATCTTGGGATTGTTTGCCGGTCTGTATAATCCTACTATATCATTTTTTTTGTAGTGTTTCTGTTTTACATTTTATACATTGATTAGGTTTGAGTCCGAGGAATTCTGGACTCAATAAAGATAAATTTTAATGTTTATTTTATTTCGTTCTGTGCATTTTCTGTTTTGGTGAGTCTACATAAGACAGGTTTGACCTTGATAGGTTGACTACTTGCAATCTTGTTTTTTCAGACTGTCTCTGTGTGAGAAAGCTTTGTCTCAGTATTTAGAGACAAAGCGTTTGGCATTTCCTCGCTTCTACTTTGTGTCCTCTGCCGATTTGCTGGACATTCTTTCTAAAGGAAGTCAGCCAAAACAGGTATGTTGTAATCTTCACCATATTAAAGATTTATCTATTGATAATTATTATGATGGCAATTAAATAA
Source organism: Hyla sarda (assembly GCF_029499605.1). Classification (NCBI taxonomy): domain Eukaryota; kingdom Metazoa; phylum Chordata; class Amphibia; order Anura; family Hylidae; genus Hyla; species Hyla sarda. The sequence continues at coordinate 74,588,618 of NC_079193.1, read as the reverse complement.
ATATTACTTACATGATATGTGAAATTAATTAAATATGAGTACCGGGCTGTCTCACACGCTTATTAAATGAGTGGTGATCTAGGAAGTCGAGCTGTGTAATACTGTACAGCCCTTACTGTAGGGTTTTTTCGAGAAGATGCATGCAGAAATTGACATGTCTCAGGTGACAACTGATGAAAATCAATTTCTTTACACATACAAATGATAAAACTAAAATTTTCATACTTATATACACAAAGTGCAAAACACACAGCTCACATAATCTCTTCTTTCAGGTAACACGACATTTGGCAAAGCTTTTCGACAACATTGCTGATCTCCGCTTCCAAGAGCAGGTTGAAAATGAGGCAGCAGGGATGTACAGCAAAGAGAAGGAGTATGTCCCATTCAGTGTGGCTTGCCAATGTAAAGGACAGGTAAGGTTAACATACTGTTTGTAATTTTTGTGATCATTGGGAAGGACAATCTCCATTTTGCGGGAATAAACCAATTACTTAGGTTTGTTTGCTAAACTTGCTCTAGGTTTATCATAATCTTGTAGTGCAGCTAAATTGTAGGAACTTTTTAATAAAGACTATGTGTAAAGTATCTTTATTTTGTATCCAGGAAACAAGGGAACAATACAAACCAACTTTGTTCAAGGTTGTTAATATTCTTTAAAGGATCACATTTGGACAGGGGCAGCCAAAGTAACTTTGACACCTGAGAATATGGAAATGAAAATAAGATATCAGTGTTAACTACAGTTTTTCATCTAATGTATTTAGAATGTGATAGCCTATAATCAAATTATTTTCTGTTGTGTATTATATATTTAAAAGGTGGAGCATTGGCTGAGGAATGTGGAGGACACTATGTGTGAAACAGTGCGGTATCATATAACTGAAGCTGTGGCTGCATATGAGGATAAGCCACGAGAACAGTGGATTTTTGACTACCCAGCTCAGGTGGCACTGACCAGTTCCCAGATCTGGTGGACCATTGATGTCGGAATTGCATTTGACAGGTTGGAAGAAGGATTTGAAACAGCTCTTAAAGATTACAATAAAAAACAGGTATGTCCTGCAGGTTTTACATCTTAGGTTCTAGATTCTGTAAAAATATTATGCTTTCTAGTACGAAGAAAACTATGGTTTCTGAATTGCATTTCCCTGTGTGATTGGCATTAACTCATCCTTCTCGCTAAATAGAATGTTCATCCTTTTACACCATGTTGGGTTGTTTTTTACTCTGAAAATATCATAACATAGCTTTATGATAGATGGAGCTTCATTTTTCTGTTTTACAGCTTTAAATCCTGACTTTCCTTCACACAGACATACTATAGTTAAGTGATCACATTCTAGCTGCCTACAGCCACTATTGGGGAGGACGTCTTGGGAACTTACATAAAGGTTTATACATTTGGCCTAGGTCACATTAAGAAATTCAGAGCGGAATTCAGTTGGCACACTCCGGAAACTGCACCGCCCTGGAATTAGAGCTTATTTTATGCAGAATTTTATCAGTGGAAATAAGTGTTGAAAAAAAATCCCATTGAACAAATTCGATTTCATGAACATGTTTATTCTTTTGGTGACAGAATAATAAAATCATTGGGAGGCAGCTGGAAGCAGATTTCTAAGAGGAAATTCTGGACAGAATTTCCATAGTGTGAACAGGGCCTAAAAGGAATCTGTTAGAAGGTTTATACTGTCTTATCTGAGTGCAACATGAATTTAAAAAGATTCTAAACAAAATGATATACTATGGGGGAGCTTTATCAAAACCTGTCCAGAGGAAAAGTTGCTGAGTTGTCCGTAGCAACCAACCAGATTTTTCAGAAATGAAAGAAGCGATCTGATTGGTTGCTATGCGCAACTTTTTCTCTGAACAGGTTTTGATAAATCTCCCCCATATTACTTATATTTTTTTGTTTATCCCATACAGCGCCACTCCTTCCACCCACCAGTCTCTGATTTACAGCTGTCTGCCTATACACAGTATAGTCAGACAGATGCCAATCAGCAGCGTTGGTGATTTTTTTTCCCTTTTACTATCTATATTATAATATAATCCTGAAATATTTTGTGGTGCAAGGAATTCTTATCACTTTGTGATGCCAGGGCACTGTTAGCCTATACATGGTCTGAGGTGGAGACAGCTTCTCCTGGGCCAGACACGGGGGGGGGGGGGGGGGGGCTGTGGTTACAAAGCACACAGACATTGGGTTACGGACAACTGTCTTTTATTGAGCAGGTGTAGATGGTACAACACACAGTACAGAGCATAGTGGAAGGGATGCAGTGTAACCCTTGGGAGCCCTGTTTCCTTGCGCGGACTAATGGTGCTTTTCACCCACTTGAATAATTCTGACTTGAGATTAGAGATAAGAAGATTCCCCACGCTGACTAGGGTTCTGACAAGGTCCAATTACTACCACCGCCAGGGCTTGAATCACCATTGTATGGGGGGAACACTTGCAGAATGCTGGGGCTGACTTGAGAAGATATTTTCTTAGGTTTCCCTCAGGATTCTCGACACACGTCTTCCTCCTCCTTTCCACACTGGAGTTCAGACTAAACTGGGGCAACTCCCCAGTCCATCCCCCCCACCCCCCACCTACACTATATACTGGAGAATTTAGGGGTTCCCATTGGGCAGACAGGGTCACCTGATTATCACTGCTCCTTTCTCTCTTAAAGGTACAATACATACATTACACAATACACAGTGAATACAGTAAATATTATAAAGTGCTTGAACATATTAAAACATTTTCACAGTGGGCCCAACACAGATGCAACAGGCATGCCCGAGGAGATCCGCAGCCCACAGGGCAGCCTTTGGTCCTGGGACACCACCATTATCCTTTTCATTTGTGCTACTAGGCCAAATATTTAGACGAGACTTCCTAATCTTTACATATCCCTTCCTAGAGGTCTCCTCACTATCATGACAGACAGGTTTACAGTAAAAAGTGACACCAGTCGATTAGACAATAGCTTAAGCTTAGAGCTCAAACTCCTCCTCCCAATGACTGTGTGTCTTAAAAGGGTGTAGTACCAACAAAGCAAACTAAGTAGACACCCAGGGATTAAGGGTAACTATATCTTTCTCAAACGTCTTGCATGTCAGTAGAATCTTAAGCTAGGTTCAGACTACGGAATTTCCGCTGGAATTTTCACTTTGAAATTTCCGGCAGAAATTCCGCTTACTATAATGCATAGTGTAGTGAATGGTTTTCCGTTCACAAATTCACACTTCGGAATTTGTGAAGCGGAAAATCCGGATGAAAAATCTGCTAGAAAATTTCCGCCTGAAGAAGGGGGTTGCTCTTTCTTCAGGCGGAAATTCTAGCGCAACACATAGCAGTCTATAGGAGACTGCAGTGCCTGCGCTGTCCTAGCGCCGACTAATTCAGTCGGCGCAGGCAGAACTCAGAATCTCCGGGCGGAAATTTTCTGCCCGGAGATTCCGTAGTCTGAACCTAGCCTTAGGGTCTATTCACATGGCAGAATTTCCGATTGTGGAATTCTGCCTCAAATTAAAGCCCATGGACTTCTATGGGATCCCACACTACCATTCACACTTCTGAATGTTCACTTGTGGAATTCTGCAAACGGAAATTCACAAGTGTGAATGGGAGTGCGGAATCCTATAGAAGTCTATGGGCTTTAAGTTGAGGCGGAATTCTGCAAGCGGAAATTCTGCCGTGTGAATAGACCCTTACTGATCACTAAAATGAATGAGCAGAAGGGCTAAGTTAAATGCTATGCTGTTCATTTCAATTTGGCTGCTCAGTCTGTGGTGTATAGGTCTATATGAACACCTTTCTTACATCATAGAAGTGCAAAAAGTGTTTTTTACAAAAACATCTGACTTAAAGTGTCTTGCTGGTGTATTGCAAATCTATTGAAAAGAAAAACCTGCATTATAAAGAAATACCTTCAAAAAGTGATAAGCCTTTAGTAGCAACGGACCCATTAGTGGGGTTGTTGTGTCCTAAATTCTTATGTCAGAATCCCTGATCGGTCAGTCTAAACCTTAAGATTATCTCTTTCCTTCCAGATTCATCAGCTAAATGCTCTGATCACCATGTTAGTGGGTGAACTCCCCCCTGGAGACAGGCAGAAGATCATGACAATATGCACCATAGATGTCCATGCCAGGGATGTGGTCGCTAAGCTTGTTATGCATAAGGTATTATGGTCAAATATTTATTTTATATCTCTCCTAATGTATTTTGTGGTAAATACTTAAATTCTTCATAATATCACAATTTTTTGTTGTGCTATTCCTCTGTTATTCCTGCTAACAGGAACTGTATTGCAAAAACGTAGTGTGAATGCACCCTAAGAGGGTTTCTACCTCACCAATGGAAAATCTCTAGGATATGCCTCCCTTGCTGATTCACGGGGGTCACCCAATGATCGAAAGAATAAAAGAGCCATGGTACTGCCTCCACTGTTACCAGTGGAGGCAGTGGATGTTACCAGTGGAGGCAGTGGATGTTACCAGTGGAGGCAGTACCATGGCTCTTTTATTCTTTCGATCATTGGATGACCCCCGTGAATCAGCAAGGGGGGCATATCCTAGAGATTTTCCATTGGTGAGATAGAAACCCTCTCAGGGTGCATTCACACCACGTTTTTGCAATACAGTTCCCGTATACATTTCAATTTGAAAACCATGTGGAACAGTATTGACCGTATGCATTGACTCTCCATTGAAAACCGTATGCATCCGGTTGTGTCCGTTTTGCGTTTTGTATGGTTTTATCTGGTTTTTTCCCGTACCCAAAACTGTAGCCTACCACGGTTTTTGGTCTGGGTGAAAAACTGTATTGAAACCCTATACGGTTCTTTCAACAAGGAAGTCAATGGGAACCGTACAGAACCGTATGTGCATACAGTTCCATCCAGTTTGCACCATATGATTTTTTTACTTTGCACATGCACAGTGCACGTCGAAAGCTTTTTGGGGGGAATTTTATTCAAACTAGTGAAACTTTATTCCTAATGGAGTGATACATATACGTTTTTTTCTTTAAAAAACAGATGCAATCAGACATCAATTTTCAAACCGTATACGGTTTTCAATCATATACAGGTTAAAATGTGTACACATGTTTTGATACAGTTTAGTCAGGTTTTGAGGAATCAGTTTTTCATCAAAAACCTGATACAAGAACTGTATTGCAAAAACGTGGTGTGAATGCAGCCTTACCAAGACTGTAAACTGTTGTTTTGAAATGCTACGTTACTTGTACCTGTAACAATTTCACTTATGGCCATAACTTACATATAGGTGCAACTTTCATTTTCATTTAATTTTAAAGATGCTAATTATTCCTATTCTAAATGGCTCACATATACAGTATTGGGGGATTTTCTTTCCTATACAAGTATAGAGCATACGGATGACCAAACCGGCTTCTGTAATGCAGAATGCTTGTTTTAGCAGGCTTATACAGAAGTTATTACTGCATGTTAGGTGGTACCTAGATGCATAACAAAATTCATAATTTTTTTATTTTTTTATTCTTTAATAATTAAATTTTTTATCTTAAAGGTGAACAGCGCTCAAGATTTTGCTTGGCTATCTCAACTGAGACATCGATGGGATGACAAACAAAAGCAATGCATTGTCAATATCTGTGACGCCCAGTTCCAGTACTCTTATGAATATTTAGGAAATACACCTCGGCTGGTTATTACACCTTTGACTGACAGGTAAATCTTTTTTTTTTTTTTTTTGTGTTGTGATGTACCCAGAACTATTTTATGATGTGGTTAAATGTGTTTAAAAAAATAAATATATATATATATGTGTGTGTATATATATATATATATATATATATATATATATATATATATATATAGTTTACATAATTTTTTTAAGGGGGAGTTTGGAGAATTATTTTATCTGTTAAACAAGCAAGTTACTATTGCTGATAATTATATTAATTGTCTTTAATATTTTTATAATGATATATACAGTACAATCTCCCAATAGTGGACACTCACAGGGAATAAAAAAAGTGTCTGCTATTGAGAGATGTCCATTACTGTTAAACATGGTAAAAAGCAATACTGCATTAGAATCTACCAGTGCTTTTTAATCCCCCCTTATCCCTCCCCTGTATTATTTCACCCCCCCTTTATAACATATGCCACCTTATTCCCCCATGCCTTGTACCAAATTATCCCCCCATTACCCCTGTGACACATCATTTCCCCTTGATCCTCCTGTGCCACATCATTCCCCCTTTATTACCCTCTGTGTAAATTCGTCACCCACTCTTTATGAAGTGGCACAAGGGGATAAAGGGGGAATAAAATGGCAGAGGGGGTGATCGATTTGCAGAGAGAGTAATAAAGGGGAAATGAAATAGCACGGGGGCAGGGGGGATCAAGAGGAAATGACGTGGCACAGGGGGTAAAAAAGGGGGGGAAGATTTGGCACAGGGAAAATAAAGTGGCACGGGGGGATGGGGGGGGGGGGTTGAATGATGTGGCCAGCAGATGTCCAGAAGAAGGAGACCACTGTTTATACAGCAATCAAACAAGTCCAACACAGAGACTACCCAGCACTGTAACTTCAAGAAGGGACCATACGTAAAACTCCTGCAGCTGACAGACCGTTCCGGTGCTTACATCAAAGGTAAGATATATATCCAAATGCAGAAATGCAGAAAAATGGAGCACTCACCAGGTCCTTAATAGAGAAAACTTCTTTATTTCATCAAAGAATGCATGGCGTTCTCATGGAGTTCGGGAGAGCGGACAGGAACAAGGGGGTGGGGGAGTGGGAAGCCCATCCCACTCCCCCACCTCCTTCTTCCTGTTCGCTCTCCCGCACTCCATGAGAACGCCATGCATTCTTTGATGAAATAAATAAGTTTTCTCTATTAAAGACCTGGTGAGTGCTCCATTTTTCTGCATTTCTGCATTTGGATATATACTGTTTAAATAGTGGTCTTCTGCTTCTGTGCTGCAGCTTCTGCAGAAGGGTGCATCGGGGCCTGGGCCCCTTACTGGGGGTATTGGCTGTACCCTCTGATGGCAGCCCTGTGTACAAGGTAGGGCTGGCACATAAGCCTGGTTGTCCCCTATTGGGAGTGTTTTGTCCCCTACTGTCCCCTATTGGGAGTTTTTTTTACCCCTAATGGGAGTGTTTTGTCCCCTATAAGGTGTGTCCTCAACTGCTATTGGGAGTGTCCCCAATTCAGATTGTGCAAATACATTGTCTTATGGGACCCTGGCAGGGAATTTAAAACTGTCTGCTATTGGGAGGTGTCCCCTAATGGGAGGTATCCGCTAAGGGAGATTTTACTATATATATATATATATATATATATATATATATATATATATATATATATATATATATATAAAGCAAAATCATCGGTAGTTGCAGTTTCTTGTAAAACCTTTTTTATTGGACTAACAAGATTTTGTAGAGACAAGCTTTCGGGATTCCTCCCTTTATCAAGTCATAAGCATTTCTGAGCTCACAAGGAGAAAACACAGGTTCTATCTCACAAAATATGCAGGGGTTAAAACAACATTAGTGGAGAATGGACATTAAGTTGGGCCATAAATTGTATAGCAATAGGACGATAGATACAGATAAGGATGAGGAGGGGGGGGGGGGCTGGAGAGCAGAGGTGAGAATAGTGGTTACGCTGGACAGACAATTTTACTATAGAGCCATAGACTGAAGATAAGACTAGACAGGGGAGGGGGAGCAGGGGTGTGATGGTGTTAGAGCAGGGAGAGGGTAGAGAGTTTAGCAAAGGTTATAGGAAATTTTGATAATGGGATAAGAAGCTTAAATCCACATTAAGTCCTCTGTTCTTGGAGTTATAAAGAACTATCATTTTGTACAACCATAGAGAAAAGGACTATTGCACCCCAGTTGGACACCACTTCACTCAAACAGGTCACTCCCTACAGGACCTCAAAATCAAGATCCTGAAAGGAAACTTCAAGAACACCCAGGAAAGAAAGACATTTGAAGCCAAAATGATAGTTCTTTATGACTCCAAGAACAGAGGACTTAATGTGGATTTAAGCTTCTTATCCCATTATCAAAATTTCCTATAACCTTTGCTAAACTCTCTACCCTCTCCCTGCTCTAACACCATCACACCCCTGCTCCCCCTCCCCTGTCTAGTCTTATCTTCAGTCTATGGCTCTATAGTAAAATTGTCTGTCCAGCGTAACCACTATTCTCACCTCTGCTCTCCAACCCCCCCCCCCCCCCTCCTCATCCTTATCTGTATCTATCGTCCTATTGCTATACAATTTATGGCCCAACTTAATGTCCATTCTCCACTAATGTTGTTTTAACCCCTGCATATTTTGTGAGATAGAACCTGTGTTTTCTCCTTGTGAGCTCAGAAATGCTTATGACTTGATAAAGGGAGGAATCCCGAAAGCTTGTCTCTACAAAATCTTGTTAGTCCAATAAAAAAGGTATTACAAGATACTGCAACTACCGATGATTTTGCTTTTTGCATCACTGGACTAATACGGCTACTCCTAACTAATCTATATATATATATATATATATATATATATATATATATATATATATATATATATATAATATATAGTCAGCATAGACCACCTCCAGATCATGCAGGTGACCTACCAGCATGCAATCGCTGGGATTAACTTCCACAAAGTATATAGTCACAGCAAAGAATATGAAGTAGGTCCGGTAATAGAAGAAAGGCTTCCAATTTTATTCACACCATAAAGTGTACAGGTGCAATGTTTTGGCAAGACTTCCTTTGTCAAGCATACAAAACCTACAAAATGCCATTCTTAAATACAATAAGATACAAAGTGATTGGTTAACCCCTTAACGATCAAGGACGTAAATGGTGCGGCTGTACTTTGTGCACCAGGACGAACATTTACGTCCTGTACGTGACCACGAGCATCGGAGCGATGATTGGGTTATGGTCAGCAGGTCCCGGCTGCTGATAGCAGCCAGGGACCCGCCGATCATGGCCTATATTCACGATTGCGTGGATGTCTGCCATTAACCTCTCAGATGCCGTGATCAATACCATTTTAATTTGAAAGTGCAGTAGTTTATACACCACAATCCCTGTGTTCAGTCTTGGTCACTCCCCAAAGAGGCAGTTGACAGCAATTTGCACGAAAGTGAGACATCTAGTGGCCAGGACTGGGGCTTTATTTTTCTGGTAGGAAGTCATTTTTGGTAAAGTGATTTACAAACCTGGTATAAATCACATAAGGTATGGAATAGAGAGAAGTTGTCTGAAACATCAGCAAGCATGACCTATATTTGTATTAAAGCAATTGGATTTAATAGCAATTGGATAATAATACTGAAAATCAAATTGCGTAATCTTTTACACATTATTCGTTCTACAATTCTTCACTGTTTTTGTTATTGCATTAAAAAAGCACTAAGCATTAATGGGGGACCATTTATTATGGTCTTTAGAGCTGTTTTTCTGTGTATATTTGTCGCACATTTGGAGCAGCGCTGCACCTCAGGCAATTTTTTGCAACTTTTTGGTTTACACTTTAAAAAAAGTGTGTACAGACCAGCTGTTAAAGTACTCAGGCTGCTTTCACACTATAAAAATTAATCCGTTACAAACGTCCATTAGAAAAGCCCTGGTAAACGGCCGTTAAAGAATCCCATTAAAGTCTATTGGATTTTTTGATTATCCTTTATGACCTGTTATAGTCTGCCATGTATAACGGCCGTTAGTTGTGACGGAAGAAATAACGGCACATGCACAAATTTTTCTTCCGTCACAAGAAACGGGTAAATTAATGGCCGTTATTTTTAACATTGAAGTCTATGGCTGACGGATGAGCCTTTATGTCATCCGTTTGCCCACAGTTTATTATATCCGTTATTATTTCTGAGCATGCTCAGAAGAGGCGACATCAGCAGACTCCCGCAGTGCTGAGGGTGGACTACTACTCCCATCATGGAACAGACTTGTTTCCATGATGGGAGTAGTAATTCCCCGGGGCTGCGGGAGTCTGCAGACAGCTGGGGAGGCTACATTAGTGTTTGTACTACAACCCCCATCATGGAACAGAGTCTGTTCCATGATGGGGGTTGTAGTACAGGGGCTGAGGGATTGATCGCACCGGGTTTCACTTCTGAGACCTGATGCGATCAAAAGTTATTAAGCAGGGGAGCGAGCGGCATGGTCTGCAACCCTACGATGTATCAGTGTGTTTTAACTTTCTTTTTGAATCCCCCGCGGGAAGCCCTGAATGGCCAATCAGGGCTCTCAGCGAGAGAGATTGAAAAATGAACTTTGAGAGTAGCAGGGGCCAAAGAGCACTGTGGGGGGCAAGATATATAGCGCTGCAGAGGGGGGCAGACATATAGCCTATATATCTAGCCCCCCCCGCAGCCAGCGCATTAGGTATGACCCCCACCTGCGCATTAAATATATACCCGCCGGCGCATTAAATATATACCCCCGCAGCGCATGTATATGTGCCCTCGCAGCTCTTCTATATACATATGCCCCTACCGCCGTATGAATGAAAAGTATTTCTATTAGCAGCGCATATTGCCGGCTCCCGGCTGCTAATAGAAATACCTTTCATTCATATGGCAGCAGGGGTATATGTATGTAGAAGCACGGGGGGGGGGGGGCAGATAACGCTATATGTCTGCCCCCCACAGCTCTTCTATATACACATGCCTCTGCCGCAGTATGAATGAAAAGTATTTCTATTAGCAGCGCATAGTGCCGGGAGACGACTCTATGCACTGCTAATAGAAATACCTTTCATTCATACGGCGGTAGGGGCATATGTATATAGAAGAGCTGTGGGGGGCAGACATATATACGGCGGTAGGGGCATGTGTATATAGAACAGCTGCGAGGGCACATATACATGCGCTGCGGGGGTATATATTTAATGCGCAGGCGGGGGTCATATCTAATGCGCTGCTGGGGGTCATAGATATATAGGCTATATGTCTGCCCCCCCCCCCCCCTCTGCAGCGCTATATATCTTGCCCCCCACAGTGCTCTTTGGCCCCTGCTACTCTCCAAGTTCATTTTTCAATCTCTCTCGCTGAGAGCCCTGATCGGCCATTCAGGGCTTCCCGCGGGGGATTCAAAAATGAAAGTTAAAACACATGATACATCGCAGGGTTGCGGAGCATGCCGCCCGCTCCCCTGCTTAATAACTTTTGATCGCATCGGGTCTCAGAAGTGAAACCCGGTGCGATCAATCCCTCAGCCCCTGTACTAGAACCCCCATCATGGAACAGAGTCTGTTCCATGACGGGGGTTGTAGTACAAGCACTAATGTAGCCTCCCCAGCTGTCTGCAGACTCCCGCAGCCAGGGAATTTCTACTCCCATCATGGAAACAAGTCTGTTCCATGATGGGAGCAGTAGTAGTCCCAGCTGTGGGAGTCTGTAGGCAGAGGTGTTTGGCCATACATGAGGGATAAGGATAACGGATGAATATTTATTCAGCCGTTAGCACCCTTTATTTCATCCGTTATTAAACATCCGTTTTTACAGAGAAAACGGACATTTAATAACGGATGAATGCTCATAGTGTGAAAGCGGCCTTAAAGTCTTATGCAGTGGTAATGAATTTATAACTTAAAAAAAAAACACATCAGAGTCGCAAAAATACACCAGCCCAGACTTAACTTAGCTTGTTGGTGTATGTGGAGAGTGAAATATCAGAAAATGTGTACCTGCACAAAATTACCAGCACACACAAAAAAGGTGGAAAAAAGGCTTCACTTACACCTACAATAAAAATGTCCCCATATGTGCTCGAATAAAGTTAGTAGGTTTGTAGTGAATTCTCCTCATTTTTATACATCATTAAGGAATAGAGTTTCTAAAGATTCATTCATCTCTACTGCTGCAGCTGGAGGTAAGTGATCATCTGAGGGGCTGATGCAGTGTTTTCCAAACAGTGGGGGTCATATTCAAAATTCTTCACAGCAAAAATTTCAAAAAGTTTACATCAGATATTCAAAGTATTTTACATGAGAATTATCCAAGGTTTACACTAGTCACACCAAAAAATGTTTGCACTTTCATTTTCTCCTCCTCACCTTCTAAAAATCATAACGCGTTCAATTTTGCACCAACAGACCCATATAAGGGCTTGTTTTTTTTAAGTCACCAATAGTACTTTGTAATGACATTACTTATTTTATAACATAATATGCGGCAAAACAAAATAAATTATTTGTGGCGTGAAATGAAAAAAAAAAAACATTTTGCTAATTTTTAGGGCTTCCGTTTCTACGAAATGCACTTTTTGGTAAAAATGGCACATATCTTTTTTCTGTAGGTCCATACAGTTACAGTGATACCCAATTTATGTAGATTTTTATTTTATTTGACTACTTAAAAAAAAATCATAAGTACATGCACCAAAATTTGTATGTTTAAGATTGTCATTTTCTGACCCCTATTACTTTTTAATTTTTCCGTGTATGGGGCTATTTGAGGGCTTATTTTTTGCGCTGTGGTTTGTAGTTTTTATCGGTACCATTTTTGTTTTGATCAGACTTTTTGATCGCTTTTTATTAATATTTTTATGGTATATGAAGTGACCAAAAATTCACAATTTTGGACTTTGGTATTTTTTTTACGTGTACACCATTGACCGTGCGGTTTAGCTAACCTTATATCTTAATAGTTCGGACATTTACGCACACGGTGTTACCACATATGATTTTTTTTTTTTATTACACTTTTTTTATTTATTAAATAGGAAAAGGGGGGTGATTTAAACTTTTATTTGGGGGGGGGGGCTTATTCACATATAATGCGGTTCCCTGCATTAGCCATGGGTCCTGGCTGCCCACGGGGTTTAACTCTTTCTCTGCTCCTGAGAATGGTTTAAACCTTGTTAGCAGAATCAGGGCATACAGGTACGCCCTGCATTCTTAACTGGTTAGACAAAACATTTTCCTGCACACACAATTAAGCCCTATAAATGTTATCCAGTTATCGCTTGTCTGGGCAGTAGTATCATGGAATATCATGTGAGATTCTTCCACCAGGATTTTCAGGGATGTAAGATTTGGCGCCAAACCAATTTTGGCACAAAAAAATCTTATATGGCTGCTACAAAAAAAATTGGCACCGAATTTGACAATTTTGGCGTGAAAAAAATAAAAAGTGGCACGAAAATTAACTCTCACATATTTTCTATTGAAAATGTGAAGAGAAAAAAAAAGGTGTGATTAATATCACTGTTGCAGAAATTAAAGTCGTTTTTGAATATCTTTGTGTCTCCAGCTGTTGCAAAACTACAACTCCCAGCATGCCCGGACAGCCTTTGGCTGTCCGGGCATGCTGGGAGTTGTAGTTTTGCAACAGCTGGAGACACACTGTTTGGAAAACACTGGGCTGGAGCATTGGCATCAGTGGATGGTCTGACTGCATAGTCGCAGAATGCAAGCTGCCGCAGGGCATATGTAACCTTATCGGGCACCACAGTGTATATTTATGTTAGGAAACTAGGGAGAGTCTTTTGGCAGTGCCTTCTGAGGATTGGACCCCCTGTAAAGATGGAAAAAACAAGATTACAATAAATAAGCTTCAGGGCAAAAGCTGTTCTAAAATTTAGAAACTGAACGTTCATCTCATTGTGCTTCTTTATTGATCCTTTTTCTGTTTGTCCAGCCTATTACTGAAATGATTTTCTTTAACACTTTATTTGTTGCGCTCCATAAGGTGCTACATTACCCTGACACAGTCCCTCCACCTGACCATGAGCGGCGCTCCGGCCGGCCCTGCCGGAACAGGAAAGACGGAAACCACCAAAGATTTAGGTCGGGCCCTGGGGGTGATGGTATATGTTTTCAACTGCTCCGAACAGATGGATTATAAAGTAAGCTAAATGGCAAATTCACAATCTGTGCTTCCTAAAACATTTCTTCCCACAGTGCCGTTTCATTGCCATTTGTCTTGCAGTCTGTAGGAAACATATATAAAGGTCTGGCGCAGACCGGAGCCTGGGGATGTTTTGATGAATTTAACCGGATTGCAGTAGAAGTTCTGTCAGTGGTTGCGGTACAAGTGAAAAGTATTCAAGATGCCATCCGCAACAAGAAAAAAAGGCAAGGCGCCGAATCTATCCAGAAATGATAACTTACATCAAATCAAAATGTAATCTTTTGCAAAGAGCGCATATCACAGCTTGTCCCTCTTCTCCTGACAGATTCTTTTTCCTTGGAGAAAACATCACATTGAAGCCATCAGTGGGAATATTTATCACTATGAACCCTGGTTATGCCGGCCGCACAGAACTGCCGGAGAATCTCAAGGCTCTTTTCAGGCAAGCTATTGGAGCGCTATCGCCATCTATTGTTGCTTTCTAAATTAGCACATTGTATTTGCTTTATTATTACGGTATATACTGGAAAGAAATTCTGAAGTGCAGTTTAAGGACACAGAAAGGAGCATGAATATGAAATCATAAGCCACGCTTAATATTTATTGCTTTATGGAAAACCTTACAGGTTCTGTTACCAAGTGAAAGTTAAAGAGTACCTCTCCCCAAATTAAACATTTAATATATTGTTACTAATGTAATTAAGAGACACTTTGCTATTTACTTGCTGTTAAAATTCGAAACCTTTTATATGTTTTTAATGTGATTGAAAAAACGGCCACTGGGTGGCTCTGTTCTGTTCCCTGCCGCAAGTCACACAGTGAGTTTGGTCTTCTCCTGGCCTGGCAGGATATTGCGCTTGCTGGGGAACGCCCACTTTCTCCTGCTGGGAGCTCACACAATGTGAGCAAGGGGGAAGGTATAATACACAGCTTTTTAAAGCTGTGAAAAAAAGGCAGATGGGGTCTTAGAAGTAGTTAGGGAATATAATCTGAGTTATTTAAAAAAAATATGGTTTGATGACAAGTACTCTTTAAAGCATACATGTTGTTTTAACCCCTTAAGGACACATGATGTACTAGAACGTCATGTGTCCGCTCCCGATCTATAACGCGGGGCCGCGGCGTTGCCCCGCGTCATAGCGCGTCGGGCCCAGCCTCTAACAACGGCCGGGACCCGTGGCTAATAGTGCGCGGCATTGATTGTGGTGCCCCGTGCTATTAACCCTTTAGACACGGCGTTCAAATTTGAATGCCACGTCTAAAGTGAAAGTGAAACCATGCTGGTTAGCTCAGTGGGCTGTTCGGGATGGCCGCGGCGAAATACCGAACAGCTTACAGGACAGCATGAGGGTCCCTACCTGCCTCCTCGCTGTCCAATCGCCGAATGACTGCTCAGTGCCTGAGATCCAGGCATGAGCAGTCAAGCGGCAGAATCATCGATAACTGGTTTCCTATGAGAAACCAGTGATCAATGTAAAAGATCAGTGTGTGCAGTGTTATAGGTCCCTATGGGACCTATAACACTGCAAAAAAAAAAAAGTGAAAAAAAAAGTGAATAAAGATCATTTAACCCCTCCCCTATTAAAAGTTTGAATCCCCCCCCCCCTTTTCCCATAAAAAAAAAAAAAAAAAAACACACTGTAAATAATAATAAATATATATGGTATCGCCGCATGCGGAAATGTTCGAATTATACAAATATATCGTTAATTAAACCACACGGTCAATGGCGTACGCGCAAAAAAATTCAAAAGTCCAAAATAGTGCATTTTTGGTCACATTTTATATCATGAAAAAATGAATAAAAAGTCCTATCAATGCAAAAATGGTACCGTTAAAAACTTCAGATCACGGCGCAAAAAATTAGCCCTCATACCGCCCCATACACGGAAAAATAAAAAAGTTATAGGGGTCAGAAGATGACAATTTTAAACGTATACATTTTCCTGCATGAAGTTATGATTTTTTCCAGAAGTACGACAAAATCAAACCTATATAAGTAGGGTATCATTTTAATCGTATGAACCTACAGAATAAAGATAAGGTGTCATTTTTACCGAAAAATGTACTAAGTAGAAACGGAAGTCCCCAAAAGTTACAAAACTGCAGTTTTTTTTTTCAATTTTGTCTCACAATGATTTTTTTTTCCGTTTCAGTGACGTCCCTGCGTGCGCAACCTCCCTGCGGCCCCAGCGTATTTAAAGTTAACGCAGGGCCGGCAGCCGCAGAGAGGTCACTAGGGTATCCTTATGTCCCAAAAAGATTTTTCGGGACACAGGGATGTCCCTAATGTGACCCAGCCACATCTCAAAGCGGCCCCAGGTCCGACAGCCCACCGGGTAGGCCAGTCCGGGCCGGACTACACCACATTAGGGTACAATGTACTAGGGTACATTTACACGTTCATAACGCTCAGCAGGTTAGATGTGGGAGATCCGCTGCAAGTTTCACTACCATTCTACAAGTCTACAAATTTGCCACTATTGAAGATTTTCTGCAAACCTATTGAAGTGAATGCTAGCATAGAGTTTATTCACGTATAGGTGTGTGGCTTCAGTGAGAGAATGCAGACAATACAGTAGGATGAGGTGGCGGCTCTGCCAAGTGGCATACAAGAGGCAAAACAAAGCAGTGCAGTCACACAGTGATGCCAACAAAACCTGTGTCAGTGTCGCTGTGAGCGATCTGCAGTGTGTTGCAACATGGTTTTACACAGGACTGAACGTGGTTGTGATCTAAGCCAAGTGGTTAAGCCCCAAAAATACAATTTTCTTGAAAATATTTGTTAAGAACGGATTTCTTTGAGTTCAGAGCAGTGGAGTGGAAAGCTACCGCTGTACTTTTTCTTTCTATCGTATCTACTGCTGACTTTGGGTAAAATAACTGCACTGAATACTGCCTGAATAGCCCTAGGTCACTCACCTATACCTTTTTATATAGAGGTAGACTTGAGGGTATGTTTACTTGTGGCAGATTTGTTGTAGAAATTTCTGACTGTCCAATCCACCTGTAATTAGTAAATTTGATCCAAAATTTTTGCCCAACAGTTTATAGATTCGCTCATTGTAGCATTCCATTAATATTCGGTTATTTTTGGAAATTCCATGTATGTCCAATGAAACAACATTATATTTTCTAGGAAAATAAAGTAAGTAAACTCCACTGAAATAAAGCACATTTGGGGAAAAGAAGAAAATTGAGATAGAATTATTGTTATCAATACAGTACATACATTGCAATTGATATTGTTTTCACCTGGGTATGTTAAGAAGTGCTTGGGACCCTATATGTCTTTACTTTGCTCTTTTTTGCATGTCTGCAACGTCTTGCTTATTGAGAATCGTATATATCTTTTATTGTGTGCATTTGCTTTTCTATATAATTAATGAAATAATGGGACATTACCTGAATTTTGTGGGATTGCTATAATGCATATTCTTCTGCGGTTGTATAGCTTGTTGTATTTCTTGCATATGATGTTAATAAAAATCTGATTTAACATACACTAAAATTCATATCGTGTGATGTCAGTAAATACGCAATGTTTTTTTTCTTCTTTCAGGCCTTGTGCCATGGTGGTTCCAGACACTGAGCTGATCTGTGAAATAATGCTAATTGCCGAGGGGTTCCTTGACGCTCGCCCATTAGCCAGGAAATTTATTACCCTTTACATGCTATGCAAGGAGCTGCTTTCTAAACAGGTAATGTTATGAAATACAGATTTGCATTTTTTTGTGGCTCGCAAAGTTATCCCATTTCCACAGGATAGGGGATAAAAAAAACTTATCGGTCGGAGTTCCAGCAGTCAGATCACCGGAACAAAGAAAAATTGTCCACAATGAATGGACTTCACCACATGCAGCCAGCGGTTCAATTATTCTACAGTATATGGGGCTTCTCAACATTGCCAGATCATTGCCATATCATGGCAGATACCTACTAGCTTAGGGACAACTAAAAATTATAGATGAAGCCTGCAGAGCATAAATCTGATGCAAATGCCATATACAAGTTATATAATGACCAGAAATAATGCTAGTCCTCACACATTACCCGAAGTTACCCAAGTTATTTGAAACAACAGGCTTTAAAGATGCAAAAACAAGGAAAAAAGAACACATTGTGAACCTAGCCAAAGAGTGCAGGAAGACTGAGCCCCAAATTAATATTGTGAATGAATATTTAAGTATTCATTTTGTTTCGAAAAGTTAGATGAAAGGATGCATTGGCCAAGATCAGAGACAGCTGTTGACCACAGAGAAATTTAAATAGAAGGGCCGCATGGCACCATGGGCCAAACAAAGGTGCCCCAAGTCTGCTTTACATTTGAGTTGGACTCTAGTGTCCAACAAATTCGGCGTCAACTCCTCCAGTGAGGCTTGATCATTTAATGTCCCCTACAAAGAGATTTTATTTAAAGGGATACACTGAAGCTGAAACCGACCAGTTTTGTCTGGTTATTTTGGCGCAGAGTGTCTTAGACATGTCTGCGACAGTGTGCGCCTGGAAAATCCGACAAATCCGACATTGCACTGTGAAAAGCCAAAAAGGAGCGTGGTCTGTCGCAAAGGGGGCATGGTCGGCCCGGAAATGGGCGGGGTTTCACAACCCGACCGATTTACTATTGAATTCACAGAAAATCCTGTGGATAAATGGCTGGAAATATCGACCTAGAAAAAGCTGGTCAGAAAATGTTCCCGACTTTTCTCAATGGTAAATAGAGAGGAATCCTACAAGTCTGAAACAACTTTTCACACAGTAAAAACCAGACACTCTAAGTAAATGAGGCCCAATATGTCTGATGGCAGGGATCCTGCTTCTGGGACCCCTTGCGAACGCTGGGTTTGGGCGGCCATGGTCCTGACGTCACACCACGCCCCTTCATGATGTCACGCCACACACCCTTCATGTATGTCGATAGGAGGGGGTGTGGCAGCTGTCACACCCCTCCCATAGACCTGAATGGAGAGGGCATGGAGTGACATCACGAGGGGGCGTGTCATGAAGTCACAACCACGACCGCCCAAACCCAGCGTTCAGAAAATAACTTTCAGAACACCGGGTGCTGCACGGAGATCGCAAGGGGTCCTAGTGGCGGGACCCCTGTAATCAGACATCTTATCCCCTTTCCTTTGGATAGGGGATAAGATGTCTAGGGGCGGAGTACACCTCTAAGCCAAGATAGGAGAGGTTGCCTCCAAAATCGCAGGACACTTGCCTGCAGAAGAAACTATCTAGGAGTATTTCAAAGTGCTCTTTCCAAGGTATTCTATACAGTGATAGAAATACTAATGGATATATTCAGAAAGTACTCCCTAGCACCTATACAGAACAAAGTATGAACAAGTGTGGCATTGTTTCTGGTAAAGAAACATTTGCTGTCCATGCGCCATTAGACTAAAACCTTTGCCAGCTTTGAAATGATTGATATGCTATCCACATGATAGGCCATCAATCAGTGATCGGCAGGGTGGCCTGTTTGGGTGAGCTACACAGTGAACCGGGGCAAAGATCATTGTGTAGAGGTGGCAGCGTATTAATGCAGGTAAGCTCCCATTTAAAGGGTACCTCTCATCAAATAAACGTTTGATATATTTTAGATTAATGAATGTTGAATAATTTTCCAATAGCATGTTAATGAAAAATATGCTTCTTTCTATTGTATTTTTCCCGATCAGTCCTGGCAGCAAGCATTTCTGACTCATGCTGGAGTCCTAAACACTCAGAGCTGCCAGCCTGCTTTGTTCACAGCCAAACAGGCTGTGAACAAAGCAGGCTGGCAGCTCTGAGTGTTCTCCTTTGTGAACAAAGCAGACTGGCAGCTCGTAGTGTTTAGGACTCCAGCATGAGTCTGAAATGCTTGCTGCCAGGACTGGTAGGGAGACCCCTAGTGGTCATTTCTTCAAAGTGGAAAATTAAATAGAAAGAAGCATATTTTTTAATAACATGCAATTGTAAAGTTATTCTGCATACATTAATCTATAATATATCAAAAGTTTTTTTGTTAAGAGGTACCCTTTAAGTGAATGGCCCTGTTCACTTAAAGCCCCGCTCACTGTGTAGTGTGGGTGCTCGCTAAAACAGCAGATCGGCAGGGGGTGATTGATGTATGCCAATCAGCGATTGATGAGACGGTATGTATTTTGCAACCCAAATAGCCATGTTAAAGCTGTTATAGCTATGTTTCTATAGGCTGTGCTATGCTCTTATATCATTATTGCGGCTAATTGATTTTATGCTGCGACCCAACAATGATAATCTTTGTCGCAGTATGTAATAAAAGACACATACACCTCATTGAAGATTCCAATGAATGCAATATATGTTCAGGGAAATATAAAAACCATGTGATCAAAAAAAAATGATATTCTTTTGTAGTAGCATTATGAGACCTGTCAAATTATTTCATATCTGCGGAATATCTTTAGGGCTTAAGTATAAATTATTTAAACTCTGTGTATGGATAGTTCCCCCCCCCCCCCCCTCCCCCATGTATCTGCAATTAATATTCCTACAATTCTATTATTCAAACGTTTAGCTTGAAGTCATTTTTATAGCAGATAATTGTACTTTTAGAATCCCGAGTCATTAGTTACCAGTCAGAACATGTTCTTGGAAGAATTAGTTTGTTCTTTGTAGCTATGCCATAGGTAATAAGTACTCCTTAATACAGCATTATACAACAATCTTGACTAGGGACAGGTAATTTCCAATAAACTATACAGAACTGTATCACAATGGGTATAGATGACACGGACATCATTCGCTTTGTACCGGTGGCATATTATCAGTTTATAATGCTCCTACAATTACGGAGCAATTAAATGTTCTATCTCCGTTTTGTGCTCACAAAGAATGTCTTACAATGAAGACCATCATATCTATATTTCTAGACCTTGTTTGCCAAAAATGTCTTTGTATTTCCATTTTACTCACAAATAAATAAAAAAATCTATGTAAAATACATTTTCTAACTGTTATTTAAAGCAATGAGAATTCAGAATAAACTTAATTGGATGTAACATTCTACTGAAATGTAGATAGTAGGAGTATAACCTGATCAGATACCGTATTTTTCGCCCTATAGGACGCACCGGCATATAAAACGCACCCAATTTTAAAGGCGCAAAATCTAGAGAAAAAAAAAGATTCTGAACCCAACAGTGTTCTTCAACCTACGGACCTCCAGATGTTGCAAAACTACAACTCCCAGCATGCCCGGACAGCCGTTGGCTGTCCGGGCATGCTGGGAGTTGTAGTTTTGCATCATCTGGAGGTCCGCAGGTTGAAGACCACTGGTATAGGAGGTAATACTCACGTGTCGCCGCCGCTCCGGACCCGCTTGTCACCACTGCCCAGGATGTCGCTCCATCGCTGTCGCCACGTCCCCGGGGTGTCCCCGACGCTCCGGACGTCTTCTTCCCTGGGATCCACGCTCTCCGTCGCGTCATCACGTCGCTACGCACGCCGCTCCTATTGGATGAGGGGACGGCATGCGCGACGACGTGATGACGTCGAAGGAGAGCGCCGGCCATGCAGGGGATCCCAGCACGGAGCAGACACCGAGGAGGTAGGTAAGGTCCCTCCCGTTGTCCTGTAAGCTGTTCGGGACGCCGCGATTTCACCGCGGCAGTCCCGAACAGCCCGACTGAACATCCGGGTTAGTGTTATTTTCGTTTCAGACGCGGAGGTCAGCTTTGATCGCCGCGTCTGAAGGGTTAATACAGGGCATCACCGCGATCGGTGATGTCCTGTATTAGCCGCGGGTCCCGGCCATTGATGGCCGCATGGACCGCCGCGATAGGTGTGTATTCGCCATATAAGTTTTGGGGAAGAAAAAGTGCGTCTTATACGGGGAAACATATGGTAATGATTACTTGGAGATTGTGTTGTAGTCTTATATACCACCCCCGTGGCTTTTATATGTTGATGTTTTTTTATCTTGTAATTTGTTGAATTGTTACTTTTTAAAATAAAACAAAAAGCCCTTGTAATGATTCACCATAGTTATCTGTGCAATTCCTGGGCAATGGCTGTGTTTTAGTCTCTCCAGTGAGGATTCACTAATCATTTATTAAGCCCTAAATTGGGCAATAAAATCAGACATATTGTTGCTTCATTTAATTCTCGCTCCATAAATCGTCATAATCTCTTTATGGTGCAATTGGGCCATATCATTCCAGGATTTAATTTTCAAGTATAATCTTTTTATTTTTTGTCTGAGGCTCAGTCATATGGCACTTGAAAAGGTGACCGTGCAGGTCTCTGCTGACATATAGACACAGGGAAAAGTATACACGGCAATAACCTGAAGGACTGTATACGAGTATACTTTTTTCAAGTTCATTTTTCTTTCTATGTAACACTGATATAGAAAGTAAATTTAGAGTAACATTGGGGAGAATGTATGAAAGACTGGCATTTCATGCACTGGTTTTATGACAAAGTACATGTGAGTAAGATGCAGCAAAGGCTAGGGCTACAGTGTGACTTTGGTCATCCGACATACAGATTAGTTTCCCACTGTGGACCTGTTGAATCTAATTTTAGAGATTGGTGTCACCGTGTGGCATAGGGCAACTACTATACAACAGTCACAAAAACATTAATCTTGGATAGATCTTTGGGTGGCAAACCACATGTGGCTTTGTCACCATTGGCCTCAATGAAAGTCATGTATAACTGCGACCTGTTTGGGACTTCTCTGCAAGTTGACTTTATTTTTTTCAGCAGCCAAATGGCAACTATAATAAAGTCATGGGACAGCAAGTTGCAGACAGGTTGCACAAATGTTTTGCTTGCACAACACATGTAGATAGTTTAATGACAAAGAGCCCTTTTTTCATACTCATGAATTTGGTTTTGCCGTCCCCTCCGGCCTGATTGCAGCCGCCGGAGATGGTCAGGAAGCCGAAAGCAGCCAAAGAGGAGAAGTTTACCTAACTCTTGCAGCACGCTTCACTTGCAGCAATCTCTGTCCAGCTTCTCTAGATGGCCCCATAGACTTACAATCTGGTCATCCAGAGAAGCTAGACAGAGATTGCTGGGAGCTACCGCACACTTCTCCTTACTCCGTCCCCATGATCAGTGGGGGTCTCAGCACAGAGACTCCGTTCAATCAAAACTTTTGACATGTCTCTGTGTTGTGTCAAAAGATTTTTAAAGGACATGTCCTCTTTAACAATGTATACATTTTTTTTTTTTATCAATTTACAGGATCACTACGACTGGGGCCTGAGAGCAGTAAAGTCGGTCCTTGTTGTAGCAGGCTCCCTAAAACGAGGTGACAGTAACCGTCCAGAAGACCAGGTACATGTCTGTTTTAATCAGTGGGCCAAGAATTTACAGAGGCGGCTGAGGTTTTTATTTTTTTATTTTTTTTTGGGGGGGAGGCAAGGGTCCCCTGTTCCCATAATCTTTGGGGATCCCAGTGATTTAAAACCCAGAGGAATCAGATGTGGATATGGATCAACACACTATTGCAAGAGATGCACACAGAGTTGTGAACAACAAATAGCAATGCAGAAAATGAAAAACTTAATCCTCTCCAGAAAATAAAACTTGCCTATATTTAACCGAAAAACTGGAGAAAAACAGCAGACCCAGACAACACTTAACTGATGCCCATGTATTTCAGGCACACACGCGTCAACATCAGTTAAGTGCTTTGTGTGTCCTCTGTACCGGTTCACTTTATCCGCACCTGTTATGTGTGTAAAAATGCAGGAGTAGGGGACAAATGCAGAGGTTCACCTCAATAGGGGATGGAAATGCTGGGCACCTAATGTGATCAGCCCCACCCAGTGGGCACTTTGTGCTCATTTGCATACATGAAAAAGAAATGCAGATTGCTTGGTTTATGAGCAGAAGTTAACAAATCTAATTGTAGGACTGTGAAGAGGCGTTTAACCCCTACAGGGATTATTTACATTATGTGAAAGAATATTACAGATTCCCATCAAGTTTGTTTACCATAAAGTAGTGTTTCCTAACCAGTGCACCTCCAACTGTTGCAAAACTACAACTTCCAGCATGCCAGGACAACCAAAGGTTGTCCAGGGATGCTGGGTGTTGTAGTTTTGTGACAGATGGAGGTGCTCTGGTTGGCTACCGCTGCCATAGAGGGTTCCACAAACCTCTTTGGGTTTACTTATTTGGTTTACTTATTTGCATATATATATTACTGAAGGCTTGCGCACTTTTTTGGCTTAAATAAGAAAATGATACTGATAAAAATCTCTAGAAATCATGTATTACGTCTAGATGTAAATACTTTTTCTCCTAATGTTACATATTGCTTTGATAGGAAAACCCATCAGTCTTTTCGAATGTCCTGTTACCTCATTTTTCTATTTCAGAAAGTAATTTTGCATATATCCAGATTAATGTGTGTTCCCAAATTCCCCCTGCTAGGTACTCATGCGAGCTTTACGAGACTTCAATTTACCTAAGATAGTAACAGATGATGTCCCAATTTTCATGGGCCTGATCAGTGACCTGTTTCCTGCACTGGATGTTCCAAGGAAGAGGGACCTTCACTTTGAACAGATGATTAAGCAGTCTATGCTTGAGCTTCACTTGCAACCCGAAGAGAGTTTTATTCTCAAAGTAAAATCAAAATTTATTTATTCTTAATTACTTTCATTAAAATATGCCTAGACAACCTGGCACGCACATGAAGGTTACGGTAACTTTTATTGTGTTTTATCTCAAAATATTTGAAGATGTAAACTCTTACCAGCCTCAATGTATTTAAATTAACCAATAAGCTTATACTTTTGCTTACTTGTTAATGCATTTTTTTTTCAACAGTTTATTCAATTCTAAATCAACATTGCCCTGTATTTAACCACTTTCTGCCCTGGATAATAGTACATTATAATACTGCCTAGTTCCCGCAATCAAACTTACTTCTACCGCATTGTAATGGTTGGGGCAGGGACTGTGCCCATACAATGATTTACAGATGCCAGCTGTATTTCATGTTTGCATTTCGTAAAATACGTTTTTTTCCTTTTATACAAATAAAGCTTAAAGGGGTATTCCGCCCTTAGACATCTTATCCCCTATCCAAAGGATAGGGGATAAGATGTCTAAGGCCGGAATATCCCTTTAATTGGTGTTTCAATAAAAAAAAAAACTACAACTTTTAAAATGTATATATATCACTTAAAGGGGTTGTCCCACGAAAGTCAAATCATCCCCTATTAACAGGCGACACGCACTCCATTCATTTCTATAGGAGCACCAGTGATGCTCGGGTACAGCACTTGGGTCTCTTTGGAACTCCCATAGAAATAAATGGAGCGCATGTTTTTTTGTTTTGTTTTTTTAAATATATCTTTATTTGCTTTTTCAAATACTTTACAAATTTCGACAGGATACAAACTCCTGATGCATAAATGAAACAATCATGGAAACCATAGTAATAAACAATGGTGCAACGATCAATGTAGACAGTAGCCATTAAACCCCCCCCTCCCCCCCCCCTCCCAAAAAGATTATACATCATGTCACTTACGAGCTTATAGGCATTGACATCAGGTAAAACAGTAAATAAACATTGATAGGTCACAAGGTCACCCCACAGCCGAAGACAATCCGAGGCCACAACCCCGTTAATTTGGCTGTCTAAGCCTCCCCAAAGTGCCCGCCACCGCCTTCCTTAAGTTCCACTCCGTATCCTTGAAAGGGGTCATCACCCTTACTATCTCTTCCTCAGAAATGGAGTGCATGTTGTCTGCAGCACACGTTATTCTCAGATAGCTGGGTCCTTTTTATGAAATTGCGGATGTCAGCGCTGTCTGACCTCCTGCAATCAGACACTTATACCGTATACTGTGAATAGACATGCCTTTTAGGCTGCCTTCACACCACCGTTGCGGTTTTGTGACCGGACCTAAAACTATAGTAAACTATGGTCTTAGGTCTGGTCACAAAACAGGATATGGGGCAGAAATGAGCTAACCAGAGTCACTGTTTGACTCTGGTCGGCTCATCAATGTCAATGGAGTTTTGTGCCGGTCCGGCTTGGGTACGGAAGCGCACGTAACCCCCCCCCCCTCTCCCGCAGCCGGATCCGGCAGCCGTGCGCTGCAACCGTGGTGTGAAGGCAGCCTAACATAGGCTAAATCATAGAATGTTGCAAAATCTTGTTATATCTTTTGTGTTGAACAGTATTTGACAAGCTTTAGGATGTCCTCCATTTATCAAGTCAAAAGTATTTCTGAGCACAAAAGCAGAAAACACACAGGTTACATCTCACAAAATATGCAGTGGTTAAAACAACAAATAGATAAAGTGTTATATGTATTATTTATATATATATATATATATATATATATATAAAAGTGGGGCTCCCACTCAGACATCATCTAGTCCTCTGTAGCTTCGGCTACCTCAGATACGAGCTCTTCACTGCAGTGACGACCCTTTCAGCCAATCACTGACTGCAGTATTGTCCTGCCCCTCTAAGTGATTGGCTGTCACTGCAGTGAAGAGCTCATATTTGAGGTAGCCTACATTGGGATCCCTGGGGGACCAAGGTAGGTAGGGGAGTATGTAGTTTTATTTTAATTATCAGATTGCCCCCAGCAACATGAAAGGATTATCCCTTTAAGGTCATGTTCAAACTAGTCCGAGTTTCCTATAACAAATCTAACTCACACTTACTACATGATCTGCAGCAGAAATCTAATTCTGACACTAGGATTACTGCTGTGAATGTGCTATTTGATGTACTGATGACCCTCATGAGAGGGGCTTTTTAAATAGTGCTGATCCGAAAAGGGTTCTTTATGATGAATGTTAAAGAAGCAGTAGCATGCTCAAACATCATGTGGATATACTTTTGTATCATGGTGCAGATTTTTTTCTCTAGTGCATGTAAACAGGGTCATGAAAACCTAATTTACATCAGTGGCACAATGTTAGCAGATTTGATGAGGACTTTAGTGCGGACACCATGCTGAAATATTTGTTAAACTTGGAATGTGTGAACAGGGCCTAACTGAGATTCCTGCTGTTGCTGATATATTTAGTCTATGTCCCAATCTGTGTTGTCCCATCAAGAGCCTCTATTGTAGATTTCCACCAAAATGTTTAGACAAAATAGTGCAGCATGCATAGCTGTTTTGTTTGGTTCAATGCCAGACACCACGATGGGAACCTGAAGGATGTTGCGTGTTCACATTTGACTGATCCAAATACTGCCATTATTTTCATTGTTATGTTATTTTGATAGGACAGAACACTAGAAATCCTAATAACAGATGTAAATGAAATCTTATCGAGAATTATGTAGACTGGGCACAGTTAGAGCTTTCTTCAGATTTATAGGCTATTTAAGAAATTATATTGTCCCCATCCAATTGTCCTCACAGCAAACCATTGTCTTTAAAGTACTATCAATATCACGTGAAAGGTCCAGCACAGAGAGGAATATTTAATACATCTTTATTGCAATAGCATTAAAAGTCTTACATCCACATAGTAACACCGGTAATGGATCTGATACATTTCAGCTATAGTGCCTTAGCCATATACTCCATACATACACGCAAGCTAAAATACCTTTGAGAAGAGTCACATGATGTGATGTCCTACACAGTTAACCAGCACCTGCACATATGTGTGCTTATCAATGAAATTTGCACATGACTAAGGCACTATAGCCAAAATGCGTCAATTCCAGTAGCCTATTAGTGCTGTGCAATAAAGATATTTAACAGCTGAGGCTCCACAGCCATCCAAGCACTCCAGGATTCACTGTAGCTAAAGTGAACTGATATATGTATGCGTGAAAAAGAATATCTCTAAAACTATTTAAAGTATTTAACAATGTTGCATAACTTTTTAATGATATAGTAATTAACATTATTACACTAAAACCAGAAAACCCCTTTAAAGTGAAACAAATGGTGCAAATCTGATGTGACTGCAATACAAAAACAACAACATAAAGCAGCATTCTACAAGTGTTAAAATATATGGAAATACTGAATCATTTAAATACTTTACATGGTATTACTGGTAGAACAAAATAGCTCATAGAAAAAATATATTTAATATGTGCAGTAATATTTCAGTAGGAAATCTGTCTTTATGTAGGTTGTTCAGCTGGAAGAGTTACTAGCCGTGCGCCACTCAGTTTTTGTGGTTGGAAACGCAGGAACAGGAAAAAGCAAGGTAAACCAAGAAAAAAAAAAAAAAGAGAAAATATGTGGAAAAAAGTAAACTTGTTTGCCTCATCAAAGAAATCAAAAATCTTTTTGTTAAAAAAACAGAAAAAAAAACTTTTATTTTGTGCAACAAAATACACCTGTTTTACATCACTTGTCACATTAGCCAGATAATGTACTTTTTATGTATGTTCTTGTAGACGTCAGGATATAAGTGGTTAAACAATTGTCAATTTGATGGTTTTCAAAGTAAATGTTGTTAAAATTGCATAGGTTTTCCGCATAAGCGAACAATGACAATTTATACCTTAAGCTATTTTAATTTCAAATAAATTGACCTTGAAAAAAAGTGGGGGAAAAAAAACCTAACCTGCAATTTGTGACTTGATTGGAGATCTGGCTTTGTGACAGTTATTTGTATAATTTCTTTTCTTGCACACATACAATACTTCTGCACTTATTCTCTTTCATGACAACTAATTACACTACAGTCTGTATAACTTAATTGCTTCTATTCTGCTCCCAATGTCTTCGTAATTACTGATGATTTATATCAGGAAACTACTCGGAATTAATGGAATGCATAGGAAAATATACCACTAATATGAATTAATTGCTGCCGCTTTTATTTCTACGCCAATATACTTGTACATTTTTAGATATTAAAGACACTAAACCGGACATATATAAACCGAAAACAAAAACCTGTGTGGAATGATTTAAATCCAAAAGCTGTCACCACTGATGAACTTTTTGGCTTTATCCATCCCAGTACCCGAGAGTGGAAAGATGGTAAAAAATTTTTTTTGTAATTTTATTATTTTTATATATGAATTATATCAATCTTATTTTGTTTGTCAAGACCAGTCATTGCATTTGTTATTGTTCCCCTTTATATATTATATGTATGTTTCTCTTAAAGAGACATTACTAGCTAATTAATGGGATTCCTACAGCTCGGACCCATGCTGATCATGAGTTAATAGAGTAAAAGTCCTTTGCTTCTTTCACTGTGCATAGAACTTCCGGCCCTATCCATGTTCAGCATTGCCACTTTATTCATTCAGTGGACAATTGACCTCCATTCTCACGATTAGTGGGAGTCCCAGCAGTCAGATCCCCAACGATCGGCTAATTATCCCCGATTCTGTGGATAGAGAATAACTTTTAATTTTGGGATAACCCCACTATGACTTACATGTACTTTATCAGTGAAGAGGATGTCCATGAGATCACCATAAAGAGTGTGGATGTGACTGAAGGCCAAACTGGGATCAGAGAATACTTAGATCCCAACCATTCAAATAAAGCAATCAGTACTGGTCATGGTGCAGTTAAAAGGAGGAGACTGTTGCTGTCAATAGTGACATTGTGATCACTGCAGCAGACAGCTGAATACTGACAGTCCTTATAATAAGTGAGGCTGTCAGGACTGACCAGTATTAGGGACTGTTAAGGTATATGTTTCATATCTAAGAACAGAATCATATCTAAACTAAATATGTCTGACAAGCCAAATATGACTTAGTTATTAAAGGGGAACTCCGGTACATAAGTTCTTATCCCCTATCCACAGGATCCCAATTCTGGTTTTAGCTACAAATACTGACCAAAATACTAAGATTTTAGACTAATAATCAGTTCTTTGTCAGTAAAGCATTCACATTGCCTGAAAAACTCATTATGTCACTGAAAATGTTAAAGGTATTCGCGACTAGCAGAAATTCAGAGAAAACACAATCTAACAAATCACTTTTGACCATGATCTAATGAGCTGTATACAAGATGAGCAGGTGGACACACATCCATGAACTCCAATAATGCAATAAATAAGTGGATTACAATTCTATGAAATGAACTCCTCTCTGAATCCTAAGAGCCCATTACAGATACGGAAATTCTATTCTGAATTACAGACTCACATTGTTTTTAATGGGATTGTGATGCTCTGTGCACATTTCCTTAGCAGAACTTCCGATGTGGATCCGGGTTCCACCATACATACCAGCAGTAGACCTCCTGCTTGACACAAACACATTTCACATGGCCTCTAAGGCAATAAAACCGACATCTCCATAGTAGAGTTTTTTTTTTTCACCTAAACTTACTATTACAGTATTGGGAGTGAATCATTTTTATAGGAACTATATACACACTTCCAAAGCACATACTGACACTTTGATGTTTCATTTCTTTTTCAGGTCTCTTCTCGAATCTTATGAGAGAACAGGCAAACTTAACTCACGAGGGTCCTAAGTGGATTGTGCTCGATGGAGACATTGATCCCATGTGGATTGAATCTCTGAACACAGTAATGGATGACAATAAGGTGAAAAAAGCACAATGACATCAAAGACATGAACTTACAAAGTGTTTGTGTATATATAAATATTTCTGTTGTAGTTCAGATTGGAATAAAGTGTAATTTTACTTAGTTGGCCTAAAATGTATTTCTTTATTATAAAATCCTTTATTATGGTGTATTGCCTTTATGTTTTTTCCAAATTAATGCAGTTTAAAAAGATAACTCCAAGGCTTCATCATACTATTTAAAAAAAAAATCTTCTGGTAAGAAGGTAGTGCAAGAGCGTGCCTAAAGGGAACCTGTCATTACTTTCATGCTGCCCGAACCACAAGTAAAAATCAGG
The DNA here is from genome assembly GCF_029499605.1 of Hyla sarda. Taxonomy (NCBI): domain Eukaryota; kingdom Metazoa; phylum Chordata; class Amphibia; order Anura; family Hylidae; genus Hyla; species Hyla sarda. Next base: position 74,557,903 of record NC_079193.1, on the reverse strand, counting down.
GTGGCACCCAGCAGCTTCTCCCTGACACACAAGCCTTGACTAATTGATATTTTCCTGTTTGGGTATTGGAAAAGATCTATCAATCAAAGCTGGCAAGGCAGGCAGAAGCCACCACCCAGATGACCTGTGGTTCATGCAGCATGAAAGTGATGACAGGTTCTCTTTACCTAATGGAGAAAGAAAGCAGGTGGGAATATTTTCCAGGTGTGGGATGCCATGTTGAAGGATCCACCTACAAGCCACAAGTCAATTTATATAAATATGTTTATAATATTTTTATAAAGGTCCTGACACTTGCAAGCAACGAGAGAATCCCCCTGACCCCTACGATGCGTCTGGTTTTTGAAATTCATCATTTGAAAACTGCAACTCCCGCCACTGTTTCTAGAGCAGGAATTCTGTATGTCAACCCCCAGGATCTGGGCTGGAGTCCGTAAGTAATATATAAAAATTTCTCCAGGGGTAAAGCAAAAAAGTTTAATCTTTGTTTCATCAAACCAGAGAATCTTGTGTTTCTCACAGTCTGAGAGTCCTACGGGTGCTTTTTGTGCAAACCAATGGCAGGTGTTTATGTGTCTTTTGAAGGCTTCCCTCTGGCCACTCTGCCATAAAGCGAAGATTGGTTAAGTGCTGCAGTGATGGTTGACCTTCTGGAATTTTCTCCCATTTGGACACAGGAGCTTTGGAAATTAGCCAGCATGTGATTTTGGTTACCTATCTTACAAATGCCCTTTTCCCACTTAGTTTGGTGGAGCAGCCAGCTCTAGGAAGAGTTCTGGTTATTCCAAACTTCTTTGATTTAAAAATGATGGAGGCCACTGTGCTATTGGGACTTTCAGTGCAGCAAAAATGTTTGCACCCTTCACTAGAGCCTGTACCTCCACACAATCCTGTCTCTGAGCTCTACAGGAAGTTCTAAGTTACATATATAGCAAGAAGTCTGAATACTGATTTATGTCCATGTAAAATTATTAGAATTTTTTTTAAAAACAGTTGCAAAAAAAAAGTCTAACATTTTGTTTTAATATTCTTAAGAGGTATTAAGTGCAGTGGGAAATCAAAATATGAAAAAGTGAAGGATGTAAAGACTTTCTGGATGTACTGTTTATGACATGGGGCCCGGTAATGTAAGATTGTTCTTGTGATAAAATATTAATTTAGTAAAGACGCTACTACATAATAATTAGAGTGTCTGTGTGTTTTAATAAAACATATTTAGAAATACTTTTCTGAATATGTTTTATTAATAAAAATAAATGTACTTTTCAGAATTATAAAAATACATTAATCATAGAAATAGTGTACAATTGAAAAAGCCTTTGCCTTTAATTTGTGATTGTTTTTAAAACAAACACAAATAAACCATTGTCTTAAAATAAGTCTTAAAAGCAAGGAATGTTTAGGAAAGAACAATAGTGAATTTGGAACAGACAAATGCGCCATGAAGAAGGCACAGATTAAGGTAACATCCAGTCACAAATACAATAATAAATGTGGGACCTTCTTTCTTTTCTTCATGGTCAGAAAGTATAGACATGTATTCTTTAGAGTTGTTCTGTAGGGGAGTATAGTAACCATCAAACTGTTTTAAGCCTTTTATTTGACTACTTTTAGATATGTGACCAGCTGGATAGATACCCGAGATAGCCAAACAGAAAAGGCCAATCTCACCATCTTCTTTGACAAGTATGTGCCTCCATGCCTGGAGCAGTTCAGGACAGGTCTTATTAAAACCATAACGCCCATTTCAGAGAACAGTATGGTTCAGGTAAGTAGAATCATGTTGTAAACATCCTAAATGATATGAACACATTTATTCTTCAGTAACATTTCATGTTTATTTAGTGTACTGCCTATAGCTTTGACATTTGCTGATTAAGTGTAGGGTCACACGTGCCGCATTTTGCTGCATATTTTGTTAAAATGAATGGGGGAATATAAAGCCCATAGGAAGTTCTCTTCAAGATGTAACTTTTAATGAATTTCTCAATAAAATACACCAATAGTGTGACCCAGTAAAACAGGATTAAATATATGTACCAATTGTACCAATTAAGAATTGTCCCACGCGTTTCCACTGCATACAGCAGTTTCCTCAGGGGGGATAGCATTGGCACAATTGATTATCAGCAATAAGTAGGATAATCAAATATGTTTAGACGGGTCATGCATCACTATCATCAATACATAATTGTCCTAGGTTGCAAATGTGCACCATTAAACATGGACAGACAGGTACAAGCATAAGTCATTATATATATCCCTCATGGCCCATGGTTGAAGATAGGTGCATAAGAAATAAAACACAAAGAAAGTACCGAACTGTTGTGACCCAGGAAACTGTTCAGCGTCCGGTGTTTAGTGGGGGTAGGAGCGCAACCTACAATGGTAGGGAGCCATGCTGGTGGCTACTAGCTGATTTTGCTACCCATTGACTATTATGGGTAGAAAAATATGCAGCTGGAAAATACGTCACATATGACCCTACCCTTGAGGAGTTTCTCTCTTGCACACGAAGTAGACATTATACAGTGAATCAATTTTGAGAAGACCCCACAAGATTGCATTCGAAAGTGGTCTTCTATGGTGGTCTTTACAAAGAAAATGGATAGTGAATAGTGTTTAGACTGAAAATTTGTCAATCGAAATCTGGTGGTTTTCTCAAAGAGGAGGCCTTTTTGGGAGGATTAACAGTATAATGTAATAAGAGAAAGGGAGTATAGTGTAGCAATCACGCTATTGGTCGGGATAAAAACTTATTTCATGTAGTCACTTTAAAGTCCAACAAAACATAAGCAGTTTGACTAAAGCAGGGGGAGTTGAAGAGCAGGTGCAGCGGGTGGGTATCACGATTACTTGCCGGTAGTAATCACCTAAATTAGCTGCTATGCAGCCCAATCATTGAGCGCCACACTCTGATCTTTGACTGTGTAACCTGTGTCATGGCCAAAGTCCCTTTATAGCCCTAAACCATAGATGCAGTTTACGAATGCATGTCTACTCTTATTTTTCCAAAACTAAATTACATGACAAAATATAATAGTGATGGAAAAGAAATATAAAAATGATGGAAAGCAAAAAGAATATTTGTATGTATCAACATTCATAATTCTTCCAAAAACATAAGAAATAATTAATTCTTTGTCAAAATTTACAGCAATTATTAATCACCAAGATCCCCATTGGCCATTACAGTCAATCAGTCGCTCTTTGTCTGTTTTAAAGACTTTTAATGAATATGACTTAAAGTATCCTATGAAAAAACATATCCTTTATCCCCCGGATAGAGGGTAAGTATCTAATTGCAGGAGATCTGACCACTGGGACCCATGCGATTCCCATTATGTGTCAGTCTCTTACCTGAAGGTCTTAGAGTGACGACCTGCTCAACCAATCACTGTCTGCAGCGATGTCCCTTTACATACAGTAATTGGCGGAGTGGCTCGTTACTCCCGCAGCCACTCCATTCTGGAGATTTCTGGGGGATCCCAGCAGTCGGACCCCCCACAATCAGACACTTAATCTCTAAGGCTTCTTTCACACTGCCATTGTGACACGGCAGTGTGTTGTCAGTCAGGGAACCTGGGGAGAATAGCGGGAGGAAAAATACATCATGCAACTTATTTTTTCCTCCTGCTACTCCCGTCAGAAAACAATGGCACCCAACAGTCCCCATAATAGTAAATGGGATCTGTCGGGACCTTTTGTTTCCCGTTGTGCCCAATTAAAAAAACTTCCATTAAGGCACAAAAAAAAAGAGTGCCTGGCGGATGTTTGCCGAGGGGGCACAACATCAGTGTGAAAGGGGCCTAACCTGTGGACATACACATAAAATAGCTGTAAGTTGAACATTTGTTTTGCTGACAGCGAATTCTCCCCATCCCTCCATACACATGAATGTTTAGTTCAGCCAAGTGTTCATGTGTCCTGAATGAAGAGAGGAAGGGTAAGCTGCTGCCAAACTTCTTTCCTACTACCATGTGTCTAGGAACAAAATGAATAGGCAGGTAAAATCCAACATGTACGATCTTTCCCCCCCCAAAACATCATCTTCAGGAGACACCCGCACACGTTAGACAAAAAAATAAGCAGGTTCATCTGACCATTTTCGAAAAGACATTTTGGATGAAAATTATTGTATATGTTAGATAATGCAACTTTTCATTTAGGAAATTATTTGATTTTGCTTATTTTTATATTAAAGGGGTATTCCAGGCAAAACCTTTATATATATATATATATATATATATATATATATATATATATATATATATATAATATCTCAACTGGCCCCGGAAAGTTAAACAGATTTGTAAATTACTTCTATTAAAAAATCTTAATCCTTCCAATAGTTATTAGCTTCTGAAGATTTCTGTCTAACTGCTCAATGATGATGTCACGTCCCGGGAGCTGTGCATGATGGGAGAATATCCCATAGGAACTGCACAGCTCCCGGCACATGAGTCATCAGAGAGCAGTTAGACAGAAAACAACAACTCAACTTCAGAAGCTAATAACTATTGGAAGGATTAAGATTTTTTAATAGAAGTAATTTACAAATCTGTTTAACTTTCCGGAGCCAGTTGATATATAAAAAAAAGTTTTGGCCTGGAATACCCCTTTAACCCCTTAACGACGCAGGACGTATATTTACGTCCTGCGCCGGCTCCCGCTATATGAAGCGGGATCGCGGCGATGTGCGGTATTAACCCTTTAGAAGCGGCGGTCAAAGCTGACCGCCGCTTCTAAAGTGAAAGTGACCCAGCTGCTCAGTCGGGCTGTTCCGGACCGCCGCGGTGAAATCGTGGCATCCCGAACAGCTTGCAGGACACCGGGAGGGCCTTTACCTGCCTCCTCGGTGTCCGATCGGCGAATGACTGCTCCGTGCCTGAGATCCAGGCAGGAGCAGTCAAGTGCCGATAACACTGATCACAGGCGTGTTAATACATGCCTGTGATCAGGATGAGAGATCAGTGTGTGCAGTGTTATAGGTCCTTATGGGACCTATAACACTGCAAAAAAAAAGTTAAAAAAAAAGTGTTAATAAAGGTCATTTAACCCCTTCCCTAATAAAAGTTTGAATCACCCCCCTTTTCCCATAAAAAAAATAAAACAGTGTAAAAAATAAATAAATAAACATATGTGGTATCGCCGCATGCGTAAATGTCTGAACTATAAAAATATATCATTAATTAAACCGCACGGTCAATGGCGTACGCGCAAAAAAATTCAAAAGTCAAAAAAGCGCATTTTTGGTCACTTTTTATACCATTAAAAAATGAATAAAAGTGATCAAAAAGTCTGATCAAAACAAAAATCATACCGATAAAAACTTCAGATCACGGCGCAAAAAAATGAGTCCTAATACCGCCCTGTACGTGGAAAAATAAAAAAGTTATAGGGGTCAGAAGATGACATTTTTAAACGTATAAATTTTCCTGCATGTAGTTATGATTTTTTCCAGAAGTGCGACAAAATCAAACCTATATAAGTAGGGTATCATTTTAACCGCATGGACCTACAGAATAATTATAAGGTGTATTTTTTACCGAAATATGCACTGCGTAGAAACGTAAGCCCCCAAAAGTTACAAAATGGCGTTTTTTCTTCGATTTTGTCGCACAATGATTTTTTTTCCGTTTCTCCGTGCATTTTTGGGTAAAATGACTAATGTCACTGCAAAGTAGAATTGGTGACGCAAAAAATAAGCCATAATATGGATTTTTAGGTGGAAAATTGAAAGGGTTATGATTTTTAAAAGGTAAGCAGGAAAAAACGAGAGTGCAAAAACTGAAAAATCCTGAGTTCTTAAGGGGTTAAACAAGTTAATGCAGTTTTACATACTGTGAATTCACTGTATCATTCATTTATTCCAGACACTGTGTTCTCTTCTTGACTGTCTACTGACCCCAGAGAATGTCCCCCCTGACTCATCCAGAGATCTGTACGAGTTATATTTTGTCTTTGCCTGTATCTGGGCTTTTGGTGGGGCTCTACACAAAGACCAGGTTTGTTGTGACACTTTGATTGATGATTTATTTATTTGTATGCATTTTAAATGACAGAAAATTGCTTTGTCATATATTTAACAGTGCATTGGAAGGCTTAGCATATTAAAAAGGTTGTGAGGGTGAAATATGCATGCACATACCATGAAAGATCTTTATTTCTGCCTGTCACCCTGTAATTTTCTTTCATTATTTTTCTTTTCTTCCACACTCTTGTAATTGCTCAGTCCTTTTGTGTATTTTCTTTCTTGATATTCCCATCTTTGTTCATCTTAAGGTTATCAGAGATGAAATGTGGGAACTACGTGTGTAAAGCAATAGTGTGCCGATAATCATCAGTGCCGGCCTTGATAGTAAATTAGTTTACAATTCTAAACCCTATATTCCATAAACTGGAACAAGTGAAAGAAAGTGCAACTTACCACCATGTAAATGCTGTTTTTGAAGCTTACACACATATTTTCGGAAAAATGCCTTTGCTGTTTTTGAGAAGAATGTGGATCCAGCAGGAAGTAGAAGTATTTTTTTTTATATTTTTTATTTCTTTTGAATCTGCATTGAAAAAGTGTTCCCCCCCCCCCCCCCCCCCCCCCCCCCAAAAAAAGCACTGTATGAAATCACCCTTGCAGTACCCGGCAGTAATTCCATTGGTAACATTTCATTTCTACTGTGTATTTTCACACCACCATACCCTTAGAATTTGTTCACACATACTATTATTTGCAGCATGAAAAACCACAGCAAGTATAGCATCTGTGAACAAACCTTGGGGTGTGTTTCCACTTTCAGGTTTTCTTCTGAAATTCCTTACACATAGAAAAGAAGCATTTAACCCATTGAGTTTGCCCAATATTCTGAATACTATCAATAGCCCCCCGCCCTATCTTATATGAAGGATAGCCTTATGCCTATCCCATACATGCTTAAACCCCTTCACTGTATTTGCAGCGACCACCTCTGCAGGAAGGCTATTTCATGTGTGACACACTAGTACTTTGTACAGTATTCAGGGTGTATAGATCCTGTATGTAACACCCAAGTTTTGTGGAAGTCACAGGGTGATAAAGTATAATTGTCAGTTTGTGATGCCAGGGCACCTTTAACCTACACAGTCCAAGGTTTAGATAGCTTTTCCTGGGCCATTCGTGGGGTAATGTATACACCGATTCAAGGTTACGGATAGCTATCTTTACTTTGCTGGAAGTAGCAGATCTTAAACAATACAGTCTCTGGTGCAGAGGGGTGGGCAGACTGGAACCAAGGGAGCCTGCTTGCTGGGAGTTGTAGTTGCTGTTGAATGCAGCTTTAAGATTATTAGCAGCACACGCACATGCTGATTTGAGAGTTAATTTGACAGACTGACTGAAGTAGAGATTTTCCCTAAGAGCTTTGCTTACCACCAGGCTTTGACAATTCACCTGAGCGTTGCGTCTTTTCCTGAGATTTGGCATGGCTGTGGAATTTAGTAGACTTCTTCTTCCTAGGCTTCTCCTCAGCTTGCTAGCTGGAGAACACTTTCCTTCACTCTGACTCTGACTGGACTCACTCTCCTCCCCCCCCCCCCCCCCTACACTACATAAGAGCTAGGTTTGGGGGTCCTCCAGTGGGGCATCAGTGTCACCTGGTCACTCTGTGTCCCAAGGACACATCAAAAGGTTTTTTTTTTACTGACAGTGCTAATTTAATTTAGCATATCAGTTATGGTAAATGATAAAGTATGATATGATATGATAAAGTAGCATAAAAGCAACAAACAGAACATTTCAAGGAGGACAGTGATGTGTTGTAGGTATTATATACCCCGTAAAGTGTACTTAATTGATTCTATGGGTATATTAAAGGGGAATTCCAGTACTTAACTTCCTCCAATCAGGGGGGGGGGGGGGGGGGGCCCAAGTAGTTAGTCCCCCCGTGATCAGACACTTACCCCTATCCTGTGGATGGGGATAAGACATTAAGTACTAGAGTCTCCCTTTAAGACATGACTGAGCATTTGCTTCTTATGAAGAGTTTTATTTTCTATTTTTATTTCAATTGTTTTGTTTTAGTTAATAGACTACAGGGCTGAATTTAGTCAGTGGTGGATCAGAGAAATGAAAGCCGTAAAATTTCCAGGCCAAGGAACAGTTTTCGATTTTTTTTTGGATAACAAGGCCAGAAAGTTCATCCCTTGGAGTGAAAAAGTTCCCAAATTTGATATGGACCCTGAGACCCCTCTACAGGTACATTGTATTGTCATTGAGGAATATATATTTTTCCCCCTATTTTGTGCTATTGCTAACTGAAAATGGTTGTAGACAGGTAGCAATGAGGATGGGGTATATGGAAGCAGAAGGTCGCTTGTTATTTATTTTCAATGACATGTATTATATCTTTAGAATAACCTGTATCATGCAATGCCATGATTAAAGAATACTAAAAAGAATATGATGCTTGATAACTCTCTAGTTACCATATATAAAGGGCTTCATTCAGTAACAAACACCATTTTCAATCTGTTTTATCATATATTTTGGTTTATTTTGCTAATACTTTTCTTCGGACTGACTGGGTTGTGTTCACAGGAATGCACACTAAGGCTTTGTATAGATTAGCGTCATGGCGTCCATTCTTAAGGGTATATTACTGCATGTCGGATTTAATCTGAGAAATATTTATGTGAAGATCTCTCAGCAAAAATCCAAGGCCATGTAAGGACTAGCCCCATTGTCATTCAATGAGACTACATTGGCTCTTCCATGTGGAATCCATGGAAATTAAGTAACATTCTACTTATTTCTGTGGCTGCATTTTTCCATAGTGGTGCCAAAAATCGATTGCATGTCAATTTTCCATTACACGTGACCAGGCTTGTTAAGACATCATTTAAATGCAAGGGATGCAGATTCTCATTGTATTTGCTAAATCTGACGTGTGAACAAGGCCTAATGGAACCATAAGAGCTTTGACTGATCTGTTTTGAAATAGATCCTGATGGCTCATATTAACTTATAATCAGTTTACCAGTGTTTTTGTTTTCATGACAGCAAAAATAGCACTACTGTTATTAAAAGCAGCTGTAAGACAAAATCAGCAGAGACTAGTGCAGTGTGAACAATGTGAATAGCGCTTAGAGACATGTCAAAAGTTTTGATTGCTCAGGGTCTGGGTGCTGAGATAACCCTGCCAATCGATAGAAGAAGCCAGGATAAGCCTTTAGCTGAGATCTTCTTTCGATGTCTCTCTCTTTTCTTTAGGAGAAGGATTCTATGGTAAGTCTATAGAGCCCATCTCCTGGTGCAAGGCTGGGAGAGAAGTGCTCGGCCATCGTGTTCTTGCAATCAGTGGGGTTTGAACACCTAGACCATGACTGATTTGAAACTATCAAAAGTTTTCTGAAATGATAGTAACACTTTAAAGTGCAACTGTCACCTCCATTCAATGTACATAGTGGCAGGCACCAACCGTTAGGGCATAATGTGATGTAACAGGTGGTACCATCCTTTAAGCAGCCCACAGTCTGTAAACCTATATAGATGAAGAAGATCCAGGGTTCAAATTCTTCGTGCACCGGGACTTTGCTGCAGTGCCGACCGTTCGCTTATATTCATTGTATACCTATATAACGACTGTCTTGTACTTTGGCCAAACAGTTCTTGGAGCTGGCCGAGTCACAGCGGCCTGTCTCCTCCCCCCCCCCCCCCCCCCCTGACCTGAACGATTGATGTACGGGACTCTGCGCTGGGAACAGGTCAAGGTGGGAGGCCGGGTAGAGGCGTGTCGCTGTGTTTAAGACAGCCATGATATAAGAATATAAGCTGTGGACTACGTAAAGAAATGTCTATAAGATGTCTATGACATTGCATTATGTCCTAACTGTTGGTGACTGCACCTCTGTACCTCATACGGCGGTGACAGTTGCACTTTAACCGTGAGCTGAAATGGCACAATAGGAACATTATTATATATTAAGCTGTTATAGTACATTAACCAAAGCAGTAGTTTCAAAATGCTATTCTTTGTTTGATTTATTGCAGGCAGTTTTTGTCCATACTTCTGAGACTACATGCCTTGGATATTTCACTGATCTACTTATAAAGAAGTCAAAACCAGTCATGCTGGTTGGCAGCGCAGGAGTGGGCAAGACTGTATTTCTGAATGACAGACTATCATACATGCATGATCAGTGCATGATATCCAAAGTTCCGTTCAACTATTATACAACATCAGCTGCTTTGCAAAGTAAGATTGCTATATTCTGGAAATCCTCCACTTTTATACAATACAAGTGACATGGCACAGAGAAGTCACTGGGACCCACCCTGATCACTTGGAGCCCAGTTACCAGCTGGCCTTATGACTCAGATTTCTCTTGAAAACTGCTGCATTTCAGAAATAATGAGTGTCTATAAGACTGGCTGAGCTGCTTGTATCACAGTCTGCCCTCACCTCCTAGCCCCTCCTTGATTAAAATGCTGAGCCCGGTACGGCTGGGTTCACACCAAGTTTTTCAAATACGGTTACCGTATACGGTTTTCCGCTAAAAAACGTATGGCAAAAACCATATGCAACCATATACAACCGTATGACTCCAAATTAAAACATATACGGTTTTTCCCCGTACGGTTCCATCCGTTTGCATTAGTTTTTGCCAACGGTTTTGCTATTTTGTTGGAATTAGTTTTCCAGCAATTTAATAAAGTTACTATTGTTCTATTGAAATTCCAATCTGCGCATGTGTCAACTCCAAAACCGGATTAGAAAAACCATGTGCAACCGTATTCTGAAATTCTGTGTACGGTTCTCATAGACAACAATGTTAAAAGAACCGCATACGGTTCGCATACGGTTTTCCAACCGGAGGCAAAAACGTGGTCGACAGCGTTTTCGCCTACGGTTGAAAAATCGGCAAAACCGTATCCGAGGCAAAACTGATGCAACCGTACACAACATTTGGAATACGGTTTACAATGCATTCTCTATGCATACGGTTTCGGATACGGTCATATACGTTTTTTTCCGGAAAACCGTATACGGTTACCGTATTTGAAAAACGTGGTGTGAACCCAGCCTAACTCAGTCACTGAGGGCCTGGAGGGTGAGGGCGAGCAAGGGGGAGTGCCAGGCTTTGACACTGGAACAGTTGATTTCTGCCTCCTTGACACTTAAATGAAATAAAAAGGCAAGTTTATGAGTTTGGCAACCACCATCAGCGCTGGGAAGAATACAGATTACTTGTATACCCTAATAGCTATCCAGCCCAACTCTCAAAATGTATATGAAGAAATGAATCCACTTTAGATTCTGTGTGTATATGTCTATGGTTTATATTACCTTAACTTGACAATTTTCTTGCTAGATAAGCAGATTTGGGCCAAAGGACCTATTTGTTGTCCTCCTTTTAATTTTAGCTTTTGAGTCTTTTACTTTTGCAAGGAAGTTATTTATAAAGAGTGTAATAATGACCAATATTCATACTGCCTTACATCCTATGTGCATTATTGGGTTATAAAGATACGTCATAAATAAATTTTAGCATTAAAATCTCTAACCTTTCTTTCTTAATCTAAAGCTAGCCATTTTTTTCCTGAGAGGATTCTGGTGATATAGATCAATTCTATCTGCTCGATATTAATGGCCTTTTACAAATGTATATGGTTATCTCAGAATCCAAGGGTCACATACCTTACCCATGTAAAGCTGCACTATTTATGGGGGATCTTACTATTTTACAGGGATTCTTGAGAAGTCTCTGGAGAAGAAAGCAGGGCGTAACTATGGCCCTATTGGAAACAAAAAATTGGTGTATTTTATTGATGACTTAAATATGCCTGAAGTAGACAAGTATGGAACTGTCCAACCGCATGCCCTGATCAGACAGCACCTAGATTATGGCCATTGGTAAAGTCTTAACTTGTTTCTTCAGGGGGATTTACAGTTTCCCCAAATCTATATATATAAAACTCAATGTATGTATGTATGAATGTATGGATGTATTTTCCACAAAAACCTCCAAACAGCTAAAGATATTAACATGAAACTTAGCACACATGTTATTTACATGTCAACAACAAACATAGGTTAGGTAATTTAACCCTTACTCACCCTTATTTGCCAGGGGCGGAGTTTATGTTTAAAGTCCCATACAAGTCAATGGGAAATATATGTTACTGCCTAACTTCCAAACGGCTGGAGATATTTCGATAATACTTGGTCACATGTTACTTATATGTCCACTTAAAATATGGGATAGTTAATTTAACCCTTAACTACCCCCATTTGTGAGTGTCGGGGTTTTTGTTTAAAGTCCCATGCAAATCAATGGGAAATGTATGTTCTCACATAACTTCTGTACGGCTGGAGATATTTCAATACCTGGTACACATATAACGGGTCAGGATAGGCGGACGGGATGGGAGGTCAAGATAGGAGGACGGGATGGTCGGGATATGAGGACGGGATATGAGGACGGGATAGGAGGACCGGGATAGGAGGTCGGGATAGGAGGTCAAGATAGGAGGACTGGGATAGGAGGACTGGGATAGGAGGTCAGAATAGGAGGTCGGGATAGGAGGACGGGATAGAAGGTTGGAATATGAGGATGGGATATGAGGTCGAGATTTGATGACGGGATTGGAGGTCGGGATATGAGGACAGGATATGGGGTTGGGATATGACAACAATATATGAGGAGGGGATATGAAGTCAAAAGCTTCCTCCTTTTGTTTAATTTCCTCCCCAACAAGGATTAGAAAGGAAAAACCGGGAAATGCCGGGTATTAAGCTAGTAAAGTAATAAATTAAAAGTGGTACAGTTTTTTTAATACTCTTACTTTATACTTAGATGTTGTCTTTCATTTACTTAAAAGTTTTGTCTGGAAATTTAAAAATGTGTATATAGCTTGGGGTGGGTTAAAAAAATAAAAAATAAATAAATAACAACCAATATTCACTTTTCCTAGATATCTCCCATAGCTGCACAATGATGCTCCCAATGCCCCATTGTTACCGCTTCTTCCTAATAATAACTCAGCAGGTACTTCCCCCACTACCCAATCACAGTGATTGAGTGAGTAGGCACTTCTGGCTGAGGCAACACATCAGGAAGAGGAAATTTGAGGTGAAGACTGGGCATTGGGAGTCAGAGTGACAGCTGTGGATTACCACATGAAATCCATGTCAAAAACTGATTTCAATGTGATTTGGATTTTACATAGTTTCCTATGTGGATTCTGCTTTGCAATCTGATTAGAGTCAATCTTACTGAGAGAGCAGGTGACAATGTTGTTGTGCTGTGGCCTTCTCATTGCTTTATGCAGTTTGTTTAGAGCTGTGTAAATGACTAGCAATGTATACACTTTGCTCATCACTGTGACGCCCTACACAAACAGCATGGAGTACCATGAAAACTCTGTAAGTGGACCAGATACTCCTGTCAAAATCTGACCGTAAACCCTGCTCTACTTACTGAACATTAAGGCAGAATTCTGACTACGTTTGTACCCTTTCTATTTCCGTCCAATGAATTAAAGGGGTACTCCGCCTCTAGACATGTTATCCCCTATCCAAAAGAATAGGGGATAAGATGTCAGATCGCGGGGGTCCCACCGTTGGGGACCCCTGGGATCTCGGCTGCAGTACCCACCTGTTGCGGCATCCGGAAACGTTGGAGGCTTCGGCTCCCTACCACAGTGACGTGAGATCGTGACGTCATGACTCCGCCCCGTGTGATGTCACACCCCGCCCCTCAATGCAAGTCTATGGGAGGAGGCGTGACAGCCATCACGTCCCCTCCCATAGACTTGCATTTAGGGGGTCGGGCCATGACATCACACGCGGGCGGAGTCGGGATGTCACGATCTTACGTCACCGTGGTCGGGAGGCGTTAGGATGAGAGCCTCCAGCGCTGCAGGTTGGTCCTGCAGCCGAGATCCCGGGGGTCCCCAGCGGCTGACATCTTATCCCCTATCCTTTCGATAGGGGATAAGATGTCTAGGGCGGAGTACCCCTTTAAATCTCTTTCATGTGATAAACTGATAACAATTACAGGACAGATTACATTGTAGATTCTGGTAGTTTGCTGTAAAAGTGCGTGTAGGTTTTTTTCCACATTGCACTACTGGTAAATGTATGGTTAACCTTATCAGCACTGTGTCTTGCACACATGCCTCTATTGTGATCAGCACATTACCAGGGTATATTTCCAACCCCTTGAAGTAAATAGGGAAGGATTCTTTTAAAGGATTACAAACAGAGATCTTGAAAATTGTGAAGAACTAATATAAAACATAAATTGTATAACTTTTTATTATACAAAAAAATCTTTTATGCGGAAACAGTAAAATTATGTTCAGTGTATTTAAATAAGGTCTTCTGTTACTGCAGGTATGAACGGCAAAAAATGACCCTTAAAGAAGTTCACAATTGTCAATATGTAGCTTGTATGAATCCAACTGCAGGAAGCTTTACTATCAATCAGCGGTTACAGGTAATGACAGAATGTTGCTTTCTACATCATCAGTTTTCCATTTATCTGTATGGTATAACACTGTATATCACATTTACATTGCTTTATTGTTTAGCATAGAGTAGAAATTGTTCATTTTTATATACAAACTGTTGTTGACTAATTCTCCATTATATTATGGGTTTCATGTTTTCCTACTTTTAGAGACATTTTGTTGTTTTCGCTGTAAGTTTCCCTTCAAATGATGCCCTAGAAGGTATCTTTGCCAAGATCCTTAGTTTTCACTTCCAGCAACACTCGTTCCATCCATCAATTCTGCGAACTGGACCAACTGTGATACAGGCTGCAATGGGGCTTAGCCAGAAAATGGTGCAGAATTTTCTTCCAACTGCTATCAAATTTCATTATATTTTTAACCTGAGAGATATCGCCAATATTTTTCAGGTATGTCTGGTGTCTCTGAAACATGAGACATTACTTACTTTTTCACTTTCACTGGCTCATATTAGAGCAGAGGGTACCAGACACGATTGTATTGAGGGAAGGAACTTTAAAAATGTATTTAAAAGAAAAGTGTGTGTGTGTATGTTTGTGTGTGTGTGTATATATATATATATATATATATATATATATATATATATACATATATATATATATATATATATATACAGGAATGTACTTCAGGGATTGCTATATTTTCCCAAGGTACCTGTTGTATGTGGATACCAGGTTAGCAAATATTTCATCCAGAGAAAGGTAGGTAAGATCAGGGTAAGGCTGGGTTCACACTACGTTTTGTCCCATACGGGAGCGCATACGGCAGGGGGGAGCTAAAAGCTCGCGCTCCCGTATGTCACCGTATGCGCTCCCGTATGTCATTCATTTCAATGAGCCGACCGGAGTGAAACGTTCGGTCCGGTCGGCTCATTTTTGCGCCGTATGCGCTTTGACAACCGGACCTAAAACTGTGGTTTCACTCCGGTCGGCTCATTGAAATGAATGACATACGGGAGCGCATACGGTGACATACGGGAGCGCAAGCTTTTAGCTCCCCCCTGCCGTATGCGCTCCCGTATGGGACAAAACGTAGTGTGAACCCAGCCTAATTCAGATAATATACTTCGCTTGCTAGGCACATTCTTGTTATTAGGCCTGGATTTTTTTTTATAGAATGAAAGGAAGTTTTGGTAGTGGGACCTTTAATCCCCTTCATGGGCCACTCGGCACAGGCGCTGAACACAGATTGTCACTGGGCTTTAAGTCGGTCTGCTAGTGAGGCTGCGAAGGCACTTATAAATCTGTGACACTTTTTATGCTTTTCTGTTTTAGGGAATTTTGTTTGCTACTCCAGATTGTCTAAAGCAACCAAGTGATCTGGTTCAGCTTTGGCTTCATGAGTCATCTCGGGTGTATGGAGATAAGTTGGTAGAAGCCAAAGACTCAGAATTATTTCAGAAGATTCTTCTTGATACGGCCAGAAAGTACTTTGAAGTAAGGTTCTGCATGCTCCGACATCTAAGTACTATTACTTGATATTTTGTAAAGGGCATTGTTCTGTGCACATTTATCTTTAGTATTTCTGGTCTTCAATTGAGGAGGTCCAGCTGTTTACTTCTAGTTTGATCATGTTGTATAAGCAGCTTTGGTTAAATAATTATATCGGAAATATATTTACTGAATGCCATTGGTCCATGATAGTGCCAGCAGCCTATGTGGAAAACATGCCACCTTGCCAAGAGACAGGAAATCTCAGCTATAATGAGCGCTTCCTGGTTAATTGAGAAAAACTGTACTTCTTTACAGGTTTTGATCAAGTAGTCACCAATATCTTTACCAAGGTCCTAGTGTCTGCGTGCCATATTTATTTTGCCTAGATAATCACACCTTTTCTTTTATGCACTCAATATCAATTTAAGCTTAAAAGCACTTTGCTCTTAGAAGTTCTTATAGGAGTGAGGGCTTGAAAAGCAGGGCTTTGTGCAGGCCCCTGGCTTGTCAATTATTCAGATGTGTGAGCCGGGGGCATGTCATAGAGCTTCAGTTTACAGAGCCCTGCTTGTCCTCAGTGTACAGAGCCCTGCTTGTCCTCAGTGTACAGAGCCCTGCTTGTCCTCAGTGTACAGAGCCCTGCTTGTCCTCAGTGTACAGAGCCCTGCTTGTCCTCAGTGTACAGAGCCCTGCTTGTCCTCAGTGTACAGAGCCCTGCTTGTCCTCAGTGTACAGAGCCCTGCTTGTCCTCAGTGTACAGAGCCCTGCTTGTCCTCAGTGTACAGAGCCCTGCTTGTCCTCAGTGTACAGAGCCCTGCTTGTCCTCAGTGTACAGAGCCCTGCTTTTCCTCAGTGTACAGAGCCCTGCTTGTCCACCCTCACTTCCTGTATATGGACTCCTCAGAGACAAACAGGCAATAGCTGCAGGGACAAAAATATAGACATTTTTTAACCATGTATCTTACAAATATACATATAATGGTATTATCTACATTATCTAAATCATTTTTGTTAACAACAGGTAATTTTTTTTTTAAAACATAGAATTTCCTAACATAGATAACAGTGCAATACTCTGGTAATGGTCCGAATGTTCCTATTAAAATCAATGAGAGCTTTAAAAGCCAATATGAAAATCCTTACTAAAATACACACAATGAATTCTGTGCAGATCTTTAGGTAGAACTTTAAAGTGCCAAATTTACCTGTGTGAACAAGCCCTTTAACAAGGGGAATTAACTGTGGTCATTGACTAAATTGCTCTTTTATTCATACTAGGGTATAGAAGACCATGTCTTCTTAAGGCAGCCACTTATATTTTGCCATTTTACAAATGGCATCGGAGCTCCTGCTTATTTGCCAGTTCAAGGATGGGATTACCTCAGAAAAACACTGGTCGAAGCCCTTGACAGCTACAATGAGCTCAATGCAGCCATGAATCTTGTTTTGTTTGAAGATGCAATGCAACACATGTAAGTATCTTAAACTCCTGAGTCAGGTATTTGCATATTTTGGCATACAGCCATGGCCTTAATTGTTGGCAACCCTGAAATTTTCAAGAAAATGAAGTATTTCTCACAGAAAAGGATTGCAGTAACACATGTTTTGCTATACACATGTTTATTCCCTTTGTGTGTACTGGAACTAAACCAAAAAGGGAGGAAAAAAAGCAAATTGGACATAATGTCACACCAGACTCCAAAATGGGCCTATTGGCACCCTTAACTTAATATTTGGTTGCACACCCTTTGGGAAACTGAATCAGTGGCTTCCTTTAACCATCAATAAGCTTCTTGCACCTCTCAGCTGGAATGTTGGACCACTCTTCCTTTGCAAACTGTTCCAGATCTCTCTAATTGGAAGGCGCCTTTTCCCAACAGCAATTTTAAGATCTCTCCACAGGTGTTCAATGGGATTTAGATCTGGAGTCATTGCTGGTCACTTCAGAACACTCCAGTGCTTTGTTGTCATCCATTTCTGGTGCTTTTTGACATATGTTTGGGGTCATTGTCCTGCTGGAAGACCCAAGATCTCTGACGCAAACCCAGCTTTCTGACACTGGGCTGTAAAATGTGACCCAAAATCCATTGGTAATCCTCAGATTTCATGATGCCTTGCACACATTCAAGGCACCCAGTGCCAGAGGCAGAAAAACAACCACAAAACATCATTGAACCTCCACCATATTTCACTGTAGGTACTGTGTTCTTTTCTTTGTAGGCCTCATTCCATTTTCGGTAAACAGTAGAATGATGGGCTTTACCAAAAAGCTCTATCTTGGTCTCATCTGTCCACAAGATGTTTTCCCAGAAGGATTTTGGCTTATTCAAGTTCATTTTGGCAAAATGTAGTCTTGCTTTTTTATGTCTCTGTGTCAGCAGTGGGGTCCTCCTTGGTCTCGTGCCATATGGTTTAATTTCATTTAAATGTCGACGGATAGTTCGCACTGACACTGATGGTGCCTGAGCCTGCAGGACAGCTTGAATATCTTTGGAACTTGTTTGGGGCTGCTTATCCACCATCCGGACTATACTGCATTCATCCTTTCATAAATTTTTCTCTTCCGTCCATGGCCAGGGAGATTAGCTACAGTGCCATGGGTTGCAAACTTCTTGATAATGTGCACTGTGGACAAAGGCAAATCTAGATCTCTGGAGATGGACTTGTAGCCTTGAGATTTTTGATATTTTTCCACAATTTCGGTTCTCAAGTCCTCAGACAGTTCTCTTCTCCTCTTTCTGTTGTCCATGCTTAGTGTGGCACACAGAGACACACAATGCAAAGACTAAGTGAACTTCTCTCATTTTTATCTGCTTTCAGGTATGATTTTTAGATTGCCCACACCTGTTACTTGCCCCAGGGGAGTTTAAAGGAGCATCACATGCTTGAAACAATCTTATTTTTCCACAATTTTGAAAGGGTGCCAATAATTCTGTCCAGCCCATTTTTGGAGTTTGGTGTGATATTATGTCCAATTTCCTTTTTTTCCTCCCTTTTTTGGTTTAGTTCCAATACACACAAAGGGAATAAACATGTGTATAGAAAATATGTGTTACAGCAATCCTTTTCTGTGAGAAATACTTCATTGTCTTGAAAAAATTCAGGGGTGCCAAGATTTACAGCCATGACTGTATCATATAATATAATTAAACACAAAAAGAATAAACTACACCAAATAGGTATATATTGTACTCTGTTTTTCATGATATGTACTAGGTGCTAGGGGTCTATGAGTCGTAAATCAGTATAGCTCCATAGACTATTTTATGCAAAAGAAGAGAAAAAAAACTCAAACAAAGAGCAATTGCTACTGATAAATATACAAAATTTTATTGTTATATCCAAAATGTTAAAAAGCGTCACACATTTGTGACTAATTTCAATAAGGATAAAATACCAGGTGTGTATGTATAAAGCAATACAAAATGAGATGTCTCAGATACAACCGGAACCTCACTTACCCATAATGGAAGCCTGGGACGGTGGTTACATGCTTCCATTATGGGTAAGTGAGGTTCATTCCACTATTCATTATTGATATACTTTGGGCCCATTCTCTATATTAATCATGTGATATAGCAGTTAGCTTCTTATTACTACTGGGGCCCTTTCTGGACCCCTGGTTACTTCTTATTGAATAGGAGCCATATTACATCATTTCCTGACCTCACTATATATACATCCATTGTGATTATTACTTTTACTGTACCTGATCCACCTACGTGTTTTCCGGTTGTATCTGAGACATCTCATTTTGTATTGCTTTATACATACACACCTGGTATTTTATCCTTATTGAAATTAGTCACAAATGTGTGACGCTTTTTAACATTTTGGATATAACAATAAAATTTTGTATATTTATCAGTAGCAATTGCTCTTTGTTTGAGTTTTTTTTCTCTTCTTTTGCATATCATATAATATAAGTAGAGCAAATTTTCATGGGTTCCCTATTGAAGGCAATGGAAACCCTGGCAGCAAAACTTGGAGAGCACTGTGACCCTTTGTGTTCTACTTGTTGGTGAGGATTCCTATTATTTAGCTAGACTCTGACTATCTACCTATTGTATTTAAAACACTTATAATTTGAGTAAAAATAGGTCAACAAATAAAAAAAAACAAAAAAACGTTTTACCCACTAAGATCAATTTTTCCCAATGTAGTATAGTATTCAGACAGGTACGCTCTCCCTAGCCAAAATAGTGCAAAAATAAAAATAAAAATGTGCCATTTAGCCAATAGGAGTAAACAGAGAATTCACTGGACACACATTTTGAGTCAGATGTATTTATGAGTTGAGTGCTTTCCCACCCTCCTTACAGTGATTGATGGGCCGCTGTCTATCACTGATTTTATTAGTATTGCTTGATGAGTCTTTACATGGCCTTAATTTATCATATACTGTAATATTACTGCTTCATGGCCTTTTTTCTTACTTTCAGCTGTCGTATTAGCCGCATTCTGGAGGCTCCTCGTGGTTATGCTCTACTGATTGGAGTTGGTGGCAGTGGTAAACAGAGTCTGTCTAAATTGGCGGCGTACATCAGCTCTCTTGAAGTGTTTCAAATCACTTTGAAAAATGGATATGGGATTCAAGATCTAAAAGTAAGACTGTTTATGAGATTGGCTCTAAACTCAAGAAAATAATTCTCAATTTATGCATTTAAAAAAATAAATATATCTACCAAAGTATATGAGCAAGTTAAAAAGAATCAAGACTGAGGTTGCTTTTGGTGAAACCCATGAATAGTATAGAACCTGATCCCTAATGTTTTTGCACTCTGATAAAGACTATCCAGCTTATCTTTAGATACATAGGTGGAATGGTCTTTATTTCTCTGCAGCTATATATTGAATAGTTTTTATGCGCTAACTCTTCTAGCAAAAATTAAAAACTTGAAAGACAGGAAAACTTAAAGTGCAATGGTCACCTAGAATAGGCCTGTGAAGTTGCCCAGAGAATTATCAAAACCTGTGCAAAGAATAAAATGATGCTGTTAACCAGAGCAACTTATCACATTGATTCTTTAAGGTCTCTGAAAACTTAAAGAAGCGATCTGATTGGTTGCTATGGGCAACTGTACCACTCTTCCTCTACACAGGTTTCGATAAGTCTCCCCAATAATACAGTAGGGCTCCACAAGCCTATTCTAGGCCTACCTTTGCTGAAAAAGAAGGCTGCAGTTTATTGTATACTGTACGCAATAAACAGCTTTGTAATCCCTCTGGGAGTTGGCCAGGCAGTCGGAGAGGTGGGTCCCAGGGTCCACTATTCTCCTGTGCTGCCCCGCCTTTCTTTGGCCACATCGTACATCACTCCGTTGGCCCACGGCAGCCCTGTGTCAATAAACAGCACAATGTAGCTGAAGAGAGGCTACATTGTGCTGTTTATTGACAGCACAAAAAATTACACGGGCCTGCCAAAGGCCAACAGAGTGAAATAGCCCGGAGAGGTAGTGTAGTCAAGGAGCATAGCGGACCCTGGGCCCCACCACCAGGACTGTCCGGGCGACTTCTGGATCGGATTACAAAGCTGTTTATTGTAAATATACAGCAGCCTTCTTTTTCAGTAAAGGTATGCCTAGAATAGGCTTGTGAAGCCCTATTGCACTGTATATGCAGCTTAACCCCTTTACACAATATCAGGTACATGTATGTGATGATTATGGATAACTTCCCGCCAGACGCTGTAACATTTAATTTAGCTCAGCTGTGCTGCACAGCCGAGCCCTCCTTAAACCGGCCAGGGACCAATCGCAGCGGTTTCCGGCCGCCGATCGCTGCTATTGGTCCGTCAGTACAGACGGCCAATAGCAGGGATCTGGTGGGAGTCTCCTGCTTCCCCCTCTCCTCAGTTGCTTCACTGTGTGAAGCGATCGGTGGTGAGGGGGGCCCCATTGGAGGAGGCCACCCGTGAGCACTGAGGATCGGAGCTGCATTAGGATCCTGGGTTAACGCTATAGACGCTGCGGTCACTGTGACCGCAGTGTCTATTAGGGTTACAGAGGGAGGAAGCTCCCTCTGTCACCGATCCACGCTCTGCAAAGTGAAAGCAGAGTGCTGATGGTTGCCATGGGGCCTGACACTGGCCTCCATTGTCATGGCAACATGAGCGATCAGTTACAGCTCACAGAATACGGTGACTAACATGATTTAAAAAAAGGTTTTATGCCATAAATGAACTAAAATATATAAAAATATATATTTTTTAATTTGGTATCGCTGTAATAATATCAACCTTCAGTGTAACGTTAACATGTCATTTATACTGCATGACGAACGACCAGAAAAAAAAAAAAAACAACAACTGCGGAATAGATTTTTAAATTTATACCACCTCATAAAAAATGAAATAAAAAACGATCAGTGTCACATGTACCCCAGAATGGTACCAATGAAAGCGTCAACTTGTCTCCCAAAAATATTTTTGCACCCCAAGGCACCTCTAATTTTATATGATGCCAACAAAATATTCTAAACTAAAAGGATGCCGAAAAATCGTGAGAGACACGTAGCGCATAAATGCCACATATGGGATATTTCTAAGTACTTCAGAATTCAGGGAATAAATTTTGGGTTGTATTTCTTTGTCAACACCTACTGTGTTACAGAAAAAAATGGATTAAAATGAAAAATCTGCAAAAAAATTATCATTTTAAATTCTGCCTCCACTTTGGTTTTATTTCTGTGAAACACCTAAAGGGTTAATAAACTTCTTTAACATCATTCTGACTATTTTAAGGGGTGCAATTTTAAAATGGGGTGATTTATGGGGTATCTAACATACAGGCCCCTCAATTCCACTTCAGAACTAAACTGGTCCCTGAAAAATCAGATTTTGCTATTTTCTTGAAAATCTGGAAAATTGATGCTACACTTATAAAACTGTGCTTGTGATTCAGCAGAGAGCTATGTGTTCCAAAAAGAAAAGAATTTCCTCTGTAGTATTCAGCAGCTAATAAGTACTGGAAGGATTAAGATTTTTTAATAGAAGTAATTTATAAATCTGTACAAAAAAGAAAGTTGCAACAGCACTCTAGGTCAAAAAATGGAGGCTCTTAGCGCACTTTTTGATCAAAATGTGTCCCCCCCCCATCCACCACGCGGTGGTGGCCTCATGTCGGATGGGACCCTAACATGATAACTCACCTCTGCTGTGCATATAGCCTCTGACTGTGTGACATGTTGGATCAGCCATTGACTAAACCACCTCCAGTCTGAAAGGGGTGGGGTGCACGGCTTTTGACCTAGAGCACTGTTGCAACTTTCTTTTTTGTACATTTTGTATTTGCCACAGCAGCGGGCACCTGTTTATTAGGTTGTTGTGCTGGCTATTTTTCCTTTTGTTTTTACTTTGTAAGTTGGGGGGTGTGGCAACCTCTTTAGCCGTGCACCCCACCCCTCTCAGACTGGAGGTGGTTTAGTCAATGGCTGATCCAACATGTCACACAGTCAGAGGCTATATGCACAGTAGAGGCGAGTTAACATGTTAGGGTCCCATCTGATATGAGGCCACCTCCGCGTGGTGGATGGGGGGACACATTTTGATCAAAAAGTGCGTTAAGAGCCTCCATTTTTTTGACCTAGAGTGCTGTTGCAACTTTCTTTTTTGTACATTAGGTTGTTGTGCTGGCTATTTTTCCTTTTGTTTTTAATTTATGAATCTGTTTAACTTTCAGGCACCAGTTGATTTAAAAAAAAAAAGTTTTCCACCAGAGTACCCCTTTAAATGTTTGTTACCCTAAAAGCTCAATTGGTGATCTGAGACTGAATGTCATATGGTCACCAAAATTATCCACACCAACACAGAGACCATAATGAACAAGAATACGTGCAAATAAAAATATATATTTTATTGGAATAAAAAAATTATAAAAACATATAAAACACATACAGCAGAGGTACAACAGAATACTCAAGCAGAAGAGTGGAGTATGGGGGCACAAATATATATTATGCAGTCATATAAAAAAAATGGGGGGGGGGGGCATACAATAAACATATATATAGAAACATGAAGTCCCAGAGTACAAGAGAAAATATAAATGTGCAAAAAAATAGTAATAGATCTTCAGATGAATAGTAATGTTAAATGGTACTGCCACACATGAATAACAATGGGACAAATGGCAAAATCACAGACCATAGACAGCACCAATAGGACTCCAAAAGAAAAGCAGGGTTGCTGGGAATCATGAACCCTAAAAGATTATGCCTCTTACCTCCTACCTCAAACGCGTTTTCGCAATACAGCTTCGTCAGTCTTAAATGTTTACATAATTTGCCATAGACATTTGAGTTGAGGCAGTTCCTCTTGTGCTGGTGCATACACAGTATAATATGGAGCACACAAGGTGCAATATGTATACAGATTTGCCTCTGTGGATGCAAGGTTGGAGCAAAGCCATGTGACTGTGACATGCTGGGCCTGCCTCCAAACCTTACTGCACACACAGGGCTGTTACTGAGAAGCCCTGTGTGTCTGCTCCTAGCAAAAAATTTGCAGCTTATTTCCCGCTGTGCAGCGTATTTCTTGCAGCATATTTCTTGTACCTAATATGTTGAATAAATACTCCCTGGTCAAAGTAAAACTTTATTAGCAAACTATGTTATAAACATTGTTGCAAATTAGGCAATCCTCTATATTTTATATGGTCCTTTCAATTCTAAAGTGTATGTCAGCACTTGTTTATAATGTTAGTAAGTTATTCCTTTATTGTCTGTATGGTGGAACCAGTTATTGCAGGTGCTTAAATGGACATTATTTGTCTTTTTCCTGGTTTTATTGCCATTTTTGTACGAATGCACTTGCCTCATAGATCATGCTGAGACTCCGTTTTATAACAGCTGGAACACCAAATTTGTCTAATTTTGTTAAAGACTAGCAACACCTAGCTGGCCATAGGTCATGTACTCTTGTAGGCTCAAAATGCAGAAAGCTATTCTTCATTCATTAACAGGAGATTTGGCTCTGGTTCTTCTCTTTTAATGCAGTAATGACTCAGAGAGTTTCTTTTATTTAGTACAAGTTACATTGATGAATACAGCAAGAAAACACGTTGACAACCTAACACAACCTTAAAATCATAGAAGCTTTTGTTTTTATACTTGCATCAACATATCCACCAAGTAAAAAATCACTGCCTCCTTCCCTTTACAGGTTGATCTTGCCAATTTGTATATCAGGGCAGGAGCCAAGAACATGCCCACTGTGTTTTTGCTGACAGATGCCCATGTTCCAGATGAGCGCTTTCTTGTTCTGATTAATGACTTGTTGGCATCAGGTGATTACAATAACACATTTCTTGAAAGATTTTTTCCCATTGATAAATTGTCTCTGGTTACTATGAACTTTCAGGAAAGGAAACTCCACTAACACCATTCTTATAAGGCACTTAAAGGGCTTTTCCAGTTAAAGAAAACTGTATTTAAATCAGATAATCACCCCAAGATACATAACTTACCAATAAAGCAGTCTTAAGCATGCTCTTGCGCAATTTACCCCTGTCAGGAAGTTGTATAGTTCCTTCATTTTCATTGTGGTATTGTCTCCAGCAGGGGCGGACACAGACAGCAGAGGGCCCCTGTGCAAAGAATGTGTCTGGGTCCCCCTCCTCATATGTCATTTGTTCAGGAACCTCCCCCCCTTCATATGTCACTTACTCAGGTAGACCCCCATATGTCACTTGCTCAGGGGGCCCCCACCCATATCAGTTGCTCAGGAGGACCCCCCAATATCAGTTGTTAATTATTAAGGCCTTCCCCCCCCCATATTCCTCAGCTCATTCAGCCCCCCCCCCCCCCACACACACTTTAGGTACCATAGTTTCCTCACATTAGGTACCATAGTTTCCCCACTTCGGTAGAATAGTTTCCCCACATTAGGTAGCATAGTTTCCCCACATTAGGTAGCATAGTTTCTTCTCATTAGGTAGCAGGTTCCCCACATAAAGGTAACAGTTTCCCCACATTAGGTAGCATAGCCTCTCCCCCCAGACACACACACACACACACAGAGACACACACACACACAGAGACACACTTACCTGGCCTACACAGCGCTTCTCTACACGGCGGTGGCCTGACGAGTGACGTCACTGACGTCCTCCTGCGCAGGTCTGCGGAGGGACGTCACTTGCCCGACCTCCCTTGTCAGACCCGGGTCTGCCCGCTGCGCTATTATGCGCCGTGGCCGCTTTAGAACAGTGAACAGCCCATGCTCACTGTTTGTCATGTGAGGGGGCCCTCAAACACTGGGCCCCTGTGCAGCTGAACCGTCTGCACAGGTGTATGTCCGCCCCTGTTCTCCAGTTCCTTGAGTCCTTCCTTTCCCCAGTTATGACGCAACATCCGCTGCTGTCTCAGGAGGTGTGGTTGGATCTTTTCTCTGAGCTCAAGCCCCGCCCCTGAGTGATGTTACCACTTCTGACCAGCCCTTACACCTTACATCACCATTTCATTGTAATATACACATTTACAAACCTAAAAATGATTCTAATCATTATTTGTAAATGGAAATTAAGCTATTTTCACATTTTATATGTATACTCTTCAAGAGGGCCATTGCTTAAAAAAAAAAGATGATAGTACCTGCCTAAAAGAGGGAAATTCTCCCTCATGGTTGTACTTATAGAAATTTAGATTTTCAGAAAGATTTATTAAATAGCTGATTGTTTGCTGCTGGTGGGAAAATAGTTTTTATAAAGGGGACTTATAATTTAAAGTTCTGATGATCTCCATTTACGAAACCTGGTGATACATATAGAAATATTTCTTCTTCAGGAGAGGTCCCTGACCTGTTCAGTGAAGAAGAATTGGACACCATTGTATCTGGAATTCGAAATGAGGTGCGAGGACTTGGATTGGAGGACTCAAAAGAAAATTGCTGGAAGTTCTTCCTGGAGAGAGTTCGGCTTCAGCTTAAGGTAAGACTGGGATTTGCATTTAATAAGTCACAGTTGATGCATTTACTGTGACTTATTAGGTACCACACCTTCAACAAACTTTGCATAAATCAGTACTACAAGTGAATAGTAGACACTTTGTTATCTATTTTATTAGATAAAAATGCTACTTTCTCCTCCTGTAATCACTTACCCCTGTCCCCGCCACCTCCTGAGCATTACATTACAATTCACTGTAAAGTTTATCTTGAGAGATGTAATGGATCCTCTCACTGAGGGATCAGATTACAAGCTTTCCGTAGAAGGGAAGGAGGAGAAGGAATAAGTTGTTGGAAAGAAACATAGGCAAAAAGAGACACACAGACATAGCTGCAGAACCTAATAAGAATTATAGCTCACTCCAGTTCTGAAATAACATCTGGCACTGCTTCGTAATGTCTTCCATGCTGCTTATGCTTTTGAGGAGATGCTAAGGGCTCATTCACAAAAGCGGATTAATTTGCGTGTTTGAAAGGGGGCATAGGGTACGGCAGTTTTTCTGCAGAGCAAAATCTGCTGCGGATAGCCGCGGAGAGCCTGTTCCCTTTCAAACACATACTGGGAAACACGCAAATAAATCTGCTCGTGTGAACAAGCCCTAATAGAGGAGAAGGATCCCCTCTAGTTTTCACCCACTCAGTAGCTGAGGTTAGAGACAATTGCCTGCAGAAGGCAAAATTGCTGAACAATGCCAGAAACAAGTCAAATGATGACCAGAAATAGTAGAAAATCCAAGGGGGGTAATCCAGCTCCACGTAATCCAGTTAAAATTCAAATCTTTAATAGAACTTAACATATTAAAATAGCGTAACACATAACACAAAAAAGAAAATGGTGCTCAAGTGAGTTAAAACCCCACACACCAATGCGTTTCAAACTCTACGGTTCTTAATTATGGCTCGTCTGACCGTTTGTAGAACCAGACTATATATATACCATTATCTTGCACCAAGATAAGCATCAGAATGCCCTGAGGCTTGTCTTGGTGCAAGACAATGGTGTATATATAGTCTGCTGTTACATACGGTCAGATGAGCCATGATTAAGAACCATAGAGTTTGAAATGCATTGGCGTGTGGGGTTTTAACTCACATGAACACCATTTTCTTTTTTGTGTTATGTGTTACGCTATTTAAGTATGAAGTTCTATTAAAGATTTGAATTTTAACTGGATTACATGGAGCTTGGATTTTCTACTAACGTGTACTGAGGATGTAGCTCAGCATTATCCATCCGTGCTCCCTGCCATGAAGTGGCCTTGGACTATTCAATCTGCTGTATGGTGAGCTGGTGCTTTTTTGTCTATTTTTGACCAGAAATAGTTCTACTCCTCCTGTATACACAAACAAAACAGCTTGTTCTGAAAAGTCACTAGATAAGACAGGTACTTTTTATAACAAATACAGGTAAGACGAATTAACCTGGCACTGCTGATGGAGGGTTACGATTAAGCCTAGGATCACAGCTAATACTTGATAGAGAACGGTGTGGTGCTATAACCATATACAGTTCAATTCAATGCAGACTTTGTCCAGTAGAAATGAACAGGCCAGCACTCACCAAGTTCTACTTTTATTGAGATATACTCACATACAAATACAGGACGGGAGACGGTGCAAAAGTGCGGGGGGTACCACCAAGCTACAGCACTGTTTTGCTCCTTGCAGAGCTTCAACGGGCCTGTATTTGTATGTGAGTATATCTCAATTAAAGAAGAAAGAAGAACTTGGTGAGTGCTGGCTTTTTCATTTCTACTGGACAAAGTTTACTTTTTATAACAACCCTATATAATGTATATCTTGCACACTTAAACAATTGGCATAAGATATATACTTGCAAATGACTTATCTATAACTGCAATACCATCCATAGTAGCAAAGTAAAGTTACCACAAGCCTGGGCAGTGATCAACCCTTAAGACCTGTAAATACCCTAATAAAGAAATTCAGAAAATTCATTTAGTTCATGAATCATATGGTCACAGTATCATATCCTGCATTGTGTGCAGGTGGCAATCTGACATTGTAAGCAGCCGCATACCTTGATTTATGAATGCGTGTAATTTTATCTCAAGTTGGAAAGTGTCTCTTAATCCTGTGTAGTTGATATATCAAAACGCCTCACGTAAAGGATCAGCCTGATGAATCAGTGTCTTAGAGTAACACAGGATTAAGTGTTCAATTTGTCAGGAACTGAGGCAGCTGAGGTTGTGTTTCTACTTGTCATCAATGTCTCTTAATAGCAGAAAATATAATGAATACACCACACGGGACCTCTTCTGCATGTAGATCACAATTATCGGAAGACCAATGAACACAGTAAATAAATGTGATAGCAAAGGGTCTGCATACTTACGTCCATGCAAAATTATAGTTTTTTTCCTTTTAAATAAATAAGCAAAAATGTCTAACATTCTGTTTTACCATAATTTTTAATTATTTTTTATTTTAGCACAATGCTGCACCATGACAAAATGAAAAAAATGTAAGGGTCTAAATGTATTATATTTGCCCCCATCAACCCCATCTACCCATCTACCTGTCAAGGAATGACAGGTAGATGGGTGGCCACAAAGGAGATTACTGCAGACTTTACAAAAAGAATAACCTCTAAACAGTTAACCCAGAGCCCTGGTCTTGCTTATGGCCAAGATGGGATGATTGTGGCAACAACGTCATTGTGTCTGTGCGATCAAAACAGTGGGAGTTTGGCTGAAATACATACACACATATATACCAGCCATACCACCGCTTCTTGAGCGACCACCTAGGCAATGCGCTCTCTACAAGTGGAGGTAAAAAAGCAATAATATCAAGAGTAGGAGGCATATTTGTTAAAAGAATGTATTTGCTAAAATATTTAACTTGACATACCCTACAAGTTTAACTATGTTATTTAAGATAGAAATACCCCTCTAGGAAAATTGGGAATGCTATATTTTAAGATAGAAATACCCCTCTAGGAAAATTCCCTCTTCCTTTAAAAATGTATACAAAAAATGTTTACAGCAAGGAAACAGTTACTCATTAATATTTCACACTGCAGAGCACAAGCATATCATTGGCAGGACTAATATGCTGCATATAAAGATTTAAAGAGAATCTGATAAGCAGGGTTACCAACAATAACCCAAATAGAAATGTAGATATTGTGGTTGATCCTAATGCTGCTTACCGGGCCAAAATCAGTGCAGCTATTCCAGATATATTAGACTGGTTTTCTTATAGGTTAATTCCTTGTTCTACTCCATGTAGGAGGCCATTGTAGTATGAGCAAGTTTTTCCAGCTAATATCACCGCAAGTTCCATGCAGTGAGATTGAAGCTGGGATGAATATTTATAACAGGGGTGGTGACATCAGCCGGAATGGGCAGAAAAAAGTATTGATCATACTCCAGTGCCCCGACTCCATTGCACAGAACAAGGACTTTACATTTTAGCTACCTAACTAATATCTCTGGAACAGCTGCACCAATTTTTACACAGTAAGCAGCGTTCGAAACAAAGGTCACCTGCATTATCTACCTACAGAAGTGAGGAAATAAAAAATAAATAAATAAATAAATACATTCCAAGAGACTAAAACTGCACACAATCTACTTGTCCCTCATAAAAATCCACTTGTCCTGGTACACAAAATTATTTCAACCAAAATAGTACATAAATAAGGCCTTAATTAGTTTATTCATTTAGTTTTCGTACTTTCGTTTTTCCTCCTCGCCTATAATAGCCTCCTATAATAGCCATAACCCTTATTTTTCCATCTACAGATCTATATGAAGGCCTGTTTTTTGCGGGACCAATTGTAATTTGTAATGACGCCTTTTATTTTTCCATTTTGCTAATTTGCCATTCACCTTATGATCAAACTTACCTGTTATTTTGATACCTTAGGTCGGGTTGATTACAGTAATACCAAATTTGTTTAGTTTCCGTCATGTTTTACTAATAAAAAAAAATTCTAAACTTTTTCATTTAAAAATTTTTTTTATGGCCCCTATAACATTTAAATGTTTCCGTATACTGGGCTGTATGATGGCTCTTTTTTTTTATTTTATATATATATATATATATATATATATATATATATATATATATATATATATATATATATATATAATTTTTTTAAACATTTTTTCATATACCCAACAATAGTCATTAGACATCACCCCCGACAGTAAATGTGATAATACAGTGATATCACGTGTGATATCGCAAAGCATAATGAGACAAGTAGTCTCAAAGACAATTTCAGACATACCCACCCAACCTCCTTCCCCACCCCTGCTCGCTTTCCAGCCCCACATAGTCATCATAGGACAAAAATTAGAAAAGGATTAGGTCCCCTCACAAACACAAATAGGGGTTAAAACCCAAGATAAAATTATTCACAGGGTAAATAAGTCAAATTATACAAAGCCTTCCCAAGAATCCTGCAATACTATTCCTAAGGTACAATGTAGAGTCAATAAACGGAGTCATGATTCCTCTGATTTCCTCATCAGACAGAAATATAGAGACAAAGGACTTCCATTATTTTAAAAAGGATTTAGACGATTTTTCTGCAGATCTCCCCAATTCCAGTTGATCCATAAGTAAGTAATGCTTCACCTGTTGGAGTACCTCCTCTTTAGTCGGAAGGTCAAAGACCAACCAACATGCTAGTACACAGCGCTTAGCTACAAGTAAGAAAACGTGAAGTAGGAGAGATAGGGGGGAAGCCATTCACCAGCACGTGAAACAGGATTAACAATGGATCGACTAGTAAAGAGACCCACAGTTTAGCATTCAAAAAGGTGAAGAGGGAGACCCAAAACTCCTGTACTCTAGGACAGGAAACTAGACCTTGTAACAGGTCCAACCGGGGTAGATTGCAATTCGGGCACACTGCTATACGGTCAGGCATCGCCTCAGTTCTTGGGAGAGTAAAACTATACAGTGCATGGCATATTATTTTAAATTGGGTCTCCACACTTCGTTAGTTACTGCCCTGCGAACTTTAGTCCAGCCTTCCAAGATCGGTTTGAAAAGGTCAGTTTTGCCCTATTTACTCTCCCAGTAGCGAAACATCAAGGCTTCTACCCCCTCACTACCTCTACGTTTAACTTTCCAATAAAGGCAAGATAATGATTGAGTGGCAGATTCGGTACCTAGAAAATCATTAAAGGAGACAGGCCAATTTTCCTGAGACACCGTTAGTAAACCTAAACCGAGGAAGGACATTAGCTGAGAGTATTGAAGAAATTGGTGAGGTCCCAGGCCATATTCCATTTCCAGTTCAGGTAACATATAGTAATGATCCTCAGTGGGATGGAAAAGGTGTTTTACTAAAGTGATACCCGCAGCCCTCCAGTCATTAAACAGTCTATTCTATCTGCCCATTGGGAACTCCGGATGCGACCAGAGAGGCATTTAATTATTAAGAAGGAAGGGAAGGTTGAGCCCTCCTTTACAGGCCTTCCAGGCTGCGACCGTATCTCTAATAAGTAAGCTTCCTTTTACATATTTAGGTAAAGCTGAGTATTTAGTGTGTAATAAAGCTGACAATGACCAAGGCCGTACTTCATCTGCTTCCAAGAAATAGTTAGAATACATACTGGACCCCTTAACCCAGTCTATTCAGTGTCTCAGTAAGCACACCGTGGTGGCCCAGTATGGGATGGTGTTTCCCCGTACCCTTCTCCTGCCCTGTCAGGCAGAGTCCCTTTATGTCCCCATGGCCCCCTGCAGTGTTATCCCTTATGTACATATGTTATATGTTAAAAGTGTCATGTTTCTTTAATTACTGTGACCATGTGCTTGTTACCCAGGAGGCACTAGTTACGAGGTGACCCCTCAAGCGAGCATCAATTTGCGTAGTGCTATTCTGAGGCACTTGTTGGCCCATAGAAATTTAGTGAAAGCAGTAGTAAGACGGTTGACATCTTGGTATTTCAAGAGAAGTTGGATAGTCAGCATAGGATATGAGTTTAGAGAAACTCATCATGCTGTCACGCTCCCTCCCATAGGCTTGCATTGAGGGGGCGGAGCGTGACGTCACACGGGTGGCGGAGCCTTGACGTCACAATGCTCAGGCCCCGTGATCGACAGTAATCAGACCCGGAGCAAACACGCTCCGGGGGACTGATTTTAAACGGGGTGCGGCGTGCAAGATCACGGGGGTCCCCAGCGGCGGGACCACCCTGATCAGGCATCTTATCCCTATCCTTTGGATAGGGGATAAGATGTCTAAGTGCCGGAGTACCCCTTTAAGGTCTAGGAGGGTACTTTTGGCCACATTAACTTTAAAACCAGGTGACCCGCCAAAATGCTGCAATAAGAAAAAACCCTGTCC
Organism: Hyla sarda; assembly: GCF_029499605.1. Classification (NCBI taxonomy): domain Eukaryota; kingdom Metazoa; phylum Chordata; class Amphibia; order Anura; family Hylidae; genus Hyla; species Hyla sarda. Next base: position 74,524,685 of record NC_079193.1, on the reverse strand, counting down.
AGGTCAGCCAAGGGATCGGATAAAAAGAGTAATAGATCATCTGCAAACAGTACGTACTTGAGCTCCGTGGAACCCACCTTTTTATACCCGACACAACTAGGTTAGATTGAAGAAAACGAGACAGGGGTTCTATGGCCAGGTTAAACAGTAGGGGTGACAGTGGGCATCCCTGTCGGGTACCCCTCTGAGGAAAGAAGGGAGTCGACAGGGACCCCATCTAGAGAAATTTTAGCTAATGGTTGGAGTAAAGAGTCCGGAGGTAGGATAGAAAAACACCAGAAAAGCCCATTTTAGATAAGATAGCTCAGGGCTACTCCCATCGCACGCTGTTGAATGCTTTTTCACCATCATTGGAAAGGGCAGCGGGTGAAGGGTGCCGGTCCGGGTGCAGGTAAATATCATGAAGGACAGTGCAGACATTAGTAACAGAAGACCGTCCCTTGACCAAGCTAACCTGAGCGGGAGATATCAAGCGGGGAAGGAGCCGAGCCAGACGGTCAGCCATGATTTTGGAAATTAGCTTCAGATCAACATTGATAAACGGGATCGGGCAGAAGCCATCCGGAATGGAATGGTCTTTGCCCGGTTTAGGGAGAACACTGATATAAGCTGTCTGCATCATTGACCGGATAGATGCTCCTGAGAGAAAGGAACTATACAATGCCAGTAAAGTAGGGACAATGCCAGGTAGTAATAGTTTGTAAAAATCACCAGAGAAGCAGTCAGGCCCTGGCGCTTTCCCCGAGGAAAGATTCTTGATAGCCCCGGTCAGTTCCTCAGTTGTAATGTCTGCATTAAGGCCACAACGGTCATCATCTGATAAAATAGGTAGGTCAACTGTAGATAACAAGTCAATAGGAGGGAACATTAGGGGTGGAGGAAGAGTACAGAGAGGAAAAGTAGTCACGCAGGATGTCAACAATCTTATGAGAATGACCCACTCCGGAGATATCATTCATTATAGCTATATGGATAGGGGGAAAGGCCCCTTTGCAAACTTAGCCAAAAGCTTTCCAGATTTATTACCATAACAAAACAGTAAGGCATCAAAATGTGATTTATGTAAATTCTCCCTCCTCTCCAGCCAGGCCTCATAATCGATCCTTGCCTGTTTCCATCCAGCCCTTGAGGTCTCAGATTGATTAGATAGAAAGAGGGAATAGGCCTTCCTCAATTAATCCCCTTTTTCAGACAAACATTTCATTATTTTCCGTTGGGAAAAGGTGACATAAGCCATAAGTCGCACCTAAGTACCGCCTTGGCCACCTCCCAATATAAAGAGGGGTTCTGAACATGGTCAGAGTTGGTAGAGGCATACTCCATCCACCACCCTCTGAGTAGATCCCTCAACTTCTCCTTTCTAGCCAGCACCATTGGGGACCTCTATATATAGTCAGAACCCTTGGGGACCATGTCCGTAAGCTGTAAGACAGGGGCATGATCAGATATCACAAGATCTTCAATGCAGTGATAAGAGAGAAGACCCGATAAAGGGGGAGAAGTAAAGAAGTAGTCTATGCTGCACCATGAATCCTGAGATTGGGAATAATGCAAATACTCTCTGGAGTCTGGGTGCAAGAGTCTCCATGAATCCACCAGACTGACCTGCATGGCCCAAAGATACAGACGAAGATCACGCCTTCTAGGTAGAGTAGAGCAAAGTATGTTACGTCTTCGATCTTCATCTGAGCACATCACTGCATTGAAATCTCCACCAATTATCATGGAGGAAGCCACAGAGTTCTGGACCTGTACAGCCAAGTCAAAAAAAGAAGTGTTATCATCAATTGGACCATAAGCAGAGAAGAGAATAAGAGATTCTGACACAAATTTCATCACAATTTCACACCCCCTCCCCTCAACATCATTTTCTACTGAGACCACTTCCCCGGCACACTGCTTACCCACCAGGATAAGCACTCAGGCTTTGCGGTGTATTGCAGGAGAGCCATAGACTTCCTTAACCCACCACTTCCTTATTCTAATATAATCAGTAGCATCAAGATGTGTTTCCTGTAGCATCACTACATCTGGGGATAACCGTTTCAGGTGACTAAAAATCATATTACGTTTGTGAGGTGACCTAAGACCCTTCATATTCCACTCGATAAGTTGCATATTTAATGTATGTAAGGTGGTAAAAATAAGATGACCAGTATTAGAAGAGAAAAGCACATGACCAAAGCGAGCAGAGCAAATAAAGAAACACAGTAAAAATGTAAAAATCCCTTCCTCTCCCCCCCCCCCCCCCCAATGCAAAAAAAAAAAGCCTTCCCCATACTGATAATCCCCAGGGATGTCCCTACAAAATAAAGACCCCAAGTAGGGATAATATCTCCTTCCACCTTCACTTCTTCCCAGTACTGAGAGAAGCCATATGTAGAAAAAGAACAATAACTCCATCATATATAAAGGAAGCTACCCCTATCTAAAATGAAAATACAGGATGAATAAAACTACAGAAGCATAACAATAATCTCCCACCACTGCAAAAGGCAGGCTAACCCAATAACCTCGGTCATTCATCTGGGAAACACCTCTAAAATAGGTGCCAATTCCCCTCTGCAACAGATACCAGTGTACAAGGGTCCCCAAAGAGCACCAAAAGGACAGGAGGAAAACAGCGCACAGTATAATAGCAATGAAACAAGAGGGCAAATAACTTTTTCATTTTGCATTTCTTCATCATTCAACATCTCAACCCCCCCCCCCCCCCCCCATAACAAGGAAAATGCCCACAACCTAGGTCCTCCTATCGTTCCCCCCACCACCACCACCACCATCCTCCGGTCAAGAAATCGCAACTTCAGACTAGTAAAGGATGGCTATACTGTTCATCCCCCCCCCCCCCCCACACACACACACACCGGTAAACAGTACACCTAACTATCAAACCTTCGAACATGTGCATGAAACAACTGTGCATGAAAGTCTCGCAAACAGCCTGTCAGCGTCACTGGAGAGCATCTTCAGGGCCCTAGAAGGCAACGGGTTAGGTGCCAGCAGCGGAGCCTCAGGAACCCGGAGAGGAGCAGGGGAAACCGATCAGCTGGAAAGTGTCTCTCAGGACCATCAATCATCCGGTGGCAAAATGGAGCGTTGCCGCTGTTCCTTTGGAGAGGCCGTAATCCAGGTGGACAGGTGCGTATCTCCAAGTCCGGGGGTAGAAGACTGTGTCAGTGTGGTGCTCTGCATGGGGGAACGAGTCACCTCATCAGGAACCGTGCGGGGAGAGCGACGCGCCATGGGATAATATTGTGCCAGCTTCTCATTTGCCTCCTCCATGTGAACGTGGACATAGAACCATCAGGATGGTAAACCCTAAGGACAGCAGGATACACCAGCGCAAAACATATCTGTTTCCTATGTAAGGTAGTGCAGATCAGGGAGAACAGCTTGTGGCGGAGAGACACTTTGGCCGAAAAGTCCCCAAAAATAAGCAAGCATGCTCCTTCAAACATAAGGCCATCTCTCTTTTGGCGGAAAGCCTGTAGTAGAGCAACTTTATCTGTAAAGTCTAGGTATTTTACAATAACTTGCCTTGGTCTAGTTTGGGTCATCAGGGCAGACGGTGTTCCAGGTTCTGGCACGGGACAGAGGTCCGGACCTAGGCGATGGGCTCTTTCGACCCAGCAGTGGTGGGGGAGGCCCAGTAGTTAAGGTAAAATCTGTTCGCACAGCCTGTGGATACCTCGTGCCGGGATCGATTCAGGAACCCAAACGACCCACAATCTGCTGGATTTGTTCTCGAGATCCTCCACTTTATCCCAAAGCCATCATGCAGGGATTAACTGCACCTGAGGCCTCCTCCAGGGTCCAGTGTTCTGCCACCGTCTGGCCCTGTTTCTGTACGTCCGCCTGCTGTTGCTGTAATGTGGACTGCAAAGTGGCGGTGAGAGTAGCCTGAGCACTCAGGGCGATTCTGCTTGCCACAGCAGCTGTCAATCTATCATAGTCCAGGGAGAATAGGTCCCGATCATCTCCTCCATCTGAGCACTCATGGTCAGAAAAGGTAGGGGAGGAAGCACGGCTGGAGGCCCAGGAGTCTGCCATGTGGTTGGAGCCAGCCTTTCAGAAGGGGGTCTGTCCAGAGCCCTGAAAGTGTTTGCAGTGGCCCTTTCTGAGCAAATATCTCTCCATGAGAGACCCCTCACATGGGGGAGCAGGTACCTTCCAGGAAGGCAAGTGCGGGTAGCAGGGTGCAATAACAGGGCAGCTGCAGTGGAGCTGGTGTTCCATGCGTCCTCACAGCATTGCGCAGGAACCGGAAGTGTAATGGAAAATGTTTTGCCCCGTAATCTGCTGTTTGTATCGGTACCATTTTGGTATCGATCAGGCTTTTTGATTGATTTTTACTTCTAAGATATCACAATAAGGAGGATAAAAAGGACCTGTACAATCCAGGCACTGCCAGCTTGGTCATTATATGGTGGAAAGGAATTCTTAGGTATTCTTTAGCAGAATAGTTTATTGATAAAACAATAATTACAGATATGACACGTTTCGAGTGGGGACCCCCTCTTCCTCAGATCAGGTATACAAACAAACTTTCTGTAGTACATATTTAAAGGGTGAAAAAGTGCAGAGGGGGGGGGAATACTTCTGGGATATGACATTTAAAAAAAAGTACAATTTGACGCCATTGACTGTACAGGATATAAAATTTTATATTTTAATAGTTCGGACAATTACACACGCGCCAATACCAAATGTTTATTTTTATTATGTTTACATGTTTTTTTTATATGGAAAATGGGAAAACGGGGGTGATGTGAACTTTTAATATGGAATGGGTTAATGTGTGTTTTTTAAACTTTTGTAAAACTTTTTTTTACACATTATTAGTCCCTAAGGGGACCTTTAGGAGAAATCATTAGATTCCTCATACAGTTCAATGCACCGCTGTTTAGATGTTTAGATGCCGCTGTCAGCTTTGACATGAGCGGTCTTAATTATTAAAGGGTTAATAGCCAGCCGCAGTGATTGCCGTATGCCAGGTATTAGTAGCAGCCCCCAGCTAATGAAATCATCAGGGGGCCGCTGGGAATGGAACGGGCATGGGTAAGGAGCTCGCTCCATATACCCATAGTGTATTAAAATCAGAGGGGGAGGTTGGTCCGGCTCCGCTTGCCCGGCACCGGAAATGCATGTCCCGGGTGTCGGGTATTAGGATTTTCATGTCCCTATACCTATATATTCAGGTTAGTGCCAGTGACCCTGATGCCAGGTTTCCTTTAAAGGGGTACCCATCTGCTCAGCGTTTGGAACGAACGCTGGAGCTCGGGATGTCATAGCCCAGCCCCCTTATGTGATGTCATGAGGGGGCAGGGCTATGACATCACGGGCTCCCGGCGCTGGCTTCAACGTTCGAAACAGTTTGTTCCAAACGCTGAGCAGTGGAATACCCCTTTAAGTAATTCATTGCTGGAATCATGGTCTCTGCCCTCAGATAGGGCAGCATACACCTTGCGACAATATATATTCATATATTGCATACTATAATGAGCAAAGCAAGTAACAAAAAGCGTATCTATTTTAAAATTCAAAAACCATCTTATGGTCTATTCACATGTACAGTATTCTGTGCAGATTTAATGCACAGGATTTTCTGCTGCAGATTTTAATGCAAACTGAATGACTGAACACAGCTGGAAATCCTGCACATCAAATCTGCACAGAATACTGTACATGTGAATAGACATTAAGATATAAAATACTGGATAATAATATACCGTACCATCATGACAGCAAAGTTTACAATATGTCATATTGAAATAATATGTTATGTGCATTGCAATTCCTATATATGTTTCTGAACAGTAAAAAACAATATACCACTTAATGCAGTAAAAATATTTGAAGTTATCAGTAAATTATTTAGAAGTAACGTGGTGTTAAGTGGAAGTTTGAGGTTTGTCAATCACGGTAACAATACATTCCTGTTACTTTGCATTGCTGAGTAGCTGAGTGTGTCTCGTCATTGTTACTTAACATTCTCTCTTCTTTCTTATTCAGGTCATTTTATGTTTCTCTCCAGTTGGTTCCACCCTGCGTGTTCGAGCTCGGAAGTTCCCAGCTATAGTTAACTGCACAGCTATTGACTGGTTCCATGAGTGGCCCCAGGAGGCCTTGCAGTCTGTCAGCAGGAGGTTCATTCAAGACACGGAGGGTATTGAGGTAAGGAATTCTTATTCAACAGTAGAACATTGAAGTGTGATTTCCAAGATGGCTTTAACTTATAGGAAGCATATGAAGTGTTTGTTTTTATGGGAATGAGGTGCATTGAAAATCTTAAATGCACACTTAAACTACCCTCCATGTGATAGCCTATGTGACTCTTAACATTTCTGTAAACTCTTTCCTTTTACAAAAAAAATGACTCCAGAAAAAAAGCTCTAAAGTCTTAGCCACTAGATGTCTCACTTCTCTGTAATCTGCTGTCCACTGCCTCTTGTAAGGTTTAGACTGTCTTTAGTAACAGGCACCGTTATGTGAAGGAGATGACATAGGGAGAAAGGCGATTTATAATTGTAAATAGGCAATTTGTTTTTGGTGATAAAAAGAAGTGTCATTCATTCGTGTGTAATTCTTGTTGACACACAAATTTTTTTTGGCCCTGTGACACGGCGTACGCCACTTTTGTGGGCAGGTCTTTGTGGCAAAAGGAGCAAGGCCATTAGAAATCTATACCCGCTTATATCTTGTGTAGATTTCCCGTCAGATCCAACAAACAAATTTTTTTTTTCTATATATCACTCGATACCTAATCCTGACCATGTACATCACATTTTTATGTGTCTAGCACCTTCATTTACTTTTTTTATTACACTTTTAATTTAGCTCACTAGTCTGAATTCCTCTCAAAGGGAGGGGTGTGGCCTCACTGTGCAGGTCTCCGCCCCCTCCCTCAGTATGCTGTCTGCTCACATCTCCCCTAGCATTAGCAAAACTACAACTCCCAGCTTGTCCTCACTGACAGTAGTGAACACAAGCGGACAGTGGGAGGATATTTCCTCCAGCTATGAGCCCTGCACTCACAGCTGTCAATCAAGGAAGTGTGTCCATGACATAGGTGATGATGCATGGACACAGCAGGACTAGTATGTGTCCAAGCAGGCAGGGGGAGCAGTTGTTTGACTGGCTTTTTCAGTATGAAATACTGAAAATTTTCTAATGAAAGCAATTGCAAAACCTATTGGTTATACATGCTTTACAACATATCAAACTTTTTTGTATCTAACAGTTCCCATTTAAGTTTGAACATGGAAAAGAATTGCGGGAGATTTTCAAAAACTACTGTAATTTCTATTCCAGAGATATTAATTACACTTTTTTTTTTCTCCTCACATTTTCAAAGGGTTTGAAAATATGACATTTTCGTGCCGCTTTTGTTATTTTCACGCCAAAATTGGCACTTTTGGTGAATTGGCCAATTTTGCTGCCAAATTTTACATCCCTGAAAAATATAGGGGAAGCATCTCACTAGTGCCCAGACAAGCGATAACTGTATAAATAAAAAATTTCTAGGGCTTAAATGTGAGTTCAGGTACAGTGACCATGAAAAAAAAAAAAAAATAATAATAATAATAATTTTTTTTAGAACATTTTCCAATATTTATTTATTTTTTAATAATTGATTAAATAACGCCTTTTCCCAAAAAACAAAAAAAATTATAAATAAAACAATTTCTGTGATTTCTACACTAGTAAAAATCTGGTGTGAAATTTTTTATGTAAAATGGACTCTCACCCCTTTGAGAATATAATGTAAAACATGAAATTTACATAGCCACACCCACTTTTGCAAAACTGGTGTGACTAGTGTAAACCTCATGTAAGATACTTTGAATATTTGATGTGAACTTTTTTTGCACCCAAATTTTGGCGATAAGCGAAATTTTTGATGTGATGAGTTTTGAATTTGACTTCCATTATGCAATAATTAAAGAAAAAACTAAATTGCACAGCTATTGCTGTGTTTGACTGCACTGTTTACACTGAGCAACTCACAGAGGGGCAGAACATTAGGATTGATTTTGCTGCATCTTAGATGAACGTAGGAATATTGTTTTTTTTTATAGTGGATTTTATTCAATAACCACTTTATAAGGTACACCTGTTCAAATGCTTGTTAACACAAATTACTAATCAGCCAATCACATGGCAGCAATTTAATGCAATTAGGCATGTAGACATTGTCAAGACAACTTTTTGATGTTCAAACCGAGCATCAGAATGGGGAAATACATGTACATGACATTGTTGTTGGTACTAGATAGGCTGGTCTGAGTATTTCACAAACTGCTGATCTACCTGGATTTTCATGCACAATCATCTCTAGGGTTTACGAGATTCTCCCCCCCGCCCCCCCCCCCCCCAAAAAAAAAAAAACAATATCCCGTGAGCAGCAGTTGTGTGGAAAGAAATCCTTGTTGTCAGGAGAATGGGCAAACTGGTTTGAGATGACAGAAAGGCAACAGTAACTCAAAACCACTTTTTACAACTAAGGTATGGAGAATAAAATTTCTGAACACACAAAATGTCGAACCTTGAAGCAAATGGGCAACAATATTGGAAGACCACACTGGGTATCACTGCTGTCAGCAATAAACAGCAAACCGAGGCTACAATTCGCACAGGCTCACTAAAATTGTACAATGGATTACTTGGAAGAATGTTGCCTGGTCTGAGGAGTCTTGATTTCAGCTGCAAAATTTAGATGTCAGGGTCAGAATTTGATGTCAATAACCTGTATTAATGGTTCAGACTGGTAGTATAATGGTGTAGGAGTCATTTTCTTGGCACGTTTTGGGCCCCTTAGTACCAATTGAGCATTGTATAAACACCTACCTGAGTATTGCTGCTGACCATGTCCATCCCTTTATTACCACAGTATATCCATCTTCTGATGGCTATTTTCAGCAGGATAATAAACCATGTCACAAAGCTTACATCATCTCATATATCAGGTCACTGGACTCCAATGGCCTCCACAGTCACCACATCTCAATCCAGTAGACATTTGGGATGTGGTAGAAAGGGAGATTCACATTATGGATGTCCAGCTAATAAATCTGCAGCAACTCTGTGATGCCATCCCATCATGTTCACATATAGACTAAAATCTCTGAGAAATGTTTCCAGAACCGTGTAGAAAGTATGCCATGAAGAAAGAAGGCAAAAGGGGACCCAACCCACTACTAGCTAGGTGTACCTAATAAAATGGCCAGTGAGTGTATATTACAGAATACCTGTATAATTTGCCACAGTGCCGTGTTCTGGTTTTCACCTATTTTTCAAATTCTAGGATTGTAGATTCCATGCTGTGTAATAGCAAAGTCTATATGGTCAATCAGAGAACTCAGAATACTTTAGAGTGTTGCTATTTTTGGAAACACATTTTACATTTTAACTTTATTTCTTAAAAAGCTGTGACAGTAATGTGTATATCCACTCTCATCCTCTGTAACTGCAAGGAATTGAATCATGTTACAATTTTAGATCATACAGAATAATATACAGTATATAGTTCATAATGAAGAACCACTCTATAAGTACTGGTCTCAGTCTAGCGGGCCTGAGTTCTTCATGCTTCACATCAGTAGTTTACAACCTTTTTCAGCTCGGGGCACCCCTCAGAAAAGAACTTTTTGCAGGGCACCCCTACTGAATAATTTTCGATGCACTGCAAATAAATTCCTGAGAATAAGTATACCTATATATACAATAATGCACAATACCTACCGTATATACTCGAGTATTAGCCGTTCCGAATGTAAGCCGAGGCCGATGCTGAAAAAGTGCAAAGCCTAATATATGTAGGTTGTGCGGTAAAAAGTTGTGGCTGGAAAAAATCATCCTGACGGCCCAGGCCAGATGGAGAAGAAAAGAGTAAAGAAAAATACTCAGATGAGCAAAGACGTCACCTGTCACCCTGTATATAGCAGCACTGTAATCTACATAGCAACAGATATATAGTATCGATTTTTTTGTGCTGAAATCGCCCCCCCCCGCGGCTTATACTCGAGTGAAAAGAAAAATATATTGCTTTAGGCAAAACTTATTTACTCAAGTATAAGCCTAGGGTGGGAAATACATCACCCCCCCCCCCCCCCTGTTATCATCCCCCCTCCCCTGTCATCATCCATCATCCCCCCCACCCCTGTAATCATCCAGACCCCCCTTTCCATATGGCCCTCTGTCCATTTCATCCCCTGTCCATATGACCCCCTGTCAATATTTCCCCTGTCATCATCCAGACCCCCCTGCCAATATCCCACCCTGTCCATATGTCCCCCGGTCATCATCCAGACCTCCCTTTCGTTTTCTTCTCACCTCCCCAGTTGTTGCTCAAGTAGCTGCAGGGACCGTCCAGGGAGGGTGAGCCGGGCCGTCCATCTTCACTGCAGGGACCATCCGCATTCCGGTGGGAGGGTGAGCCGCTACTGGCCGACCATCTTCACCGGGAGGCCTTCTTCTCTGCTCCGGGCATTCCTCAGACTAGTGATGCTGCATTGACGCCTACACGCAGGGAGATCCGTGTGCAGCAGACGTCTTTGCGCAGGGATGCCCCTGACGTCATATGTCTGCCCAGCATGGACATCCTTGCGTGGCAGCGTCAATGCAGCATCACTAGTCGGCACGGAGCGGAGATGAAGGCCTCCCAGTTAAGATGGACGGCCCGGACCAGCTCGCCCTCCCCACCGGAATGCGGACGGTCCCTGCAGTGAAGATGGATGGCCCATCTTTTTTGGTGTAAATTCTGGCACAGACACAATTCCTGAGAATAAGTAATGCACATTTGCTGCTATATACAAGGGCTGACAGGTGACGTCTTTACTGGGAGTTGTAGTTTTACAACAGCTGGAGACACACTGTTTGGAAAACACTGGTCTGATGTAAGAGAAATGCTGACAAGTGAGCTTTTAGATATTAGCAACTGAAATAGTAACCTTAGATATAGTATCTGGAAAAACAAATTGTGATCTTATACTTTACTTTGCTTTCTCGCTTCTTGCACGTGCTTTAAAAATCTCAGTCACCTGTTGACAGAACGTGGTGCGACTCTCAGGCGATTCTGACAGCCACTCGGGATCTTTAAAACTACTTGCCAGCCTGTTGCCCATCGCAATATGCAATGTATGAATAAAGCTTGGCTGCTTAGAATATAAAGCATAGCTACATGTATATAAAGATATGTCTGAGAACATACATATCCAAACAGAGCTATAACACAGAAATAATGTAAATTTGTGTAATGCATGCATAGATGTTTGTAGCTCTCTGAAACTGAATGGATAATGCATCATGATAACTTTCTGCAGTCCTATGTACCGCGTTTCCCCGAAAATAAACCCTACCCCGAAAGTAAGCCCTACCAGTTTTTTCAGGGTGGGCTGCAATATAAGCCCTACCCTGCGAAAATAAGACCTAGGCCAGGGGTAATCAACTGGTGGACCACGGTCCAGATCCGGACCGTGGCCACCAGTAATGCCCGCAGACCCGAAACCCCCCACCCTCCTTTGGCTGGTCCCATTTCTCAGTGTTTTCCCACCAGGGTGCTTCCAGCTGTGGCCAAACTACAACTCCCAGCATGCTCGGACAGCCTTTGGCTGTCCGGGCATGCTGGGAGTTGTAGTTTGGCCACAGCTGGAGGCACCCTGATTGGAAAACACTGCCATATATAACTATCTATCCTACACCTTCATACCATACGGAAGCTGCAACGGGACCTCCTTCTGTTGCTTAGCAGCCAGGGGCCGGGACGCTGTCACTTTAAAACGTCGGCGCGTATGCACGGCCAATGTCACGGACGTGTCCCTGCCCCCGGCTGCTACCGTAAGCAACAGAAGGAGGTCCCGCCGCCGCCGAGAGCTGCAGCTTCCGTACGGTATGAAGGTGTAAGGTATGGTAGTTTATTATGGCAGAGGGGTGGGGGACACTGTAGGAGTATGGAGGACGACGGGGGAAGGGGAGGATGGGGCACTGTAGGAGTGTGGAGGATGGGGGGCTGTAGCAGTGAGGAGGATGGGGGGCTGTAGCAGTGTGGAGGATGGGGGGGCTGTCGCAGTGTGGAGGATGGGGGGGCTGTAGCAGTGTGGAGGATGGGGGGGGGGCTGTAGCAGTGTGGAGGATGGGGGGGCTGTAGCAGTGTGGAGGATGGGGGGCTGTAGCAGTGTGGAGGATGGGGGGGCTGTAGCAGTGTGGAGGATGGGGGCTGTAGCAGTGTGGAGGATGGGGGGCTGTGGGAGGATGGGGGGCTGTAGCAGTGTGGAGGATGGGGGGGGCTGTAGCAGTGTGGAGGATGGGGGGCTGTAGCAGTGTGGAGGATGGGGGGGCTGTAGCAGTGTGGAGGATGGGGGCTGTAGCAGTGTGGAGGATGGGGGGCTGTGGGAGGATGGGGGGTTGTAGCAGTGGGGAGGATGGGGGGTTGTAGCAGTGTGGAAGATGGGGGGGGGGGTGCGACATCCTCCACACTGCTACAGCCCCCCCATCCTCCCACAGCCCCCCATCCTCCACACTCCTGCAGCCCCCCATAAATAAATAAGCCCTACCGTAAAAATAAGCCCTAGTGTGTTTTTTGGGACTAAAATTAATATAAGACCCGGGCTTATTTTGGGAGAAACACGGTAAATGCACAGATACATCAGGAAAAGTGGCAGCCTGCTGCATTCATCTCTGCAACATTTGTATCCAATTTAACTATTGATTATTTTAACCATTTACAATATGCTGTACTTTGATATCAGTATGTCTAATAGGGGTTCACACCAACAGTTTCATTTACTGACGCTTTTAGGTGACTTTGTGTCGTAATATACTGCCATCTACTGCTGAAATGTAAACATTACCTTCATTTTTCTGCTGAAGAATTGCCAGATATTTGAAGTGTTATGAACCGTTGCCAAGGTTTTAAAACATTACAGCAATAAAGGTTACGATTATTTTATGTCCAAAAATATAATATGGAAGAAATCGTAGCCTTTCATTTTCATAGCATTTTAATTTACGGCACAACATAAACCCCTAAACTTGCTATATGACTGTAATCCCTTAAACTTTGTTTTAATTGGCTTTAAACTCATTTGTAAGATGTAATGGTTTCCGGTTTTATGTAGCGTGACACTGAATTTATTTGCCTAGCACCTGCAACTTAAAACATAGTTAGGATGAATATTGTGTGAAATAGCTGCTATTTTCGATTGTTATCTAGATTACTATAATTCATTGTATGTATGGTTTTCCAGCGCTTGCTATATGACAATTAAATCCACAGTGCAGACTGTGCAGTGCTATCAGGTACGCTCTAGTTTGGCTCTGAAAGTATAAAAAATAAAAAAACTCTTATCCAGCATGTGCAATTTAAAGTTCCAGTCTGTGTACTGTATATAGACAGCTTTAGGCATAGGGACGTGGGCTTATTATTATAGATTTGTGTATATGTGAGGTATGTGGACTACTGCAATAATGGAGTCATTTATTACTTGTGTATTCACAAATATGAAGCAACAGATTACATTTTATTTTCTAAAGAGCTTTCACTGTTGGTCAAAAAACCCCTTCTACCCCTAATCCTAAGGTTCCCACTGCTAAAGGTGGCCATATAGCTTAAAGGGGTACTCCTGTGCTTACACATCTTATCCCCTATCCAAAGGATAGGGGATAAGATGCCTGATCGCAGCTGGGGATGCCCGCGACCATGCACGCAGCACCCCGTTTGTAATCAGTCAGTGCCCGGAGCGTGTTCGCTCCGGGTCTGATTACGCTCCACCGCAGAGCCGGCGGCGTGTGACGTCACGCCCCCGTGTGACTTCACCCTCCGCCCCTCAATGCAAGCCTATGGGAGGGGGCGTGATAGGTATCACTCCCCCTCCCGTAGGCTTGCATTGAGGGGCGGAGCGTGACACTCACACGGGGGCGGGGGCGTGACGTCACACGCCACCGGCTCTGCGGTCGAGCATAATCAGACCCGGAGCGAACACGCTCGGGGCACTGATTACAAACGGGGTGCCGCGTGCATGATCGCGGGCATCCCCAGCTGCGGGACTCCCGCGATCAGGCATCTTATCCCCTATCCTTTGGATAGGGAATAAGATGTGTAAGCACCGGAGTACCCCTTCAAAGGGGTATGCCAGTGGAAAACTATTTTTTTTTTTTAATCCACTGAGGCCAGAAAGTTAAACAGATTTGTAAATTACTTCTATTTAAAAATCTTAATCATTCCAGTACTGATCAGCTGCTGTATGCTCCAAAGGAAGTTATTTTCTTTTTGAATTTCTTTTCTGCCTAACCACAGTGCTCTCTGCTGACACCTCTGTCCATGTCAGGAACTGTCCAGAGCAGGAGCAAATCACCATAGCAAACCTCTCCTGCTCTGAACAGTTCTTGACATGGACAGAGGTGTCAGCAGAGAGCACTGTGGTCAGACAGAAAAGAAATTCAAAAGGAAAAGAACTTCCTCTGGAGTATATAGCAGCTAATAAGTACTCGAAGGGTTAAGATTTTTAAATTGACATACTTTACAAATTTGTTAAACTTTCTGGCACCAGTTGATTTGAAAGAAAGGGTTTTCTGCAGGAGTACCCCTTCAAGGCTTCTTTCACACTGCCATTAGTACACAGCAGTGTGACGGCCATTGGGGGAGCCCGGGGAAATATTACGCGTTAAAAATAACAGCACCCAGCGGCCCCCATAATAGTTAATGGGAGCCGCCGGGATCTGTTGTTGCCCGTTGCTCCCCGTCACAAAAACGGACGTTATAGTCTTTTTTTTTTTTTTTTAGGTGACTTTAACGGCCGTTCTCGACAGGGAGCAACGACAGCGTGAAAGGAGCCTAAGGTTCCCATACACATTAGACAAAAGTCTGTGGAACGTGCCAACTTTGGCGGGTTCGGCCAGCATTCTAAAGTACATCGCGGCCTCCCGACAGATTATGTCAGGGGGAGAAGGGTTGGCTTTCAACCCTATTGTTCTGGGAGAGATAATTTCCCGTCAGAACTGTCTGTCTTTCTTTACATAGACGGCATATAAACATTTATCAAGTTTTATGTGTATGGGAAGATGGGGAGAGAGAGCTTTGCACTATTATTATTCTTTCTGTCTGTATACTTTTACATATGTGGGTATATAATCTTGATAGTACTGTTTATCTGTACAGCATCTCTACTTTTTCTGTGTGTATACATCAGGACTGGTGGTATTTCCACTTTTTCATTAATGCATCTGAACAAGGGACTCAGAAAAATGGACTACAATGCATTAATGAAAAAGTGGAAATACCACCAGTCCTGATGTATACACACATAAAAAGTATAAGCTGTACAAAAACATACTAGCAAATATATACCCACATATGTAAAAGTATACAGACAGAAAGAATAATAATAGTCAAGTATTGCACAATGCCCAAAAAGGGTAACAGCAAAACAGACAGTATTGAAATACGCAGTTATGGTAATGACAAATGGGAGAAATAGAATAAGACCCCAGGAAACGGGATTAAAATGGTACCACAGTAACCAGCAATCACCTCAGTCCTGTATAGAACGGCTGAAAACTCAAACACCCATCACACATCATAAGTGCATACTGTGGACATCTTACCCTCGTTCAGAGTGCCACCCCAACAACATTGTTTCACAACAAGCTTCCTCAGGGAATTCCATCCATTCCTCCTGTCAAATGGATGTGTCCCTGCATACTCTAGCGTAGATCTGGAGGGACAAAAACGGCAGAGCTTCCTCATGGGACAAGTATCGTCTGATACATAATATGTGTGTCGAGCAGATCGTGTGTGGTGAGTGTAGTTGTACCACTCACCTTGCTTAGTTGTGTATAATGACACAACTACAATAGTGCTTTAGACAATCAGATAGGTGATGCAGCCTCCTGGTTCCGGGTCTTGGAATGCTCCAGGCCGGTCAGTGGAATGATAGGTTTAGGGGAAAAAATTCCAGGTTATTGGCGCAAACCACCAGCGATGGATAACAGTTTCTTCAAAGGAATTTTATTGCCAAAGAAAACAACGCGTTTCAGAGCTTTGGAGCTCCTTCATCAGGTAAGTATGGCATACTTACCTGATGAAAGAGCTCCAAAGCTCTGAAACGCGTTGTTTTCTTTGGCAATAAAAATTCCTTTGAAGAAACTGTTATCCATCGCTGGTGGTTTGCGCCAATAACCTGGAATTTTTTTCCCTAAACCTATCATTCCCTGCATACTCTGACACTCTCATCCCTGACTGGTCTGTTTCAGACACAACTCTTTCACAGGAAAACCATTGTCAGTTTAGCCAGAGGAATGACGCAACACATGGTTGTATAAAAAGTTACTCCAAAATTGTTGTTTTATGACAAATACCAGTATTAACTATAGCAGACATGTCGGAAGCGCTAACAGGTCATCTTTAAATGTTCTCAGGTGATACTCAGAAGTTCTAGCATAAGAACAATGTATAGTGCCTCACAAATTCTGTGAATATATTTAAAGATGAGAGAAGTTACAGTGATTCAATTCGTCACGAACTTCTCAGCTCGGCAGCTGCTGACTTTATCCTGCATAAATGAGTTCAGCTTTCAGGTGCTCCGGTGGGCTGGAGACTCTCTACTAGGACTGTATCCACCTTTTCCAGCCACCGGAGCACCTGAAAGCTGAATTCATTTATGCAGGATAAAGTCAGCAACTGCCGAGCCGAGAAGTTCGTGAGGAATCGAATCACTGTAACTTCGCTCATCTCTAAATATATTTAGAAGTTTTCCTAATTATTACAGTACATTGGATTCCCCTCTATTGGGATCTCAAAAGTACCGTATATCATTTTTAACAAATATTTCTTACAGATATTTGTTCTGTTCACATTTTTTTTAAGGTATTTTTTTAAAAAGTTAAAGCCATTGCTTTGAGTTTTCATCAGCACCATCTTTTGTAGTATTTGTACATTAGAAAACAGGCTGATACAGAAAAAGACAACACAGTATATATAAAATGGATTGGCAGAATAAATAATTTATGCTAATGAAATTACTGCAATTAGTATTTGCACAATGACCGTTTCAGAAGCCACAGCTGTTAAAGTCAGGAAGCGCTGTCACCGCTGACCTTATCATAAGAGAAAGTGACAAATTGCGAATGCAAAGGAGGCCAATCATCAAAGAATCCCGTTCTACAACGATTAGTGTTTTCTGCAAAAGCAGCATGAATTACAACCAGCTGCTCCGTGGCTTGACATGTCTCCCATGCTGTGCCACTTTGTTAAGCTTTACGTTACAACAATAGTTATTTTACTGCTTCATGACAAATTATCCAGGGCCAATTCCATATTTTCTGGAAGACCTTTTCCAACTTCTGTAGTCTGCCGACATGTATCTTGTCATTTCCTACTGTACTTTATGGAAAGGATATTTGTACAGGTGTGTAGGTTCTTGTAGGTGTCAATGTATATCATAATGTACACATACTGTAGAATAAAGTAAATGATGGGGAGTAAAGTTTATTTATTTGACTGTTTACAATTTTTTTTATTGTAAAAAATGAAATTCTTTGCATGTATGGTAATACAGCTGTTAGTTTTTTTTCTGTATTGTATACCTCCTTGTACCATGGTTTAGTCTGTAGTGGTTTTTTTTTTTTTTTTAATCTACATTTGCTGTCTAGTCTAGTAGAATATCTGATGCTGCTTACTCAATTAAATGCCGCCAAACAAAATTATTTTATGATTATAAAATATTTACCGTATTTTTCGCCCTATAGGACGCACCGGCGTATAAGACGCACCCAATTTATAGGTGCAAAATCTAAAAAATTAAGATTTTGAACCCAATAGTGGTTTTCAACCTGCGGACCTCCATATGTTGCAAAACTACAACTCCCAGCATGCCCGGACAGCCGTTGGCTGTCCGGGCATGCTGGGAGTTGTAGTTTTGTAACATCTGGAGGTCCGCAGATTGAAGACCACTGCATAGGAGGTAATACTCACGTGTCCCCGCCGCTCTGGACCCGTCACCGCTGCCCTGGATGTCGCTCCATCGCTGTGGCCGTGTCCCCGTCGCTCCGGAACATCTCTGCTGCCGGCCGGGTATCCTCTCTCTCCGTCGCCGCCATCACGTCATTACGCACGCCGACGCACGTACGCGATGACGAGGAAGGAGAGCGCCGGCCATACAGGGGATCTCTGAACGGAGAAGACACCGAGGAGGCAGGTAAGGTCCCTCCCGGTGTCCTGTAAGCACTAACCCGGCTATTCAGTCAGGCTGTTCGAGACCGTCGCGGTGAAATCGCGGCGGTCCTGAACAGCCCGACTGAACAGCCGGGTTAGTGTCACTTTCCCTTCAGACGCGGCGGTCAGCTTTGATCGCCACGTCTGAAGGGTTAATACTGGGCATCACCGCGATCGGTGATGTCCTGTATTAGCCGCGGGTCAAGGCCGTTGATGGCCGCAGGGACCGCCGCGATAGCAGTGTATTCACCGTATAAGACGCACTGACTTTTTCCGCCCAGTTTTGTGAAAGAAAAAGTGCGTCTTATACGGCGAAAAATACGGTATATAGCGCACTTTGTTTACATTTACATAATATGAAAACAGATACGGTGCTCATTACACATAGTAAATGACTGATATAGAGGGAAATTACCCTGCCCGTATGGACTTACAATCTACAAGGGGTTGGAAAAAGAACTGAAGGTGAACGGGGACAACTGGTCATTTACGAGAAGTTAGGGAAGAAGCCATTCCCAAGGCAGTGGCATCAGGGTTGCTGTAGGTCATAGGCTTGCTTGTAGACATGGGTCTTCAGGTTGCTTTTAAAGGTCTTAATGGTTGGTAAGAGACTAATGTGTCAGGGTACCACAGTGTATGGGAAGAGCATGGGAGAAATCTTGGAGACAGTTGATTGAGGTGCAAGTGAGGGGAGAGCACAGGCAAAGGTCTTGAGAAGATCAGAGATTACATGAGGGGCAGTATCCGGAGATCAGGTCAGAGATGTATGGAGGGGACTGATTGTAGACAGCCTTGTATGTCATGGTGAACAGTTTTAACCCCTTAAGGACGCAGGACGTAAATGTACGTCCTGGTGAGGTGGTACTTAACGCACCAGGACGTACATTTACGTCCTGTGCATAACCGCGGGCATTGGAGCGATGCCAGTGTCATGCGCAGCTGATCCCGGCTGCTGATCGCAGCCAGGGACCCGCCGGCAATGGCCGACGCCCGCGATCTCGCGGGCGTCCTCCATTAACCCCTCAGGTGCCGGGATCAATACAGATCCCAGCATCTGCAGCAGTGCGCAATTTGAATGAATGATCAGATCGCCCGCAGCGCTGCTGCGGGGATCCGATCATTCAGAACGCCGCACGGAGGTCCCCTCACCTTCCTGCTTCCGGCTCCCGGTGTCTCCTGCTCTGGTCTGAGATCGAGCAGACCAGAACAGAAGATAGCCGATAACACTGATCTGTTCTATGTCCTATACATAGAACAGATCAGTATTAGCAATCATGGTATTGCTATGAATAGTCCCCTATGGGGACTATTAAAGTGTAAAAAAAAATGTAAAAGTAAAAGTAAAAAAAAAAGTGAGAAATCCCCTCCCCCAATAAAAAAGTAAAACGTTCCGTTTTTTCCTATTTTACCCCCAAAAAGCGTAAAAAATAAATTTTATAGACATATTTGGTATCGCCGCGTGCGTAAGTGTCCGAACTATTAAAATAAAATGTTAATGATCCTGTACGGTGAACGGTGTGAACGAAAAAAATTTTTAAAAAGTCCAAAATTGCTACATTTTTAATACATTTTATTAAAAAAAAAATTATAAAAAATGTATTAAAAGTTTTTAATATGCAAATTTGGTATAAAAAAAGTACAGATCATGGCGCAAAAAATGAGCCCCCATACCGCCGCTTATACGGAAAAATAAAAAAGTTAGAGGTCATCAAAATAAAGGGATTATAAATGTACTAATTTGGTTAAAAAGTTTGGGATTTTTTTTAAGCACAACAATAATAGAAAAGTATGTAATAATGGGTATCATTTTAATCATATTGACCCTCAGAATAAAGAACACATGT
Source organism: Hyla sarda (assembly GCF_029499605.1). Lineage (NCBI taxonomy): Eukaryota > Metazoa > Chordata > Amphibia > Anura > Hylidae > Hyla > Hyla sarda. Next base: position 74,504,630 of record NC_079193.1, on the reverse strand, counting down.
CATTTTTACCGTAAATTGTACAGTGTGAAAACGAAACCTTCCAAAATTAGAAAAAATTGCGTTTTTCTTTTTAATTTCCCCACAAAAATAGTGTTTTTTGGTTGCGCCATACATTTTATGATATAATGAGTTATGTCATTACAAAGGACAACTGGTCGCGCAAAAAACAAGCCCTCATACTAGTCTGTGGATGAAAATATAAAAGAGTTATGATTTTTAGAAGGCGAGGAGGAAAAAATGAAAACGTAAAAATGGGCTGAGTCCTTAAGGGGTTAAAGGGGTTATCCAGGAAAAAATTTTTTTTTATATACATCAACTGACTCCATAAATGTAAACAGATTTGTAAATTACTTCTATTAAAAAATCTTAATCCTTTCAGTACTTATGAGCTTCTGAAGTTAAGGTTGTTCTTTTCTGTCTAAGTGCTCTCTGATGACATGTGTGTCAGGAACCGCCCAGTTTAGAAGAGGGAGAGAAGAAGGAAGATATAGCTAACAGGCACTCTGCAATTTGGGATAGGAGATAGGTGACATCTAGACCAGAGTGATAGATCAGCATAGAAGTGATACTTGAAGTCATGGGATTCTATAATCTGTCCCAGGCCAAAAGTATAGATAGAGAAGAGTAGGGGCCCCAGAATAGAGCCAACAGTGAGAGGGTGTGGTGAGGGAGTGGCACATGTGTGGGAGACACTGAGTGTGCGGTTGGAGAGATGAAGGAAAGGTCTAAATTTGTGATGCCTAGGGATAAAAGCAAGAAGGAGTGAAGGCAGAATAGAGATCTAGGAAAAGGGGCACAGAATATTGGCGTAAGGCTTTGGAGGTCAACAAAGAATGGTGGGGACAGAAACCAGATTGCTGGTGGTCAAAGAGTGCATTACATGAGAGGTGGAAGGACAGTTGAAGGTAGACATGTTGTTCATGGAGTTTTAAGGGAAGGGGGAGAAGCTTGATGAGTTAGGACTGGGATGAATACTTTGGTCAGGTTGGGGATGAGATGTGATGGTATTGGGCCAAGTGCACAGGTGGTAAGGTGCGATGTGGAGAGTAGTTTAGATAACATGTCTTCAGTTATGGGGGAAGAGCATTGGATGAGTGTGCAAATGAGTTGTGGGGACTGTGAGATAAAGCTTTCTCTGATGGTGTTGATTTTGTGTTTTTGTATTTGACACCAAAATACAGATTTTTTTTTTCTTTTTGTTACATCATATATCAGAAAAGAATGAATAAAAACTAGTCAAAAAATTCCCATGAAGGGAAAAATGGTAACTACAGATCACTGTGCTAAAAATGACATCCCGTAAAAAATGTAAAAAAAAAGTATGGGAGTCAGAAGAGAACAAATTTACGCATACTGATTTTGTTTAAAAAACAAACAAAAAAAAAACATTATTTTAACCCCTTCATGGTTCACGCTTTTTTGCTCCTCACATTCTAACTGTTTTGTTTTTCCACTGACAGAGTTCACAATACGGTAAATCTGACATGCTATCTTTATTCTAATGGTCAGTATGATTCAAATGAGGTTAATATGTAAATGAGGTTCAAGTGTCCAGGAGGTGTTCCCTAACACAGAAAGAGCCCAGGGTCAGCCAGCTCATTTCCTCTTATTCACCACTTTGATTGACAGAAGGCACAAGGGTGCTGGCTGCTGCTGGGCTTGTGCCATTCTGGGAATTCAGCCTCATTTACACATTAACAATATCTCAACACTTGCAAGTACTATAGATATAAAATAAAAATGTATGCCTGGATTCATGACAACTAGCCTTATCTATCCATGTGCATCTTTTCACCCCTGCTTTTCTGCTGACAGGTCCACTATTTAAGTATAAGCATGGGCTCTTAGGATATAGACCAGCCACTGCCGAGACTTATCAAAATTATTTAGTGCACAAAATTTTACCAAAGCCATTACCTACAGGAGATGAATATGGGCTCACTGGGTCAGAAGCAGATTTGTCATGGAGCTAAACTAGGGAGCAGGGTCTAAGGGATTGAGCATTCTTCACCCTTAACCTTGCAAGGAGATGTTGACTTTCCCACATGCAATGTCCAGGTCTTTACTCTCAGATTACTCTGTCTGTGCAATGACTGACTGGAGACACAGTATTGTGGTACCAAGGCAGCAGGCAGATGTTGCAAAACTACAACTCCCAGCATGCCCAGACAGCAGTTTGCTGTCTGGGCATGCTGGAATTTGTAGTTTTGCAACATCTGGAGGGCCACAGTTTGGAAATCACTGTGCGGTGGTTTCTAAACCGTGGCCCTCTAAATCTTGCAAAACTACAACTCCCAGCATGCACAAACAGCCAAAGGCTGCCTCGCCATGCTGGGAGTTGTAGTTGTGTACCTCCACTTGTTGCATAACTACATCTCCCAGCATACCCTTGGGCAATCAATACATGCTGGGAGTAGTAGTTTTGCAACAGCTGGAGGCACACTGGTTGGAAAATACTGAGTTAGGAAAGTTAGAACCTAACTGAAGGTTTTCCAACCAGTGTGCCTCCAGCTGTTGCAAAAGTACAACTCCCAGCATGCGCAGTCTGTCAGTGCATGCTGGGAGTTGTAGTTTTGCAACAGCTGGAGCAGCTACCCGCTAGCAGTTTGCTCTCCAGCAGAAAATTTGCCGCAGCTCAAACTTGAAGCAGGAAACTCACTGTAAAACTGGCGGGTTTACAGTGAGTTTCCTGCTTCAAGTTTGAGCAGCGGCAAATTCTCCGCCGCAGCGCAAACTCCTAGCAGGAACCTCACCGTAAACCCCCGCCACGGCGAATGTGCCCTAAAAACACTACACTACATAGTAAAGGGTAAAACACTACATATACACTCCCTTACACTGTCCCCCCCCCCCCCCCCCCCCCCCAATAAAATTGAAAAATGTATCGTAAAACAGCAGAGCACTTGACGTCCACACATGGGGTATTTCCATACTTAGAAGAGATAGAGTTACAAATTTTGGGGGGACATTTTCTCATATTACCCCTTGTAAAAATTTAAAATTTGGGGGGAAAACATTTTAGTGAAAAAAAAATTCATTTACACATCCGAATTTAACGAAAAGTTGTCCAACACCTGTGTGGTTAAGGCTCACTGGACCCCTTAGTACGTTACTTGAGGGGTGTTTCCAAAATAGCATGTCATGTGGGTTTTTGTTTGCTGTTCTGGCACCATAGGTGCTTCCTAAATGTGATATGCCCCCCAAAAACCATTTTAGAAAAATTCCCTCTCCAAAATCCCATTGTCGCTCCTTCCCTTCTGAGCCCTCTAGTGCACCCACAGAGCACTTGACATACACATATGAGATATTTCCTTACTCGAGAGAAATTGTGTTACAAATAGTGATGAGTGGCATTGCCCATATTCAAATTCGGGATATTTTGTGAATATAAAGACGCATATTCGCATATGTGAATATTCGTGTATTTGAGGAAGAAAACAGTGAGGAAGTGAGCAACTTTACTATTGGCTGCTAGGGATGTTGTTGATATCCTCTGCAAGTGCATTATTCTAATTGACCCACAAGTGAAATGTGCGCATATACAAATATTCACATATGCGCAAAAAAAGCGAATATTCGCAATTTTGAATATAAAGCGAATATATTCGTGAATTTTGAAATGCAAATATTCGCGCCCAACACTAGTTACAAATTAAAAACTGGGTCTACAAGAACATGCAAGTGTAAAAAATGAAGATTTAGAATTTTCTGCTTCACTTTGCTGTTATTCCTGTGAAACACCTGAAGGGTTAACACACATACTGAATGTAATTTTGAATACATTGAGGGGTGCAGTTTTTATAATGGGGTCAGTTAATATGAAGGTCCCTCAAATCCACTTCAAAACTGAACTGGTCCCTGAAACATTCTGATTTTGAAAATGTTGTGAAAAATTTGAAAATTGCTGCTGAACTTTGAAGCCGTCTGGTGTCTTCCAAAAGTAAAAACACGTCAACGTTATGATGGAAACATAAAGTAGACATATTGTATATGTGAATCAATGTATAATTTATTTGGTATGTCTATTTTCCTTACAAGCAGAGAGCTTCAAAGTAAAAATTAAATGCTACATTTTAAAAAAAATGTAAACATTTTGGGAATTTTTCACCAAGAAATAATGCAAGTATCAACGAAAATTTACCTCTAACATAAAGTAGAATATGTCATGAAAAAACTTTCGCGGAATCAGAATGAAAAAGCAGTAGTAAAATAAGAAGTAAAAGCATCCCAGATTTATTAATACTTAAATTGACAGAGGTCAGATTTGCAAAAAAGGCCCTGGTCCTTAAGGTGAAAATGGACTGGGTCCTTAAAGGGGTACTCCGCCCCTGGCATCTTATCCCCTATCCAAAGGATAGGGGATAAGATGTTAGATCGCCGCGGTCCCGCTGCTGGGGACCCCGGGGATCGCCGCTGCGGCACCCCGCCATCATTACTGCACAGAGCGAGTTCGCTCTGTGCGTAATGACGGGCGATACAGGGGCCGGAGCAGCGTGATGTCACGGCTCCGCCCCTCATGACATCACGGCCCGTCCCCCTAATGCAAGTCTATGGCAGGGGGTGTGACGACTGCCACGCCCCCTCCCATAGATTTGTATTGACGGGGCGGGCCGTGATGTCACGAGGGGCGGAGCCGTGACATAACGATGCACCGGCCCCTGTATCACCCGTCATTACGTGCAGAGCCAACACGCTCTGCGCAGTAATGATAGCGGGGTGCTGCAGCAGCAATCCCCGGGGTCCCCAGCAGCGGGACCCCGGCGATCTGACATCTTATCCCCTATCCTTTGGATAGGGGATAAGATGTCTAGGGGCGGAGTACCCCTTTAAGGGGTTAAAAAGGACAGGCTAACATAGAAGAATTAACACCTTGGGGACCAAGGGTGTACCTGTACACCTTGGTCCTGCTCCCCTGCTATGACACAGGGTCACATGCTGACGCTCACGTGCTGACCCCACGTCATAGGTGGCCCCGGCGGCTAACACCCGCCAGGACCCGTGTCTAATGTCGGACATCACCAAACGCGTTGATGCCTGGCATTAACCCCTTAGACACGGCGATCAAAGTTGATCACCTCTTCTAAAGTGAAAGTAAATGCTTCCCTGCAGCTCAGTCAGGCTGTTCTGTCCCAAACAGCTGAGAGGACAGGAGAGGGTCCCTACCTGCCTCCAGCTCCGTTCGAACGGCGATTTGCTGCTCCATGCCTGTTTAGCAGGCTGGAGCAGCAGAGCACCGATAACACTGATCAATGCTATGCTATGGCATAACATTGAATAGTGTATGCAATCAGAAGGATGCATTTTATAGTCCCCTATGGGGACTAATAATGGTGTAAAAAAAAAACTTTTTTTTAAAGTTAATTAATGTGATTTAACCGCTTCCTTAAAAAGTTTGAATCGCTCCCTTTTCCCATAAAAAAATGTAAACAAAAATAAACATTAACATATGTGGTACTGCCGTGTGCGTAAATGTCCGAACTCTAAAAATATAATGTGAATTGAAGCGCATGGTCAATGGCATTTCCAAAAAAAATTACAAAGTTCAAAATTGTGTATTTTTGGTCATTTTGTATACCCTAAAAAAAACTAATAAAAAGCGATAAAAAAGTCCCATCGAAATAAAAATGGTACCAATAAAAACTTCAGATCACTGAAGGAATTTCTACCTCTAGTATGAGGGTTTTTTGCCTTCCTCTGGATCAACTCATGAGGGATTCATTAGGGATATAGATTGAACTCGATGGACTCTGGTCTTTTTTCAACCTTATGAACTATGTTACTATGTATCTCAAAACACGTAATAGACTCTTTTTTTGTGGTGAAGCTCACAAAATCCAGTCCAACATAATATAAATTCATAGTTGTTTTTTCCCACAGTAGATAAATAATTAGGGTCTGTTTAGCAGCAGACAGGTTGAATACACATGGATTAAATATCAATAATATCCTAGTTTTTCTCATAGGAAATATTAAACTGGAAAGCGGACAATTAAAATGCTTCCCCAGCTTAATCACCGAAAAATATCCAATCATTCAGCTCTATCATTAAACACTCCAATACCATTTGCTAATACATCTGAAGTTGGAGCCATTATTGACAACATTTTGGTAAATTATCTGTAACTTTCACCGCACTAGGTGCACCTTATTTAATTCTTATTAATTGATTTTCAGGCATCCTCTGATTAATTATAGAGGGTTAATCTTGTAAATAAACCCATAAATTATTGTTCCATTGATGAGGTTGTAGGTTCACAGGAGTAAAGTCATTTATAAGTCAATGAAGGTAAAATGCAGAAATAAGGCCTTAGTGCACATGTAGAGTCTGTAAGGTGGCTCATGGCATCCCATACAACTCTGCCTCTAACAGAGAAAAGCTCTGGATATATCACTAATGAATGTGCCATGGCTTTTTTTCTCTGTCTTAAGATTGGACAGAAAAAGGCTTGCATATGTAATCAGAGTCATATGGTACAGTCAAACCCCAACCAATTGTATGGCAGACCAACTGGAAACGGAAACTGTAATATGACCATGCACATGAAGCTTAAAAGGGCCATAGAGGCAATTTAAAGAGGTGTTCTGGGACCTTTTCATTCCTTAGGATAATTCCTCAATATCTGATCAGTGGGACTAACATCTGGCACCCCCACTAATTGGCTATTTGGAACATACACATACACAGTGAATGGGGCCAGAAGCAGACAGCTACTTATTGCTGTGCTTATATTCGTTCATTCAGCTCCCAGTTACTTCAATAAGAGTGAGTTGCAGTTACCCAACATGGCCACTACACAATGTACGGAGCTGTCAACAAGAGCACAACAAAAACATCATGCGCAGACATACCTTGTTTGTAAGACTTCTTCTGATGTTTTATAGGAGGAAATAATATAACATGTATATAATGATTTTCCATTGTATACTTTAAATTTGACATTATACGGCATACTTTACTTGGTTATTTACAGTAGCAGGCAGGGAATGATTAACTTTTTTTTTAAAGTGGAACTGTACATTGCTCCTTTACTTTAAAATTGAGGCATCTGCACTTTGACAGCTGTTGGTAAGGCCCAGGCATCATTCTGGCTCTTGGGGTCCTAATAGAATAAAGTGAAAGGAGCCTTGGGTTTGACACTTAATTGATAGTTTTTTTTCTTACTTATAGATTAGGTATTTGTATTTATTTTTATAATACTTCTATGGCCTCTTTCACATCAGCGTAACGGAGCTTCATATGAGAGCTTTGTTACAGCTACTGATAAAGGGGCTGGATGAAATGCATCCCAGCGGATGCCGATAGGTCCCATTGACTTTGACTGGGGCCCATTTCTGTTAGAGGTCCTTTATGTTTCTGGAATTTATCAGAGAAAAAAACCTGAGGGCCGTTGACATTGCCATTGAGGTCCGCTAAATGGAGCTCCATTGGCAAGTCCATCGTAATGACGGAAGTTTAGCAGAGGAAAAAAATAGTGCATGCACTGTTTTTATTCTCCAGTAAACTACTGATCCCTGATGGACCCCATTCAAGTCAATTGGATCCATCGGGACCTGGTGTTGTCAGTGGTGCAAAAAACGGGACGGAGCACAACGGCAATGTGAACCTTAGCCTGACATGCATTTTAACTGAACAAGCAAATTGAGCACCCTAATGGAGCACCTAATTCTGATGTGAACATAGCCTGTCTTTGCTATAAAGAAAAGCAAGAACCGATTTCCTGGTGGTCTTGCTCTTAAATATAGTTGGTAGTTTGAAATTAAAGTGCACAATGCTGTAGTATAGAGCATGAGGAAGCTTCAGCCACATGAGACAGAAGGTGGGTTTCGGACAACTTCAAACTTGCTGGTGAGACTACCATTTTGCGAAGATAAATACTTACTAATCCCCTGTGTGGCTGCTTTATTTTGTTAACCTGTTGCCCTCGGGTATGCCCACCCAAGGAATCCATTAAGGTGGTCACACAAGCTCAGTTCAGCTGCTCTCTCCTGATCTCAATTCAGGAATTAGCAATGAGGCTTCAATATATGTAAGCAAGCAGAGTTGTGAGATAGTGTATGCAACACTGCACATCCACAGTGGAGGAGAAAAGTTGCAGAGGTATGGAAGTTATTTTACCAAAAAACTATATATTTTACTGTGGGATACTGTCATGATCATATCAATAAAATTAGTGATTCCTTTTATTTTAATGGCTTTTGTTACTTGATATGGCTCAATTCTTACCACTTTGATACTGACTACTGAATTTCAGAAACAATATCATTGTGATAACAAATCTAAAAGGAAAACAGAAGGCGCTCCATGTGCGGGATCAGCAGGTCAGGCCCATAGGGAGAGGGAAAAGATCTGTCCCACGCCGCTTACCAGAGTTGGTTGTGTGCACACACACAACAATGGGAAGCACCTGAAAGTATGTATGTCATCATCCGCAGCCCTCCTTGAGAACGAGGAGTAGGCAGAAGGACCCTAATGGTAGGAGATATCAGCGCTGGATGAAGGAGCTAGGAGGAGTAGCAGCATAAAATCAAGGTAGGTTTATTAGATGCAACGCGTTTCGCTGCGCATGCGCAGCTTCATCAGGCAAGGCCTGATGAAGCTGCGCATGTGCAGCGAAACGCGTTGCATCTAATAAACCTACCTTGATTTTATGCTGCTACTCCTCCTGGCTCCTTCATCCAGCGCCGATATCTCCTACCATTATGGTCCTTCTGCCTACTCATCATTGTGATAACAAGTTTGTTTAGTTCCATGTTGCAATATTTTTATTATATGATAATTGTACATTTTATGCATTTCTTCCAGCCAAATGTGAAAGAGTCAATCAGTCAATTCATGGCCTATGTACACACAAGTGTCAATGAAATCAGTACTAAATACTTCCAGAATGAGAAACGATACAATTATACCACGCCAAAGAGTTTCCTGGAGCAAATAAATTTATACAAAAATCTTCTGGACAGAAAAAGGAAAGAGTTATCTCAAAAAATGGAACATTTAGAGAATGGTTTGCAAAAGCTAAAATCCACAGCATCGCAGGTAAAGCTACGTCTCTGTAATAGTATTTTTATTTATCATTATTAGTATTATTTATTTATGTTTAAAGAGCCCTTGAGTGCTGTACTTATTCTCAAATGCAAGTATTAACCGAGCATGTTCCATTTATGTAACAAATCTATATTCTACATAGTGTGTTGTGTTACTATGTCATATTATAAGTTTACATTAACAGAGCAAAATAAATGGTTCTGGGAACGGTAACCTGCAATTGTTAGATTTACTAATAGTGGAATGAATATAACACACACAGAGGTCAGTCAGCCACAATTAATATAGAAATCCCTCTTCTTTCTTCATTATTATTAGAAGTAAATGTTCTGCCATGTATACTGCTGTGCGTGTACCCAGCCACATACATTTCGCATGAGCGCTAATAACATTGTCATGATCTTTTTTCCCCCCCCCGTACCATAGTCTGCTTTGCAATAAACTAGTATAACTAAAAACAACTCAGATGGTTTCTCATAAAGCAGATCTGTCATGAAATTTTTGCTAAAGTTTGCTAAAATGATGAAAACAACCCTCTTCCCGTCTCCAGTTACTGATGGCTGTGTATACAGATATATCCACCACTAGTGGGTAGCTTTCTGAATACGTGCTCATAAGCAAATGTAGTTTTATTTAAAAGACAGTATGATTTGTAAAGCTGTCATCCATTGCTATGACCAGGAAAACATCTATATTAAAGAGGCACTCCGGGAATATTTTGTTTTTGTTCATGTAGTGCAGATATCGTTAAATAATAATGTAGAAGTTGTTGTACATGGCTTGTGCTTACCTGTTTTAGCTGATGTAGTAGGCATGGGTTTCAGCCATCTTGATTCCTGGTCAATAGGGGGAGCTACACAATTCTTTTTTTTATTATTTAATTATTTATGGGGAAAAAATGCACAGGGTCCCCTGTATTTTCATTCTCAACAAATGGATATCAACAAAGCAGCAACAGCTTGATGTTAACAGGGTGGGCGAGCACCATTGTTAATGGCCCTCCCTAGCCTAAATAACACCAGCCTGTTACTGCCTAGACCTAGTAGCGCCATTTTTGACTCTCCTGACCTGTTGGTACCGCTCTCCTCAGCACCCCTGTTAGCACAAGCTGTGATTGGGGCTAACGCTAAGCCCTGGCTTAGTAATGGACTCCGTCTATAAGACAGCTTCCAATACTAAACCTGTAAAGTAAATAAAAATAAAAAACACAACACATTTTAAAAACTTTTGTTCCAAAAAACACTCCCCCCACAAGCCCTCGTTAACCATTTAAAACAAAAAAAAGTGGGTCATCGTTGTAGTCCACCGAATCCGAAGTAGTCCTCTGCATACACAGATCTGAGATGAAAAGAAAAAAAGAAAACACAAAAAATTGGTTAGAGAACGCCCATAAAGCAGGGTTTCCAAACAGGAAGCCTTCAGCTGTTGCTAAACTACACCCCATATCATTTCCAGACAGCCTTTGGGGAGTTGTAATTTAACAACAGCGAACCTCCATTTAAGCACCAGCTGGAGTCTTGTTTTCCTAATCTACAACTTCTGTGTTGGGAGTTGTAGTTTAGCAACAGCTGGAAGCACCCTGGTGTTAAATGGCTCCCCGGCCACCAGCCCACATCTCCCACCTGCCCGCTAGCTGTTGCAACTTCATCTTCCAGCATGTCCTCACTGTAAGGGCTTGCTGGGAGTTGTAGTCTTGCAACAGCTAGTGGGCGGCATCTGTTAGCTGTTGCAAGACTACAACTCCGAGTATGCCCTTACAATGAGGACATGTTGGGAGTTGTAGTTGCAACAGCTACCGGGCAGGTGGGAGATGCGGGCAGGTGGTAGATGTGGGTGGGTAGCCGGTTAGGGGAGCCAGCCGGCCCCCAGGAATGTGAGAGTACAGCAGTGTAATTTCATATTTCCCGCTGGAGCCATGATCACAGCTTGGGAGGGAAATATGAAATTACAGTGCCATACTTTAATATTTCTGTGAGTCAGCCGGCTCCGCTCCCTGGCCAACTGCCCGCATATCCCCCCCCCCCCCCCCCCCCGCTAGCTGTTGGAAGACTACAACTCCCAGCATGCCCTTAGCAACAGCTAGCGGGCGGGAGGAAGATGCCGGCAGGTTGTAGATGCAGGTGGGTGAGCGGGGAGCGGAGCTACACAAAAAATCGCACAAAATTCGCATGTGCTGACAAAAGCAAGTTTTGTAAGCCATGTATGACCTTTTTGAATCGGATTTGCAACTTCTTTTTGCTTACATGCGACATTCGCACTTCACAAATTTACGATCACTGCAAAGTGAAAACTGAAAGTTGCTTATGTAGGTAGGGCTATTTGCAACTTTATGTGTACCCACAAAAGTCGGACAAAAATTTGCTTAGGCGCACGTGTGACTTTTTGTGTGACTTTTGTAAGCAAAAAAGAGCTCTAAAATCCCTTGATAAATGTACCTGGATATCTTTACCTGTGGAATTTGGCACACGTAGCAACCAATTTTGTTTGGTATCTAATGGTTACTGTTACTATCCTAATGCACGTGCTCAACAGATTAAAAGGGTATTCTGGCCAAAGACATCTTATCCCCTATCCAAAGGATGGGCCCCCCGTGATCTCCATGCAGCACCCGCATTCTATGCAGGGCTGCTGCTCCAGTCTCAGAAACCTCTGTGTTTCCAGGACTGGAGACATGACATCACGCCCCGCCCCCTCCATTCATGTCTATGGGAGGGGACGTGACAGCCCCTTTTTTTGTATATAGGCCCCTGTTCATTAACAGTGAGTGCTGTTAAGGCCCAGCCTGTCAAATGAAGATGAGAACTGAGTGATGGTGAACCTCTGGTCAACAGTCTAGGCCCTTATTAGCATATCGGGCACTGAACAAACATCGCCAATGGTTAATGGGCCTGGAAAAAATTGTTAACATTTTATCCTTGTATATTTGTATAATTGATATCAACTAGGGCTGCCAGCTTTTCTGTATGTTCAAGATGAATACAGTGATCCCTCAACTTACAATGGCCTCAACATACAATAGTTTCAACATACAATGGTCTTTTCTGGACCATTGTAAGTTGAAACCAGACTCAACATACAATGATACAGACAGTCCAGATCTGTGAAACGTGTCAATGGCTGGAAGAACCGACCAATCAGAATAGGCATTCACTGGTAAAACTGAAGCGTATGCACTAACTGATGTCTAGTAGCTCCCCCTACTGTACAGGAAGGTATTACATGTTCTGTATACTTTACCTGTACCAGGATTACCTGCTCCTCTGGACACCAGTTAAGGGCGACTCCATGTTAATTTTTTAGGACACTGTGTGTACTGTACAGGACCCTGAAGAAGCTCCTGTCCTCTACATAGGCCAGTGTTTCCCAAGCAGGGTGCCCCCAGCTGTTGCAAAATTACAACTCCCAGCATGCCCGGTCAGCCTTTGGCTGTCCGGGCATGCTGGGAGTTTTAGTTTTGCAACAGCTGGGGGCTCCATGCTTGGGAAACACTGACACAGACAGTGATTCCAGCTCCCAGCAGGGTGTGTTCGGGTGTGTCTCCTGAGACTTCCAGCAGAGCAGAGCCAAGCAGAGATTTCCAACAAGCCTTCCCCAGGTTTGTGGCAGATTCCTGGGGAAGAAGCTCCTGCAATGGAGCCTCGTGGCTCCACTCCCCGTTCCAGGCTGGCGGGAAGTGGAGTGAAAACTTCGACAGCCATTGTTCCGGCCGGGAGAAGATCGGGCAGAGTCTGCAGCAATGCAGGCTCTGCTACCCAGGCTACGGGTGCCAGCCAGAGATCCACTGGTGGAAGAAAGGCACGGAAAGACAGTGTGGAGATGTGGTCGGAGAGTGGGCCCGGCGAGTCCAGTTCCACATACTGCTCCCGCATGGCCGCAAGGTTTGCGGAGTACGAGCAGCGCGGCAAGGAGCTGAGGATGGCCAGAGAGGATCTGCGTGCGACCCAGAGTCTGATGAGTACCGGATCCAGAAAGAGCAAGCCAGAACTGAAGAAGAGGATAACATCGCTGAAAGGCGAGATTGTGAGGCTGGAGGCGAGGAGAGCGGAGATACTGGAGGGGAGCGGTCTCTTCAAGGAGAAGCTGATCAACAGCAATCGGTTTGCCGCCACGAAATCCCCAGGTAAGGTGGATGATGGGGAGAGTAGTGGCGGCGAAGATAGTGAGGATGGTGGTGAAGAGGAGAAGATGGAGGAAAGTGTGGGAGTTGTAGCTACTCCAGGTGACACCCAGACCCAGGACAGCTACATTGAGGCTGGACAGGTGGCACTTCCGCCAAGCGAGAGTGAGGAGGATGACGTGGAGGGTGAGGCTGGGGGTCTGCTGAGGGCAATTGTGATGCAGGAGTCCCCAGCCCACCTCCAGAATTTCACCTTTGGGGACGAGGAGTGTGAAGATGTGGTGGTCAAGCAGAGGTCCAAGAAAAGGAAGACAAAGGAGACGGTACAATATGTATTTGTCCCCTTCCAGCAGTCTGGGCCAGCTGCAAAGCTGGTTCAGGCTGCGGGCTCCCCCAAACTGCCAGACCCCGTTCCTGTGGTGGAGCGGGGCCAGCACGGGGAGTACAGTAAGGCGTCAGGAAAGGCTAAGGGCGCAATAGTTGTGAAGCCCACCCATCCTGTCGGTAGGGAAGGGCAGGATGGGCACATGCCGGGCAGCTCTGGCACTGCAGGACCGCCCCAGGGTGGCAGGGGGCGTGTCCAAGTGCCAGAGGCAAGTTATGCTGCCGTGTGCTCGGGGGGCGGTTCCCCGAGTACTGTGGGCACTACTGGCGCCGCGGGGCACTCCCCTGTGAGGGGGGGGAGTGTCCGGGCGCCAGAGAGCGTTGTGTCTGTGTGCTCGGGGGGCGGTCCCCCGAGTACAGTGTGTTCTGCGGGCACTGCAGGGCAGTCCCCTGTGAGGGGGGGGAGTGTCCCGGTGTCGGGATCAGTGTCCGGCAATGGCGCCGTGGGAGGAGCTGGGGTGCGCTCGGTGGGGCAGCCCCAGACTCAGGAGGCACCATTGATCATTCAGAAGGAGGAGCCATCATCATCATCATCAGCAGCAGCAGCCAAGCCGGAAATTAAGCCAGCGGTACTACAAATCCCAGCCAGCCCAGAATCAGTTAGGCAGGGTATGAGTGAGAATGCTGAGTGTAGTAGTGTTGTGGATGAGAGGAGTGTCAGTGGAGTGAATGTTGGTGGGAGTAGTGGTATGAATGGGAAAAAGGATGATGTGAGTGGTGGTGTGAGTGGTGGTGTGAATGGTGGTTCTGGGTCTGGGTCTGGGTCTGGCCCGGCTGCCCCCCCGGCAGTGACTGCTCCTAGGAGCTATGCTAATGTCGCTGCCGGGGGTCCAGGGGGGTCCCCGCCTCCGTCCATCCCCGGGGGTTACTTGCAACAGCGCCTCCTGGAGGCTCTGCGTAGGGGAGACAGGTCGATCCAGGTAGAGGGAAGGGGTGAGGTCGACCTGTCTTTCTGGATAGAGAGGCACGGTTTGGGGGCTTTCCGAGAGCAGAATGGGGAGGTGGTCTGGTCCCTCCCGACAACCGGGCAGGACAATAACCGCAGGAATGTGGTCCGTCTGATTTGGAGGGGTGAGGATGCGTGCCCACCTCGCGCTAAAGTGGTTGAGCTCCTCCTCCAGATGGAATTCAGGGCGAGTGACATCTTTGCCCTGATCCACCCCTACGGTACGTCCGAGTTTGACGTCAGTTTCGTTCGGCCAGAGGGTCTCGAACTCTTCTGGTCAAACTACGAGGTGGCGAAGAACGAGCCCGGCTGGCGAGATTTTGCCGTAAAGGCAATTTCCCGTCAGAACTCGGTCAAGAAGGTGACCGTTTTGACCCGTAACGAGTCACTTTCTTGTTACGACATCATGACCTGGCTCGGTCGGTATGGGGATGTGACGGACATGCCCAAGAAAAACATTGATGAGCACGGGATCTGGTCCGGGGCCTGGACGTTTTCCGTCAAACTCAGGCGTTCAGGGAGTACGGTTGCCCACATTCCGTCAGCCGCCTTCCTTGGACGTGACAGGATCCAGGTCTTCTACCAGGGGCAGCCTAAGGTCTGTCACAGGTGCGGTAGCCCCACCCATTTTAGCGCAGCCTGTACTGTACAGGTCTGTGCTTTGTGTGGTGGCGTGGGTCATCTGGCCGCATCCTGTAGGCAGATCCGCTGCCATCTGTGTGGTGTCCTCGGGCACCCTTTCAGCCGTTGTCCTAGCGCCTTCGCCCGTGCGGCGGCCGCTCCGGCTGGGGAGAGCTGTGAAGTTGCCTCGGCTGGAGAGGGTACGAGCAGGGATGGGGGCGCACCAGGGCTAGTGAGGAAGAAGGGCCCCGCCAAACTAAGGCGGGAGGAAAATCGGAGGAGGAGTAGGGAGCAGGAGAGTGCCCAAGTGACGGGGGTAGCTCCGGCCCCTGCTCCTGTAGCTGGCCCTGAAATGACTGAAGCCCTGGAGGAGGACGTGCTGGATGAGGAGGTCAGGATACTGGGCGAAGAGGAAGGCAATATGGCCGACTCTTCCGATTCCTCCCACTATGAAAGTGTGGATGAGGAGAGTGTAGAGAAGGCCAAAAAGAAAGACAAGGGCAAAAGGAAAGGGAGAAAGAAGAGGTCTAAGCCCTCTCTCCCTCGTACTGCGGGCCGGGTCCAAAGCGGAAGCCTGACTGCCCCCCCTCTGGTTGACCTGTCAAACCGGTACCTCGTCCTTGATAACATCTCCTCCCCCTCCTTGGAGGGGGAGGGTGAGGGCGAGGTGCCTAGGGAGAGAGAGCCTCTGGGGGGAACTGGGCCCTGTCCTGTTGAGGCACCTTCCTCAGAGGGCAGGGCTAGACCGGGGTCGGACGGAGACGGGGACCATATGGACCAGAGTGAGTCCAAAAAAAGGGGTAAAAGCGGTCCTGCCCTTTCTTCTTCTTCTGGGGATGAGGGCACGAAGAAGAAGGGGAAGAAGAAATAAAGGTGAGGCCGTCTAACTTAATCACCCATGATGGCGGCACTCACCCCATTGACGCTGGCATCCATTAACTGTGCCAGCATAAAGTCTGATACGGCTAGATTCGCAGCCTTTGATTTTCTCGGCCGTGTTGAAGCCGACATTTTGTATCTGCAAGAGACCAGGTTGTCAGATCTAGCCTCCCTGATAAAAGCCAGAAGAGAGTGGAGGCGCGGTCCCTCCCACTGGTCTCTTGCGGCTGAGCCGTATAGTGGGGTGGCGGTCCTTTTTACCGCTCCGGTTGAATGCCGACGGGTTATTGAGTTAGAAATGGGGAGGTGCCTGATCTTAGATGTCCTCATGAAGGGGCAAGAGCTCCGGCTCATTAACATCTACGCCCCACAAACCAAGTGGGGCCGCAAAGATCTCTTTATGAGGATTAAGCCCTTCCTTTTTACTAGCCGGCAAGTGATTTTTGGAGGGGACTTCAATAATGTCACGAGGTCCCAAGATAGGAGAGGTTCCAATGGTCCGCTGGCTTACGATAGCGTGGCCCTCAATAATATAGTTAGGGAAGCTCGCCTAGAGGACGCCCACATCCGGAGCCCCTCAGGCCACGTGGGTTTCACCTATCATCGAGGTAGCTGCAGGTCTAGGATAGACAGGTTTTATTTAAAGGAGGAAGCCGTCTCTTCCGCAGTGTCCGTGGTTGAGGTGGAATTCTCCGATCACTGTATGATTTTGTTTTCCTTGAATGTTTCAGAGACCCCCCGGATGGGTAAAGGTTATTGGAAGCTGAATTCGTCCCTCCTGGAGGAAGCGGAGATAAGACAGTCCTTTGAGGATTTTCTTCAGAGTCAGGTACCTTTACTGGACTTTTGTAGTAGTAAGTCAGAGTGGTGGGAGATATTCAAGAAGCGGGTTGCGGGGTTCTTCCGCCAGCTCTCGAGCCTCAGGTCCCTGAATAGGTACCGCCTGTACCAGGGTCTGAGGAGGAAACTCGAGCTCCTTGTCTCGACTGGAGGTAGCCGGGAGGATATCTCCAGAGTGAAATCCTTGCTGATGGGGTGTCAGTACGATAGGCACGCATCTTTGGTTTTTGAGAGGGATTACGGGAGGTACCGCTCGCCCGACCCTTACAAGAACTGTAAGATGTCAGTGAGTAGTAAAGTGGTCTCAGGACTGATTGATAGTACGGGATCTCTGAATCGGTCCAGATCAGGGATCCTGGAGGTCGTCAGATCCTTCTACTCGCACCTCTTGGGAAGGAAGGATCTAGATCGAGACGGGATGTCGGCTTTCCTGGCTGAAACTATTCCTGAGCCAGGGGTAGACCCCTCTCTTGATGTTTTGGCAGAAGAAATCAGGGAAGAGGAAGTGAGACTGGCGATCGAGGGGCTCGCCCCCAAGAAGTCGCCAGGTCCGGATGGCTTAACATCCGAGTGGTACAGGACCTTTAAGGAGTCTTTAGCTCCCCTCTTGACTGAGGTATTCAATGAGTGTCTCTCCTCGGGCACTCTACCAAAGTCAATGAGGAGGTCAGCCCTGATTCTTCTGTCAAAGGGTAAAGATCCTAGCCGGATTGAGAATTGGAGGCCCATAGCTCTTCTCAATACGGACAGGAAGCTTCTGGCCAAGATACTGTTTAATCGGTTGGTGAAATTTGCACCCCGGCTCCTTTCGGGGGCCCAGCACTGCTCTGTTCCGGGCCGAAGCACCTTAAGTTCTGTCCTCAGTGTCAGGGAGGCAGTGGAGCGGAGTAGTGCGGGTCTCTGGAAGGGGTACATGCTGTCCTTGGATCAGGCCAAAGCATTTGATCGGGTGAACCACGAGTACCTCTGGTCCGTCCTCCTGAGATATGGCTTACCGAGTACTTTTGTGAATTGGCTTGTCACCTTATATGCAGGGGCAGAGAGTTTCCCGCTGGTGAACGGTTGGTCTGGCCGCTCTTTTGAGGTGGGGTCCGGAGTCCGTCAGGGTTGTCCTTTGAGCCCGCTGTTATACGTGTTCGCAATCGATCCCTTCGTCCGGAGGGTAGATTGTGGGCCGTTGGCAGGGGTCGGGATGACTCTGGCGGAGCCGGAAGTCGCCCAGAGAGTAGTGGCGTACGCTGATGATGTCACTGTTTTCGTCTCCTCACGGGAGGAGGTCGATGTGGTGATGTCAGAGGTGGACCGCTACTCGGAGGCATCCGGGTCCAAGATCAACCGGGATAAGTGTGAAAGTCTCTGGCTGGGAGGGGGAGATCCCACGTTTGATCTCCCGGACACCTTTCCAGAGCTCCAAGAGTCAGCAAAAATTCTGGGCATCACATTCGGCCAGGATGATTATCCCACCAAAAACTGGGACGGTAAGCTCCAGGATGCCACTCAGAGGGTGAACCAGTGGAAGGGTTGCTCCCCTTGTTTATCTATCTGGGCAGTGTATGTATCTTACCAGAGGCTTACTACACTAGGGTCTACAGCCTGTTTTTCCAATTGTTATGGGGGAACAGGTTGAACCTAGTCAAGAGGGAGGTTACGTACCGCACGAGGAGACTAGGGGGTTTATCTATGGTAAACCCTGTGGTGTTCTTAACGAACACCTTCTTGAAAGCTAACATCTCGAACCTCTGGTCAGAGAGGGCTCCTCCGTGGGTACTCTCCTGCAGGGAGTGGTTTCGGCCTTTCTTCCAGGAATGGGAGACAGGAGGGCAAGTGAAGGACCTCCGTACGCCCCATGGATATCTTCCGGCTTACGCTACCCCGACTCTGAAGGCGATACGTCGGTGGGGTCTGGGAGTGTGGGAGATCAGGACCCAGTCAAGGCAGTTCCTTGACAAACGGGTTCTGTTGACCCACTTCCAGAAGCCTCTGGCGCTCAGGGACTGCCCAGGTTGGGATCTGAGGGTGGGGTTGTATCTTTTAAACATGAAAAGGATCCCCCAGAAGTTTTGGGACTTGGCCTGGCGCTGCTTTCAGGGGAAGCTATGTGTAAAGGACAACCTGAAGTACAGGAACTCTGATGACCGGGGATGTCCCCGAGAAGAGTGCGGGGACACGCTGGAAAGCATGGACCACTTTCTGCTTCATTGTCCCTTTAACATAGGGGTCTATAACAGGGTGGGCGCTTCCATCGGCTGGAGTCAACTTGCCGGCCTTGCCTATCCGGAGTGGGCTTATGGGGCATTCAGGAACCTGGGTGGCCGAGATCGGGGCACTTTATTTTTAGTCAGTTTAGTGGTTAGGTACTACACGTGGAACGCACGGTGCTTAGTGTCGACCCAACAGAAAATCCTCTCCGAGGTGGAGGTCTGTAGGAACATCACCGGTGACCTCGGGAAGATCAGGTCTTTGGAGTATGGCAGTCTTGGTACCAGTAGGGCATCTCTCCTGTGGAGAGGTTTCTCATTTCATGTGCCCTAGGTACTAAACCTTTTGGGTAGAGTACCTTTTATTTTTGGTTAGGGGCAGTGTTATAGGGGTAGAGATAGGGTGAGGGCAGGGTCAGATTTATTGTAGGGATAGAATTAGGGAGAATTGTAGGGGGAGTTAGGGAAAGAGTATAAAATGATTTATGTATCAGGTCTGCCATCCTTCTCCCTGGTGGTGGGCTGATGCATGTACACATTAGCTTTTTGTTTTGTTTTTAGTGGACATGGTATGAAGGGCTTACAGGCAACCAAACTTGGGCCTAAAAGGGGTTGTGGTTCAGAATGTATAAGTTTGTATATAAGTTGGTTGGGAGGAGTGTTAGGTGGGGAGGGTGTATTTGTGGGTGGTGGTTTTATGGTGTTTTGGGGACCTGACATGGGTCAGTTAAGGACTGGACTTTGAGAACTGTATGGACGGTATGGACTCTGACCCACGTACAGGAGGGGTGGTGTGGGTGAAAAATGGGGACAGTTTTAGTGTAGGTGTTTTTCTGTTTTTTTTTTTTTTTTTTTTTTTTTTTGTAGTGTATTTACTATATTTTTGTACATTTTCTGTGATTTTGTATATATTGTGTTTTGTATTTATATTGTTTTATATTATATAGTGGCAGTCGGGCCAGTAAAAAGGGAAAAAAAGCGGTGTCATGTGTATGTATATGTATATGTATATATATATATATATCTATGTGTGTGTGTTTGATTGTGTATATGCATGTACACATGTTTGTGTATTTTATTTTATTTTTTATTTTTTTTTCCCTCCTTCGGGGAGCTGCTCCCCTCCGGTGTCTCTGCTCTCCTCGCCTCTGGCGTCGCGGTTTCGCTTTTCGGCGGTGTTGTCCTTTTCTTCAGTTCTGGCTTGCTCTTTTTGGGTCCGGCGCTCGCCGGTTTCTGGGTTGCGCGCGGATCCTCTCTGGCCGTCCTCGGCTCCGTGCCGTGCTGGGCGTGCTTTGTGGGCCTTGCGGCTGTGCAGGGGCAGTGCGTGGGACTGGGCTCTTTGGGCCCTCTCTCCGGCCGCGTCTCCGTGCTGCTTTTCCTTGCCCTTCTTTCACCGGTGGATCTCTGGCTGGGAGGCAGAGCGTAGTTTTTTTTTTTGCGCAAGTTGTGCTGAGCAATTTATTTATATATTAAATTTTTTTTTTTTTTTTTTTTTTTTTTTTTTTTTTCTTCCCCCCCGTGGTAAGGGTAATTTTTATGTTATAGCCAAGTTGTGCTACTTTTATGTTCCTTTTCATTTGGTTTGTTTTTATAGCCAAGTTGTGCTGAATTTTATGTTTATATATATATATATATATTTTTTTTTTTTTTTTTTTTTTTTTTTTATAAGCCAAGTTGGGCTCTTTTTTTTTTGAATGCTTTTTTTGAATGCGTGTTTGTGTGTGTTATTTTGGTATGGGGGAAAAGTAAAAGTGTATTTTAGTAAATTTGGGCTGGCCGGTTAGGCAGAATTTGTTTTTGCAATTTTATTTATGTTATGTTTGTTATAGCTGGTTAAGCTTGTTTTTGTTTAATGTTTTGTATCAGTTTTGTTTTGCATTTTTATAATAAAAAGAGTTACAGCTCCCAGCAGATCTTTCTTACTTTTATATGTAAGGATTTGCTTTATCTATATTAGTTATCTACTTATTTTTCTTTAATTCTCACTTTTTCCTAATTTTTTTGGATGACATTTTGGTGTCTTTAGAACAAATTACCAGGTTTCCATAGAGTTATGGTCTCAACATACAATGGTTTCAACATACAATGGTCATCCTGGAACCAATTAATATTGTAACTTGAGGGACCACTGTACCCTGTTTGTTCCTATGAATGTGTACTCTTGACTGTCAAACAAATAATACGGATATTTACCAGATTCCTGTTTTTTTACCTTGATGGTGTATTCACACGTACAGTATTCTGTGCAGATTTGATGCGCAGGATTTTCTGCTGCCGATTTTAATGTAAACTGAATGACTGAACACCGCTTCAAATCCTGCGCATCAAATCTGTGCAGAATACTGTACGTGTAAATAGACCCTGAAACTGTAAAAGCGGAAACGGTTCCACCCTTAGTTGGGTGGACCAGGTAAGCTAATAGTTTAGTGAGACTTCTAAAGTTAGAAAGTGACAAATATTGTACAGTAGTCATAATAATGGTACCACCCCCCCCAAAAAAAACCATCACCTGTTGTCTCTATATGATCCTAATGATTCTTTTGAAGAACAGTCAATGTTTGAGTTTCCCAAGTAAGTGCAGATATGAGAAGGATGGTATTATTTCATACAACGCTATATCTTTTCAATACTGATACAACTATGAAAGAAAAATAAATGCTAAAGATGTTTTTTTTCTGCAGGTAGAAGATCTAAAAGCCAAACTTGCCTCGCAAGAGGCGGAATTGAAACAAAGAAACCAGGATGCTGAAGCTTTAATAGCTAAAATAGGGCTTCAGACAGAGAAAGTGAGCCAGGAAAAGACCATTGCTGATGCGGAGGAGCAAAAGGTCAGTGTAATGCAGTCATTTAGAGTCGCCAAAGCACACTTAGTCCAAAGTGCACCTTCTGTAGACAAACCATTTTCAACACCGCTCTTCAGGGAGCGAGATGGGTAAAGAATGGTGATCATAGGGCATCTAGCTGTATTTTTCCAACACGATTACCACTTCACCTCACTCTGAATTTTCTCACCTTTCAGTTCTTAGACTGATTGATGGGACATTAAAGAGCTCATTTTAATGTGTAGCTTCTATTAAGGACCTGGGAAATACAATAATTGTATTCACTTCACTTTTCCGAGGCATTTAGCTACTTCCATTCAAATATGAGTTTCCTATATAAGAGTCACATAGGCTTGAGAAAGAAATCTAGTTGCTGCCAACCAGCGATGTCCTTAGATACAGTGAAATGTAATTTGCTGAAATTTGCTAGAAATTGAGATTGTTCTACATAAAACCACAATAGCAGCATTAGTTGTTACTTTTGCCTTATCTGTGTTGTACTTGGTTATTGTTATACTTCTTAGGGTAGGGTCACAAGTGGCTTATTTTACTGCGTATTTGCTGCTGCATATTTTCCTACATATTGAAGTCAATGGGTAGCAAAGTCGGCTGCATATTTTGGTACCAATTGACTACAGAAAATTCACATCAAAATATGGCACGTGTGACCCTACTTAAAAATGTAAAAAAAGAAAAGAAAAATACAAGACAAGCTAAATAAGACGGAACTCCATATTCTATATTTTCTTGTATTTTGTCTTCTAATGATACGCAGTATTTGTACCGGCAAATAACGTACAATAATCACCACAACATGAAAATCACCTGCCTTATTCTATGTAGATATCCCTTCTGTCCCCATTGAGACCTCTGGAAGTGGCCTTTGCTATCTGGCAGTGTTGAGCGGCATAGGCCATATTCGAATTCGCGAATATTCGCGAATATATGGACGAATATTCGTCATATAATCGCGAATATTCGCATATTCGTTATATTCTCGTTTTATTTTCGCATATGCGCACATTCGCGTATGCGAAAATTAACATATGTGAATATTAGCATATACAAAATTAGCATACGCGAAAATTCGCATATGCTAATTTTCGCATATGCGAATTTTCGCGCGCCAGTCTCACACAGTAGTATTACAGCCTTCTTTACACCACACAAGCTGGAAGCAGAGAGGGGTGATCACTGTGATGTGTACTGTGAAGAAAAAAAACAAAAAAAAACGAATATTCGTAATTACGAATATATAGCGCTATATTCGCGAAATTCGCGAATTCGCGAATATGCGATATTCGCGAATAATATTGGAATTGTGAATATTCGCAAGCAACACTATCTGGCACCAAAACATTAGCATCAGATTCTTTAAGTTAGGTTGTATCAATGGTTCAGACTTGGTTTTCCACAACAACTAGATAAATGCCAAATCCTTTAGGGAATAACAAATCTTTGGTCGGTAACTATGTTACAGTTAGTGGTTAGGTTAGTTCAGGTCAGGTAGGTCAGTTAGGTTATCTACCCGATTATTGCCCAGAGAATTATGCTGCCTCTGCTGCTTTGGTTCCTTCCCATAGTACATCCTGGTGCCATCTCTTCTTTGGGAAAGCATTGCACAAGCACCGAAATGTCCACATGAAGCAAAAAAAACATCTGATTCATCAGACCAGGTCACCTTCTTCCATTGTTACATGGTCCTATTCTGATGCTCAAGTGACTATTGTAGGCACATTTAGTGATCAACAAGGGTCAGCATGGCACTTTGGCTGATCTGTGGCTGGATCGTATGTATTGACACCTTTCTTTCATAGATAACTCCTATACCTCATTACTTCCCGTGTGCAACCTTGGATGCCCATGACCCTTTCAGTTGTTTACACTTTTGGTAGGCACTAACCTCTCCATACTGGGAACACCCCACAAGACCTACTTGCTGTCTTGGAGATGCCTTGATCAAGTCATCTACTGACCATAATAAAAGTCACTCAGATCCTTACATTATTAGTTCTATTAGTATTAGTTCTTGTTAAAA
This sequence comes from Hyla sarda, assembly GCF_029499605.1. Classification (NCBI taxonomy): domain Eukaryota; kingdom Metazoa; phylum Chordata; class Amphibia; order Anura; family Hylidae; genus Hyla; species Hyla sarda. Next base: position 74,480,739 of record NC_079193.1, on the reverse strand, counting down.
ATCTGATAATAGTGCTGTAGGATGGAAGGAGGAATTGGTATCTGTTAGCTATTCTATGTTTTTGCAAAGGTAACATTTTTTATGTTTATGACTATTAGGTGGCGTCCATACAATTAGAGGTGTCTGTGAAGCAGAAGGATTGTGAGGATGACCTGATGAAAGCTGAACCAGCTTTAGTTGCGGCTACTGCTGCTTTAAATACGCTCAACAAGGTAAATGATAGCGAAGCACCCACTTTAGCTAAAAGTTGCAATGAGCCTGATCCATTTGCACAATAGAGAGTCATGGAGCAATTGCAAGCTTCAAGTATGCTGTACAAGTTTTGACATCTGTGTTTTTTTTTTTTGTTGTTGTTTTTTTTCCAAGTAATTAGTAACATGAGTATATGTTATCTTGATTGATGTAAGCAGTTTATAGATTTTTTTTATTTTATTTATTAAATTATATATGTCTTACATTCTTGGCTAGCATTATCAGTGTCAATATCCTATAAGGAATCTGTCATCTCTTTATAATTCTCAAACCTACAGACATGATAGAGAGATAAGACAAATGATACCTGTTTGTTAGCTGATGACTGTTTGCAAAATCCCAAAATGCTGGAAGCCAAACCATATACATTAATCATGCAGATTAGGGAAAGGTGGGGGAGGGAGGAGGCATGCATGCTGCAGCTCAGCACTGTCTCTATGACACTTGAACTTAAAGTAAATGAAAAAAAAATATTAAAATGATAAATAAAATTATATCATAAATAGCCAGATCGCCCAATATTGATTTGCAGAACGTTATATAGCATTAGGAAGGGAATGTATAAGTAACTATGGTGGTGTGGACAATTATAGCAAGTATGTTATTGTCTTAACAAAATACTTGTTATATTTAGATCACATTATGATACCAATTTGTTTTATTATAAGAGATTATTGGGTCTAAAGCAATATGTATGTTAAATCCACTTTATACACTATAGTCTTTTGCAGCAGTTAATTTTTAACGAAATGGTTGGTATAACTTGTGCTTTAGAAGTAAACAACATGGTTTGCATCTCAGTAGGAGCTGTGATTTAACAATGTCTGACAAGATAATGTGAGGGGTTTAAAGACGTCTAACTGATGTTTTACAAGTATTCAATTGTATCTTCCCATGCAAAAGAGATCTCTTTTCTTTTGCTCATCAGGGAGTCATCATTCATAGAGCGTTTCCTGCACCACATACTTGGGCCAAAAAAAAAAAAGTGGTGGTAAATTTTGTTGCCAAATGCAAATTACATTTTAGATCTTATCTCTATATAGCTAAAAGATGTCACATTTCTGTATTCGAACAGTGCTCACGTTCTGGAGCACATGCTTCATCTTAGGAGTACTGAAATAATGATACATTTCTACTAAAACTTCAATTATAATCCTACTGTGATTGACAACAAAATATATTAGGTTAAACACAGTTTATGTACATCTTCACTGTATTTTCTGCTTTTCTTATAACACTTGTAATGGTGTCTAAAAACAAAGAGTTATAACAAACCAGTATGCAGAAGTATGTTTGAATGGTATCCAGTCAAGTGAATATTGGTGTTAATAGTAACGTTAAACTGGACCCTCTCATAAATACTGTTCTTCAGAAATATATATATATATATATATATATATATATTTTTTTTTTTATATTACATAGTATATATTGTCACGATGCCGGCTGGCAGGAGGTGGATCCTCTGTGCCAGAGAGGGATAGCGAGGACCGTGCTAGTGGACCGGTTCTAAGACACTACTGGTTTTCACCAGAGCCCGCCGCAAAGCGGGATGGTCTTGCTGCGGCGGTAGTGACCAGGTCGTATCCACCAGCAACGGCTCACCTCTCTGGCTGCTGAAGATAGGCGAGGCACAAGGGAGTAGGCAGAAGCAAAGTCGGACGTAGCAGAAGGTCGGGGGCAGGCGGCAAGGTTCGTAGTCAGTAAGGTAATAGCAGGAGGTCAAGTACACAGTAAGGACAACACAGTAACGCTTTCACTAGGCTCTAAGGCAACAAGATCCGGCAGGGAAGTGCAGGGACAGAGAACAGATATAGGCTGGGAGCAGGTGGAAGCCAATTAAGCTAATTGGGCCAGGCACCAATCATTGGTGCACTGGCCCTTTAAGTCTCAGGGAGCTGGCGCGCGCGCGCCCTAGAGAGCGGAGCCGCGCGCGCCAGCACATGACAGCAGGGGACCGGGACGGGTAAGTGACCTGGGATGCGATTCGCGAGCGGGCGCGTCCCGCTGTGCGAATCGCATCCCCGACGGCCATGACAGTGCAGCGCTCCCGGTCAGCGGGACCGACCGGGGCGCTGCGGAGAGAGAGACGCCGTAAGCGCTCCGGGGAGGAGCGGGGACCCGGAGCGCTAGGCGTAACAGTACCCCCCCCCCTTAGGTCTCCCCTTCTCTTTGCCCAGTAACTGCCTCCCCTGGGATGAGGAGACCGGGAAAGAATGGAGGGTTTCCTCAAGGGCAGGCAGTACAGCAGGAGTGGGAATGGGGAGGGAGGGCAGAGGGCGAGGCCTGGCACGGGGCAGTGTGACACCAGGACGGGGGCCATGGGGAGGCACCGAGGCTTGCCTGACTGGACTGGGAGGGAGGGAGAGGCACTTCTTATGGCAGGGCGGCAGACCGGTTACAGGGGGAACCACAGGGTCACGGCAGGGAGTACTGGGAACCGGTTGAAGGCAGTCCTTGGAACAAGAGGGACCCCAACTCTTGATCTCCCCAGTGGACCAATCCAGGGTTGGGGAATGGTGTTGAAGCCAGGGTAGTCCAAGGAGAACTTCAGAAGTGCAATTAGGAAGGACAAAAAATACAATTTCCTCGTGATGAGGTCCGATGCACATTAGGAGGGGCTCCGTGCGGTAACGCACGGTGCAATCCAACCTGGCTCCGTTGACCGCGGAAATGTGGAGTGGCTTGACAAGACGGGTCACCGGAATGCGGAATTTATTCACTAAGGACTCCCGAATAAAATTCCCAGAAGCTCCAGAGTCCAGGCAGGCCACGGCTGAGAGGGGAGAGCTGGCTGAAGTAGAAATCCGAACAGGCACCGTGAGACGTGGAGAAGCCGACTTAGCATCAAGAGACGCCACACCCACGAGAGCTGGGTGCGAGCGTGCGTTTCCCAGACGTGGAGGACGGATTGGGCAATCCACCAAAAAATGTTCAGTACTGGCACAGTACAGACAAAGATTCTCTTCCTTACGGCGATTCCTCTCTTCCAGGGTCAGGCGAGACCGATCCACTTGCATGGCCTCCTCGGCGGGAGGCCTAGGCGCAGATTGCAGTGGAGACTGTGGGAGAGGAGTCCAGAGATCTAAGTCTTTTTCCTGGCGGAGCTCTTGATGCCTCTCAGAAAAACGCATGTCAATGCGAGTGGCTAGATGAATGAGTTCATGCAGGTTAGCAGGAGTCTCTCGTGCGGCCAGAACATCTTTAATGTTGCTGGATAGGCCTTTTTTAAAGGTCGCGCAGAGGGCCTCATTATTCCAGGAAAGTTCAGAAGCAAGAGTACGGAATTGTATGGCGTACTCGCCAACGGAAGAATTACCCTGGACCAGGTTCAGCAGGGCAGTCTCAGCAGAAGAGGCTCGGGCAGGTTCCTCAAAGACACTTCGAATTTCCGAGAAGAAGGAGTGTACAGAGGCAGTGACGGGGTCATTGCGGTCCCAGAGCGGTGTGGCCCAAGACAGGGCTTTTCCAGACAGAAGGCTGACTACGAAAGCCACCTTAGACCTTTCAGTAGGAAACTGGTCCGACATCATCTCAATGTGCAGGGAACATTGCGAAAGAAAGCCACGGCAAAACTTAGAGTCCCCATTAAATTTGTCCGGCAAGGACAGGCGGAGGCTAGGAGTGGCCACTCGCTGCGGAAGGGGTGCAGGAGCTGGCGGAGGAGATGATTGCTGCTGAAGTTGCGACTGAAGTTGCTGTACAATGGTGAATACTTCCGACAGCTGGTGGGTTAGATGGGCGATCTGTCGGGATTGCTGGGCGACCACCGTGGTGATATCAGAGATATAAGGCAGAGGGACGTCAGCGGGATCCATGGCCGGATCTACTGTCACGATGCCGGCTGGCAGGAGGTGGATCCTCTGTGCCAGAGAGGGATAGCGAGGACCGTGCTAGTGGACCGGTTCTAAGACACTACTGGTTTTCACCAGAGCCCGCCGCAAAGCGGGATGGTCTTGCTGCGGCGGTAGTGACCAGGTCGTATCCACCAGCAACGGCTCACCTCTCTGGCTGCTGAAGATAGGCGAGGCACAAGGGAGTAGGCAGAAGCAAAGTCGGACGTAGCAGAAGGTCGGGGGCAGGCGGCAAGGTTCGTAGTCAGTAAGGTAATAGCAGGAGGTCAAGTACACAGTAAGGACAACACAGTAACGCTTTCACTAGGCTCTAAGGCAACAAGATCCGGCAGGGAAGTGCAGGGACAGAGAACAGATATAGGCTGGGAGCAGGTGGAAGCCAATTAAGCTAATTGGGCCAGGCACCAATCATTGGTGCACTGGCCCTTTAAGTCTCAGGGAGCTGGCGCGCGCGCGCCCTAGAGAGCGGAGCCGCGCGCGCCAGCACATGACAGCAGGGGACCGGGACGGGTAAGTGACCTGGGATGCGATTCGCGAGCGGGCGCGTCCCGCTGTGCGAATCGCATCCCCGACGGCCATGACAGTGCAGCGCTCCCGGTCAGCGGGACCGACCGGGGCGCTGCGGAGAGAGAGACGCCGTAAGCGCTCCGGGGAGGAGCGGGGACCCGGAGCGCTAGGCGTAACATATATGCTGAGAAAACACACAAGCCCATCTTGTTTAACCTATTCTTCTGCAGTGGTAAATCCTGAGGAGGGTAAACCCTTCATTTCATTATCTTCGGCAATAAAAAATATCTACCTGGCTCCAAATTTGCCCAGTAGAAGAGATCTCTGTAACAACAACTGTCACGATGCCGGCTGGCAGGAGGTGGATCCTCTGTGCCAGAGAGGGATGGCGAGGACCGTGCTAGTGGACCGGTTCTAAGTCACTACTGGTTTTCACCAGAGCCCGCCGCAAAGCGGGATGGTCTTGCTGCGGCGGTAGTGACCAGGTCGTATCCACTAGCAACGGCTCACCTCTCTGGCTGCTGAAGATAGGCGCGGTACAAGGGAGTAGACAGAAGCAAGGTCGGACGTAGCAGAAGGTCGGGGCAGGCAGCAAGGATCGTAGTCAGGGGCAACGGCAGGAGGTCTGGAACACAGGCTAGGAACATACAAGGAAACGCTTTCACTGGCACGATGGCAACAAGATCCGGCAAGGAAGTGCAGGGGAAGTGAGGTGATATAGGGAAGTGCACAGGTGATAACACTAATTGGAACCACTGCGCCAATCAGCGGCGCAGTGGCCCTTTAAATCGCAAAGACCCGGCGCGCGCGCGCCCTAGGGAGCGGGGCCGCGCGCGCCGGGACAGGACTGACGGAGAGCGAGTCAGGTACGGGAGCCGGGGTGCACATCGCGAGGGGGCGCTACCCGCATCGCGAATCGCATCCCGGCTGGAGGCGGTATCGCAGCGCCCCGGGTCAGTGGATCTGACCGGAGCGCTGCAGTGAGGAGAGTGTAGCGAGCGCTCCGGGGAGGAGCGGGGACCCGGAGCGCTTGGCGTAACAGTACCCCCCCCCTTGGGTCTCCCCCTCTTCTTAGAGCCTGAGAACCTGAGGAGCAGACTTTTGTCTAGGATGTTGTCCTCAGGTTCCCAGGATCTCTCTTCTGGACCACAACCCTCCCAATCCACTAAAAAAAAGGTTTTCCCTCTGACCTTTTTAGATGCCAGAATCTCTTTGACGGAGAAGATGTCCGAGGAGCCGGAAACAGGAGTGGGAGGAACAGATTTGGGAGAGAAACGGTTAATGATAAGTGGTTTAAGAAGAGAAACGTGAAAGGCATTAGGAATACGAAGAGAAGGAGGAAGAAGAAGTTTGTAAGAGACAGGATTAATCTGGCACAAAATTTTGAAAGGACCAAGATAGCGTGGTCCCAACTTATAGCTAGGGACACGGAAGCGGACATATTTAGCGGAGAGCCATACCTTGTCTCCAGGGGAAAAAATGGGAGGAGCTCTTCTTTTCTTATCCGCGAACTTCTTCATGCGTGATGAAGCCTGTAAGAGAGAATTTTGGGTCTCTCTCCATATGATGGAAAGATCACGAGAAATTTCATCCACAGCGGGCAGACCAGAGGGCAAGGGGGTAGGGAGGGGGGGAAGAGGGTGACGGCCGTACACCACGAAAAATGGGGATTTGGAGGAAGATTCAGAGACTCTGAAGTTATACGAGAATTCGGCCCATGGTAGAAGATCTGCCCAGTCATCCTGGCGGGAGGAAACAAAATGTCGTAAATAATCACCCAAGACCTGGTTAATTCTTTCTACTTGTCCATTGGATTGAGGATGATATGCAGAAGAAAAATTTAATTTCATCTTGAGTTGTTTACAGAGAGCCCTCCAGAATTTAGACACGAATTGGACGCCTCTATCCGAGACGATCTGCGTGGGCAACCCGTGAAGACGAAAAATGTGTACAAAAAATTGTTTAGCCAACTGAGGCGCTGAAGGAAGACCAGGAAGAGGGATGAAATGTGCCATTTTGGAGAATCGATCAACGACCACCCAAATAACAGTGTTGCCATGGGATGGGGGTAAGTCAGTAATAAAATCCATACCAATCAGAGACCAAGGCTGTTCGGGGACAGGCAGAGGATGAAGAAAACCAGCGGGCTTCTGGCGAGGAGTCTTATCCCGGGCACAGACAGTGCAGGCTCGCACAAAGTCCACAACATCCGTCTCCAGAGTCGGCCACCAATAGTAGCGAGAGATGAGTTGCACAGATTTCTTGATGCCCGCATGACCTGCGAGATGGGAAGAGTGGCCCCATTTGAGGATTCCGAGGCGTTGGCGTGGAGAAACAAAGGTCTTTCCTGGAGGAGTTTGCCTGATGGAGGCTGGAGAAGTGGAAATCAGGCAGTCAGGAGGAATGATGTGTTGCGGAGAGAGATCAACTTCAGAAGCATCCGAGGAACGAGAGAGAGCATCGGCCCTAATGTTCTTATCGGCAGGCCGAAAGTGAATTTCAAAATTAAATCGAGCAAAGAACAGAGACCACCTGGCCTGGCGAGGATTCAGCCGTTGGGCAGACTGGAGGTAGGAGAGGTTCTTGTGATCGGTGTAAATAATAACTGGAAATCTTGATCCCTCCAGCAGATGCCTCCATTCCTCAAGTGCTAATTTAATGGCTAGAAGCTCTCGATCCCCGATGGAGTAGTTTCTCTCCGCCGGAGAGAAGGTCCTAGAAAAAAAACCACAAGTAACAGCATGCCCGGAAGAATTTTTTTGTAGAAGGACAGCTCCAGCTCCCACAGAGGAGGCATCAACCTCCAATAGGAAGGGTTTAGATGGGTCAGGTCTGGAGAGCACGGGAGCCGAAGAAAAGGCAGACTTGAGCCGTTTAAAGGCGTCTTCCGCTTGAGGAGGCCAAGACTTGGGATCGGCATTTTTTTTGGTTAAAGCCACGATAGGAGCCACAACGGTAGAAAAATGTGGAATAAATTGTCTGTAATAATTGGCGAACCCCAAAAAACGTTGGATAGCACGGAGTCCGGAGGGGCGTGGCCAATCTAAGACGGCAGAGAGTTTGTCTGGATCCATTTGTAGTCCCTGGCCAGAGACCAAGTATCCTAGGAAAGGAAGAGATTGGCATTCAAACAGACATTTCTCTATTTTGGCATAGAGTTGATTGTCACGAAGTCTCTGAAGAACCATACGGACATGCTGGCGGTGTTCTTCTAGATTGGCAGAAAAAATCAGGATATCGTCCAGATATACAACAACACAGGAGTATAAAAGATCACGAAAAATTTCATTAACAAAGTCTTGGAAGACGGCAGGGGCGTTGCACAGGCCAAAGGGCATGACCAGATACTCAAAGTGTCCATCTCTGGTGTTAAATGCCGTTTTCCATTCATCCCCCTCTCTGATGCGGATGAGATTATAAGCACCTCTTAAGTCCAGTTTGGTAAAGATGTGGGCACCTTGGAGGCGATCAAAGAGTTCAGAGATGAGAGGTAGGGGGTAGCGGTTCTTAACCGTGATTTTATTAAGACCGCGGTAGTCAATGCAAGGGCGTAGAGAGCCATCTTTTTTGGACACAAAGAAAAATCCGGCTCCGGCAGGAGAGGAGGATTTACGGATAAAGCCCTTTTTTAAATTTTCCTGGACGTATTCAGACATGGCAAGAGTCTCTGGGGCGGACAGAGGATAAATTCTGCCCCGGGGTGGAGTAGTGCCCGGGAGGAGGTCGATAGGACAATCATAAGGCCTGTGAGGAGGTAGAGTCTCAGCTTGTTTTTTGCAAAAAACATCCGCAAAGTCCATATAGGCCTTAGGGAGACCGGTTACGGGAGGAACCACAGAGTCACGGCAAGGGTTACTGGGAACCGGTTTTAGGCAGTCCTTGGAACAAGAGGGCCCCCAACTCTTGATCTCCCCAGTGGACCAATCCAGGGTTGGGGAGTGAAGTTGAAGCCAGGGAAGTCCAAGGAGAATTTCAGAAGTGCAATTGGGAAGGACCAAAAGTTCAATCCTCTCGTGATGAGGTCCGATGTGCATTAGAAGGAGCTCCGTGCGGAAACGTATGGTACAGTCCAATCTTTCATTGTTTACACAATTGATGTAGAGGGGTCTGGCGAGACTGGTCACCGGGATGTTGAACCTGTTGACGAGAGAGGCCAAAATAAAATTTCCTGCAGATCCGGAGTCCAAGAAGGCCACAGCAGAGAAGGAGAAGGCAGATGCAGACATCCGCACAGGCACAGTAAGACGTGGAGAAGCAGAGTAGACATCAAGGACTGTCTCACCTTTGTGCGGAGTCAGCGTACGTCTTTCCAGGCGGGGAGGACGGATAGGACAATCCTTCAGGAAGTGTTCGGTACTAGCACAGTACAGGCAGAGATTCTCCATGTCGTGTCCTCTCTTGAGGTGTCAGGCGAGACCGGTCGACCTGCATAGCCTCCACGGCGGGAGGCACAGGAACAGATTGCAGGGGACCAGAGGAGAGAGGAGCCGGGGAGAAGAAACGCCTCGTGCGAACAGAGTCCATATCCTGGCGGAGCTCCTGACGCCTTTCGGAAAAACGCATGTCAATGCGAGTGGCTAGGTGAATGAGTTCATGTAGATTAGCAGGGATTTCTCGTGCGGCCAGAACATCTTTAATGTTGCTGGATAGGCCTTTTTTAAAGGTCGCGCAGAGGGCCTCATTATTCCAGGATAATTCTGAAGCAAGAGTACGGAATTGTACGGCATACTCGCCAACGGAAGAATTACCCTGGACCAGGTTCAACAGGGCAGTCTCAGCAGAAGAGGCTCGGGCAGGTTCCTCAAAGACACTTCGAATTTCCGAGAAGAAGGAGTGTACAGAGGCAGTGACGGGGTCATTGCGGTCCCAGAGCGGTGTGGCCCAAGACAGGGCTTTTCCAGACAGAAGGCTGACTACGAAAGCCACCTTAGACCTTTCAGTGGGAAACTGGTCCGACATCATCTCCAGGTGCAGGGAACATTGGGAAAGAAAGCCACGGCAAAACTTAGAGTCCCCATCAAATTTATCCGGCAAGGATAGTCGTAGACCAGGAGCGGCCACTCGCTGCGGAGGAGATGCAGGAGCTGGCGGAGGAGATGATTGCTGAAGCTGTGGTAGTAACTGCTGAAGCATAACGGTCAGTTGAGACAGCTGTTGGCCTTGTTGCGCTATCTGTTGCGACTGCTGGGCGACCACCGTGGTGAGGTCAGCGACAACTGGCAGAGGAACTTCAGCGGGATCCATGGCCGGATCTACTGTCACGATGCCGGCTGGCAGGAGGTGGATCCTCTGTGCCAGAGAGGGATGGCGAAGACCGTGCTAGTGGACCGGTTCTAAGTCACTACTGGTTTTCACCAGAGCCCGCCGCAAAGCGGAATGGTCTTGCTGCGGCGGTAGTGACCAGGTCGTATCCACTAGCAACGGCTCACCTCTCTGGCTGCTGAAGATAGGCGCGGTACAAGGGAGTAGACAGAAGCAAGGTCGGACGTAGCAGAAGGTCGGGGCAGGCAGCAAGGATCGTAGTCAGGGGCAACGGCAGGAGGTCTGGAACACAGGCTAGGAACATACAAGGAAACGCTTTCACTGGCACGATGGCAACAAGATCCGGCAAGGAAGTGCAGGGGAAGTGAGGTGATATAGGGAAGTGCACAGGTGATAACACTAATTGGAACCACTGCGCCAATCAGCGGCGCAGTGGCCCTTTAAATCGCAAAGACCCGGCGCGCGCGCGCCCTAGGGAGCGGGGCCGCGCGCGCCGGGACAGGACTGACGGAGAGCGAGTCAGGTACGGGAGCCGGGGTGCGCATCGCGAGCGGGCGCTACCCGCATCGCGAATCGCATCCCGGCTGGAGGCGGTATCGCAGCGCCCCGGGTCAGTGGATCTGACCGGAGCGCTGCAGTGAGGAGAGTGTAGCGAGCGCTCCGGGGAGGAGCGGGGACCCGGAGCGCTTGGCGTAACAACAACAATCTAATAGTAACTATAACTTGTCATATCATTACATTCCAGACATGTGTCCAAGCACAATTTGAACTCCTCTGCTATGTTAGTGTAGAAACCATTTCTCCTCTAGATTTTGGCATCACATACAAAGCTACTCCTTATAGAAATAGGAGGCAGATAAAATGAAAAACTGGTTTGGGAGGTGCTGCACAAGTTTTGACCGACAAGGAAAGGCTCGAGCAGCACAGGACAACGAAAAGTTTTATTTTGGTAATAGGGACAATGGTTTCGGCATTCACTAATGCCTTCCTCAGATCCACTAACAGTTCCCAGGGTCAGGATATATTGCTTACTGGGGCGCTGGTATGGAGGACCTGTCAGGTTTCTGTGCTGCCACCACAGCATAGAAACCTGATGGGACCTCCATACCAGCACCCCAGTAAGCACCTGAGGTCCTAGTGGACCTGAGGAAGGCATTAGTGAATGCCAAAATGCTTGGTCCCTATTACCAAAATAAAACTTCTCATTGTCCTGTGCTGCTCGAGTCTTTCCTTGTCGTTCAAAATCTGTGCAGTGCCTCCCAAACCGGTTTTTCATTTTATCTACCTCCTGTCACTCCCTATCGGCCTCTAACCTTGGAGCCCGATACTGGTCAGAGTGCAGCAGCCAGTATCAGCAATCACCTTCGTCAACATCTTGGTGCATCTATCATTAAGGTTGGTGTATCACTTTGGTGTGGTGGAGGGTGCACATCAGTGAATATACATCTATAGGGAGCGCCCCCTGTGTGTTTTTTATCTCTCCTCTCAAACCTTATAGAAATAGGACTATGATTAAAAGACTGACTATAGCCTCCAAATGGCCTATCCTATGGCTGTATGTTTCCGGCCTTTAAAAAGGCAGTTATGGAGCAGAAAATCTCCAATGGGAAATACTATGCTGATAAGAGTAGATGAGGATATGGATGCTTTTACACTACAGAAGGAGCCTTCTCCAGAACTGGCGCTTGATGTCCACACAGACTACAGAGCAGTCCTGGGGAAATCAATGGGAGGCTGCTACAAGCAAAATCCACCCAGAATTTCCTTGGGCATTTTGGGGCGGATTTTATGTAGTGTAAACAGGCCTATAAGTTTGTAAATCTGTGTGTCCCATACAGACACAACAACCAGATGAGCAACCGGAGTAATAAACGGAATGGAAAGATTACAGTACCCATAAAGATTATTAGGATTAGGTTTATTTAGTGTAGAAAAAAGACTGCTAAGGGGGCGACCAAAAAACTACGTATAAATTTATAAGGAGGCAGTACAAAGATTTCTCCCATGATCTATTTATACCAAGGTCTGTATCAATGACATGGGGGCACCCTCTACATCTAGAGCAGAGTTTTCCAACCTTTTTCAACTCTGGGCACACCAACACCTCCCCCCATACTATATGCAGTTTGCCCCTGGTAGGTAGGACCAACCTGTAGGTAGTTTTGTTCCCCTTGAAGTAGGTTCCCCCTCCCTGTAGGTAGTTTGTCCTCTATATGTAAACCCCCATGTATATAGGCTCCCTTGAAGTTAGCTTGCCCCCTGTGGGTAGCTCAACCCTTTGTATAGACCCCCCCCCCCTTGCAGTGACTGGCGTCTTCTCCAACTTCTTTCTGCAACCACTAAAGGTCACAGGATGCTTCTCCCCAGAAGAAGTGACATTTCTGGGCTCTAAGGGCCTAGACCTCAGAACTAGGGTGTGCTAGGACTTCTGTGGTGGTGACACATGACAGAGGTCCTAGCGTGTCCCATTACCATCTTCCCCACCATCCTGTTGGCAGGTTCTTGCGGCACACCAGTGTGTCACAACACACTGGTTGGGAGTCACTGGTCTAGAGTTAAGAAGGTTTCTACAGTAGCACAAAAGGAGATTATTTACTGTAAGAGCAGTTTGACTATGGAACTCTCTGCCAGAGGAAATGGTCATGGTGAACTCAATAAAAGAGATCAAAAGGGGCCTGGATGCATTTCTGGAGAGTTATATAGCATTACAATCACTAGATTTTGGACAAGGGTTGATGATCTAGGGTTTTTTTTTCCCTTAAATGAAGAAAACTGGCTTCTACATTATTTTTATTGCCTTTCCCTGGATCAGCGCTGTAGCATAATAGGCTAAACTTGGTGCACATACGTATTTTTTCAGTCTTGAGAACTATGTAACAATTGTCCTCAGTAGAAAGAGAGAACCATACCATAAAAGAGAATGGTGTCTCACATGGTATTTTTCCTGAAAAATGTCAGGGAAAAAAATTAAATTTTTTTATGTTTTGTTCAGTGAAAAATATTTACGGCCAGATGTTAGATGGAAGTTAGTAGTGAAATATCGAATGCTATACCTACAATGCTTTTTCTTTGTGTCCCTTTTTGGATTAGTTACTGTGTTTTAAAGGGGTTTTCCCATGAGATAAATAAATTCTAATAAAGATTATTCTACCCCCAGTAAGTATTTTTACAAAATTGAATATTTTCCTCTGTTGTGCTGTTCAGGAGATATCACTCCCAGTTGATGTTCATTGCCATAAGATCCGACCCAGGCTGAAAAACAGCAGCCTTGGCTGTGCATGCAGAGGAGCTCCCACCCTATTGTGCTGTGAGCTATGATAATCCCTGGCTCAAGCTGCCCCAGGTTAGGGTAGGGAGCTTCTATGGGTCCTGATGCTGGGTGTGCACACATTCAGGCCAGAAATGGTGACCTCACCAGAGCGCTGCTTGCCTTAAACATCAATCAGTACTAAATATCCTACCCACCAGAAAGCAGGAAGAGCAGCCGCAGAGTTGCACAGAAAGAAAAACGGCAGGTAGGAAAACCCCTTTAAAGCCAGAAAAACACAATGAAAATATGTATGAAGGAGAACTTCTAGAAAGATATAGAGTAGTATAAGAACATAAAATGTATATAAGCCTATTATAGTCTCTAAATGAACATCTGCCTGGTTGGAACAATTTATTTTACACAGTTCTTCTTGCAAACATTAAAAAGGGGAACAAAAAAAAAATATCCAGATTTAAAGGGCTTATCCACCATGAGGTGATTTTAGTAGTATGCACCTGCCAGAACTGGGTATTTCCTGTTGAATTTCGATCTCTAAATGACACATCCCATAGTTCAATGCTTGTAAGTATGAGGTCACTTTCCTCCCTCCCACACATCAGCCACCCCACCCATTGAAACACACCTGTGATCCCTTCAATGCAATACACCAGTGTGCCTACAGCTGTTGCAAAATGAACTCCCATTGAAGAAAAAAACAACACCCATTGAAGCAGGTCAGACTCCCTCTGATCACCTGACTTGTGATGTCAGGTCTCAACACACTGCAACCTGTGAAATCCCGACACATGGGTAATTTTGTATGTAGTTAAAAATGAATATTGGGGTGATAATCACGGAAGAATTGTGAGAAAACCGTCACACACAGGTACAGACACTATATTATGAACTACACTAACTTTACAGCCCCTGTAGCATAGTCCAATAAAAAACGATCCTGGAATACCCCTTTAATCCAAGGTACACACACATACAAAGGTAATATACATGCCTCTAAAGTTGTAGTACATACTTTTCAATACATTAACTGCATCATATACCACTATTTAGCACTAAAAATGCTACCATCTGAATTCTGACAATATATATATTCATGCTTTCAAGGTAAACCTTACGGAGCTTAAAACCTTCCCTAACCCACCATCTGCAGTGATTAATGTTACAGCGGCTGTAATGGTGCTGCTGGCTCCCCGAGGAAGGATACCTAAAGATCGGAGCTGGAGGGCATGTAAGGTTTCCATGGGAAAGGTAATGTTTCTGTCATACTTACGACTTTTTAGGACTGAGTAGAGATAGATTGATAGATAGAAAGACAGACATTTACGTCAACTGAACAAATTGACTTAAAGAGTACCTGTCACCAAATAAAACTTTTAATATAGTGTTCCTTGTGTAATTTGAAGACACTTTCCCATTCATTTGCTTTTAAAATTATCAACATAAATATGTTTAAAATGTAATAGAAAAAAACGCCACTAGGTGGCTCTGTTCTGTCCCCTGTCACAATTAATACAGTGAGTTTGGTCTCCTCCCGGCCTGGCAGGAGACCAAACTCAGGAAGTGTTTCATTGCACAGAGCCTCAATGGAAGCTTCAAAGAGCCTCATTGAAAGCTGCAAAGAGCCTCATTGAAAGCTGCAAAGAGCCTCATTGAAACATGCACTGAGCTGTAGTACCTGCATTAATAGACAGATTGCAGTGAGTGTAACTTCTGACACCTGTTGCGATCTTTCTCTTAATGCAGGTACTATAGCTCCAAGCCTGGAGCAGAGTGTGTCCCTCCTGACACCCACTGTGATCCTCCTGTATGATGTATAGATGCATCCGGCCGCTCTTCTATGGTCCCCTGCACTGCCGTATATATATATACACCTATTCATATTTCCCACATAGAGTTGTGATTGGCTGGAACCATCTGGCCAATCACAGCTCTATGCGGGAAATATGAATAGGTGTATATATACGACAGTGCAGGGGACCATAGAAGAGCGTCCGGCCGCATCTATACATTATACAGGAGGATCGCAACGGACCCCTTGTTATCACTTAGTACAGGTACTACTACTCCCATCATGGAACAGTATGTAAATAACAAAGAAAAAAAGTGAAAAACACACACATGCATTTTTAGTGCCCTGCCCGCACACATAAATTGATCCCTGTTTAAAAATTAATACAAATTTCGTCATAAAAATGATGAATTTCGTTAAATACTATTTTTTTCATCACTACTGTATCTTTTTTATTATTATTTTTTTAATGGTACCCTACGAAATTTTATTAAAAAAAGGTATCTCCATCACTTTTTTGGATCGCGAAAGTCTCTATCTCCCTCTCTTTCACTTTGGCTGATGTTTTTTGATTTTTGGCAGGAGGTGGTGTAGATTTGCATTTTTTTTGCACCATTTGTGGTAGATTTTGTGTAAAAATTAAAAACCTGCAAATGATAAATACATTACCACTGCATCCGGTGACAGGTACTTTTTAAAGCATTACTATCAATATAGAAAACTTTTGACATGTCACAGGGTCGTGTGAAAAGTTTTGTTTGGCTAAGGTCTCAGTGCTACATTCCTGTCTGATTGCAGTTGATGGCGTCATTATACTCTATGGAGACATCATCTTCAATCAGACATGTTGATCGCCGAGTCAGGGAGTAAGGCGTTCTACTGCCACACTCTTCACACGGCTTTTTTTTTTTTTTTTTTGCACTGAGATCCCTACCGAACAAATCTTTTGACATCTCCCTCCTCAGCCTTTTCACAGACCATAGTGGGTAACAGCCGTAGTCAATGATTGGCCAAGCAGGCAGTTCCTGCATGGATAGATAGACACTGGAAACAGAAAGAGGTAGACACCATGAGCCATTAGAATAAAAGCAGTGGCCAATTGGTTTATGTGAGTATGTCCCTTTCATTTAAAGGGGTACTCCGCTGAAAACATCTTATCCCCTATCCGGGCCGGCAGCGGCAGCATCTGAAACACGGAAGCTTGCAGCTTCCCCGTTCGCGACGTCACGCCACGCCACTTCCATTCATGTCTATGGGAGGGGGCGTGGCGGCTGGCATCGCCAGTCATCGAGTACAGAGCGGAGTTTTCTCTGTGCACTGAATGACAGGGGTGCTGCAGCGGAGATTGCGGGAGTCCCCAGCAGCAGGAACCCAGCGATCTGACATTTTATCCTCTATCCTTTGGATAGAGTACCACTTTAACAAAACTTTTGACATGTCTGTAAGAAGCAAAGAGAAGTGTGCAGCTGTGCGCTTTACTTCCCAGCTCCCAGCAATCTCCATCCTTTTGCAATAGATGGGCTTCATAGACTTAAAGGGGTCCAGTGAAAGAAACAACCTGCGTATGGTGTGAAAAAAAAGTATAATAAAGAAACGTACTAATATGATGTTATTAGCTATAGTGCACATATCTCTACATATCAGCTCCCTCCTTGGCCCCCCCTCTTGTATGCTCAGGGAGTAGATATTACTGTTTATGATATTTTAGGGCAGCAGGAAGCCTCCCTTCTGCCTTAAAACTTAATGAGCAGTAATATGAGCTCCCCCTCTTCACATCAATGGTCTAGTCCTCAGCAGATGGGTCAGGCCAGACTTCTTAGCTGATAATGGAAACTCTGCACTATGGCTAATAACATTATATTAGTAAGTTGCTTTATTACACATTTTGACACCATGCACATGTTTAAAGGGGTTACCTAGCAATAGAAAAACAGAGCTTTAAAAAAAAAAAAAAAAAAAAAAAAGGAAAACACCTGTCCGCACGTTGTGTGTGGTATTACAATTCATTGAAACTGACTGACCTCCAAAACCACACCCAGACTGCAGACAAATATGGTGCAGTTTTTTCTTTTTTTTTTAAATCAGCTCTGTTTTCTAATGTTTAATAAGACCCCTTTAAGATTGCAGTGAGTCAGGGAGGGAAGCACTTTGCCAAGTGCTTCTCCTGGCTCTGTCTAGAAATCAGTAGGGATCTAAACACTCAGACCCTGACCAATCAAAACTGTGACATGTCATAACTTTGTAAAATGGCAGGGACACGCGCACACTTTAAAAATACCCTGCACCAAATATGAAAAATGTTTGATTGCCGGAATAACTTTTTTGTGAAATAAAAATTTTTTATTCTGTTTTATTTTCTTGTTTTTTTTTATCCTGCCCATTTATCTTACTGAATCACATATGCAGTTTACCTAGTACCATCCCTTCTTGTAGATTTGTTATGGCCTGTATTAGATCTGTCTCTGGCCCAGGTTATTGTGCCCCATGCTTAGCCTACCATTCATCACAGTGGCTAGACAGATCCACAGACACCTGCATGGGGTTTGTACATTCTTCTCGTGTCTCACAGATTTTCTTTAAGTATTCCATCTTCTTTACCTACTTCAAAAACACAGCAATTGTTTTTTTTAATGAAACTGGCTGATGTTTCGGTGGGTGTGTATAAGATAGGGGGCTATTATATTTGATGGTAGTCAATGTTGGATGCTGAGGAATGTGAGAGCTACAGTATATAAGCAACAGGAAGTATCTAAAACCATCAGTTGATAGACCAGTCTGTCCAACTATCAGTTCTCTTATACTCAGTATTGTATATTTAATTAAACCCCTACTATCTTATATATGATTCTTTTTGTCAATATAGGTTGATGACTTTTTACAATCATTAGTCAATTATGACAAGGAGCACATTCACGATAACTGTTTGAAAGTGGTAAAAGAGCAGTACCTAAAGGACACAGAATTTAACCCGGATCTGATTCGCTTAAAGTCATTTGCAGCAGCTGGTCTCTGTGCTTGGGTCATTAATATTGTGAAATATTACGAGGTAAACTCTTTCCTTTCCTAGTTGTACCCCTGCTTCTAGCTCCTTATTGTCTTCACGCTTTGCATAAGAAAAAAAATTGTTCTTGCTTAAAGATATTATCATAATCCTATGGGTAACTATCTAAAAAAAAAAAAAATTCAAAATATATATTTCTATACTGGATGGCTGTCTTAAATGCTGTTGACGGATGCCATCCATCGGCCATAGGCTCCCATGTTAAAAACATGTATGTTGAATACCGTAATATGACACATGAATGTTTTTTTTTTTTTTGTTTTTTTTTTGTACCCTGTAAAATGAGAGTCTTTAAATGTTATCTAAATGTATATCCTTACTTCCTTTTTTCAGGTATATTGTGATGTTGAACCCAAACGCAGAGCACTATCTCAAGCCAATGATGATCTCAAAGGAGCTACTGAAAAGCTTGATGCAATTCGCAAAAAGCTTCATGTAAGTTTCATGTTTTAAAATGAATGTGATGTTATACAACTGAGATTGCACACCAGAGAGAGAGAATCATTGGAGGGCAGCTCACATGGGCTGTAGAGATAGAAAAAACTGATACAATTAAAGGGCTACTCCAGTGGAAAACAATTTTTTAACCCCTTAAGGACCAAGCGTTTTTCATTTTTTGCACTTATGATTTTTTAAATGTAAGGAGTAAAAAACATAACCCTTTCAATTTTGCACCTAAAAATCTGTATGATGGCTTTTCTTTTTGCGCCACCAATTCTACTTTGTAATGACATCAGTAATTTTACCAAAAAATCTATGGCGAAACGAAAAAAAAAACATTGTGCGACAAAATTGAAGAAAAAAACGCCAATTTGTAATTTTGGGGGCTTCCATTTCTATGCAGTCCATTTTTCGGTAAAAATGATACCTTATCTTTATTCTGTAGGTCCATACGGTTAAAATGATACCCTACTTATATAGGTTCGATTTTGTTGTACTTCCTGAAAAAATCATAACTACATGCAGGAAAATGAATACGTTTAAAATTGTCATCTTCTGACCCCCATAACTTTTTTTATTTTTCAACGAACGTGGCGGTATGAGGGCTCATTTTTTACACCGTGATCTGTTGTTATCGGTACCAGTTTTGTTTTGATCGGACATTTTGATCGCTTTTTATTCATTTTTTATGGTATTAAAAGTGACCAAAAATACGCTATGTTGGACTTTGGAATTTTTTTTGCGCGTATGCCATTGACCATGCGGTTTAATTAACAATATATTTTTATGGTTCGGACATTTATGCATGCGGCGATACCACATATGTTTGTTTTTATTTTTATTTACACACTTTTTTTTTTAATGGGAAAAGGGGAGCGATTCTGATTTTTATTAGGGAAGGGGTTAAATCACATTTATTAACTTTTATTTTTTTTTTACTTTGTTTATGCAGTGTTATAGCCCCCTCTAGGGGCTATAATACAGCATATACTGATTGCAGGCACTGTTCAATGCATTGCCATAGGAATGCATTGATCAGTGTTTTCTGCGCTTGATTGCTCAAGCCTGGATTTCAGGCTTGGAGCAATCAAACACCGATCAGATAGCCGGGAAGAAGGTAAGACAACTCCCGCTGTCCTCTCAGCTGTTCGGGATGCCATGATTTCACGCGAACATTATATTTTCATAGTTCGGACATTTATGCAGGCGGCGATACCAAATATGTTTATAAAAAAAAATACGCTTTTTGGGGGTAAAATGGGAAAAACTTACTTTTTTTATTTTTATTGGGGAAGGGGATTTTTCCCCTTTCTGGCACCAGTTGATTTTAAAATAATTGTTTTCCACCGGAGTACCCCTTTATGTTTGCAGGACAGAACCATATAGGAGGTGTACAATAAAAGAGAGAATTAGTCCTCTTCTATAGATCTCTTCTTTATCTCTTTATATAAGTTGTAGAAGTAAAGTTTTTAATAAAGATCTAAAATGCTTTTCAAAGGTGTCCCATAGCCTTAAATGTTATTTTTCCTCCATGCCATGACAGCACCACCTGAGAGAGGGATTCCGCCCCCGGGGACAGGAAACCTTGGAGAATAAAAGGAAGGCCCCTCGTCTCCATCCCTTGGGAAGCCTAGGAGAAGAGCCCTCTCTCAGGGGGGCTTCATAGCTTTAATATGGCTGGGGGGGATTCCTGCAGGCTGGTCCCCTCAGTGCAGGCAGTGTTGGTATCCCCCTATGGACCCTGGTTGGGGCTCCTTGCTGGCTCACTAAGGCCTCCGTTCAAATTCCCCGCCCCTTCCCCTACTCCCTCTTCCTGAAGTGAGGCGTTCACCTGCCATTTCTGAGCCGGAGGAGTTGCAGCCTGCGGGCGAGCTCCGGAGTGCCGGCGGGAGGTAAGTGCGCATCGGTAGGTCCCGGAGTCTGAGCGCGGATGCCGGGGAAGGGTGCGGCCTGTAGGGGGTGGGAAGAGCGCATCACTCCGGTGGAAGTGACGTTGTGGAGGGTAAGCTGGAGGACTGGAGCGGCGAATAAGACGTCACACGCCGCCCTCCGGCGTGCAGGAGGCGGCACTTTTTAAAATCCAAGTGCCCATTCATTCTGCCTCTTGCTGTGAGCTGGCCAGTCATACATGGTTTTCTTCAAGTGTTTGCTTTCCAGCCTGGGAGAGGGGTGACCTTCCTCTGCATCATGAGCTCTGGCAAAGTCCCAAAGCATGCTCCATCTGACTCTGCTTCAAAGACACCTATGGTACCGGTGGTCCTGAGTGAGTGTATCTAGGATCTAAAGCCCCTAAACAGATATATAAAATAACAAGAATTCAAAATGGAGACCTAGAAATCAACCGTGAACTTACTAACAAAGGATTGCTTTATGGCTTCACTGGACTTAAGACGCTTACTTTCATGTACCTATACACCCAGATTTCCAAAAATTCCTAAGGATAGCAGTTCATCTAAACGCTCAGCTAATTCCTCTGCAATTTTGTTCCCTTCCATTCGGGATCTCGGTAGCGCCAAGAGTCTTCACACAGGTGGTGTCAGAGATGGCAGCCCACTTCAGGGAAGGAAAAGGATTATTCATTCCATACGTGGATGATTTTCTTCTGGTTGCAGACTCAGCTATAAAGGTACAATCTTTTGTGCCTCGCACTCTCCTCATTTTAGAAAAACTAGGATGGATAGTTAATTTTGAAAAATCATCTCCTTCTCCAACCCAGCAAAAAACCTTTATGGGTATAATCCTGGACTTTGTACAAGAAAAATCTTTTCTTCCCCAAGAGAATATTAACAAGATAATTAATTTTGTAAAAAGATGTTTTGAGTTCCCCCCTATGTTTCTATTAGAAGGGGTATGTCCCTGCTTGGTTTATTTACAGCCTCCATTCCTGCCGTCCCTTGGGAACAGTTCCACTCCCGCTGTTTGCAAGCTGAACTTTTAGGATCTTGGGATGGATCACCTGGTGATCTAGACAGAAAATGTTTTCTATCTCCTAATACCTTAGAATCTCTTCTATGGTAGCAAAATTCAGAGAACTAGCCTAGGGGGTTGGAGTGGCGAATTAAAAATCCTCACTACGGACACTAGCCCCTGGCGTTGGGGAACCCACATGGCTATAGACATTTTTCCAGGAGTCTGGGAAGCTTCCTTTTGTGTGGAGTCCTCCAACTATAAAGAGCTGATGGCAGTACTTTGTGCCTTGCAGTCTATAGGACAGCCATTATATGAGAATAATCTTAGAGTTCTTTCTGATAACTCTACTGTTGTGGCCCTAATAAATAGACGGGGCACAACCAGAAGCTCACAGTAAATGTATCTTTCTTCCCAGGTCCTTTCCCATGCAGAAACCCATCTAGCCTCAATCTCTGCAGTTCACCTGAAGGGCACTCTAAACACAAGGGCAGACTATCTCAGCATGTATCTTCTTCATCAGGGAGAATGGTGCTTAAATCGGGACATTTTCAAGAACGTGTTCTTTGGGGGGGGGGGGGGGATCCCTGCATAGATCTCTTTGTCAACAGACAGAATTGGCAAGTGAAACATTTTTATTCCCTGATGCCAACAGAAAACCTGACAGTAGTAGATGCTCTGTCCCAGACCTGGGAATGGGGAATGAATTATGCTTTTCCCCTCTGGCTCTTATACCGAGAGAAATAAAGAAGATCAAAGAAGACAGGGGAAGGGTTATTCTCATAGCCCCATTCTGGCCTCGCAGGGCATGGTTTTCTTGTCTCCGAGAAATGTTAGTCTCGGACCCCTGGGTCCTACCAGAGATACCAGATTTACTTGATCAGGGTCCAGTTTTTCATCCAGATGCCTGAAATTTACATCTAACTGCATGGAATTTTAAAGATTGATTCTTAACAAAGGTCTGTCTGATTCCATTATATCAACCTTGCAATCAAGCAGAAAACCGATAACATCTTCAATTTATTTTAAAATAGGAAAAGCCTACCTAGACTTTTCAATACCTGCCTCTAGCCTCTATCCTAGACTTCCTTCAGAAAGGACTAGAAAAAGGCCTAAAGTTAGACCCCCTTAAAGTGCAGGTGTCAGCGCTAGGTTCTTTATTGACACAGTCCTTAGCCGGTCACCCTTGGATTATCAGGGTTTTTTAAGGCAGTAAAAAGGTTACAAATTCCTAGAATACCTCAAACTCCTCCCTGGAATCTGTCCGTAGTTCTTAATGCTCTGTGTAAAGAACACTTTGAACCTGTTTCTTCTGTCTCCATTAAGAATCTCACACTTAAGACCGCTCTCCTGGTGGAAGTTACATCCACACATAGAGCAGGTGAGATTGCCAGGTTATCATGCATAGAACCATACACTTGAATCCTTCAAGACAGAATAATTCTCAAGACAGACCCATTTTGTTCTCCTAAGGTAGTTTTTAAAATTCCATGTCTTTCAGGAGGTTGTTCTACCTTCATTCTGCAGTAATACTTCTAGTGACAAGGAAAAACTTTTCCAAATGCTGGACGTTAGAAGGTGTGTTCTAAATTACTTGGAAATAATTCAGGAAGTCTAACAGATTATTTGTTCAGTTCTCACTTCTCAGGTCAAAATAGGGGTAATAGTGTTGGGGTGACACTATTGCAAGATGGATTAAACAGGCCATTTGTTTGTCTTGCTCTTCCTGTTAGTCTCAAGGCCCATTCTACACGTGCAATTGCATCCTCTTGGGCTGAGAGGAGAGGAGCCTCGATAGACCAAAGCTGCAAGGTGGCCGGCCAACTGTTCGTCTCCTCACACTTTTTTCTGCCACACTTGGTTGGACGTTGGGAGCTTTTCTGATTTATACTTTGGACGCAAAGTTCTGCAAACTGTCATCCCACCCTAATCTTTGTCTCTGGCACTCTCTCAGTTGGTGCTGTCATGGTGAGGAGGAAAGCCAGTAATTACTGACCGGTAATTCTGTTTCTGTGAGTCATGACAGCACCACTACATTCCCACCCTTTTTTATGATTAGTTCACAGGTGTGTATATATCACTTGGGTGTAACAAAAAAAAAAGAGAAATGTATTTTGTATTGTGTTATGCATATTGTTCTGTTGTCTACTATCCAAGTAGGAAGGCTGTTTGTAGGTCTCGGTAATCCACTGAGGACGGAGAGGAGGGGCCTTACTTTTATTCACCAAGGTTTCCTGTCCCTGGGGGCGGAGTCAGTCTCTCAGGTGGTGCTGTCATGGCTCACGGAAACAGAATTACAGAGAGTAATTACAGGATATTTTTTGTATATTCTGTCTTCTTGGCTTCTTTTAAGCTTAGCTCCATTAGCTGTGAGCTTTAACCACAGTTTAAAGAAGCACTCCGGCAATTGTTTATGTTTATCTTTATTATACAGCATAGGATATTATTAAAGAATAATGTAAAAGTGTAAAAGCTCTTGTGTATGCATTTTGCTTACCCATTTTTATTGATCTGCTAAATACAGTCAGGTCCATAAATATTGGGACATCGACACAATTCTAACTTTTTTGGCTCTATACACACGACAATGAATTTGAAATGAAACGAACAAGATGTGCTTTAACTCCAGACTGTCAGCTTTAATTTGAGGGTATTTACATGCAAATCAGATGAACAGTGTAGGAATTACAACAGTTTGCCTCCCACTTGCTAAGGGACCAAAAGTAATGGGACAATTGGCTTCTCAGCTGTTCCATGTCCAGGTGTGTGTTATTCCCTCATTATCCCAATTTCAATGAGAAGATAAAAGGTCCAGAGTTCATTTCAAGTGGGCTATTTGCATTTGGAATATGTTGCCGTCAACTCTCAAGATGAGATCCAAAGAGCTGTCACTATCATTGGAGCAAGCCATCATTAGGCTGAAAAAACAAAACAAACCCATCTGAGAGAGAGAGCCAAAACATTAGGCGTGGCCAAAACAACTGTTTGGAACATTCTTAAAAAGAAGGAATGCACTGGTGAGCTCAGCAACCCCAAAAGACCCGGAAGACCAAGGAAAACAACTGTGGAGGATGACCGAAGAATTCTTTCCCTGGTGAAGGAAACCCCCTTCTCAACAGTTGGCCAGATGATGAACACTCTCCAGGAGGTAGGTGTATGTGTGTCAGAGTCAACAATCAAGAGAAGA
The DNA here is from genome assembly GCF_029499605.1 of Hyla sarda. NCBI lineage: Eukaryota > Metazoa > Chordata > Amphibia > Anura > Hylidae > Hyla > Hyla sarda. The sequence continues at coordinate 74,456,211 of NC_079193.1, read as the reverse complement.
CTTCACCAGAGTGAATACAGAGGATTCACCACAAGATGGAAACAATTGGTGAGCCTTAAAAACAGGAAGGCCAGATTAGAGTTTGCCAAACGACATCTAAAAAAGCTTTCACAGTTCTGGAACAACATCCTATGGACAGATGAGACCAAGATCAACTTGTACCAGAGTGATGGGAAGAGAAGAGTATGGAGAAGGAAAGGAACATGATCCTAAGCATACCACCTCATCAGTGAAGCATGGTGGTGGTAGTGTCATGGCATAGTGGGCATGTATGGTGCCAATGGAACTGCTTCTCTTGTATTTATTGATGATGTGACTGCTGACAAAAGCAGCAGGATGAATTCTTAAGAGTTTTTTGAATCTTTTCTTCCCCAAGAGAATATTAACAAGATAATTAATTTTGTAAAAAGATGTTTTGAGTTCCCCCCTATGTTTCTATTAGAAGGGGTATGTCCCTGCTTGGTTTATTTACAGCCTCCATTCCTGCCGTCCCTTGGGAACAGTTCCACTCCCGCTGTTTGCAAGCTGAACTTTTAGGATCTTGGGATGGATCACCTGGTGATCTAGACAGAAAATGTTTTCTATCTCCTAATACCTTAGAATCTCTTCTATGGTAGCAAAATTCAGAGAACTAGCCTAGGGGGTTGGAGTGGCGAATTAAAAATCCTCACTACGGACACTAGCCCCTGGCGTTGGGGAACCCACATGGCTATAGACATTTTTCCAGGAGTCTGGGAAGCTTCCTTTTGTGTGGAGTCCTCCAACTATAAAGAGCTGATGGCAGTACTTTGTGCCTTGCAGTCTATAGGACAGCCATTATATGAGAATAATCTTAGAGTTCTTTCTGATAACTCTACTGTTGTGGCCCTAATAAATAGACGGGGCACAACCAGAAGCTCACAGTAAATGTATCTTTCTTCCCAGGTCCTTTCCCATGCAGAAACCCATCTAGCCTCAATCTCTGCAGTTCACCTGAAGGGCACTCTAAACACAAGGGCAGACTATCTCAGCATGTATCTTCTTCATCAGGGAGAATGGTGCTTAAATCGGGACATTTTCAAGAACGTGTTCTTTGGGGGGGGGGGGGGGGATCCCTGCATAGATCTCTTTGTCAACAGACAGAATTGGCAAGTGAAACATTTTTATTCCCTGATGCCAACAGAAAACCTGACAGTAGTAGATGCTCTGTCCCAGACCTGGGAATGGGGAATGAATTATGCTTTTCCCCTCTGGCTCTTATACCGAGAGAAATAAAGAAGATCAAAGAAGACAGGGGAAGGGTTATTCTCATAGCCCCATTCTGGCCTCGCAGGGCATGGTTTTCTTGTCTCCGAGAAATGTTAGTCTCGGACCCCTGGGTCCTACCAGAGATACCAGATTTACTTGATCAGGGTCCAGTTTTTCATCCAGATGCCTGAAATTTACATCTAACTGCATGGAATTTTAAAGATTGATTCTTAACAAAGGTCTGTCTGATTCCATTATATCAACCTTGCAATCAAGCAGAAAACCGATAACATCTTCAATTTATTTTAAAATAGGAAAAGCCTACCTAGACTTTTCAATACCTGCCTCTAGCCTCTATCCTAGACTTCCTTCAGAAAGGACTAGAAAAAGGCCTAAAGTTAGACCCCCTTAAAGTGCAGGTGTCAGCGCTAGGTTCTTTATTGACACAGTCCTTAGCCGGTCACCCTTGGATTATCAGGGTTTTTTAAGGCAGTAAAAAGGTTACAAATTCCTAGAATACCTCAAACTCCTCCCTGGAATCTGTCCGTAGTTCTTAATGCTCTGTGTAAAGAACACTTTGAACCTGTTTCTTCTGTCTCCATTAAGAATCTCACACTTAAGACCGCTCTCCTGGTGGAAGTTACATCCACACATAGAGCAGGTGAGATTGCCAGGTTATCATGCATAGAACCATACACTTGAATCCTTCAAGACAGAATAATTCTCAAGACAGACCCATTTTGTTCTCCTAAGGTAGTTTTTAAAATTCCATGTCTTTCAGGAGGTTGTTCTACCTTCATTCTGCAGTAATACTTCTAGTGACAAGGAAAAACTTTTCCAAATGCTGGACGTTAGAAGGTGTGTTCTAAATTACTTGGAAATAATTCAGGAAGTCTAACAGATTATTTGTTCAGTTCTCACTTCTCAGGTCAAAATAGGGGTAATAGTGTTGGGGTGACACTATTGCAAGATGGATTAAACAGGCCATTTGTTTGTCTTGCTCTTCCTGTTAGTCTCAAGGCCCATTCTACACGTGCAATTGCATCCTCTTGGGCTGAGAGGAGAGGAGCCTCGATAGACCAAAGCTGCAAGGTGGCCGGCCAACTGTTCGTCTCCTCACACTTTTTTCTGCCACACTTGGTTGGACGTTGGGAGCTTTTCTGATTTATACTTTGGACGCAAAGTTCTGCAAACTGTCATCCCACCCTAATCTTTGTCTCTGGCACTCTCTCAGTTGGTGCTGTCATGGTGAGGAGGAAAGCCAGTAATTACTGACCGGTAATTCTGTTTCTGTGAGTCATGACAGCACCACTACATTCCCACCCTTTTTTATGATTAGTTCACAGGTGTGTATATATCACTTGGGTGTAACAAAAAAAAAAGAGAAATGTATTTTGTATTGTGTTATGCATATTGTTCTGTTGTCTACTATCCAAGTAGGAAGGCTGTTTGTAGGTCTCGGTAATCCACTGAGGACGGAGAGGAGGGGCCTTACTTTTATTCACCAAGGTTTCCTGTCCCTGGGGGCGGAGTCAGTCTCTCAGGTGGTGCTGTCATGGCTCACGGAAACAGAATTACAGAGAGTAATTACAGGATATTTTTTGTATATTCTGTCTTCTTGGCTTCTTTTAAGCTTAGCTCCATTAGCTGTGAGCTTTAACCACAGTTTAAAGAAGCACTCCGGCAATTGTTTATGTTTATCTTTATTATACAGCATAGGATATTATTAAAGAATAATGTAAAAGTGTAAAAGCTCTTGTGTATGCATTTTGCTTACCCATTTTTATTGATCTGCTAAATACAGTCAGGTCCATAAATATTGGGACATCGACACAATTCTAACTTTTTTGGCTCTATACACACGACAATGAATTTGAAATGAAACGAACAAGATGTGCTTTAACTCCAGACTGTCAGCTTTAATTTGAGGGTATTTACATGCAAATCAGATGAACAGTGTAGGAATTACAACAGTTTGCCTCCCACTTGCTAAGGGACCAAAAGTAATGGGACAATTGGCTTCTCAGCTGTTCCATGTCCAGGTGTGTGTTATTCCCTCATTATCCCAATTTCAATGAGAAGATAAAAGGTCCAGAGTTCATTTCAAGTGGGCTATTTGCATTTGGAATATGTTGCCGTCAACTCTCAAGATGAGATCCAAAGAGCTGTCACTATCATTGGAGCAAGCCATCATTAGGCTGAAAAAACAAAACAAACCCATCTGAGAGAGAGAGCCAAAACATTAGGCGTGGCCAAAACAACTGTTTGGAACATTCTTAAAAAGAAGGAATGCACTGGTGAGCTCAGCAACCCCAAAAGACCCGGAAGACCAAGGAAAACAACTGTGGAGGATGACCGAAGAATTCTTTCCCTGGTGAAGGAAACCCCCTTCTCAACAGTTGGCCAGATGATGAACACTCTCCAGGAGGTAGGTGTATGTGTGTCAGAGTCAACAATCAAGAGAAGACTTCACCAGAGTGAATACAGAGGATTCACCACAAGATGGAAACAATTGGTGAGCCTTAAAAACAGGAAGGCCAGATTAGAGTTTGCCAAACGACATCTAAAAAAGCTTTCACAGTTCTGGAACAACATCCTATGGACAGATGAGACCAAGATCAACTTGTACCAGAGTGATGGGAAGAGAAGAGTATGGAGAAGGAAAGGAACATGATCCTAAGCATACCACCTCATCAGTGAAGCATGGTGGTGGTAGTGTCATGGCATAGTGGGCATGTATGGTGCCAATGGAACTGCTTCTCTTGTATTTATTGATGATGTGACTGCTGACAAAAGCAGCAGGATGAATTCTTAAGAGTTTTGGGCAATATTATCTGCTCATATTCAGCAAAATGCTTCAGAACTCATTGGACGGCGCTTCACAGTGCAGATGGACAATGGCCCAAAGCATACTGCAAAAGCAACCAAGGAGTTTATTAAAGGGAAAGAAGTGGAATGTTATGCAATGGCCAAGTCAATCACCTGACCTGAATCCAATTGAGCATGCATTCACTTTCTGAAGACAAAAAAGGGAAAATGCCCCAACCAAGTATTAAAAATTGAAAGTTTGATTTATGATTATTATTCTGTCCCGTTACTTTTGGTCCCTTAACAAGTGGGATGCACATATGCAAACTGTTGTTTTTCATTTCAAATCCATTGTGGTGGTGTATAGAGCCAAAAATGTTAGAATTCTGTTGATGTCCCAATATTTATGCACCTGACTGTATGGGCCATCTACAAACTGTCTCCTACTTTCCCCCTGATATTGATTCTCATTCATAGTTTCATGTGCATTCATGCAGCCTACATTTGCTTTTATGACTCTGGCTTTGCAGAGGGAGCAGAATCTTGCTCTGCTCTGTTTGGGGGGAATTTGCCAAAATGATCATCTCATTTTGTGCTATTTTTATGTTGTCTGTGCTTCAACATTTTTCTTGCTATGTGCTTTCAAAAATTGTAAAAAAATTGCCAAAAATTAGATTTTTCATAGTGTTGTTACACTTTTCTTTCTAGTTTATCAGTATGGTGTCAAACCTGTTAAAAGTAACACTGTTGAAGCATAACACTGGAAGTCACATACCAAATAACATTTTTGGGCATGGAATAAGCATTTCATAGATGTACAGATACACATTACATTCAAATATGTAATACAGATCTATCTATATACTTAAAGGATTTGGACAACAATTTGAAGAGACTAACACAGTCTTTTGAGAAAGCAACAGCAGAGAAAATCAGGTGCCAAGAAGAGGTTAATCGTACAAACACCACCATAGAACTGGCCAACAGACTTGTCAAGGGACTCGAGGTTAGTAAAGTTCTTATCTGTTATATTATAATATGGATGTATTCTTATTACAATATTACATGTGAATAATTCATGTTTTTTTTTTTATATAATTTTAATGGAAAATTCTGATTAACTCCTTCCTGCAATGTGCAAAAATAGCACATTGCAGTAATCATCTCATTCCTGCAAACCACCCTACTATTACACTGCAATGAAAATAGGGACATGAAAACAAAGATAATAAGTATGATAAAACTTGTCATTTTCTCCTGGATTCTCCTAATAATTGAACCAGTACAGTCTCCAGCAGACCGCAAGTCGTAAAATAAAGAGGATCAGCAGTGTTCTCCTATTGGGCATGAATATCGACAAAGGTCCCCAGCAGCAGCTCACCCCAACTCCCTAATTACAGACAACCTATTGCCACTTAGATATATTTATGGCTAGCTTTTAAGGGCTTTTCCAAAACACAGTCTTGAAACGGCATGACTACGAAACATTTCCTCACTACGGCCCACTGCCCCACAGTCATTTACCCCAGTTATACCAGCCAGTCATGTCAAGGCCCTGTGAAAGAAACATCATAGTTCAGTTGCATGAGAGGCTGCTTGATCATATAATATCACTACACAGAGAATCATCTTTGACTCTAAAAGCATCAATACGCTTGGTCACAGCCATGTTTATGTGTTTGTGTCCAATGCAAATATTTGTGCTATGGAAAAAAAAAACACCAATAGTTAGTGACAATGTTTTGTTACCAACTTAAATTGTGTAGTGCAACAATTTCTCTAATATCTTTAATGATATTGAGGACACCAAGCACAGAAAGGTAGTCCTTCCCATTTTGTGTGCACACTCGGTAGTTCTAGATGTTCTCCTTATTAACAGCTGTCTGCCTATACTGTGTATACTAGACAATGTATTCTGTGTATAACCAGACAGCTGTCAATCAGTGGCCTGTGGGTAAAGGGAGTGGTGCTATATCCAGAGAATGACTGCATTACATGCAACACACTACTGTAGTTTATTCTATCCTTAGATAGGGCAACATAAACCTAGTGACAGATTATCATTGAAGTTGTTATCCTGGAAACTAAACATATCCCCCATCCCAGTGGTCAGACCCTCGCGATCTCCTGTATGGGGCCTGGCTCTTGCGCTGAACCTACCAAACTCCTCAGTGCTCAGCCCCACTCTCGATGAGGTGCAGGAGGGACGGCCCACTCAGCCAATCAGCAGGCTGAGCTTTTTCCTCCCTGGCTGAGAATTTCCCTCCCTGGCTTTTTGCAGAAGTTGGGCTTCATAGGCTATAGACTACTGCAGCATGACAGCGAGGGAAATTCTCAGCTAAGCGATTTTTCCTGCTTGTTCTCACGATCAGTGGGGGTCTGAACATACAGACCCCGACAGATCAAAACTTTCGAAAATCACCGGCCGCATCAGTGTCTCACTTCAGTTGGTGATTTGCTGAGTGGGCTGTCCCACATCTTGAAACGTTGGGGCTCCATTTTGGAAATTGTGGAGAGATCCCAGAAGGCGAAACCCCAGCAATTAGACATTTATTCCCTATTTTATGGAAAAAGTATAAGTTTCATGTCCTGAAACAAAAAAAAAGTAAGTGTAAGCCTAAATACTGTATAAAGTGTTACAAGTTACCTCATCACTGTTGTCACCATTGAATCATTATTCTTTTAGACTCTGTATACATCTGCGTTGGAATCTCCATTCACTGATTTTGTCATATTTAATAGAAGAAGAAAAAAACACTAAAAACTGCAGAAACCACAGCAGAAGGTGACCAACCCCATTATAAAGCAATATTGCTGAGAAGGAATATACTACTGCGTTGGAAAAACGTTGTATTCTTTATTGATGAGGTAGCAAAGCCATAAAAACAACGGAGCAGTAGCTTGGGATGAAGTCCGTTTCGCAGGTGCTCCCTGCTTCAACTGGCCCCTAAGGGGCCAGTTGAAGCAGGTAGTACCTGAAAAATGGTCGTTATTACTTTCCATTTTGGGACTATACCTATGTGGATTGAGCACCACTACACACTGCGGACTTGGCATGGTGGGCTGGTTGAAAAGGTGTCTATATAGTGCCGACCGTCTGTCTCTCCTCTCTATTAGATGTTTTCCATTATAAAGTAGTTGGGGGCAATTGGTCTCTAGAAGTATCTGTGGTACAACAAAACTGGCAGAGCATTATGAATCTTCCATTATAAATGTTCACAACCCAAGTGTAAAACTAGCATTAGCATGTTGAGATGTATAGAAAAAGCTTTTCTCGCTGTGTTGGGTGGCTCTAAGGGAAGGACTGAGAAGGAACATCTGGTTGAGATATGGGCTCAATATTACTAGTATGACTAGCAATAGTATCTGTAATACTTAGTCATGTTGACTTTTCCACCATGGAGTTTTCCATGGAAACTGCCATTTGTAATGCTTTTCTGCCCTGACTCATTCAGGACTTGCCATGCAAGACCCCTAATCCTCTGTGATTTAAAGGGGCTATCCAGTTGGGACATCCCTTTAAGTTATGCCTGGTTCATTTCCGTTTCAGCTGCTCTGAGCCTCTTCCTTAGAACTTTTATAGGTAGTTAGTGTGCAAGGTATAAATGAGTTAAGAAGTGAGATCTATTTACCCTGTGAATAAACAAGCTTTAATTAGAGCCCGTGAAGAATGATATCCAGAAGGTTATTTCCTCCTTATCGCGTAGACCTGGAAGCTGATAAATCAGTCGAAAAATTCAGGTACTTTATATTTAATCATTAACTAACTCCTAAGCCGAGCAGCTGTTAAAAATTAGAAATGGGTCATCTTAGCCAAGATGACATTACAAGCAATCTATAATACATTAGGATGAGATTATAGTGATTTTTAACTGTCGGGAAATGTATTACACTGCATGTTCCTACACTTAAACGCTTGTTAGCCAATGTCACTTTTGATTTATGACGCATGGATGGAATGTTGAAATTATTGAAGATTCAAATAGATGGTCATTCCATGTTTAGAGAATCTTCGAGTTTTTTTTTAAAGTTCTCTTGGAGATTAAAGAAAGGATTTTCATTGTTGTGTATAAGTTACTCACAAGCAGAAATCTCAGAATGGATGTTACAAGGTTTGTGTTTTTTCCCTTCTAAATGAACTGAGTTTTCTGCACAGTAGGTGATAAGTTAAAGTGGCAGAATTACTTATTGGCTCCTAATAACATCCTGATTACTTCAGAGGCAGCAACTTCTGGAGCTCGGAATATGTTATATCTTAAAACCTCCGTCCCTTCTTAGGATTTAATTGAGTCGGAAGCGTACTGCGCTGGTATTAAGATAACAGATTTTCTTAGGCAATGTCCTAATGAGACTCATTTGTGCCTAAAAACAAGATTAGATATAATAATGTAAAAGTGTATCTATAGATAAAACCAGTATTAGATTCTTAATTCACCGAATTTGCTGTGAACACATCTTCCTTGTTACCTAAAGTGGTTTCCCTAGAATAAAAAATATATATACAGAACTGAGCGATAATAAGGGATAAAAAAAAAAAAACATTATTCATTTACCTTAAAGAGGTACTCCGCTGCTCAGCATTTGGAACAAACTGTTCCGAGCGCTGGAGCCGGTGCCAGGAGCTTGTGACGTCGCAGCCCCGCTCCCTCATAACGTCACACCCCGCCCCCTCAATGCAAGTCTATGGGAGGGGACGTGATTGATGCCATGCCCCCTCCCATAGACTTGGATTGAGGGGGTGGGGCGTGAGGTCATGAGGGGGTGGGGCTATGACGTCACAAGCTCCCGGCACCAGCTCCAGTGTTCGGAACAGTTTTTTCCAAAGGCTGAGCAGCGGAGTACCCCTTTAACCTGTTAAGGACCAAGGGCGTACCTGTACACCCTGAGTCCACTCCATTTCTATAACGCGGGGCCACTGGCATGACCCCGCATCAAAGTTGATCGCTGCGTCTAAAGTGAAACTAAACTACCCCTGGCTAGCTCAGTGGTCTGTCCGGGACCGCCGTGGTGAAATCTCGGTGTCCCAAACAGCTGTAGGATATGAGGAGGGTCCCCTTACCGACCTCAAGGTCTCCAATCGCCGAATGACTGCTCAGTTCCTGAGATCCAGGCATGAGCAGTCAAGTGGCAGAATCATTGATCTATGTTATCCTATGAGATAACAAAGATCAATGTAAAAGATCAGTGTGTGCAGTGTTATAGTCCCCTATGGGAGCTATAAAATTGCAAACAAAATTAAAAAAAAGATAATGAAGATCATTTAACCCCTTTCCTAATAAAAGTTTGAACCACCCCACTTTTCCCATTTAAAAAAAGAAAACAGTGTAAATAAAAATAAACATATGTGGTATCGCTGTGTGCGGAAATGTCCGAATTATAAAAATATTTCATTAATTAAACTACACGGTCAATGGCGTACATGCAAAAAATTCCATAGTCCAAAATAAAGTATTTTTGGTCACTTTTTATAGCATGAAAAAATGAATATTAATCAATCAAAACATCCAATCAATACAAAAATGGTACCGCTAAAACCTTCAGATCATGGCACAAAAAATTAGCCCTCATACCGCCCCGTACTCAGAAAAATAAACAAGTTATAGGGGTCAGAAGATGACAATTTTAAATGTATACATTTTCCTGCATGTAGTTATGATTAAACCTATATAAGTAGGGTATCATTTTAATCATATGGACCTACAGAATAAAGATAAGGTGTCATTTTTACTGAAAAATGTACTGTGTAGGAAACGGAACCCCCCAAAAGTTCCAAAATGGTGTTTTTTCTTCAATTTTGTCGCACAATGATTTTTTTTTCCATTTTGTCGAGGATTTTTGGGTAAAATTATGTCATTACAAAATAGAATTGGTGGCACAAAAAATAAGCCATCATATGGATTTTTAGGTGCAAAATTGAAAGAGTTAGATTTTTCAAAGGTAAGGAGGAAAGAATGAAAGTGCAAAAACTGAAAAACCCCGGGTACTTTATGCGTAATGCATCAATTCTGCCTCTCTGTGTAAACGGCATAGTCCCAGGGCATCCGGATAGTATTTTATTTTAGCATCATGTGACAAATAGACTCGGTCAGGTGACTGCTTGGATGTATACACGAGCTTCTATTATTTACATAGGGCTGTGGGCAGGGTACAGTGCACACAGGGTTAATAAATAGTACACATATAATATTTCATGGAACTGGACAGAGGTGTCGTCAGAGAGCACTGTGGTCAGACTCAACTTCCTCAGTGATATACAGTAGATGATAAGTACTGAAAGGGTAAAGATTTTTCAATAGAAGTAATTTGCAAATCTGTTTAACTTTCTGGCACCAGTGGATTAAAAAAATTGTTTTTTCATTACCAGAGTACCCCTTTAAGCTTAAGGGTGCATTTACACTATGAAATCTCCACCTGGCGATATTCTGGGCAGAGATTCCATTGCTGTGGGTGCCAACTTAATCAGTCGGAACTTGGACTGCTTGGACATGTGCCATCTCTATAGATGGCAATGCATTTTCGAGCAGAATCTACAGAAATAATGAACGTGTTCATTCTTTCAGCTGTGTCCGGAATTAGAATTTTTGCAGTGGAAATTCTGTAATGTGCAAGTTTCAGCAGAATCTCATTAAAGACCATGGATGTTGCTGCATCAGAATTTTTGAGCAAAATTTGAAAATTCTGGTTCAAGAGCAAGTAAGAACTTATGCGTTACGGAAGGGAAGAAGTTCACAGCAGGAGAGGTTTGCTACGGGGATTTGCAGTGCACAGTTCCTGACAGAGGTGTCAGCAGAAAGCACTGTGGTCCGACTGGAAGCAACTACACAACTTCTTCTGGAGCATACAGCAACTGAAAAGTACTGGAAGAAAAAAAAAGAAGTAATTTACATATCTGTTAAACTTTCTGGTGCTGGTTGATTTGAATTTTTTTTTTCTTTTGGAGTACCCCTTTAAGAAATGAATCAGCACAGAATGTTTGACCTTAAACAACAAATCAAAAGCCAACATATATTATTTGTGTTCGGGGCTCCATAAATGTACTAGTGACAGGAAAGATTGCCTACATACCTATACAAGATCTTACCCTAGCATAGCGGTTTGAGTTGTGCCACAGTATAACCGTCAAGCGCATGTGTGGCATGAGTGCTATGAATTAATATGTGGTGTGATGCTATGAGGTATGAGTACTATGAGCAGTATAATGCTGTAAACATGCTATGAGCTCGTGGCCACAACCGCACGAAATAGCATGACACTACGTGTGAGAACCGTATGAACCCTGCGTGTATGAATGCGGTGAACGTGTGAACAACAAAACCATAACCGTGTGACCAATATAACTGCCATGAGCGTATGAACCCTGCGTGTATGAATGCGGTGAACGTGTGAACAACAAAACCATAACCGTGTGACCAATATAACTGCCATGAGCTTATGAACCCTGCGTGTATGAATTCGGTGAACATGTAAACAACTTAAGAACCGTGAGCGTGTGACCACTATAACTGCCATGAGTGTATGAACCATATAATTGCCATAGGCAGCATACTGCCGTAACCAGTATGAAATACCATCAACATATGAACCGAATGACACTTTGAGCGTATGAACCAGTGATAAGTACGAGGTGTTTGACTCCCATGAACGTAACATGGTATAAAAAGAACGTAAGACCATGAACATGCCAAGAATATGTGAACAACATAAATGCCAAGTTTGTGGAGCGTGTATAACACCAGCGAGTGAGAGAATAACCATGAGGTGAACAGCATAAACAAGTTTGCACAGTAAAAATGCTGTGAATGTATCGTCAGTGAGTATATCTACCGTATAATGAGATTAGCACATGAAACTGTATACATACTATGCGCGTACGAGCAGTGTGGCCATAAGCGTATGAATTAACCATGAGAGTCCGGACGATAAGAAACTCATGGAGTTATTAAACCGTGAAGATGCTCTACTCGTGTGCACCTTGTACCAGTAATGCGTGTATGCCCATTATAAACCAAGCATATGAACCGTATGGATACCATGATCGTGCAAATAACGAGTATTACACTGTGTATACTATGATTTAATTAGATGTAGCCTATGTTATATCTCTACAGAGCATTGCACCCTACTGTATACTATATTGAAACAAGACACTCTGCAGAGCACTGCATCACCACACAAAGCATATGCTACCCTGCAACGAGATCCTCTGCAGAGTATTGCACCACACCAAACACAGTACATGCCACCCTGTGTTGCAACGAGACCCTTCGCAGAGCACTGCACCACACTGCACATGCTAACTGTAACGACCCTCTGCAGAGCATTGCACTATACCCTATATAGTATGTTATATTGAAACCATCCCATCTGCAGAGCATTGCACTAACTGTATAACGTTTGTTTATAATGAGACCATCTGCAGAGTATTGCACTATACTGTATATAGTATATATTATATTGTAACAAGACCATCTGCAGAGCATAGCACCATAGCTGTATATCATGTATACTATATTGTAACAAGACCATCTGCAGAGTATTGCACCATAACTGTATATCATGTATACTATACTATATTGTAACGAGACCATCTGCAGAGCACTGCACTATACCGTTATACAGTACATGTTATATTGTAACGAGACCCTTTGCAGAGCATTACACTGTACCATATACTGCAAGGGCACCATATACCCCGCAAAGCACCGCAGCACACAGTAAAAGTTATATTGAAACGACTCTTTGCAGAGCATTGCACCACACTGTATACAGCAAAGCTATATTGAAACAACCCTCCGCAGAGCATTGCACTATACTTTAGATTAACGATAGCAGACAAGCTGACAGGACCGCCTAACGAGCACTGGGCAGCTGCCGCAACCTGTCCCAAGGGCATAGACAATTGTAGCTGTGCGGGTGGCGGACGGTCCGCATGCCGCAATGAGGCAGCTAGCGGGCTGTGCGAGGTGCTGAGGCCGCGCCACCCCCAGCACCGATTTAACTCTCCTACTTGCCGCTCCTGGACCCCACTGCCGCTGCGGGCAGAGCCAGCCAGAACCATACCTGCCCTATATTACCTTATAATCAGAGTGAGACACAGCATCCCCAGATAAGACAGCCAGTGGAGATGCCAGGGATGCCGCGCCTGCACCCCCCCCCCCAAGCCAGACTAATGATCAGCGAGGCCTCGGCACCGTGAGCAGCAGCTCTGAAGATTTTTGTGGGAGATTCAAACACCAGACTGCCCCAGGAAGCAGAGATTCCACAAACGTCACGTGCTCCGCCCCTGTAGGAGAGGGGGGAGTTATATACACACGCCCCCACCTGTTCCCAATAAGCCCCACCTGGAAGTGCAGGGAGCGATAATTACTTCCGCCCCTCGCACAAATGCAGCCCTGCGGGCTTTATACAAGGCAATAAGAAAGTTGTTGTAGCATATTAATAAAAAAAATCAGATGTGTATATTGTTGCCGAAAGAAGAAACCCATTTTCAATCTTTTTTTTTTTTTTTCTAGTCTGAAAATATTCGTTGGAGTGAATCCATCAAAAATTTTGAAGCTCAGGAGAAGACTTTATGTGGAGATGTGTTGTTGACCGCTGCATTTATATCATATGTGGGGTCATTTACAAAGCGGTATCGCCAGGAGCTTATGGAACAAATGTGGCTTCCTTTCCTCAAATCCCAGAAGGTAAGATTATAGAAAAATGACTTTTTCTTCTAACTGCTTTTTCTTTAAGAAAGAAACCCAGCAGACCAAATCTACAAATGGGCCTGCAAAGCAATTCGTAAACAACATGGCCATCAACGTAGAATATCTCTTTATACCTCTCTAATTCTTTTGGGTTTTTTTTCTTCTCACTTAGTCTTTTTTATTCAAAGTGAACACCAACACCATCTAACGATGAATGGATTGTACAATTTGCTTTACTATGACCACAAGTTAAAGGGGTATTCCGGGCAAAAACAAGATGTCTGATTGCGGGGGGCCCGCCGCTGGGACCCCCGCGATCTCCCTGCAGCATCCGCATTATATGCGGCTGCTGAATCTCCAGTTTCGGGAACCTCCGGGTTTCCGGGACTGGGGACGTGATGTCACGCCACGCCCCCTCCATTCATGTCTATGGGAGGGGGCGTGACGCCCCCTCCCATAGACATGAATGGAGGGAGCGTGGCGTGACGTCACGTCCCCAGTCCTGGAAACCCGGAGGTTTCCGAAACTGGAGATTCAGCAGCCGCATATAATGTGGGGGGTCTCAGCAGCGCCCCCCCTCCCACGATCAGACATCTAATCCCCTATCCTTTGAATAGGGGCTAAAATGTTTTTGCCCGGAATACCACTTTAATGCTTGTGGGTTAAAACTGATCTGTGGTAAAATGGCGACCTGTCCACTACTTCTGGGGATCAGCTCAGTTAGCTTGGTACCTGTAGGTTGCGTAGTGTAAAGTTTCCTCTTCACCTTAGATAGCTGTTGGACAAACATTTGTCCCCTTGATGGCCCTATACACATGCACACTCTGCTGAGTAGAACTCATTGCTAATAGGGAGAGCGAGAACAGACCACTGGCAGACTCCAACAACTTATCTCTTAACAAAGGATCTGGCATGTTGAAATCCATCCTTTCCTACGACTTCTGCTGTCTGGGAAGAGCTAGGACGCCCCCAAAAAACGTAGATGGGAATCACTCCTAGCACCCTATAGTTTCATTCCTGATGAACAAATTATACATTGGCATGTTTAATTGTCTTTTATAAAATGGTCGCCATCCCTCGCTTTTTTCCTAAGGCCTATTGGGGGCATTTAGCATTGTCTTTAGAGCTTTTTTGTGTGTATATGTGTTGCACATTTGACGCAGCACTACGCCTTTGGCTATTTTTTGCAACTTTTTGGTTTACACTTTTTTCGTGTGTATAGACCAGCTGTGGTAATGAATTTATGAACTGCAATTATTTTAAAAGGGTTCAAATTTTTGCACATGAAACACCGAAAAAAGGTGCAAAAAAGGTGTATGTGGAAAGTGAAATTTCAGAAATGCCCATAAATGCACATAATTTATCAAATGCCCTGCGACCATTTAATACATTTTGTGCACCTACACTTTACCAGCACGTAAAAAAGATGTTCAACAATGCTTTACCTACACCTACAATGATGAATTCCCCCCCCAATGTTCCTGAGGCAGGATGACTATAACACTTACAGCAAAGTGTAGAGCTCCATAAAGATCCTTTGCACTTGTAAAGCGGGCATTAATGTTATTAATATGCTAAGATTTTATTTTCCGCAATAGAATAATCTTTTTGTAGTTATTCAAATGAATTGATGCAAATGGAAACTAATTGGTGGAAACTTTGTTGAGATACATTAAAGGGAAACGGTCATCCTATTTATCCACGCTAAACCCAATACACTTGGTTATAGTGTGGGTGGACAGGATACCGAAGAGAGGTCACTGACTGCTAAACGTACCTGCAAAGTGCAGATCTGTCCCTCTGAAGATCGTCTTTTATTTTCCCTAAATTGCGCACTGGAGGAGGGCCCGCCGGCTTGGTTTGAATATTCATTGTCATGGGTCGGTGCAGCGCTCAAGTGACCCACGACAATGAATATTCAAATCGAGCTAGCAGGCCCTCCTCCAGCGCACAATTCAGGGAACACTTTGCAGGTACGTATAGCAGTCAGTGACCCCTCATCTGTCTCCTGTTCACCCACACTATAACCCGGAGTTTAGTGTGGGTGAACAGGATGACCATTTTCCTTTAATAGATTTCTACCTCTATGCAGTAACATACTGGTTGTTGGTCTTTCGATTAGGGATCGACCGATATCGTTTTTTTAGGGCCGATACCGATAATCGGTCGAGGTTAGGGCCGATATTCCGGTATAAGTTATCGGCTATTTATCCCCCTGCGACACCGCTGCAGATCATTGATTTAAAGTGGGCGCTTTAAATCAATGCACTGCAGTGGCTTTTGCGGTGCCATAGGCCGCCACCGCCACCCGCTTTTCTCCCCCTACCTGTCAGGGTGGTCTGGGCCATCCATTCTTCCTGTAGTGTCCGGCGGCATTCCGGGTGGAGGGTGAACCGGTCCGGGCTGTACTTCTTCTCCGGGCTCCTCTTCTCCACTCCGGGCAGGCTCCAGCCTAGTAACGCAGCATAGACGCCGCTGCGCAGAGACGCCCGTGCGCAGCGACGCACCTGACGTCACGGCATAGCGGCGTCTATGCAGCGTACTAGGCCGGAGCCTGCCTGGAGTGGAGAAGAGGACCCCGGAGAAGGACAGCCCGGACCGGTTCACCCTCCACCCGGAATGCCGCCGGACACTACTCGAAGGATGGATGGCCCGGCCACCCCCATTACGGGTAAGTTTAATTTTTTTTATTGACTCGGAGGGTGGGGGAGGGGCCCGACCGGTATAGCGGTATGGGCAAAAATCCATACCGTGGGAGAAAAAAAAATGGTATCCAGTTCATACTGGTATACCGCCCAGCACTACGGTGGGAGGTGCGACGTGGTGCGGTGGGTCGGGGGGGGCGGTCGCAGTGCGGCGGGTCGGGGGGGCGGTGGCAGTGCTGGGGGCGGGGCATTATCGGCTTATCGGCAAGGTAATTGCCGATACCGATAATGCCCAAAATCGTGATTATCGGCCGATAATATCGGCCATACCGATAATCAGTCGATCCCTACTTTCGATATATAGGAACTTGTTACCTTATTTTTAGCACTGTATAAAGGGGTTTACAGTGTACCACAGAGTGCAGCAGCTCTGCCATACAGCTGATGGTGGGGGTTCGCTTTAAGTTTAGGCTGAATGGACTTTAAATGCAATCAGATATATGCATTGCCAATTTATCTATAATAATTATGGAGTGAGAGGTCAATCTTCTAAAATATTGTGCCAAGCAGCATACTACATAAATGTATGGTGTGATCTCTGTGCGCCTTTCTTTCTATTCTTATTACTTGATTGATCCATTTGGATAACTCTTTGGGTAACAACCTGATTTGCTCATGCCTATTATTTAATATATAGTTGTTGCATACGTCCTTTACAGTCCCGATATAGAGTTTTACTAATCCACATTTTCTCCATTCAGGTTGTGATTCCAATATCTGAAGGTCTGGATCCAATTGCCATGCTGACTGATGATGCTAAAGTAGCAGCCTGGAATAATGAAGGTTTGCCTGGAGACAGAATGTCAACGGAAAATGCCACCACTTTAATAAACTGCGAGCGATGGCCTCTTATGATAGATCCACAGCAACAGGGCATCAAATGGATTAAGAATAAATATGGAGCTGCCTTAAAAGTTATAAATTTAGGACAGAAAGGGTATGTGTGCAATACAAAAAAATAACAGGACATTCTTGTTATTTTTACAGAAATACATTTATTTTGAAAATTCATTGCAGGTATATGATTTAATGTTTGTGCAATCAAAATGGCCACATAGAACGGCTGTTATTGGTCTGTCCACATTCATGCCAGAGGAAAGGAAATGTCCATGAGTCAATGACTATTCTCCTGAATCCTTGTGCGGCTATGTGGGCAGCCCTTCTCTTGTAAGGCTGGGTTCACACTACGTTTTGTCCCATACGGGAGCGCATACGGCAGGGGGGGAGCTAAAAGCTCGCGCTCCCGTATGTGACCGTATGCGCTCCCGTATGTCATTCATTTCAATGAGCCGACCGGAGTGAAACGTTCGGTCCGGTCGGCTCATTTTTGCGCCGTATGCGCTTTTACAACCGGACCTAAAACCGTGGTTGACCACAGTTTTAGGTCCGGTTGTAAAAGCGCATACGGCGCAAAAATGAGCCGACCGGACCGAACGTTTCACTCCGGTCGGCTCATTGAAATGAATGACATACGGGAGCGCATACGGTCACATACGGGAGCGCGAGCTTTTAGCTCCCTCCTGCCGTATGCGCTCCCGTATGGGACAAAACGTAGTGTGAACCTAGCCTAAGCTTTGACAGTTTTACCCCAGACAGGAGATGCTGCCTTAGTATAAGCCATATTAGCTCTCACTGAAGAAATATCTATTCCGCTTCAAAATAGTGACTATAGTATAACTATGGTTACTGTCATCATTTTATCAAAGATCCTATAGCAGTGAGAATACGATAAATACAGATAAACATTACAATGCATAAATACAATGCATATCTACATTTTATACAGATAAAATCTGTGTGCCTGGCTGAAAGCATTCAATAGATTTGTACAGCTGTATGCCTAGACAGATCAGGGGGAAGGGTTATGCTTGGTCAATGGCTGCACAGTGTTGCAACAACTTTGTGTGACCAATAGAGATCGCATGCAAGGTTTGCTTCCCCCCGCGTGTGATCATAGTACTCACCCCTCCCCGTCTTGAAAGTTATAATTTTAAGACCATACTGAGGCGGAAATGGAGCACCAGGGAGTGAGAAATGGTAATGCCTTTCCTGTTCCCCTGATAGCCCCTTTAATTATGTTGTGTCATAGTTAACTGCATAGCAAGTGACCGGGAGCATTGCTATACAGCAATATCAGTGGAGGAGCTGCAGCCAACCAAGGCCTTTATTTGAAGCTCTGCTCACATCTGCAGCATCTGCATTCAGAATGAAATCAACAAAGCAATGCCAAATTTGTCATGTGAGGAATGTCATCGGTGCCTAATGAACATACCGTATATACTCGAGTATAAGCCGACCCGAATATAAGCCCTTATTTCACCCCAAAAACACAAGAAAAGTTATTGACTCGACTATAAGCCTAGGGTGGGGAATACATTATCCCCCCATGTAATCATCCAGACCCCTGTCATCATCAACCCCCCTTCATCATCACTGCCTGTCAATCCCTTCATCAGTGGTCTTGAACCTGCAGACCTCCAGATGTTGCAAAACTACAACTCCCAGCATGCCCGGGTGAGCTGGTCCGGGCCATCTATGCTGCAGGGACCATCCAGTGGGGATGGTTAGTCGTTCCGGGCTGTCCATTTTCACCGGGGGGCCCTCTTCTCTGCGCTTTATGCGCAACGTCCCTGTGTGTTGTCGTCAAGGCAACGTCACTAGTCCGGGGACGGGCCCGAAGCGGAGAAGAGGCCCCCCCGGTGTAAATGGACAGCCCGTAGCGATTAACCATCCCCACCTGACGGTCCCGGCAGCATAGATGGCCCGGACCAGCTCACCCTAACTTCCCGCCGAGGGGAGGTGAGTACAAAACAAAAAGGGGGGGGGGGGCTGGATGATGACGAAGGCCGCAGTGGTCTTCAACCTGAGGACCTCCAGAGGTTTCAAAACTACAACACCCAGCATGCCCGGACAGCCGATGGCTGTCTGGGCATGCTGGGAGTTGTAGTTTTGCAACATCTATAGGTCCGCAGGTTGAAGACCACTGAGAAGGGATTGACAGGCGGAGAGTTCACTCGAGTATAAGCCGAGGGAGGCGTGTTCAGCATGAAAAATCGTGCTGAAAAACTCGGCTTATACTCTAGTATATACGGTAATATACAAGGTTGCATGTTTTGAGCTTCCCTGGTTGCGGCTTAGAGATTGCATTCATCTCCTCTAAAGCATAACGCTTCAACCAGATGATGTCCTCTTTGGAGATGAGCGAATACACCGAGATTTACTTTGGATTCAGATCCCGATTTCAAAGAACTCTTGACAAAGGCTGGAATCCCTGCTTCTGTACAGTGAACTGAGCAGCTGGCCAGGGTACATACTCCCCTGGCCCAGCCAATGTAGGGAGTGAAAACTTTAAAATTCCATGCTCTCTAGTCATCTTTTACATTTTAATACAACCTAAAATTACTCCGAACGTTTTAGTTTGCAGAACACAGTACATTCCGGGGCTACCGATTTTGTCACCAGGTACAGATCGTGCATGAGCTTTTCACTATTATATGTCTTCTTTTAGACTTGATGTGCTCCATCTTTTTTTTTTTTTTTTTATATATGAATCTCTTTTTTTTCCCTAAATCCTCTTTATTGAAGTAAATAGGTGTTATGCATCATAATCTCATTGACAACAAAAAATAATGTTATGCTAGCTATATTAGTCTTTATCATCAGCCCCAATGGAGCACTTAATACCCTGAGCACAAATGATTTTCTGTTCAGGGGATCTATCTCAGTATGTACATAGTTAATGAGGTGCCCTTTTTAGAGTATAGATTTTAGTAACATTTTAATGGAGCATTTATGCATAGTTCACACAAACTTACATTTGCTAAACACCTACCTGCCTTTTCATTTTTCTTACTGAACTGACGTGTGTAGGGTTACAGATTTTTGCTGTCACAATGCATTCAGATAGTCTTCACGATGTTCCACTTTTTTCACATTTCCTTTGCCTTGTGTTCAAATAGCAAAAAAATATTGCTTTGATACCTGACAATGATTTAGGAACCAACACAGAGATAATAATTATTTTATTTAATAAATCATGGGCATTGCAGTGCAGCATATGGATACAGTATATAATGCATTACAAATGACTTCAGCCCTTTTTATACTTCATGTTGCAGTCTTGTGCTAAAAATGTTAAATTCTGGTTTTCCCCCCATGATGAGTTAAAACAGTGTTAGAAATCTTTGCTGAATTATTGAAAACCCTTAAAGGAGTACTCCGGTGCACACTTTTTTCATGTTATCCCGTCCGGGCTGCAAAATAAAAGAAAACACACTTTCTCTTACCTGCCAACGAGCCCTGGAGCTCCGGTACACTCCGGTACAGGTGTTCGGTCCTCGGGCTGTATTCTTCTTACTTCCGGTTAGCCCAGCACGTCACACGGAGCTTCAGCCTATCACTGGCCGAGGCGGAACATCGCTGCGGCCAGTGATAGGCTGAAGCTCCGTGTGACGTGCCGGGCTAACAGGAAGTAAGAAGATTACAGCCCGGGGACCGAACACCTGTACCGGAGTGTACCGGAGCTCCAGGGCTCGTTGGCATGTAAGAGAAAATGTGTTTTCTTTTATTTTGCAGCCCGGACGGGATAACATGAAAAAAGTGTGCACCGGAGTACTCTTTAACTTCGTAAGCTCCTCCAGTCATCTTGGGTATGCTGCACGCCTGGATTTGGGAATTTTCTTCTCTGTAGATCCTCTTAGACTCTGTCAGGTTGTATGGGGACCATCAGTGGAAGACATTTTCAGTTCTCCCTAGCAATGTTCGATTGGGTTCAAGTCAGGGCTCTGTCCGGGCCATTCAAGGATATTCACAGATTTGTCTTTAAGCCACTCCTGTGTTGTCTAGGCTGTGTGCTTAGGGTCCGGGTCTTGTGGAAAGGTAAATCTTGGGCTTAATTCCGAGTTCCAAAGTACTCTGGATCAAGGTTCCATTAAAATATATGTGTTTTGCTCTATTCAGCTTTCCCTCAACCCTCACCAGTCTCCCTGTCTCAGCCACTGAAAAACACCTTTACAGAATGATGCTGCCACCACCATGTTTCACTATAGGGATGGTAGTGAGCAGGTGAGGAGCAGTGCCTGGTTTCCTCCAGATGTGACACTTAGAATTGAGGACAAAAAGTTTGATCTTGATTTCATAAAACATGAGAATCTTGTTTCTCACAGTCTGAGAGTCCTTCAGGTGCTTTTTTTTTTTTTGCAAAATCTAGGCTACTTTCATGTGTCCTTTACTGAGGAGAAGCTTCTTTCTGGTCACTCTGTCATAAAGCTTGAATTGGTTAAAGGGGTTCTCCGCTGGAAACATTTTTTTTTAAATCAACTTGTGCCAGAAAGTTAAACAGATTTGTAAATTATTTCTATTAAATAATCTTAATCCTTCCAGTACTTATTAGCTGCTGAATACTACAGAGGAAATTTTTTTCTTTTTTTGAACACAGTGCTCATCATGACCACAGTGCTCTCTGCTGACACCTCTGTCCATTTTAAGAACTGTGAGTAGGCGAAAATCCCCATAGCAAACATATATGCTGCTCTGGACAGTTCCTAAAATGGACAGAGATGTCAGCAGAGAGCACTGTGCTCGAGAGATCAGCTGAGAACACTGTGTTCCAAAAAGAAAATAATTTCCTCTGCAGTATTCAGCAGCTAATAAGTACTGGAAGGATTAAGATTTTTTAATACTACCCCTTTAAGTGCTGCAGTGATGGTTGACCTTCTAGAAGTTTCTTCCATCTGCACACAGGATCTTTTGAGCTCAGCCATAGTGACTATTCTTGATAACCTCTCTTATGAAGGCCTTTCTCCCTGATTACTTAGTTTTGTGGGGACGCCAGCTCTGGGAATCATCCTAATTGTTCCAAACTTTTTCAATTTAAAGCATTACTCCGTTACTACCTGTTTAAATCTCCCAGTAACTCTGTAGCCTAACACTTGCTCAAAACTTTAAACGATCAGGATGTAGATTTGTCGGAAGTGTCACGTAAGTCTATGCTTTTGGGAACTTTTAGTGCAACAGAATTTTTTTTTAACCCTTCTCTAGTTCTGTGGCTTCACACAATCCTGTTTCTAAGCTCTACAGGCAGCTCTTTCCCCTTCATGGCATGTTGTTTTTGTTCCTTCTGATGTGTAATGTCAGCTGTGAGACCATGAATTGAAAGAATTCACAACAGATGACTCCAATCAAGTTGTAAAAACATCTAAAACACAGTCAAGAGAAATAGGAGGCCTGAGCTAAATTTTAAGTGTCATAGCAAAGGGTCTGAATACATATATCCTTGTCCAAATTTTTATTTTTTTTTCCTTTTTTTAGTAATTTTTTTTTTTAATTCTAAAATTATGTTTTCACTATGGGGTATTAAGTGCAAAGTTTTGGGACAAGAAAGTAACAAACAGAAAAAGTCATGAATAGACATGAATAGAGGAGGGGCGTGACATGACATCACAAGGGGGCGTCTCCAGTCCCGGAAACAGAGGTTTGCGAGACTAGAGAAGCGGCCCCACATAGAATGCGGGTGCAGCACGGAGATCATGGGGGCTTCCCTGCGGTTGCCCCCCCCACGAACAAACATCTTATCCTCTATCTTTTGGATAGGGGATAAGATGTATTTGGCCTGAATACCCCTTTAAGGGTATGAAGGCATGGTTAATTTATTTTTGTTTTTTTTTAGTGTACGGTACAGAAACAGTAGGATGAGGACATGAAACTTTGCAATGCAAAATGTTCTTTTATAACTTCATGGTTTTCCTTTCTGTTTGCCTTGTGTAATATATCCAGTCTTGAGCATTTGTCACACATTTTGTGATTACAGTCAAGGCAATCAAACAGATGGCTGATCTAATTCTCACAAAAATAGAATTAGATACTGAGTGTTTTTCACAGTTTTCGCCCAATGTGTTTGCTGTGATACTTGTGTCTTTTACACCCATTTGGCACACATTTCTAAAAACTAGTATACTATGCAGTTTGGTTTTCCTTTTTTTTCACTTGTTTTTTATTTTTGCTTATTTCTCCAGCTATTTGAATACTATTGAAAATGCATTGGCATCGGGTGACATTGTATTAATTGAAAATCTGGATGAAACCATTGATCCTGTACTTGACCCTCTTATGGGAAGAAACACCATTAAACGCGGACGGTAAGTTTAATTTCCATGAAAGATAGATGAGCTACTGCATTGTTTATGGTAATGGTTATACATCCCTAGCAAAAAGTTTGCATCAAACATACAAATCACAGATATGGCACAAAGCAATGGTTACTTAAAGCGTACCTGTCATTTCACAGAAAAAGTAATGCTTATGTATGTTACTCACTAGGTCATACAGATTCTTTACATCTTTGTATGTGTCTAGCTTCTGTATGTGGCTCACAAATCCCTCTGATCTGCTACTTACTCATTCTGACATCTACTGCTCAGGAAGGGGCGTGTCCAAGGCAAGCACTCACCGTGCATTCACTTCCTTCTTAAGCTGGGCTGTACTGTGTCTCTTTATCCAATCACTGCAGGTTACTCTGGACTTGGCTTACTGAAAGTAACATGGCCCCAACAAGATACCAGTTTTAACAATGAAAGGGTTATGAAATTCTTGAAAAAAAGATTTACACACTGTATAATCAAAATAAAAAGAAAATGTCTGTAAAATGACACAAGGCAGAATTAAAATGATGTACATTTTTTTAACACTTTTACCCCAATTTATCAAAATGTGAGAGAAAAACTGGAGACATTTTCCTATAACAACCAATCACAGCTTAGCTTTTACTTTACCAGAGCTTGTTGAGTTAAGAAAGCTGAACTCCAACACCCCTGAGGAAGTCACTTGTCACGGAACGCGTGGGGTTCTTGTGGCCCCGTTCCTGCTCCATCATCTGTATCGCTGGCTCGTGCTTGGTTTGCTATGCTTGTATTATGGGATGGATGCTCATGGTTATTTTCAATTCTTGGCTAGATTATGTGTCATTTGATATTGTGTTCCTTATGATAATCTTATTCATATTATAGCCTTGAATATATTTTCTATTTGCAAATATTGCTTCATAGATCGGCAACTTGAATAGCATCCATACTGTTTAACATTATTGCAGCACAGCAATTGGGAGCATTGTGTATAATTTACCATCATATAGCAGGACGGGGTCATACCTTGGGAGTGGGGGTTCATGGCCCTGCTCCGAGGTAGCGTTGTGGCTCTGAGCATTTTTAATGTTTTTAATTTTCTTTGTGACCATTTGTATATGTTGTTTTTTGATACGGAATCAAAATATTTTGTTATAATTGTAAATCTAGTGGTGTGCACTCTATATTCACTGGTTGCTTATCTAGGATGTTGTTATACATACCGTATATACTCGAGTATAAGCCGAGTTTTTCAGCACGATTTTTTGTGCTGAAAACACCCCCCTCGGCTTATGCTCGAGTGAACTCTCCACCCGCAGTGGTCTTCAACCTGCGGACCTCCAGAGGTTTCAAAACTACAACTCCCAGCAAGCACGGGCAGCCATCGGCTGTCCGGGCTTGCTGGGAGTTGTAGTTTTGAAACCTCCGGAGGTCCGCAGGTTGAAGACCACTGCGGCCTTCGACATCATCCAGCCCCCTCTCACCCCCTTTAGTTCTGTACAGTACTCACCTCCGCTCGGCGCTGGTCCGGTCCTGCAGGGCTGTCCGGAGAGGAGGTGGTCCGGTGGGATAGTGGTTCCGGGCTGCTATCTTCACCGGGGAGGCCTCTTCTAAGCGCTTCGGGCCCGGCCTCAGAATAGTCACGTTGCCTTGACAACGACGCAGAGGTGCGTTCATTGCCAACGTACTTCTGCGTCATTGCAAAGGCAACGCCTCTATTCCGGGCCGGAAGCGCGGAGAAGAGGCGCTCCCGGTGAAGATAGCAGCCCAGAACCACTATCCCACCGGACCACCTCCTCTCCGGACAGCCCTGCAGGACCGGACCAGCGCCGAGCGGAGGTGAGTACTATACAGAACTAAAGGGGGTGAGAGGGGGATGGATGATGTCGAAGGCCGCAGTGGTCTTCAACCTGCGGACCTCCGGAGGTTTCAAAACTACAACTCCCAGCAAGCCCGGACAGCCGATGGCTGCCCGGGCTTGCTGGGAGTTGTAGTTTTGAAACCTCTGGAGGTCCGCAGGTTGAAGACCACTGAGGGCGGATGATGAGAAGAGGATGATGAAGGGGGGGTGTGGGATGATGAAGGGGGGGGGTGTGGGATGATTACAAGGGGATGATGAAGGTGGGTGGGGATGATGACAAGGGGATGATGAAGGGGGGATGTGTGGGATGATGACAAGGGGATGATGAAGGGGGGATGTGTGGGATGATGACAAGGGGATGATGAAGGGGGGATGTGTGGGATAATGACAAGGGGATGATGACAGGTGATGATGATGAGGGTCTGGATGATGACAGGCGGTGATGATGATGAGGATGTTAATGACTGGTCTGGATGATGACGGGGGTCTGGATGATGACAGGGGGGGATGATGTATTTCCCACCCTAGGCTTATACTCGAGTCAATAACTTTTCCTGGGATTTTGGGTTGAAATTAGGGGTCTCGGCTTATACTCGGGTCGGCTTATACTCGAGTATATACGGTACTTTTACTGAAAGCAGCACCCCATATTCAAGATTGGGGTTGAGCCCCCCTATTTCTTTGTATGGAAGAAAGCTGAACTGTGATTGGTTGTTATGGGGAAATCTTTCCAGTTTTTCTCTCACACATTTTGATTAAATCAGGGCCGGTGTTTCCACTGATGACCCATTTTCCATTGACTTTAATAAAACATCTTACTATTTTTTTTTTTTTTAATGGTATCTTTTTATACTTGTTTTACAGCTGTTTTTTAATTAGACTTTACTATGTGTGAGCATAGCCTTGATGAATACTGAAGCTATAATCTTGCACCATCCTCAAAATCTTGAAGATTAAAAAAATAAAAATAAAAATAAACGATGCTTTGTTCCTTAAAGGGGAACTCTGGTGGAAACAAGTAGAAAACAAATGTTTTCAAATCAACTGGTGCCTGAAAGTTAAACAGATTTGTAAATTAAACAATAAACAAGAAACTAGATCCAGCAACTCACCACCGTGATGACCGAGCAAATGGAGGCACAACGAGGAGGCAGGTGGACAGGTGGATGTTACGGGAGGCTCAGAGGCGACTAACCGGTTTGTTTCATATAGGTGTACTTCATCTGGCCAGATAAAGTACACCTGTATGAAACAAACCGGTTAGTCGCCTCTGAGCCTCACGTAACAACCACCTGTCCACCTGCCTCCTCGTTGTGCCTCCATTTGCTCGGTCATCACGGCGGTGAGTTGCTGAATCTAGTTTCTTGTTTATTGTATATTTGTCTCCCTATTTCTTTGATCCTGGCACCATAACTGGACTACAATTTGTATTGGATGGACTGCATTGTTTTTTACTTCTGATACGTGGACTTTAAGTTAAAGGGGTACTCCGCCCCTAGACATCTTATCCCCTATCCAAAGGATAGGGGATAAGATGTCAGATCGCCGTGGTCCCGCTGCTGGGGAGCCCCGGGATCGCCGCTGCGGCACTGCGCTATCATTGCTGCACAGAGCGAGTTCGCTCTGTGCGTAATGACGGGCGATACAGGGGACGGAGCAGCGTGACGTCATGGCTCCGCCCCTCGTGACATCACGGCCCGTCCCCATAATGCAAGTCTATGGCAGGGGGCGTGATGACCGCCACGCCCCCTCCCATAGACTTGTATTGAAAGGGGCGGGCCATGACATCACGAGGGGCGGAGCCGTGACGTAACGATGCTCCGGCCCCTGTATTGCCCGTCATTACGTGCAGAGTGAACTCGCTCTGTGCAGCAATGATAACGCAGTGCCGCAGCGGGGATCCCGGGGATCCCCAGCAGCGGGACTGCGGCGATCTGACATCTTACCCCCTATCCTTTGGATAGGGGATAAGATGTCTATGGGCGGAGTCCCCTTTAAGTTTTGTCTGTTCACATATGGACTTCCACCCTTTAATCATTACACGTGGGTTTGTTATGTGCCTCCCTTTATCTTTTCTTTATTTACTGAAGATTTGTAAATTACTTCTATTGAAAAATTGTAATCCTTCCAGTACTTATTAGCTGTATAAAAAAGAGAAACTTGTGACTTTCTTTTCTGTCTGACAACAGTGCTCTCTGCTGACACTCTTTTTATTAGAAAAATACAAAACTTATCAAATACAAAACACAAAGCAAGCTTAACCAGCTATAACATAAATAAGAAATACTCTAGAACCAAAAACAAAACCTCATAAACAAAACCCTGCCTAACCGGCCAGCCCAGCTTTACTGAGATACTAAAATACTAAGATATTAAAATATGCCCAAAATATCTAATCAAACACTCACACACTTACCAAAAATGAACATAAGAAAAATAAATAAATAAATAAAATAGCACAACTTGGCTTGTCAAAATATAAACATAAAAGTTATCATTATCCGACTATAACTCAAAACCATCCATACTTGAGAACACGCAACAAGAAAACTAAACAGAAACGTAGCAAGCACACCTAAAAAAAAAAAATAAGAAAAAACATTTAATAAATAAAATAGCACAACTTGGCTTATCAAAATATAAACATAAAAGTTATCATTACCCGACTATAACTCAAAACCATCCATACTTGGTAACACGCAACAAGAAAACTAAGCAGAAATGTAGCAAGCACACCTCAAAAAAAAAAAAAAATTAAGTCAATTAAAAATAAATTTTATATTTTGTTTTTATATATATATATATATATATATATATATATTATATAAATAAAAATAATGATAGTAATAATAATCTAAATAATCATATCACACATACATTTACTTACAAAACGACCAAATTAACTGAATCCTCTATCCGGGACTAATGAAAATACCAAAAAAAACATAACAAAACAGACCAAATAACTGAAATAAACGAAATAAACCACATATCAACACAACAACTGGTCCGGCTACCATAACGCTATAACCTGAAACAATATGAAACAATATAGATATAACACAATATAGGTACAACATTACTAAATATACTATATAAATAAAATATCATATCAACAAAATATATGCACTACAGAAAACACCTACAAAATCAATAGAAAACCCTAGGAAAAACCCTACACTAAAACTGTAGCCTCAGCTACACCACCCCTCCTGTACATGGGTCAGAGTCCATACCATTCTTACAGTTCACAAAGTCCAGTCCATGTCAGGTCCCCCAAAAATGAACACCACCACCCACAAGCACACCCTCCCCACCTAGCACTCCTCCCAACCAACTTATACACAAACTTATACACACTGAACCACAACCCACTTTAGGCCCAAGTTTGGTCGCCTGTAAGCCCTTCATACCATATCAGCTTAAAAACAAAACAAAAAGCTAGCGTGTGCATGCATTAGCCCACCACCAGGAAGAAGGATGGCAGACTTGATACATTCAAAATAATTTTACACTCTTTCCCTAACTCCCCCTACAATTCTCCCTAATCCTATCCCTTCATTCAAAATAACCCTATTCTCATCTTATCTCTATCCCTATAACACTGTCCCTAACCAAAATAAAGGTACTCTACCCAAAAGGTCTAGTACCTAGGGCACATCAAGAAAACCCTCTCCATAGGAGAGAAGCCCTACTGTTACTAAGACTGCCATACCCCAAAGACCTGATCTTCCCGAGGTCACCGGTGATGTTCCTACAGACCTCCACCTCGGAGAGGATTTTCTGTTGAGTCGACACTAAACACTGTGCATTCCACGTGTAGTACCTAACCACTAAACTAACTAAGAATAAAGTGCCCCGGTCTTGGCCACCCAGGGTCCTGAATGCCCCATAAGCCCACTCCGGATAGGTAAGGCCGGCAAGTTGACTCCAGCCGATGGAAGCACCCACCCTGTTGTAAACCCCTATATTAAAGGGACAATGAAGCAGGAAATGGTCCATGCTTTCCAGCGTGTCCCCGCACTCCTCTCGGGGACATGCCCGGTCATCAGAGTTCCTACACTTCAAATTGTCCCTCACATATAGCTTCCCCTGAAAGCAGCGCCAGGTCCCAAAATTTCTGGGGGATCCTTTTCATGTTTAAAAGGTACAACCCCACCCTCAGATCCCGACCTGGGCAGTCTCTGAGCACCAGAGGCTTCTGGAAGTGGGTCAACAGAACCCGTTTGTCAAGGAACTGCCTTGACTGGGTCCTGATCTCCCACACGTATCGCTTTCAGAGTCGGGGTAGCATAAGCCGGAAGATATCCATGGGGCGTACGGAGGTCCTTCACTTGCCCTCCTGTCTCCCATTCCTGGAAGAAAGGCCGAAACTATTCCCTGCAGGAGAGTACCCACGGAGAAGCCCTCTCTGACCAGAGGTTTGAGATGTTAGCTTTCAAGAAGGTGTTCGTTAAGAACACAACAGGGTTTACCATAGATAAACCCCCTAGTCTCCTCGTGCAGTACGTAACCTCCCTCTTGACTAGGTTCATCCTGTTTCCCCATAACAGTTGGAAAAACAGGCTGTAGACCCTAGTGTAGTAGGCCTCTGGCAAGATACATACGCTGCCCATATAGATAAACAAGGGGAGCAGGTACGATTTGATCAGGTGTACCCTTTCCCTGAGAGTCATAGACCAACCCTACACTGGTCCACCTTCTGAGCGGCATCCTGGAGCTTACCATCCCAGTTTTTGGTGGGATAATCATCCTGGCCGAATGTGATGCCCAAAACTTTTGCTGACTCTTGGGGCCCTGGAAGGGTGTCCGGGAGATCAAACGTGGGATCTCCCCCTCCCAGCCAGAGACTCTCACACTTATCCCGGTTGATCTTAGACCCGGATGCCTCCGAGTAGCGGTCCACTTCCGACATCACCACATCGACCCCCTCTTGCGAGGACACGAAAATGGTGACATCGTCAGCGTACGCCACCACTCTCTGGGCGACATCCAGCTCCGCCAGACTCATCCCGACTCCAGCCAACGGCCCACAATCAACTCTCCTGACGAACGGATCGATCGCAAACACGTATAAAAGCGGGCTCAAAGGACAACCCAGACGGACTCCGGATCCCACTAAAAAAAGAGCTGCCAGACCAACCGTTCACCAGGGGGAAACTATCTGCCCCTGCATACAAGATCATAAGCCAATTAACAAAAGTAGTCGGTAAGCCATATCTCAGGAGGACGGACCAGAGGTACTCGTGGATCACCCGATCAAACGCTTTGGCCTGATCCAGGGACAGCAAGTACCCCTTCCAGAAACCCACACTACTCCGCTCCACTGCCTCCCTAACACTAAGGACCACACTTAAGGTGCTTCGACCTGGAACAGAACAGTGCTGAGCCCCCGAAAGGAGCCGGGGTGCAAACTTCACCAGCTGATTAAACAGTATCTTAGCCAGAAGCTTCCTGTCTGTATTGAGAAGAGCTATGGGCCTCCAATTCTCAATACGGCTGGGATCTTTACCCTTTGACAGAACAATCATGGCTGATCTCCTCATTGAATTCTGCAGAGTGCCCGAGGAGAGACACTCATTGAATACCTCAGTCAAGAGGGGAGCTAATGACTCCTTAAAGGTCCCGTACCACTCGGATGTTAAGCCATCCGGACCTGGCGACTTCTTAGGGGCAAGCCCCTCGATCGCCAGTCTCACTTCCTCTTCCCTGATTTCTTCTGCCAAAACATCAAGAGAGGGATCTACCCCTGGCTCAGGAATGGTTTCAGCCAGGAAAGCCGACATCTTGTCTCGATCTAGATCTTTCCTCCCCAAGAGGTGCGAGTAGAAGGATCTGACGACCTCCAAGATCCCTGATCTGGACCGATTCAGATATCCTGTACTATCAATCAGTCCTGAAATGACTTTACTACTCACTGACATCTTACAGTTTCTGTAAGGGTCGGGCGAGCGGGACTTCCCGAAATCCCTCTCAAAAACCAAAGATGCATGCCTATCGTACTGACACCCCATCAGCAAGGATTTCACTCTGGAGATATCCTCTCGGCTACCTCCAGTCGAGACAAGAAGCTCGAGTTTCCTCCTCAGACCCTGATACAGGCGATACCTGTTCAGGGACCTGAGGCTCGAGAGCTGGCGGAAGAACCCTGCAACCCGCTTCTTGAATATCTCCCACCACTCTGACTTACTACTACATAGGCCCAGTAAAGGTACCTGACTCTGAAGAAAATCCTCAGAGGACTGTCTTATCTCCACTTCCTCCAGGAGGGACGAATTAAGCTTCCATTAACCTTTTACCTTCCGGGGGGTCTCTGAAACATTCAGGGAAAACAAAATCACACAGTGGTCAGAGAACTCCCCCTCAACCACGGACACTTTGGAAGAGACGGCTTCCTCCTTTAAATAAAACCTATCTATCCTAGACCTGCCACTACCTTGATGATAGGTGAAACCCGCATGGCCTGAGGGGCTCCGGATGTGGGCGTCCTCTAGGCAAGCTTCTCTAGCTATGCTAATCAGTGCCACACTATCGCAAGTCAGCGGACCATTGGAGCCTCTCCTATCTTGGTACCTCGTGACATTATTGAAGTCCCCTCCAAAGATCACTTGCCGACTCGTAAAAAGAAAGTGCTTAATCCTCAAAAAGAGATCTTTACGGCCCCGCTTAGTTTGCGGGGTGTAGATGTTAATGAGCCGGAACTCTTGTCCCTTCACGAAGACATCTAAGATCAGGCACCTCCCCATTTCTAACTCAATAACCCGTCAAAATTCAACAGGAGCGGTAAAAAGGACCGCCACCCCACTATACGGCTCAGCCGCAAGAGGCCAGTGGGAGGGACCGCGCCTCCACTCTCTTCTGGCTTTTACCAGGGAGGCTAGATCTGACAACCTGGTCTCTTGTAAAAAGAAAATGTCGGCTTCAACACGGCCGAGAAAATCAAAGGCTGCGAATCTAGCCATATCTGATTTTATGCTGGCACAGTTAATGGATGCCAACGTCAGTGGGGTGAGTGCCGCCATCCTGGGTGATTGAGTTAGATGGCCTCACCCCTTAAACCTTCTTCCTCTCATTCCCTCCACCCCCATCTGAATCGGAGGAAGACCCTTTGCCTCTTTTTAAACTCAGGGATATATCCATCCCAGGATCTTTACCTCTGGCATCTGGTGTTACCTCCGCCCCTGAGGAAACTGCCCCAGAGGAAGAAGGCTCAGCACCTCCTGGAGGCTGCACTGCCTCCTGAACCTCGAGAAGAGGAGGGGAGATAGTATCCCCAAGGGCCTCATATCGATTTGAAAGGACGATCAGAGGGTCGGAGACTGAGTTGTTCCTTCTATGGTCTGAGGCTACAACTGAAGAGGAGGACGGCGCCGCCTTACTCTTACCCTTCTTCCTCCTCTTCTTCTTTTTCTGGCCACCATGTACTGTCTGCCCCTCCATCTCCTCCTCATCCACAGTTTCGGATTCAGAAGCATGACTGGAGGAAGGAGCATCTTGACCTTCTTCCCTACGCAGTCTCCCTATCTCCTCATCCAGTTCGGCCCCACCCAAAGCCTCAGAGTTATTCTGACCTCCTTCTAAGCCAGTGTCTGGAGTGGGACCCCGAGCCACCCCTGGCACCTGGGCATTCTCAAGGGCCCTCTCCAACCTGCGCTTCTCCTCTCGCCTACGCATAGAAGGTGTCTTATGTTTTTCCTTCACTGTCTTTGGTGCCCCCTCTCCTCCACTAGTCCCCTCCCCCAGTGGGGCAACCGTTAGGCTCTCCCCAGCCGGGGTGGTCACAGTGTTAGAGAACAAGCATTGACACCGGCTGAACGGGTGACCTAAGTCACCACACAAGTTACACCGAATCCACCCAAGGGTGGCCGCCAGGTGACCCACCCCACAGCAGAGGGCGCATATCTGCTGAGTGCAGTTGGCACTAAAGTGGTTTGGGTCACCACACCTGTGACACAGCTTCGGCTGCCCCTGGGTAGAAGATCTGAATCCTGTCGCGTCCCAGGAAGGCGGCCGAAGGGATGTGGGTGACCGTGTTCCCTGAACACCTGAGACGAACGGAAAACGTCCAGGCCCCAGACCATATATTGTGCACATCAAAGTTCTTCCGGGGGACGTCCGTCACCTCCCCGTACCTGCCCAGCCAGGTCATAATGTCATAACAAGAAAGTGACTCGTTACGGGTCAAAACTGTCACTTTCTTTACCATACTCTGGCGATATACCGCTTTTACAGCAAAATCTCGCCATCCGGGCTCGTTTTTTAAATCAGCTCATAATTAGACCAAAAGAGATCTAGTCCTTCCAGCCTAACAAAGCTGACGTCAAACTCGGAGGAAACGAAGGGGTGAATCAGGGCAAAGATGTCCCCAGCCCTGAAACCCATCTGGAAAAGAAGCTCTACCACCTTGCCCCTTTTGGGGCACGCATCTTCACCTTTCCAGACCAAACTGGCCACATTCCTGCGACCTACCTCCTGCCCGGGTGTCTGGAGGGACCATGCGGTCTCCCTATTTCTCTCTCGGAATGCTCCCAGACCATGTCTCTCCACCCAAAAAGACAGGTCCATCTCCTTTCCCTCTACCTGGAGCGTCCTTTCTCCTCTCTTTAGTGCCTCCAGGAGGCGCCGTTGCAACTGACCGTCACCAGATGCAGGAGGTAAAGATCCTACTGAACCCCCAGCCCACACACTTGCATAACTCCTGACGACCGGGGGGGCAGCCGGACCAGACACCGTCCCTACATTCCCGCCTAGGCCACCTGTACTGCCATAAAAGCCACTCTTATTCCTACCATCCACACCACTACTACTACTCTCATTCACACCACTACTCCTCCCATCTGCACCACTACCACTCCTCTCATTCACACCACTACCACCCCTCCTATTCACTCCACTATCACCACTCTTATTCACTTCACTGCTACTCCTCCCGATCACTCTACTACCACTCCTCATATCTACACCACTCCCACTCCTCCCATCTGCACCACTACCACTCCTCTCATTCACTCCACTATCACCCCTCTCATTCACACCACTACCACTCTTCCCATCTGCACCACTACCACTCCTCCCATTTGCACCACTACCACTCCTCCCATTTTCACCAATACCACTCCTCCCATCTACACCACTACCACTGCCACATACACCCCTCTCATCCACAGCACTACCACTCCCATCTTTCACACACCTTGTATTAACATTGCTTTTATTGACAGTATTTTTGGGATCAGCAGCTGCTTCACCCACTACCTCTGGGCTGGCCTGGACATGCACTCGGGGTGACAGAGGTCTTAGGAGTACATGGGGTATCACACACATCCCCCTCACTCTCATCACCCTCACTGCCGCCATCTCCCTCACCACCTTCCTCCATCTTCTCCTCCGTGACACACAGACACTCTTCCTCCCCCTGGCTATCCTCTTCCTCCTTCACAGGGGTCCGCATGGTTTTATAGCAGTCTTCATTCTTCTTTTTTCTTAATTTTTCTTTAAACATGCCTGCTCCCTCTACAATCAGCATTCGAGCTCTCACCACCTCCTGCTCCTCTGCCTTCAGCTCACACACCCTGGCAGCGAACCTTGCCCTCATGGCCTTGGCAGAGTTATCTGTTTGGTAGCAGGCAAACTTCAGGTCTTCCCTTATAATTTTCAGCTTTTTTCCCAGCTGCTCATATTCTACTAGATTTGCCTGCATGCGGGAACCGAAAGTAGCTAGCGACTCCCTGGGTCCCTTCACCCCCCATTGCTGGTGTTCCATAATATCAGACACAGTTCCCGAAGACATAACTGAAAGCTTCTTACCGGACGCTTCACGGTTTCTAGCGACGGGCGGGGGAGTGGGCTCCACATTACTACGGAGCCTGCTGGATCTTCTCACCCCGTCCTGGGAATCGGCCGTAGCTCTCTCACTCCCACCCCCCCGCCGGCCTAGTTCGAGGGGTGGAAGTCTGGGGCTCCCTCCTGGGGAAAAGGCTGTAGGAAACACAGCTTCAATCCTATCTCTCTGGAAAACTCTGGAAGTCAGACACACCCAACAGCTGCTGTGTTCCACAGGAAGTGCTCTCTGCTGACACCTCTGTCTATGTCAGGAACTGCCCAGATTAGAATCATTTCCCCATAGAAAACCTCTCCTGCTCT
Source organism: Hyla sarda (assembly GCF_029499605.1). NCBI lineage: Eukaryota > Metazoa > Chordata > Amphibia > Anura > Hylidae > Hyla > Hyla sarda. The sequence goes on along the minus strand of NC_079193.1, from coordinate 74,420,660 downwards.
GGACAGTTCCTGACACGGACAGAGGTGTCAGTAGAGAGCACTGTGGTCACACAGAAAAGAACTTTACGAATTTCTCTGTAGTATATCTGTAGTATACAGCAGCTGATAAGTACTAGAAGGGTTAAGATTTTTAAATAGAAGTGATTTACAAATCTGTTTAACTTTCTTGCACCAGTTGATTTGAAAACATTTTTTTCCACCGGAGAACCCCTTTGATAACTTGACATCTAAAGTGGCATAAGGAGATTGTAAATGTGGATTACAATGTTGCTAACTTTTCCAAAAATGTGAATTTCTGACAGAGCCTGTATAGTAATCTATCAAGTTTAAAAACTCACATAGAAACTCATAGAAACTATGATGTTCATAACATTGCCTAATATATTTTTTATTTGAATGAATACAGCAAGAGAACATTATAATTTAGAATTTCACTCCCCTTATTCCTGCGCCATCTGGTGGTATAATAGCACTTTTTAGGAAGATGAAACTCCATGGAAGAGTTAAGATGACAAACTATAATGAAGATTACAAAAACAATGTGTTATGCTCCAATTGTCTTAATTCCACTAGTAACTAAAGCATTTAGTTTATACAAATAGACATTTACCAATAATGCACATCTAAGTGACATTTTATCATTAAATGTTGGTAATATGTAAATACATAAGAAAAATCATAATGCACAAAACACTAGGGCTAAACTATACGTAGCAGATAAAATGCAAAACAGGCTGAAACTACTCTTCCAAACATAATGTGTAGACTGAGAGGGTCATGGGAAAAAGTAATGTAGTAAATGGGCTGCAGTGTTAGTATGAGTGTTGTAACTCCTTCAATCAAATGATTAGTGGGGTGTGGGGAGTTGTCCATCAATATAAAAGTTCCAGAAAACACCCTTAGAACCTATTTACATGGCAGAATTTCAATGTGAAAAAAATCTACTCAGAAATTTCTGTGCAGCAGCCTTCTATTGTCTTCAACTGGAGTCTGCTGCACTGTGCACACAGCAGAATTTCCACAGAGGGGAAAAATCTGCCAGGGAATTAAAATTCTGGACTCCACGAAATGAATAATGGGTTAGTTCTTTTGGCAGAATCTGCTCTGATATGCATTGCAGTCAATGGAGATGGCGCACGATTCATGTGAATGGGTTGATTCATGTGAATTGGGCCCCGTGCTATATTGTTCAGGAAGCAGTTGAAATAAAAAAAAAAATGTATGCAAATTTTAGGAATGTTTTACATTCACCTAATATCACATGGAGAGATACAACACTCAAGTCACCTGATTGTGATAGCATTTGGTGGAACTAAGGCAGTAGTGTAGCTATAAGGGGTTCAGGGGTAGAAGCTGCACCCAGGCACTGGTGTCCGAGCAGGTCCCAAGTTACAGTACCTCAGCCATATAAGAAGACATCAGCATTGTAAACAGCAAATGGTGGTGTGGGCCCTGTTTCTGATTTTGAAAAGTTATGCTTCTGCTTTAAAGGGGTTGTCCGGGAACATATAAGATTTTTAGATTTAGCTTTCTATGCTTCAATTTAAAAAAAGAAGTTATACTCCTATACCCCCAATGCACTGCAGCTGTTGTTTTGCCATCTTCCAAATCCCACCCATCAGCCCTGGTTACTGTATAATGTCACCTCTACAGGAACTGCCCACTCATCCAGTCCCTGACTGAGGTGGGACGCCACTGCAGTCACTGAATAGCTGAGCAGGCAGTTTCTGTGGGGTCGACACATCACAGAAACTAGGAAGCAGCAGTGTTTAGGAGACAGCAGAACAGCAGCTGCAGGGGATCAGGGGAAGTGAGTATGACTATGTTTACCGTGACCACACCAAATATGAAAACATTTCTGTCCCCAGACAAGCCCATTATGGGTAGAGGATTACATGGATAATATCTAAGTACAATTTTTTTAAAACACTTTTTGAAAATTCATATAATTTTAATAATTTAAAATCGTATGTGTAAATGTATATTTTTATGATAAAACAATGAGAAAAATATGAATATCAAGTGTTTTTTTTTTTTTTTTTTTTTAAGATTTAGCCCAAGCTATTTATTAAGTCACATTTACATTTCTAGAAATACAAGCTGATGGCAGTGCTTACAATTTTCATTATATGATTTTTAATTTTCTATTTTACAATATGAAATATCTTTTTTCCTATGCACATCCTACACCGCTCCTAGTAATATCCAATATACAATATCACAGTTTTGGATATTTCTTAATGGCTTGCCAAGATATAAATTCCTCCTTTGAAATAATGGCTAAATAGATGGTTGTGATATATTTGGTGCAGTCCAACAGTTAAAGTTCATTAATAATTGGAATGTTGTGGAGTATGAAGTAATGAATACTAATTACTCCTTTCATGTCTGACAGCACCCTGCGGACCAATCCATCAGCTCCGACTTTAATTTGGTTCCAGTAATGGTTCTATCAATAGTACATTAATTCTGTGTTGAAAAGATATACAGTTGAACCTGACCTACACTGTAGACTCTGGTGTCATAAAATGGCCACATACTGACAACAACTAGGCAATTACAAATAATTAAATCTACTGCGCTTTAGACACCACTAATTTAAAATAAAATATGTCTTATGATATCAATTGACAGAGGAACTCGTAGCAGGAAATATTTATTGAATTGTATCCATTCCAAAGCAAATGTTCTTACTTTCATATTACGTGACTGATCTGTAAAGATCTTTAGAAAATGGTAAAAGCTCTCCGTGGATACCTGAAATTCTGTAACTTTGCATTGATGGACTGTATTAAAAAGTTCAGGAGTTTTACATGTTCTAAGAGAAAAGGTTTATGGGGAGGAATGTGTTTTTAATGTATGCAAATGAATTAATACGGAAAACTTTCATACCACCTTTCGCATTGCTGAATTGCAATATCCCCATTGCTTTCGTAAGGAGAAATCCTCGGTGTGTGTGAGTTAAAAGGTAACTCCAATAATTCCCAATTATTTGTTGTTGTATGAGCTTGTTGCCATACAAGGGGTTGTCTTTGATTTAAAATAAAATGTTAGGCTTTTCTTTTTCAAAAACAGCTTCACTATTCTCCATAGGATGTATCTAGAATTGGAGTGTGAGCTAATTTGCAATACCAGACAGGGCATATGGACAAGTCTGGTGCTGTTTCTGGAAAAAGGCAAAGTAGTTTTTAGTTTTTTTTTTCTTCATCTTGGACAACACCTTTTATGTGTTGCATTCATGTGCTATATTTCTTATAATACAGTATTATAACATTTGGAATAGTGATCTGTACCAGCTTGAATATTCAGTACAGATCACTTTCCAGTATTATGTACCATTGTAATCTTAGTGATAATAAGACAGGCTCCACCATTGGTTGAAGGTGTTAATTAAAGCTAACAGTTCACAGGGAATGCCCACAACTGTCTACCATAAAAGTTATTGTGGGAAATTTACTAATCTAGTCTATTCTGGGTATGCTTATATATAGACCAGCGTAAGTGGTAGTCTCCTGTCTATTGTGCTCCTAATTTATGAAAGGTCTCACAGCCCTTGATAAATTCTGTGCTCAGACTTCAGGGTCTACAGCTTAAACTGCATTTAGACCTGCTCCAACATGGTCTGACATTTCAGCGTATTTTGGGCAGATGCGACTTGTCGCACAAAAGTCGCACTTGATAAATTCAGCACCAATGCATTTTCCAATGCATTTCCGTCTAAAATAGACTTGCATGCAGCATGTTCTAAAAATCCTCTGCAGCAAAATTCGCAGAAAAGTCGCGCATATTTAGACTGCGACTTTCTGTGCGACAAATTTAGACAGGAAAAACCAGTCTAAATCCTTTGATAAATCTCCCCCATTGAGTCATCTCCTGACTACACGTCCCTATTGTCCATGTGACTGCTGTAAAGCATATCATTAAATGCTGTAACCAGCCACCCAGGCAAGATGGCTGCTTCCACAATTAAGTGCAATAAATAGAATAAAAATATACAGAAAAGAAATATGAAACAAATCAGAAATAAAGAATATGTGTTGTGTCTGGTTCTAATAGATAACAAAAATATAATCTCCAAAATGCATGTCAAAACTCTGTCACTGTTATATACATTCTAATAAAAGGATACAGAAGATACCTGTGACCTCTGTCTGCTTGTCTTTATTCCACAGAACATCTCACTTTTATGACCCGTTCAAGTGTCGAGAGGCATAGGAAAAGGTCTTCAGTCTCCTCGTGCTGGTAATCCCTGCTAATCGACTTCAATAGGTCACCATGCCTGTGCCACTATGAGATACTATGGCGTATGCATGGTATGTCTATAGAGCTTGGCACTGTAAAATGAGCCCTGCTTGCAGGGTGGTGGGGATAACTAGCACAGAGTCGTTGAGGCCCTAAGGCATTGAAGACCGTAGGCCACCCCTCTGGACACTTAAACAGACCATAAAAGTGTGATTTTTCAGCATAATAAAGACACACAGAATTCACATTTATGTATTTTGGAATATATGTAACCGTTCTGGCAGTTCTACATGTGGTAACATGTTCTAAGGACACCTTTTAAAAAGCTTTTTCTTTTTTATTTGTGTTTATGGACGTCGGGCCCTCATACCACCCTCATGGAGTCTGTTTCTGACCATTTAAGTGGACACATGCACATTTGTGGCTTGCTGGAGGTCATTTTGCAGGGCTCTGGCAGTGCTCCTCCTTGCACAATGGTGAAGGAAGCGGTCCTGCTGCAGGCTTGATGCCCTCCTACGGCCTCCTCCACGTCTACTGAGGTACTGGCCTGTCTCCTGGTAGCGCCTCCATGCTCTGGACACTATGCTGACAGACACAGCAAACCTTCTTGTCACAGCTCGCATTGATGTGCCATCCTGGATGAGCTGCACTACCTGAGCCACTTGTGTGGGTTGTAGACGCCGTCACATGCTACCACTAGAGTGAAAGCACCGCCAGCAATCAAAAGTGACAAAACATCAGCCAGGACACATAGGAACTGAGAAGCGGTCTGTGGTCACCACCTGCAGAACCTCTCCTTTTATTGGGGGTGTCTTGCTAATTGCCTATAATTTCCACCTGTTGTCTGTTCCATTTTCACAACAGCATGTGAAATTGATTGTCAATCAGTGTTGCTTCCTGAGTGGACAGTGTGATTTCACAGAAGTGTCATTGACCTGGAGTTACATTGTGTTGTTTAAGTGTTACCACCCCCCCCCCCCCCTCCCCCTCCACTGGAAAACATTTATTTTTTTAAATCAACTGGTGCCAGAAAGTTAAACAGATTTGTAAATTACTTCTATTTAAAAATCGTAATCCTTCTAGTACTTATCAGCTTCTATTTGCTCCACAGGAAGTTCTTTTCTTTTTGAATTTCCTTTCTGTCTGACCAAAGTGCTCTCTGCTGACATCTCTGTTCATATTAGGAACTGTCCAGAGTAGGAGCAAATCCCCATAGCAAACCTCTCCTGCTCCAGACAGTTCCTAAAATGGACAGAGGTGTCAGCAGAGAGCTCTGTGGTCAGACTGAAAAGGAAATTCAAAAAGAAAATAACTTCCTGTGGAGCAAATAGAAGCTGATAAGTACGAGAAGGATTAAGATTTTTAAATAGAAGTAATTTACAAATCTGTTTAACTTTCTGGCAGCAGTTGATAAAAAAAAAAAAAAAGTTTTCCAGGGGAGGACCCCTTTAAATAAAAAATAAAAACTAGAGCAAAACAAAGGTGTCCATAGCCTTTAATCATGCTGTATTAGTTTCTCTACCTACATTTTAGATGGTTGGAGGATTAGCTGGTAAGTAAATAAAGGCCCTTGGTATAAACAAAAAATGCTGGAGGTGTTATAAAGAAGACATATATTATACAATGATATAAACTTTGCCACATCATATTAAAAAGTTCTATATTTTTTATGGCAAGGACAGTTGTCTTCTAATCTCTATTACTCATCAGACTAATTGATATTATTGTCATAGACCCATAAAGTAACGGAAGAGCAACCAAGCACTGGCTTTATGTGTCCCTGATCTTTAATTTCACTCAGTAACAGTAGGCAGCTACTGGAGGTCATTACATACTTTGACTTATTTAAATCATTGTTGAGGCAATAAATACCTGTGTAAATGATATTACATTCACATTATTGTAACAATACAAGTTATTACATATAAAGTACAAAGAAAATGGTATGACTACGAGTGTGTATAGCACTCGAAACATGTCACAGCTGCTTCCACGTCTCCTGTATAATATGCGTTTTGTGTAATAAAGACTTCAAACCAAGTTTTTACCTGCACATCCGCACTGGACATACCTGCTTGATCAAATATGTAGAACAATTGATTGTGCTTTTCAGAAGATGAATACATATGCTTGTCGATTTATAGATTTAACAAAGTGTGACTTTTTTATTTTTTATTTATTTTTTTACTGTATAAGGGTATGTTCACATGGGTAGATTTAGAAGCGAGTTTCCTGCTGCAAGTTTAAGTCAACATAATCTGCTGTGGATTTTCAAAAACCTCGTTCTGTGTGAAAGTACACTTATAATGGTTTTTTTTACCCCCTAAATGTAATAGATAAGTGAATTACTCTGCAGATATTTTTTTTAAAAATGAGGAAAAAGTCCTCTTGAATTTGAGGGAACAGGGGAGTTGTCTCTGCTTGGAGAGCCCATCAAGCTGGAATAGGGCCAAGCAGTAAAAAAGGTATGCAGATTAGCTGACTGTCTAGTGTTGCTTCCTCCAGTAGGTGGCACAGGAAAGGTAGCTTTCTATGGGAGGAGATATGGGACATTTTAAAAATCATATAAATCAGCTTGAGATGTCTTGGGTGTTGGGGTTGTTCTCATTCTCTCTGCAATAACAACATGTTTCAATGTTTCAATAATATTCTTTTTTGCATGTTTTGTACCCCACAGCTATATAAAGATAGGAGACAAAGAATGTGAATATAGCAAGAATTTCCGATTAATTCTTCACACAAAAATTGCAAATCCACATTATAAGCCAGAGCTTCAAGCTCAAACCACCCTTATAAACTTCACAGTCACTGCAGACGGACTTGAGGATCAGCTACTGGCAGATGTGGTCAGCATAGAAAGACCAGATCTGGAGAACCTGAAGGTAAAGTTGTAAAGATTAAGGGTCAGAAATCGGCAATTAAAGGAAAACTGTCAGCCTGATCACCTACCCTAAACCCATAACACTGGGTTATAGAGTGGGTGACCAGGGGTGCACAGAGGGGTCACTTACTAACTTTGGTCCACTGGTTATGGAGATAAGGGCTTTCAAAGCTCAGTTGTTTAGTCCAGTAATTTGCGCTGTGGAGGCGGGCCCCGCTGACTGGTCGCCTCTGCCTCCGTCAGTCAACTCATAATACTGACCCCGCAATTTGCATATTCATTATCTTCGACTCCCCGTCCTAATGATGTGGAGTCACGGGAGCGCTGCGCTCTGTCAGTGTGGCGCATGCCCAGTGATACCATGCAGAGAGGTCGCAGCAGGGAGAGCTTTCACGTCATCAGGACGTGAGAGCTGCACGCTATTTTTTAGGCGCAGGCACAGCGCTCACGTGGCCCGTGACTCCACGTCACTAGGACGTGGAGTCGAAGATAATGAATATGCAAATTGCGCGGGCAGTATTATGAGCTGACCGACGGAGGTAGAGGCGACCAGTCAGCGAGGCCCGCCTCCACAGTGTAAATAACTGGACTAAAGGACGGACCTTTGAAAGCCCATATCTCCGTAACCAGTGGACCAAATTGACCCCTCTGTGCACTCGGGTCACCCCCTCTATAACCGTTTTCCTTTAATCCTTCTAGGTTAAAGGGATTAAAAAAAAATGTACTCCCTGTCTTAAGGGTAGGGGATAAGTGTATGATCGCGGTGGGTCAAACTGCTGGGATACCCTGCGATCACCTCTATGGGGCTGGCTCTTGCCACTGAACTTACCATTCAGCAGTAGTTTCTCAGCAGTGAGCAGGGCCAGTTTTAGGCTTAGTGTGGCCCTGGGCAAAATCAAAAGAGGGCTCCAAAAGTCGTAATAGTGCACTAACCAGATTTGCACATTTTGGTCACTTCAAATACCATAAAAAATATCTAAAAAGCAATTGAAAAGTCGCATCAAAACAAAAATGGTACCGATAAAAACTACAAATCACAGCTCAAAAAATTACCCTCATACATCCCCATATACAGAAAAATAAGAGTTATAGGGATCAGAATAGTACAATTTAATATTTTTGTATAGTTACATAGGTTTGCAGCATAGTTCCCCCATGTTAGGTTGGCAGTATAGATTCCCCCACATTAGGTTGGCAGTATAGTTCCCCCACATTAGGTTGTAGTTCCCCCACATTAGGTTGGTAGCATAGTTCCCCCACATTAGGTTGGCAGTATAGTTCCCCCACATTAGGTTGTTGTTCCCCCACATTTGGTAGGCAGTATAGTTCCCCCACATAAGGTAGGCAGTATAGTTCCCCCTCATTAGGTAGGCAGTATAGTTCCCCCACATTAGGTTGGGTGTTCCCCCACATTAGATTGGCAGTATAGTTCCCCTACATTAGGTTGCAGTTCCCCCACATTAGGTAGGCAGTATAGTTCCCCCCACATTAGGTTGGCAGTATAGTTCCCCCACAATAGGTTGTAGTTCCCCCACATTAGATTGGCAGCACAGTTCCCCCACATTAGACTGAAAGCCCAGTTCCCCCACATTAGGTTGGCAGTACAGGTCCCCCCACATTATGTTGGCAGTATAGTTCTCACCACATTAGGTTGTCAGTATAGTTCCCCCACATTAGGTTGGCAGTATAGTTCCCCCACATTATGTTGCAGTTCCCCCACATTAGGTTGTCAGTATAGTTCCCCCACATTAGGTTGGCAGTATAGTCCCCCCACATTAGGTTGGCAGCATAGTTCCCCCACATTAAGTTGGCAGTATAGTTTCCCCACATTAGGTTGGCAGTATAGTTCCCCCACATTAGGTTGGCAGTATGTTCCCCCACATTAGGTTGTAGTTCCCCCACATTAGGTTGGCAGTATGTTCCCCCACATTAGGTTGTAGTTCCCCCACATTAGGTTGGCAGTATAGTTCCCCCACATTAGGTTGTAGTTCCCCCACATTGGGTTGGCAGTATAGTTCCCCACATTAGGTTGGCAGTATGTTCCCCCACATTAGGTTGTAGTTCCCCCACATTAGGTTGACATTATAGTTCTCCCACATTAGGTTGTAGTTCCCCCACATTAGATTGGCAGCACAGTTCCCCCACATTAGGTTGGCAGTATAGGTCCCCCACATTAGGTTGGCAGTATAGGTCCCCCCACATTAGGTTGGCAGTATAGATCACCCACATTAGCTTGGCAGTATAGTTCCTCCACATTAGGTTGGCAGTATAGTTCCCCCACATTAGATTGTAGTTCCCCCACATTAGGTTGTGGTTCCCTCACATTAGGTTGGTAGCATAGTTCCCCCACATTAGGTTGGCCGTATAGTTCCCCCATATTAGGTTGTAGTTCCCCCACATTAGGTTGGGAGTATAGTTCCCCCACAGACATACAGCCTTCATTCATACACAGTGCATGGCTGGAGGCTGTATGTCTGTGTACTGCCCCACTTCAGTGCTCCGTCCACCACGTCTCTGGTCAGGGATCACGATCTACTGCTATGGCCTATAGGCCATAGCAGTAGGTCCCGGGACCAGAGGAGCGGTGGTCGGAGCACCAAAGCTGATCTGCAGCTGGTAACTTACCATGTCGGCCAGTGCGTCCTCCTGCTCGATGCTCTGCTCCTCCGTTCCTATGGGCGCATGCACGGGACGTCAGTGACGTCCCTGCGTCGCTACCTCCCAGCGGCCCCTGCATTTTTTACAGTTAACGCGGGGCTGCAGAAAGGTAACCGGGACATACTTGTGTCCAGAAAAGATGTGAGGGGGGAAATTAATCATGGGGGGGAGGGGGGCTGGCAATTGCCCCCCTCCCCCTGGATCCGACACTGAGCAGCCCGCAGGGGGGGCCCCCTGGGGGATGGGTGCCCTGGGAAATTGCACTGTTTGCCCCACCTTAATGCCAGCCCTGGCAGTGAGAGCAAGGCCCAGTACAGGAGATCGTAGAGGTTCCTAGCAGACAGACACTTATCCCCTATCCTGTACATAACAGGTTTTTTCTCTGAATAACCCCTTTAATGCAACCTAATGAAACCAATGAGGAATACACAGTACACAGTTACATAGTAATTGTCTTGTTATCCAGTATTAGAAAAACTAGATTAGATTCCATGAAAAAAATTGAACATAAAAAAACAGCATCACCTCTGACCTCAGGTTGTGTGTGGTATTGCAGCTCAGTTCCATTGATGTGAATGGAAACAAGTTGTAATACTGTGACATGGGTATTCTTTACAGCAGTGTCTCCAAACCAGGGTGCCTCCAGCTGTTGCAAAACCAGCACTCCCAGCATGCTCGGACAGCCTTTGGCTGTCCGGGCATGCTGGAAGCTGTAGTTATGCAACAGCCGGAGACTCATTGATTGATTGGGAATCGCTGATCTACAGAAACATTTTTTGCTGATCTTAGTTCGTATCAACATGTGAGATGTTTATTCTTAATAAGAGGGTATGTTCACATGGGTCTGTATTTAGTGCATTTTCTGCAGCAAACCCCATTGAAGTCAACAAAATCTGCTGCAGATTTTCTGCCACAGCTGAACCCACAACAGGAAAACTCAAAGAAGGTCCACCCATGTCAACGTAAACAATAAGTTATGTTATTAGGTATTTAAATGGGCACCACCATTAAAACAAATTTTTGCTATTGCACTCCTTATGGCAGATAAAAACTCTTTCTAATGTACTTTGTTTAAAAATGTTTTATTGTGTTTAAAAAAGCTGCCACTAGGTGTCTCCCTACTCCTCCTATCTCTTGCACAGACATAGGACTCCTGCTAGCCTGAATGAAGTCTAAAATAAGGAAATGCTGTCTGGAGTGCTAAGGGGGGGGGGGGGGTGCAGCCTTGGCCAATCATAGCTCATCTTACACTGAACTGCTCTGGTCTGTGTGTAGCAGAGTGAGGGAGGAAGTTCTCCCCTGTATGGCTTCAGATGATTTCATGCCTGCTGGGGAACGCCCCTTCCCAGTCTATGAATCTGACTGAGACTGAGTAAAAAATACAGAGCTATATCAAGGTAGAAAACTAAAAAATAATAAAAATAGAGGCAGGGGGTGGTTTATCATGATTGGGGCAGTGAACTGGGAGGATTGTAACATTTAACAAGATCATGAGAGGTACTCTTTAATATCTTGATGACCACAGCGTGATTTTCAGGCATGTTTTACAGCCTTGTAGATCCTAAATTATTATTCTACCTATTTTCTCTCGTCTCCAGTCCATGTTAACAAAGCAGCAGAATGAATTTAAGATAGAACTGAAGCGTCTGGAAGATGAGCTGTTGATTCGCCTGTCAGCAGCAGAAGGAAACTTTTTGGGTGACATGGAGCTTGTAGAGAAACTTGAATCAACTAAAACCACAGCTGCCGAAATCCAGCTCAAGGTAATATACTCGTTCACTATTTATTCCAACGTGCAGCACATGTGACAATTCACTTGCATATTGCTTGATGAAGTCCCGGAATAACGATCTGTCACATGCAGAAGAGGTGTCCTAAGAGGCCAGTGTGGCCCATAAGAATTTATATTTTATTTTTCTAGAATAGGTCCACATACGTATAGCAGCAAACTGATTTGTGATGTAGTCCAAGGTGACACAGAACATGATGAAAACATCATCCAAATACAAAACTAATAGATAATTCTACCATGACACAGCAGGAGAATTGACCATACTGTATGAGTTTACAATCTTAAAATGTTACCGTCACTTTAAAACTTTTGACGGGACAGGGTCTGGGTTTTGAGACCCCCACAATCACTAGATAGAGCCGGGGGAAGCACTCAGTTGAGAGCTTTACTCCTTATCTTGTTGCATAAAATGTGCTCTATAATCTTACATGACATTAATAGTTTTAAAGAAGACTCCATTTTTTTTTTGCATATATCATGCATAGGTGATCATCACTAGTCCTGCAATGCCACCTCTTTTACTCCAGCTGAGCTCCATACATGCGGTTCATTACTGTAACTGGGTCATGTGATCACCAGCCTCACCCACAGAGAATCACAGTACTTAAAAGGGTACTCCGGTGGAAAACTTTTTTTTTTTTTTTTAAATCAACTGGTGCCAGAAAGTTAAACAGATTTGTAAATTACTTCTATTAAAACATCTAGCAGCTGTATGCTACAGAGGAAATTCCTTTCTTTTTGAAGTTCTTTATTGTCTTGTTCACAGTGCTCTCTGCTGACACTTGATGCCCGTATCAGGAACTGACCAGAGCAGGAGAAAATCCCCATAGCAAACCTATGCTGCTCTGGATAGTTCCTGATACAGACAGAGGTGTCAGCAGAGAGCACTGTGGACAAGATGAAAAAATTCAAAAAGAAAAGAATTTCCTCTGTAGCATACAGCTGCTAAAACATACTGGAAGGGTAAAGATTTTTTAATAGAAGTAATTTGCAAATCTGTTTAACTTTCTGCCATCAGTTCATTTAAAAACCAAAAAAAAAAAGTACCCCTTTAATGTGTCAAAGGGAGTGGATTGTCCTGGGTCAGCTGACTTCCTGTAAACTACAGGATTACAACATCACCTATCAGATGCCTTCTGGCTGCTCACAGCCCCCTCCACACCCACATTTATATGCTGCTGTCTTTATGGGATCAGAATATAGTAATTATACACCTCCCCTGAGACTGTGTTCACACATTGCATTTTTGCTATTATTTTACTGAAATCGCAGGAAAATGGAACTATTGGACAAATCGCGGTAAAAATGCTAAATTTTAACTGTCATTTTGGAAAATTACAGAAAAAATACTGCTAAAATTAGGAAAAAATGCAACATGTGAACACAACGACATGTAATGTTAAAAAGCAAACCAAAGCAGAGGTAGTCTCGGCACCATCTATACCATGCTATGTGAATAGGACACCAGTCTAATCCGTTCGCACAGTCCCTAGAAGCCACACCTGAATCATCTTCAGTGCTAATACGCAATAGTACAGTGCTGATAATATTGCTTAAGAATGATGCAGAGCACTCACCAGGTAAGTAGATCAGGGGCTTCTTTATTGAATGGCAGTACAGTCGGGTTCACATGCCGGGAAGCAGATGGATCAGACGTGGGGGTAAGCAAGCTGACGACGGACCCTTTACGCGCTGGAGCGCTTCCTCAGGCCGATGCTTGATGACATGGGGGAAGAGGTGTGTTTTATAACAAGTGATTGTTACTATGGATACAGCTAAAAACAAACCAAAACACCTTTAGTGACGTGTAACATCATATATATACACAATAAGCCAATACATGAAAACACATTAAAATCAAACCTCTTACTTGCAAATTTATCTTAGATGAAGTACATAAGTAGATACTTATATACAGTCATGGCTGTAAATGTTCGCACCCCTGAAAATTTTCCAGAAAATGAAGTATATCTCATAAAAAAAAGGATTGCAGTAACACATGATTTGCTATACACATGTTTATTCATTGGAACTAAAACAAGAAAGGGAGGAAAAAGAGCAAATTGGATATAATGTCACACCAAACTCCAAAAATGGTCTGGACAAAATTATTGTTACCCTTAACTTAATATTTGGTTGCACGCACTTTGGAAAAAATAACTGAAATCAGTCTCTTCTTATAACCATCAATAAGCTTCTTACACCTCTCAGCCGGAATGGTGGACCACTCTTCCTTTGCAAACTGCTCCAGGTCTCTCTTATTGGAAGGCACCTTTTCCCAACAACAATTTTAAGATCTCTCCACAGGTGTTCAATGGGATTTAGATCTGGACTCATTGCTGCCACTTTAGAACTCTCCAGCGCTTTGTTGCCATCCATTTCTGGGTGCTTTTTGACGTATGTTTGGGGTCATTGTCCTGCTGGAAGACCCAAGATCTCAGATGCTAATCCAGCTTTCTGACACTGGGCTGTACAGTGCAACCCAAAATCCGTTGTTTATCCTCAGATTTCATGATGCCTTGCACACATTCAAGGCACCCAGTCGACAGATAGTTCGCACTGACACTGATGCTCCCTGAGCCTGCAGGACAGCTTGAATACTGTATGCCTCTTTGGAACTTGTTTGGGGCTGCTTATCCATCATCCGGACTATCCTGCATTGACACCTTTCATCAATTTTTCTCTTCTGTCCACATCCAGAGAGATTATCGTCAGTGCCATGGGTTTCAATCTTCTTGATAATGTTGTGCACTGTGGACAAAGGCAAATCTAGATTTCTGGAGATGGACCTTGAGATTGTTGATATTTTTCCACAATTTCAGTTCTCAAGTCCTCAGACAGTTCTCTTCTCCTCTTTCTGTTGTCCATGCTTAGTGTGGTACACACATACATACAATGTAAAGACTAAGTGAACTTCTCTCCTTTTTATCTGCTTTCAGGTGTGATTTTTATATTGCCCATACCTGTTACTGACCCCAAGTGAGATTAAAGGGGCATCACATGCATATTTTTCCACAATTTTGAAAGGGTGCCAATAATTTTGTCCAGCCCATTTTTGGAGTTTGGTGTGACATTATGTCCAATTTGCTTTTTTTCCTCCCTTTTTGGGTTTTGTTCCAATACACACACAAAGGGAATAAACATGTGTATAACAAAACATGTGTTACTTCAATCCCTTTCTGTGAGAAATACCAAATTTTCTTGAAAAATTTCAGGGGTGCCAACATTTACAGCCATGACTGTATAATTACTACTTTTTAGTAAATACTAAAGATGTTATTTAAATTAGAGCACTCAATTCAAACTTATCGTTTAAACTGAGCAGGCCAGTAGCATTTGTTAGGAAGATCCATAGCGCCTCCTTTCTTAACAATTCTTGATGTTTAGTATTGCAATGCTCTGGGGTTTCTTTTCTTTCTATAGTGAAGAATTTCAATGCCTCTGGATTACCATTGTGGATTTCTTGCATGTGTGAAATAAGGCGTCGGGCTCCTATCCCTGTTCTAAGGGATCTCAGATGCTCTCTCATCCTATGAAAAAGGGGCCCAATATCTGCTAGTATGGACAGGATCTTAATATTTTCATCATCCTGACTACTGAAACTCTCCACAATTTTAAATCCCAGAGGACCTATTTTACATTGCAATTCTCCTTCTTTTGGTCGTTGCTTTGAGGTGACATTTTTATTGGTTTTAAATGTTGCAAAATATTTTTTTAATGATAGCTTGAGAATAACTTTTCATAGGGTGAGAGAGCATCTGAGATCCTTATGTTTTCCTTTTTACAGCTCTCCGTTCGATGTTTGTCTTCTCAAAGCAACGACCAAAAGAAGGAGAACTGCAATGTAAAAAAGGTCCTCTGGGATTTAAAATTGCTGAGTGTTTCAGAAGTCCGGATGATGAAAATATTATGATCCTGTCCACAGTAGCAGATATTGAGTCTTCATGCGATTTTGTGCCTGGTAACGATGGAGCCCCCTTTAGAGGAGGTAATCCCTCTAGGTTCTATCCCCCCCGTACCTCCAGGCAGCTCGATTGATGTTTTTCATAGAGCTTTCTGTGCAGAGGTGAAAGCATTAATGTACCCTGAACCAAATAGGAATATTTCAGCTAGAGAAAAAGAAGCCTGAAATTGGCTCGCTGAAAGAGATGACTTAGTAGTGTCAAAGTCTGATAAGTCCATAGTCGTCTGGCACAAAGAAGACTATGAAAATGAGGTATTAAAACAGCTTAGTAACATTATATATACAACAGTTTATGAAAAACTTAAAGAGGACCCCACTAAAAGAATTATTAATAATTTAAGAACTCTATTGCGCAAATATGTTGGGAAAAATATTCTTAGTGAAAAAACAGCCGAACAACTATTACCTGAGAATCCTTCTACCCCTAAATGGTACATATTGCCCAATATACATAAACCCATTAAACCTCCTCCAGCCCGTCCCATCGTAGCTGGAATAGGATTGCCTACGGCGTTCCTGTCCAGATACATTGATTGGTTAATTTCACCATTACTCACCCACATCCCTTCTTATTTATGTGACACAGGAGATTTGATTTCTACCTTAGAACATTTTCACTGGCAAGAAGGCTTTACCCTTGCCTCTATAGACATCAAAAGCCTGTACACCCGCATCCATCAGGATGCGGGTGTACAGGCAACTTGAGAGTTCTTGGAGAGAACAAACAAGTCCTCTGATTTTTTACAGTTTGTCACCGATTCCATTACTTTTGTTTTACAGAATAATTGCTTCAAGTATGATACCCAATGGTATAAACAATGCCATGGCACGGCAATTGGCACTCCTTTATCATGTGCTTTTGCTAATATATTTTTAGCAATTTATGAACGCAATTATGTTTTTTCAGTCTCCAATCCATATGTCCGATATATTAAAACTTTTCTCCACTTTGTAGATTACATCTTCGTGGTGTGGGATGGGACAGAGACAGATTTCAGCAACTTTGTTAAATATCTCAATGACATCAACACGATGAATATGACATTTACATATGTTTATGGTGATCAATCGCTCAAATTTCTGGATGTCAAAATTGACATCACAGAGAACAATCCTCAAAAAATTCTTTGCTACATTATGCCTCGTCCCATCCCATCCACACGAAGAATGCCATCCATACTAGCCAATTTATCCGGTTAAAACGGATTAATTACAATCCAGAAATGTACAGAAGGCAGGCCAATGATTTGGAAAATAGGTTTCTCCAACGAGGGTACCCACCTCGTGTAATAGAAACAGCTTGAGCGAAGGTGGATGAAATGCCAAGGAGGGACCTAATACAGTATATAAAAAGAAAGAACATAAAAAGAATGCTAACAGATTTACATTTGCCTTAAAAAAACACTCCTATTAATGAGGCTATTAAAAAGCTATTTCCAAGAACTGGTACATGTCCAGCAGGACAATGATTTGGTTGAGGTTACAAAGGACAATCCTATAATCACGTATAGGAAGAATACCACTATACGTGATTATATTAACAGACGTAAGAGAAATAAAACCTACTCACGCAATTGGTTAACTGATAGCCGCCCAACAGGAAACTTTACCTGTGGGTCATGTTCTTTTTGCAAATTTAATGGCAAACACAAATCAGCAAAACTGGGAGGTTTTGATCTAAATATTAAACAGTTCTTCACATGTAGCACTCCATTTGTTGTCTACTGCCTGCTTTGTACGTGTGGATATTTCTACATAGGGAAACAATATGGCCCCTTTTTCATAGGATGAGAGAGCATCTCAGATCCCTTAGAACAGGGATAGGAACCCCTAGAATTATTTCCCACATGTAAGAAATCCACAATGGTAATCCAGAGGCACTGAAATTCTTCGCTATAGAAAGAATAGAAACCCCAGAGCGTGGCAATACTAAACATCAAGAATTGTTAGGAAAGGAGGCGCTATGGATCCTCCGAACAAATGCTACTGGCCCGCTCAGCTTAAACTATATGTTTCAATTGAGTGCTCTTATGTAAATTACATCTTTTGTATTTACTAAAAACAAGTAATAATATGTAAGTTCTTCTTATGTACGTCAGCTAAGATAAATTCGCAAGTAAGAGGTTTGATTTTAATGTTTTTTCATGTATTGGCTTATTGTCTACATATGTATGTATATATATATATATATATATATATATATATATATATATATATGATGTTACACGTCACTCAAGGTGTTTTGGTTTTTTGTTAGCTGTATCCATAGTAACCCTCACCTGATATAAAGCACACCTCTTCCCCCACGTCATCAAGCACCGGCCTGATGTAGCGATTTGGCGCGTAAACGGTCCGTCGACGGCTTGCTTACCCCCGCGTCTGATCCATCTGCTCCCCTGTATGTGAACCCAACAAGAAGCCCCTGATCTACTTACCTGGTTAGTGCTCTGCATCATTCTTATGCGACATGTAGTATTTACTGACCCATACCCACTTATGACTATTAGCAGTTTAGGATGCCAGAGTCTAGCCAGGTGATTCGATCATCAGGTGATCTCATTAGGAGAACGGTAGGGAAAAGACTTCATAGGCTCTCTAAAAAGTCAGAGGATCTAAGGGAAATGTAGGAAGCATTAGAAAATCATTTAAGCTAGTAAATAGAAATCAATATTGCTAAAAACCCATGCCATCAGCTAAAACAGGTAAAAACAAGGCATACACAAGAACCTCTACACAACTCTCTATTAATAGCCTATTCTGCACTATATGAGCAAAACAAATCCCAGAGTGCTTTAAGAGATGGGGACAAGTTGTAGCCTGGGATGGTTCTATCTGTGATCAATGGCAGTAGATAATGGACTGATATTTGAGGGAACCTGTTATCACATTCATGCTGCCTGAACCAAGAGTCATCATGGCGGACTTTGTTGGCTTCTGCCTGCCATGCTATTCTCTATTCTCAAACCGGATAAGAGCTATCAATTAAAGGGGTATTCCAGGGAAAAACTTTATTTTTATATATCAACTGGCTCCAGAAAGTCAAACAGATTTGTGAATTACTTCTATTAAAAAATCTCACTCCTTCAAATAATTATCAGCTGCTGAAGTTGAGTTGTTCTTTTCTGTCTGGCAACAGTGCTCTCTGCTGACATCTCTGCTTGTCTCGGGAACTGCACAGAGTAGAAGAGGTTTGCTATGGGGATTTGCTTCTAAACTGGGCGGTTCCCGAGACACGTGTCATCAGAGAGCGCTTAGGCAGAAAATAACAACTCAACTTCAGCAGCTGATGAAAGTACTGAAAGGATTAAGATTTTTTAATAGAAATAATTTACAAATCTGAAAGAAAGTATGTGCAGCTCACAATATAAATTAGTCGAGGCTAAATGGAAAGTATTTACACCAAAAAAATACTAGTACAAAATAATATATAAGGATGAAAAGGGGGGGGGGGGGGGTACCAAATGCCTCTAGACTAATACCATAAAATGGTAAAATGGTACATGATGATGAAATTACAGAAAAATAAATCGGACTGTGCTTCACTTTAAATGATGTACAAATTTAATATAAATTGATATAAAATATTACAAATAAGACATAAAATAAATAATGCAAATCTAATACATAAATGCCTCCTACCACAGGGCCCTTGTGGGGAGGTATGGTATTTGAATACAAAGCATATATTAAAAATGTTAAAAATTGCATGTAAATTACACCGTTATCCCAATATAATGCAAACCGACATAATGTACTTTTGTACGGTACACTCCGTTCTCATGTGATTTAGAACAGTTCACAAAGGGATATAGTTACCAACTCCTAAAGGTAGTTTTTGGCTGGACGTCCAAGAGATGGATGTGTGGAGGCTGTGTCCAGCGCTAGCATGCACTTACGGTGACGGGCCCGGATGCCACAGGCCAAAGAAAAGATCACCGATCAGGAAATAAATGCAGGCTCGATGGCAGATGTAGTGAAGGCTGTGTCCAGCGCTTGCGGTGACGGGCCCGGTTGCTGCAGGCCGAGGAGAAGTCACCGGTCACGGAGTGGCTCCGGAGATGGAAATATACTCGGAGATAGATGGATCTTACTCCGGAAACAAAGGAAGGAAAACCTCGTGGAGGATCTCTCGGCGTCTGGTGGAATGGCGGATTGAATACAGCCAGGTGTGAAAACAGCAGATGATGGAGTTGTATCGGAGGTAAGTGATAGCGGTTTGTGGGTTGCGGTGGTCATGCGGTAAATATTTCTTTCTCTAGACGCGTTTCAGGGTACTTTATATACGAGGAAACGTTTCAGGGTACTTTATATACGAGGAAAGGGTCGTATATAAAGTACCCTGAAATGCGTCTAGAGAAAGAAATATTTACCGCATGACCACCGCAACCCACAAACCGCTATCACTTACCTCCGATACAACTCCATCATCTGCTGTTTTCACACCTGGCTGTATTCCATCCGCCATTCGACCAGACGCCGAGAGATCCTCCACGAGGTTTTCCTTCCTTTGTTTCCGGAGTAAGATCCATCTATCTCCGAGTATATTTCCATCTCCGGAGCCACTCCGTGACCAATGACTTCTCCTCGGCCTGCAGCAAACGGGCCCGTCACCGCAAGCGCATGCCAGCGCTGGACACAGCCTTCACTACATCTGCCATCGAGCCTGCATTTATTTCCTGACCGGTGATCTTTTCTTTGGCCTGTGGCATCCGGGCCCGTCACCGTAAGTGCATGCTAGCGCTGGACACAGCCTCCACACATCCATCTCTCGGACGTCCTTTAGGAGTTGGTAACTATATCACTTTGTGAACTGTTCTAAATCACATGAGAACGGAGTGTACCGTACAAAAGTACATTATGTCGGTTTGCATTATATTGGGATAGCGGTGTAATTTACATGCAATTTTTAACATTTTTAATATATGCTTTGTATTCAAATACCATACCTCCCCACAAGGGCCCTGTGGTAGGAGGCATTTATGTATTAGATTTGCATTATTTATTTTATGTCTTATTTGTAATATTTTATATCAATTTATATTAAATTTGTACATCATTTAAAGTGAAGCACAGTCCGATTAATTTTTCTGTAATTTCATCATCATGTACCATTTTATGGTATTAATCTAGAGGCATTTGGTACCCCCCCCCCCCCCCCCCTTTTCATCCTTATATATTAATTTACAAATCTGTTTAACTCTCTGGAGCCAGTTGATTTATAAAAAAAAAAGTTTTTACCTGGATAACCCATTTAAGACTGGTAGAGGGGGGAGAAGCTCCTGTGGACCTTTCTAAATTACGCGTGATTCAGGCAGCATTAAAATGATAGCAGATTCCTGTCAGGAACAAAAAAGTGAACTACTTCCTCCTATCCTGAAGAGGCCATTTTAGGTAATCCAAGGGAACGTGTCAGGTCCCTGGAGCCTCACACACTGGCCTCAGTTATAAACACTGTTCTACGGAGCTTTCTGTGATGCTGCAGAGGGCTAAAAGTTTACATGCCAGTAAGAGCTTCCCCCTGTAGTCAGGTTGCCAATCATCACTGTCTTGGCATGAGGGGGCAGAATCCACCTCTAATAAAGTAAATTTTCTGCATCCTGTGGTATCACAGTAAACTATGGAGAAAAGCATTAAAATACTGCTCTCCTGACCTACAGGGTCCCGGGTTGGTTTGTGAGGCCCCGGGGACCTGAGAGGTTCTCCTTAAGCATCACTTATGCTACTGACTATATCATTTTTTACATGGAGGTCTGGACAATTGTTCTAGTTTTTTGTAATAACCAAGTAGACTAAGGATGCCATAGTTTACCTACCTACTATTGTGATATCTTCTGTCCTAAAACAGTTTTTTTGTGTTTTAAAGAAAAAAATCTAACTTTCAGAATTCCAGCTTCACTTTTTGAAGAACCTGTCTTGAAATTCACAGAAGTTGAAACATTTATTTGCAAGATGTCCAAGTCTCTTTATAGGCATTTTGCAGAAATACTAATGTCATGTCTCTCTGGTTTCATGAGGGTCTTTATTATTTGACAGGTGGTTGAAGCAAAAGAGAATGAAATAAAAATTAATGAGGCCAGAGAACACTACAGGCCTGCAGCCGCCAGGGCGTCTCTGCTTTATTTTGTTATGAGTGATCTCGGTAAAATAAATCCTATTTACCAGTTCTCACTAAAAGTAAGTATGTCTCCTCAGCCCACTGTCATTGAGACGCTCACCACAACTTCTCCCACTGCACTTTCCATTTTGACATTTTCTTGCCTCTATTCATGACTGTGGAAACTGTATATCATAGGGCTACAATACTACAAACACGTGTCTATATTAAATAGTTGGTGTGTGGAGAGCTAAAATGGCAAGTCATTGAAAATATCAATTTATTTGAAAAATATTATATTTATTTAAAAATGAAAAAAGTACATCCTAAGAATAATATAACAAATAATATATATTTGTATTAGATGGTCTTTTATGTTGTAGAAGCGGATCAGTAGTTTTGATCAGGCAGGGTCTGAATGTTCAGACACCGAATGATTGCAAAAACTAGCCAAGAAGTGCATGCGCTGGTCACATGACCAGGACAGGCTCATAATGTAAGTCTATGGGGTTGTCCTCTTTTCATAGACACAGAGCAGGGAGAGAATGTCCCTAGGACATGTTATAGGTTTTATTTTTTATTATCGACAGGTATGCTTTAAGTAGTGATGACCTATAAGCCATCAATATCAGATTGGATAGGTCCGACTCCTCATCTGAATCAAGGGGTTGTTTCACTTGGGCAACCCTCTTTGAATGGGACTGAGCTGCAGTAAGCTGCAATATTAGGCACAGCCATTACAAAATATACATAGCTGTGCCTGGTAAACAGTGTACAGGCCAAGGCTCATCTGAGCACTGCAGCTGATCAGTTGGGGGAGTCACAAGATGGACAGATCTAATATTCTTAGCCTTTCCCAAGAATAGGCCAACAATATTAAAGCCCTAAAAAATACTATTTAAAGTAAACATGTAATCACTTTCCTGCAGCCTGAAAAACGAGTCATCAAGGTGGTCCCTGGTGGCATCTAACAGCTTTGCCGGTCTTGATTCATAGATCTCTCCTTAAACCCAAACAGGAAAGAAATATCAATCAAGGCGGGTGGGGCAGGGAGAAACTATTTACATTTTTTGTGGCTCAGGCTGCATGAAAGTGATGATGTTCCCATTAAAGAGGCTATCCAGCAAATATCACTTGTTCCTATCTACAGGATTGGGGATAAGTGTCTGACAATTGGGGTTCTGAATTGGTCTCGGCAGTGTAGACTGATATGTTTTATTAGCAGGACAACCTTTTTAAAGTGAAACTGACAATCGGTTCACCTGCACTAAACCAATTTACGAGATTAGAGTGTTGGTAAACCAGATTACAAAGAGCTATCACTTACCCCAATTTGGAGTCTAGTTCTCATTGTGTTAGCTCTCATTGCTAATAGCCGACTTTGCACTATGGAGATAGGACCCAGCATGCCTAGCAGATAACATGCTACTTCCAGTTTTATTTTTCTTTTGCTTTTTCTTAATCTATTCCTTACCAGTTGTGGATTCTAAAAAAAAGAGTAGAAGTGGCATCTGTTCTTCATATTACCTAATTCAATAGGATCCACACCTGGTTTTGGCTATAAAACTGCACATCAAAACTGCACTGTGTAACAGCGTCCTCAATGCGTGCACTTTGCATGTATATTGTTAATATTAGTCTTATGAGCAAGATGATAATAATGGCACAGTTCATGTATTTTATTAGTCTTTAATTATTATTTTTGCCTCCATCATATTATAATTTATAGGCATTTAATGCAGTTTTCCATAAAGCCATTGGACGAGCAGAAGCATCAGAAGATGTAAAAGAGAGAGTACTCAACCTTACAGAATGCATCACCTACTCTGCATTTCTTTACACAAGCCAGGGACTTTTTGAAAAGGATAAACTCACGTTCCTCTCCCAGATTGCATTTCAGGTAAGTTGTTAAACATAAAATGTGTTACAGATTAAAGGGTTATCCATGTTCAGAAAAAGAGTTTGCTTTTTGTCAAAAAAAAGTACTATTCTTATCAATGGGCTAAGACTGTTTTTTGCATCTCATCCCTATTCACTTCAGTGGGGCTGAGCATCAATTCCAGGTCACTCCATGAACAATAGTAGAACCTGGAACAGATCCTTTTTTCTTTTTTTTTAATCCTAGACAGCTTCTCTAATCTTTGTATGCTATTGATTGTTAAAGGGGTTATCTGGCCAAAGACATCTTATCCCTATCTTATCCCCTGTCCGTTCAGCACCCGCATTCTATGCGGGGCAGTGTCTCCAGTCTTGGAAAGCTCTTTGTTTCCAGGACTGGGGATGTAACCCCCCGCCCCCTCGTAATGTCACGCCAGACCCCTCCATTCATGTCTATGGGAGGGGGCATGACGTCATGAGGGGGCATGGCGTTACGTTCCCAGTTCTGGAAACAAAGAGCTTTCTGAGACTGGAGACGCAGCCCCGCATAGAATGCGGGTGCTGCTCTTTGGCCGGATAACCCCTTTAAATGTGGTAGGAACGACAATGACTAATTTTTGAGAGTAGAAGCAGGCAAATAGCTGGATCTTGTATCAGTAGTCTTAAAAGGGGTATTCCAGGATTTTTTTTCTTCAGCATTTGAGCTTATAGTGCCATGCTATAATACTGTGTAATATTACTTCCATCTGCAGCTTTGTACCATTTTGTGCATGGGGCCCACACCTGGGAGTGCTTTAGGGCAAGTCTTTTTATTTTCCTGTTGTCCGTGACCTTTCCCAGCATTCCATGTGTCCAGAGACCATGGGGGAGATTTATCATTGCTTTTAGAGCATTTTTTTGTCTATGTTTTGGTGCAGTTCAGATGCAAGCAGCATATTTAGTGACTTTTATGCGTCTTTTGATATAGACAGTTTTACTCTTTTTGTATACCCGTAGAACTTTTTCTTTTTGACCATGCAGTGGTCACGTATTTATCATATGCGACTTTTGTCAAAAGTCACTATTTTGTGCGCAAAGGTACTTTTTTAGGTGCAAAGCTACTTCACCTACCAGTAGGCGTGAGAATAACTTCTACCTTCCGCAATTCAACTTTTAACCTCTTGTGGACGACAGCGTCCCACTCCCCTTCTATGACAGATGTTCAGGAGCTGAGCGTGGGTCATAGCTGGGTGGTCCTCGGGGCTATCTGCCACCAGGAACCATCTCTAATGCCAGATATCACTAATCACAGTGATGCCTGGCTTTAACCCCTTAGACACCGCAATCACATTTGATTGCAGCATCTAAAATGCAAGTAAAAATGTCCCGGCAGCTCTGTGAAAGTAAGTAAAGACACCTAACCTGCCAAATTCAGGACCCGGGAAAGTGTCTACTTCCCTCCCTCACAAGTGTCTAGAAAAAGTGTATGTGGTAGAGCTTTTCCCACCACAGCAGAGCTGCGCAAAATTCATCATCCTGCTGCACCTTCTTGATAAATAAGATGCACGCTAGTCAAACCCACCACCCAAATAAACGTAGGAAAATAGCTTTATTGTAGACATTCATTGATAAATCTGGGCCAATATGCCATAAGTAACATGGTCTCCAGGGGGTGTGGTTATGCTGCAGTGGCTGGGTGGATAGCAGGGTGAAGGGATTTACTTGCTATGCACCCACCCTCTTCAGCATAGCCACACCCCCTGGAGACATGTAACTTATGATATATTGTCTCTGGTCACATGGAATGCTGGGAAAGGTCAGAGACAACAGTAAAGATTTGCACTACAGCACTTTCAGGCATAAAAACAGGACAAAGCTGTGCATGTAGGTAATAGAAGCATATTACACTACACTGTATTATAATTTGTCATCATGTGTTCAAAGGCTGGAATACTCCTTAAAATTAATAACATCAGTGTAAAAGGTAAATTTTAATACATTTTATATAATAAATATGTAAATAAAATTTCAAACTAGAAGGTGATATTGAATGTTTATTTAAGGAAACTGCATTACTTGACTTGTAACTTTTCCTGACTTATTTTCTTACAAAAACTTTTCCTGACTTTTTATTTTCTTACAAAAACTTAGGACAAGTGTTGATAATTTCTGTAGGACATGTGTATTTGCATAGGTTCCTGCCATATCATTTATTTCAGGATATGTATCCTGATCGTTATGTGGACAATTACTCTAGATAACTTTTCCTTTTTTTCCCCCTGATTAAAAGATTCTTCTAAAATCCAAGGAAATTGATTCTTTGGAATTGGACCTCTTGCTCCGCTTTCCTGTTGATCAACTTTACCAGAGTCCAGTCGACTTCCTGTCAGTTCTATCATGGAGCGCTATCAAGGTAATCCCTGAAATCGATTTGTAGGGCTAAAGAGTATGTACTACAAAGCTAATGTATAAACAAAATATTCCTTTCATATGTCTTGCACAATAGTATAAATCTAGACCAGTGTTTTCCAAGCAGTGTTCCGTCAGCTGTTGCAAAACTACGACTCCCAGCATGCCTGTCCCGGCCTGCTGGGAGTTGTAGTTTTTGCAACAGCTGGAGGCACGCTGACCTAGTAAATGAAGTAATCATAGGATGCTTGCAGCAATACATAATCATCCCATAGGCCAGTTTCCTAGTTTCCTAAAGCTGTTGTAAAACTACAACTCCCAGCATGCTGTAGTTTTGCAGCTGGAGGCCTCCTGTTGGGGATACACTGCTCTAGGCTATATCTAGCAGGCACTGCACATAAAATTTAGTATGCTGACTGAAAGAAAATGTTTTGGTTTGTTCTAGATGATCTCCTCACTGGATGAATTCAGAGGATTAGACAGAGATATTGAGGGATCAGCAAAGCGATGGAAAAAAATGGTGGAGTCAGAATGCCCAGAGAAGGAGAGATTGCCTCAGGAGTGGAAAAACAAGACCTCCTTACAAAAACTGGTTATATTACGTGCGCTGCGTCCCGACAGAATGACCTATGCCATCAGGTTGGTGTTTTACATACTCAGTTTTCAAGAGGACCCAACTGTGACATCTCTGATACCTGAAGGATCCCAGGGCAACTAATAAACCACAACAACAGAGAAAGTTGAGTTGTTCTTTTCTGTCTGACCACAGTGCTCTCTGCTGACACCTCTGTCTGTGTCAGGAACTGTCAGAGCAGGAACAAATTCCCATAGCAAACCTATCCTGCTCCGGACAGTTCCTGACATGGACAGAGGTGTCAGCAGAGAGCACTGTGGTCAGACTGGAAAGAACTGCACAACTTTCTCTGGAGCATACAACAGCTGATAGGTACTGGAAGGAATAAGATTTTTTAATAAAAGTAATTTACAAATCTTTATAACTTTCTGGCACCAGTTAGTTTGATTTAAAAAAAAAAAATTTCTACCGCAGGAACCCGTTTAAGGTCCCCTTACATGGACCATTAGCGGTTTGAATGAGCATTCATAGGAAGACCCATTACCAATAATTGTCCAGCGTAAAAGGGCCAGTGATCAGCTGATGAATGAGAAAACACTCATTCATTGGCTAATTGGATCTTTCGGCTGCACGTTGCCCTGTGGGGATTGTTAAGCCGACAAAGATTAAATAAGGGCTGTACAAATGATCCATTGACCAATCATGGGGCCTGGACTGCAATTAAAGGAGAACTCTGGCAGGAGGTTTGTTTTTCTAATTGTGGCTATATAGGATATAAAAAAAATTCCATGTTTACCTCCAGCGCTCCTGCAATGCCTCCGGTGTCTGCCCTGGTCCCCCACAGCGATCTTCTTCCTGAAGCTGCAGCGCGACATTTCGTCTACGGAAGCATCCGGACCCAGTGCTTCTGTACACCATAGTCAGACTGTACCTTTAGGAAAACGATTGCTGTGGGGGCAGAGCAGGACATCGCAGGCACTGTTGGAGGTAAGTAGATGTTTCTTTTGTTTTTTTATATCCCGCACAATGGCCAAAGTTTGAAAAACTCCCCCTTCTGCTGAAGTTTTTCTTTATTTGGGCATTGTGAGGAATAACTAAGTTGCCCCACCGTACAGAGTTGTAAGAAATTGTGCTCCAAAATAGTTTTTTTTTTCTTTCGAAAAGGGAGTTGTCAAACAGATTTTTTTCAGATACATGTTACATGCTACAAGCATGTAACAAGTATCACATTTTTATGAATGTAAGATCAGTAGATCAGTTATCTGGTAGAGAAGACAGACTGCAGCCGTATTACTACATGTTGGTCTGATTGGATAGTGTAAAGGCATAGGTAGAGAAAACCAAGCTAATTTCTTCCAAAAACAGCACTATACCTGTCCTCAGGTTGTGTGTGGTATTACAACTTGGCTTCATTCCCTTCAACAGAACAGAGATGTAATACCACACACTACCAGAGGAGAGATGGGGCACTCTTTTTTTTTAAAGAAATTGACTCTGTTTTCCTCTTCTTAGATAACCTCTTTAACACTTTGAAAAGCTTGAGAAATCTACCAGTCTATAATTATGTGTTTATTGGGTTTATCCCTTATTAGAAATTTTGTGGAGGAAAAACTGGGTTCAAAGTATGTGGAGGGAGCGCGTCCAGACTTTGCCAAATCCTATGAAGAGACAAGCCCAGCAACTCCAATATTCTTTATTCTGTCTCCTGGAGTGAACCCTCTAAAAGATGTGGAGTCACTTGGTAAGTTCCATTATCTTTACCTCCTAAGCAGATAATCCCAAATTACCATATCGCTAGAATGTACCATTACATTATAATCATCTGGGACTTCCACCAATCCTAAGAATACAGGGGCCACAGTACTAGTTTAGCTGTGTTACCCCTATTCTCAGGATAGGCCATCAGTAATAGATAAGTGGGGTCCAATGTCTGGCACCCCCACTGATAAGTTGTTTATGTATGCCGTGGCGATGTGCCCACCATGTGCTCTGTACCTGCAGTCACCGTACTATTTGTTTACTTGAATGCTGACTGCTGTATACTGTTATAATTATTTATGTTTTTTTTAAATTTATTTATTAGGTAATAAACTTGGCTTCACTATAGACTCTGGAAAATTCCATAACATTTCACTAGGCCAGGGACAAGAAAAGGTAGCAGAGGAGACTATGGAAAAAGCTGCAGAGCTGGGACACTGGGTGATCCTGCAGGTAAACATTATACCTGCTATAACTTTTCCTCAGTTAGAGTTGTATTAAAGGGGTTGTCCAGGAAGCAGAAAAAGTATTACCTTTCCTCGCTCCCCAATGCTCCACTTCCAGCTTGGTCTCGATTCCTAAGTATACTTTCCAAAACAGGAAGGGCAGGTACCATTGTGCTGCTATTGGCCACTGCATGGCCAATGGGGATGGCTTTGCCCACATGCAATGATCTCAACATGGTACCTGCTGCCCACTCCCATCCCAGAAGGTATACTACTAACTGGAATCAAAATAGGACCCTTATGTTAGGATCCTATTTTGATTGATTACAAGCTGGAAGTGGAGCACCAAGGAGTGAGGACTCCGTTTCTGCTCCCGGACTACAGTTGACATTGTCAGAATTGACAACTGTTTGACAAGTGTATCTGTTTCTTTGCCCAGAATGTTCATTTAGTGGCCAAATGGTTGGTCACACTGGAAAAGCTTCTCGACAAGTACAGCACTGGGAGCCATGAGGACTACCGAATCTTCATCAGTGCTGAGCCAGCATCAACGCCAGATGAACATATTATTCCTCAGGGAATACTGGAAAATTCCATCAAAATCACGAATGAGCCGCCCACAGGAATGCTAGCAAACCTACATTCTGCACTGTACAATTTTGACCAGGTAATCTAGGGAGACATTTTTATTTCATCCACAAGATAGGGAATAAGTGTCTGATCGTGAGGGGCAGGTACCCTATTCAGTCAGGTGAAGTGATGATAGCGCCTGTCAAGAGGTGGGATGTATCCAGCAAAGTTTTTAGGCAATTTCGCAAACAGGCTGAATCTCAAAATAAAAACAATCTCTCTCCCAGCTCGTTCTTGTTATCAATTAGGGTCTGAACACTGAGACCCAGATCAATAAAAAAAAATATTGGCATGTCAAATGTTTTTATGACTTGACAGGTATGCAGATTTACTGTGAACACCTTAGTGCCAAATATCACAGGACCCCTTCAAAGGTTTTGTGGCACCCATTTCACAGCAGGTCAAAGTATTTTGATATACCTACACAATATTAGACAGGTGTTTTTAATGGTATGCCTGATAAGTGAACCACCAAGATGACCAATAAATAAATTTGCACATTAACAATAAAGTGACGTAGCTTATCTTACTGAATAGTCTTTTGATTTTTCTTGCTTAAATGATCTTCTTTGTAGATGTTTAAAGGAAACAGACCAATGTGGTCTGACTAACATACGTACCTTCAGTCCAGCGCACTGGAAATGGGCACACCGGGTACATTTGAATATTGATGTGTGCAATCACATGACGAGCGTCCATGAATATTCAAATTCACCTGGCGGGCCTGCCTCCAGTGCACAATTAACTGACACCGGACTGAAGGTATGTATGTTAGTCAGACCGCATCGGTCTCCTGTTCACCTGCACTATAATCCAGTGTACTGGGTTTATTGTGGGTGAATGGGATGACCGCTTTCCTTATATGGGGAGATTTGTCAATACTTGTGTAGATGAAAAGTGGTGCAGTTGCCCATAGAAACCAATCAGATTGCTTCTTTTTTTATTTTTAAGAAGCCTTAGTATGAAGATGCAATCTGGTTGCCATGGACAATTGCACCACTCTTCCTCTACACAGGTTTGGATAAATCACCCCCCCCCCCCCCCCCCAGTGTTTGATAAGATCAAAGTATACTGTATTTGTACTCTATTTGGTCATTATATGCCATGTCTGTGTATTTTCCAGGACACACTGGAAATGTGTGCGAGAGAACATGAATTTAAGAGCATCCTTTTCTCACTTTGCTACTTTCACGCCTCTGTTGCTGGGAGACTTAAATTCGGTCCTCAAGGCTGGAATCGTAGCTATCCATTCAATGCTGGAGATCTGACTATATGTGTTAATGTGCTATACAACTATTTAGAAGCCAATACAAAGGTAGGTGATGTGCAATAACCGAGCCTGACTAACCTGATAATATTTCATTTTATAAGACTCTTCTCATACACTGTTTGTTGGAAAACCTCTAGTATACACACTTACATACATTGACATATTTAGCTAGACCCCTAGTAAGTGTGATTGTTGAGCGTTTATACCTGTATCTATGAATTACATAAAAAAATAAACATTTTCATCCATTACAAATCATATGAGTAAGTTGGAAAATGTATCCTGTATACAAAGAAGTGTTTCTTTGCTGTTGGTTATTAATGTGCACATTATTGATCTACAAAACCTCATGTGGGAAAAACAGCTGCTACAACTGAAGTGGTTTTGTGTAAGAAAACCACTCCATGTCTGCTTAGATACTTTGTTATCCTGTTTTAGAACAGTTATTCCCATAGAATACGGTATGTTAGTCGTTTCTGAGCTTTTTGTGTCTCTTTGAACTACAGTGAGAAAAGCCATAGATTCCGTTCTCAAACTAAAGCCCTGCCTATGTTTGCACCACCTATGTAGTATACGTTTACAATTTATATTTAGGTAGACTCTAAACTATTCTTTGCTTAAATCATATTACCAATAAGATCTATGCCCAGAACATTATGGCCCCGATTTATTATAGCTACTGTACAAAATATTTGGTAGTCACAACATATTAACAGTATTTTGCATAGGTTGCAAAAAAATATATATATGCGTTGTTCGGCAAGGGACATGGCTTATTGGGGAAACAGTGCAGCTTCGTTGAAAGGGGCATGGTTAGAAAATTGATGCCGTGTGCCAAAAATGCACAAAAATTTTGGGGCACAATTTTAGTGCACAGAAAGCCTGTACTTTTTCCATGATCCGTCAATAAAGAATTCCCATTTTACTGCACACTCTGCACTGGACATTCCTCTCTGTGTACTTGCAATCCGGTCCGGGGCGCTGCCGGCCAGTCCAAGCACAGGTGATTTGTAGTACGTGGGAGTGAGCTGTCGACAGTGCCTACTAATAGTCTTAAGATGTGCCAGATATATATATATATACATTTCATACAAGGAAATCACAACATAGCCAGACATCCAGAGTGCAAACTTTATGTTCAATTTGTTTCACAAAAAAGTGCAACATTTTGGCAGGATCAATCTCCTTTTATTCAGCTTGGTGCTCAGTAAAGGCAGACCTGTCCTGTCGAATTGTTGCACTTCATGGTGGACTAACTAAAGCAGAAAGTCTGTACCCAGGAACTCTGGCTATGATGTTATATCCTTGCATGAAATATGTAGTATTGGGGGTAGCATTCCAGTGAATAACAGCTAGACTGGAGTGACCTCTGTGCTGACCCTTTCTATTGCCAGATTTATCAATCTGGAGTATTCTTAAGATGCCCATACTCCATATAGTAAAATTGGCTAAGCCTGCTGATTTCAGCGGGTACCGTCAACTCTATGGTGTATGTCCTGACTCTGCACAAATGATGTCTGGAAAGAAGAGTTGGTTGTGCTGAATCTTTGGTGCCAGACCTTTTGTTCTGGGTGAGATAAGCTGGAGAGACAGCTTTCCCGTCCCCATAGAGAACACATGAATGTTCGGCCATGCTATTCATGTGTATGGTGAAGTCAGGAGAGAGAATTGCCAGCCAATCTATCATTTGGCCGACAGTTGTTGAAAGGCTATGGCCAGTTTTAGACTTTTCGACTGAACTTGCTGACTTCACCAACTCCCTAATGTGTATGTTAGCCTCCCAACTCTCCTCAGATCATGTAAGTGGAGAGAATGGTTGGTTGTGCTTGATCTTTGGCATCCAACCATTTTGTTCTGGGAGAGATAAGCTGACACAGGCTGCAGCTTACTTGTCCCCACAGAGAACACATGAATGTTAGGAGGTGCCATTCATTTTATGAAGGAGAGATAACTCCCGGCCGATTTGATGTTCAGCCAACAGTTATTCAAACGGTATGGCCCTTTTTAGACTTTCATTTTGTACACTAGGAATTAGGCAGTTTTGGTAGATCTAGGGGGGCTGTACAGGATTAGGAAAACATGTCTGTTTTCTTTCAGAGCAGAACCAATGGGTTGCCTGGTATTCCATTTTTTAACTACACTCATGTTATGTAGGAGTGGGATTCCGCTGAAAGAATATTTAGGGAAGCAAAAGAATGTTTGCATATTGTAACGGACGTGAGCTTACATACTGTACAAAGAGCATATACCACCCTTATAAAAATGTTATCCTAAAAAGTGAGAAGCATCTAGGTAAATGCCCTTTCTTCTGGTGACTATAGCAGTGCCTTACATGTACGTGTGTTCCTTATTCATTAGGCAGGTAATGAAGCATTTGCAGAAATGTAATTACATACAGCAAATCTGACAGTTCTCAACATTACATTAATAATCACTACAATTAGTTTTGATGATGGACGCAATTTGCAACGCGTCACGTACATAAATAACACTGAGGTTTTTGTGCATGTCATTTTTATGTATTAGGGATGCCACCTTGTTGTGACATTCCCACTGATACTCTACTTGAGATGAAATTAAGGTGAGATGAGTGATTTTATCTGAGAAGTAAAACAAGTTTACGCCGTACTCATTAGATTAACAAGGTGACTTTGAAAAATAATACTTAGGTGGGCCGGGACTCAATGTGTGCGCAAAGTGCTTAAAACCCTGGGCATATACTGTTTATATAATAAAATAAATCCAGGGTGTGGTAACTGCGTCTCCATTGTCTTGTTGAAAATGTTAAGATCCACCACACTAAAAAGACACCTGTAAATATTATACAAATGAAAAGACTATGATCTGAAGAAGGGGGATCCAAAATGCATTGTCATTGAGTCTTTTGTTTTCAGAAACTCTGGATTTGTACTTTATTTGAATCTGGAATTTAAGGTCCTTTTTTGGCACAATGTGCTTGTTCTCATCTGACACATGGCAGTCCGGTGGCTCCCTGGCAGTTCTTTATTGTGTGGATAAGCATATGCACTTTATTACTGTTTGTTTATATGCTTTGCACTCTTTTTTTCTATAGAGCTTTGTTGCTCTGCAGTTTTGTGCTATTGCTCCACCTGTATAAATTATTATCTGCATGGTATCTTTCTGCCATACCTTATACAGAAACCATTGTTATTGCCATTCACTCTTAATAAAATGTTCATTATACTGTACTGCCTGGGCTTACCATGTATATGTTCTTTATCAGTTGCTGTTTTGTCCTTTTTTTTTTTTTTATGTATTATCATTTTTCATTTTTTTTAAACTATAAACTTACACTTTTTAATAGTATTTGTAGTCCTTTGTAACATTCTTTTTAGGTTGGTATGTTTGCTTTAGTCACAATGGCCAGTATGTTATTTTTGCATGTTATATTTTTTGCATAGGGATATTTGATTTTTTAATACTCCCCCCTCCCCCATATTTTAGGCCTTTGTCCACTGTGCAGTAGGTTTTTGTATTGAAATATGAGGGAACTAGATGGCTGTGGTTACATAAATGTCCATTAGTTTATCTGAAATTTCTAAAGGGCTGCACTGACCTGAGTGTACCAAGCTTGCAACTCAGATCTGACATTGCAGACACAAATGTTCAATTTAATTGTCTCTAGAAACATAACAAAATCTAATTCTCCACTGCACTGTAGCTACAATATATATATCCAGGAAAATGTACAAAATGTGTTTACCTCACTTATTATGCTACTAATGTATTTAGTATGTAATGCAGGTACCATGGGAGGACTTGCGCTACCTGTTTGGAGAGATTATGTATGGTGGCCACATAACAGATGACTGGGACAGAAGGTTATGTCAGACGTACTTGGAGGAGTTCATGAGTCCAGCACTGGTAAGACACATAATAATATATTTTTTTTTATCAAATTCTTCAGGTTTTTTTTTCCAATGATTTTTAGCTGGTAGTGCTTTTAGTAGCATGTAAGAATGGGCAACTCATACACATGAGGTAAAGGGAACGTGTTATCACTTTCATCCTGCCAAAACCTCGCGTAGTTGGAGCAGTCCTGGTAGGTTCTCCCTGCCCCACCAGCCATGATTAATATTTGGATATAGGGAGAGATCTATCAAGTCAACAAATCCAATAGATGTAGGTACGGCACTCACCCTCCCACAGTGCTTCTGGTTATTGAAAGATCTATGAAGGCTGTGGGGCAGGTAGAAGATATTCCTAGAAAGATCATGTGTGCTTGACCCAGTGTCATCCAAAATGAACGAATATGTGTATGTCTGTTTCTGAAAATTGATCACAATACAGTCCTTTTTGTGCAATGTTTGTTCAACCAGAAACCTACATCTATTTAAAATTATTGTCCAGCAAAAATGCATCTCCTTTCCACAGGATAGGGTATAGGTGTCTGATCACGGGGGTCCGACTGCTGAAACCCTTCGTGATCTCCATACCGGGGCCCCCAGCTCTCCCTGCATCCTGGAGGTTTAGAAGCTAGGCAATTCATTTAATTCTATGGAAGCGTTGGAGAGTCCAGAGGTCAAACCACCCCTCCCATGTGAAGACATTTATCCTCTATCCCGTGGATACGTTTTTTTATTTTATTTGCATGCCCAACTAATGTACTAGTCAGATGCAATGACCAATATGCAGCAGCTTTATTAATGTACTTACTGCTATATAATGCACACACTGCTATATATAGTATACACTGCTTATTCTGATCATTATCTGGAATGATGGTTTCACTTTAAATGAAACCTGTCACTGCTTTCTCTGCCAAAGCCACTTGCAGCGTGAAAGGGCAACTTTAGGATATCCCTGGTTCCGAATGACAGATCTCTCCCTACTTGCATGTAGGGAGATCTCTTGTTCAGGGTCAGTAGACCTCCCCGATGATTTGAAGCTGCCTTCCCAGCCAAACTTATAGCTACAAATACTCTGAAACTGAAGTTTCCCTGTGCAAATCAGTTAGGGTCAGGGAACATGATAACTTAGAGCCCCATTACCGGCTGAATATACAACTATGACATCTCTAAAATGGAACAGCGAAGAGTCAATAATTTATTGCAGTAATAAGGGAGCCTGTCAGTCTTTCATGCTGCATGTGGCTTGGGCAGCATGAAAGTAGTGACAGGTTTAATTGAGAGCAAACATATCATTCCCGAGAAATTATCAGAATAATCTGTCATGTGATCGTGATTAATAACAGTATCTGTGTCCACAGTGTCACCTGTATGAGTAAGTGTTAGTGGTTTTCCTCCCTGCACGCTTCATATAATTGTTTCTCATGAGCCCAGCTCTAGATTTGGCAGGCACTCCTACACTCAGCAGTAATGCTCCCTATATCAATGTTCACAATTCTGTTCCTGCTTCTAATGAACCAGCAGATGATTCTGCTCAGTGTCCTGGGTGACCTACCCGTATTCATAGCCTCGGTAATGAATTCAAGTGTCCTTTATCTGCATAGTATAACTTAAAAAGATTGTGCTTTACAGATGAAAATGTCAGCATCTTGGTTATGCTGCATTCATGCAACACTTTACCCCAGTACAGTACTCTGTACCATTACACTCAGTGCCATTCCTTTGTATAGTAGACTCCTGTGCACGGACCAGCGTTGCAGTTCAAGTGGCAATTTCATAGAAATACAGAAGTGGAAGTCCAGCATGGATGTTTAAGAAGCATAATCCTTCATTATTCCAGATAAAATACATACATCCAATAAGCTACCTTTTTTGACATGTTTCAGTCACAGTATAACCTTAGTCATAGCATCAAAAATCAAGCTGCCTATGACTAAGGTCATACTTTGATGGAAACACATCAGGAATGTTAGCCTATTGGAAGTATGAATTTTATCTGGAATAATAAAGGATTTTGCTTCTTAAGAAACATCCGTGCTGGACTTCCACTTCCATTCCTTTACTACTGTAACATTTGCTTATCTTTCTTTTGATCTACCTATATTACCAACAGCGCTTATATAAAATGTATGTGCTTTAACCTAATAAGCACAGTAGTTGGGTATAATGCAAAAAAAATATATAATAATTTGCAGGAGATGAAAGTCACTAAGTAGTAGTAATACATCAAGACAAAGAAGTGTACATTGGTTTAGTGAA
Organism: Hyla sarda; assembly: GCF_029499605.1. Taxonomy (NCBI): domain Eukaryota; kingdom Metazoa; phylum Chordata; class Amphibia; order Anura; family Hylidae; genus Hyla; species Hyla sarda. The sequence continues at coordinate 74,383,957 of NC_079193.1, read as the reverse complement.
TATCATAAATATGTTGACATTTTCTGTTTTTAAATAAGCTTTCTTTTACTCTTTTATACCTTTTCATATTTAGCTTGACGGTGAGTTGTCATTAGCTCCTGGGTTTCTGGCCCCTCCAAATCTGGATTACATTGGATACCATGCCTATGTAGATGAAATGCTGCCTGCAGAAAATCCTGTTTTGTATGGACTGCACCCAAATGCCGAGATTGAATTTCTAACTATGACTTCTGATAATCTGTTCAAAACCATATTAGAAATGCAGCCTAAAGATACCCTGATTGGTGAAGGATCAGGAATGTCCACAGAAGAGAAGGTAAGAGGTCAGCATACACAACTGGTGTTTTCTAATGCTCTTCTGCAGGACTTGCTGCAAGTTCCTAGATAAAGACAGGATTGTGAGAAGTAAGTCGTGGGGTGGGGTAAAGTCCCTACAAGAGAACATGTCATCACTTTATGTTCTCTGTTTGGGTATAGAGAAAGATCTATCAAACAAGGCTGGAAAAAGCCATCAGGGACCACCCCGATGACTTTTGTTTTAGGGAGGATGAAAGTGTGCTAAGTTTTCTTTAAGACCTCATGAAGGAGTGACCAGTCAACTTGAGCTTTCTTCATAATAGGTTAAGAACATAATTGATGAGATATTAGAGAAGCTCCCAGAAGAATATAATTTACAGGAGATCATGCTGAAAACAACAGAGAGAAGTCCATATATCCTCGTCTGTTTCCAAGAATGTGAAAGAATGAACATCTTAATGAGAGAGATCCGGAGGTCTCTTAAAGAATTGGACCTAGGGTTAAAGGTAGGTATAGTTTTTAAAAGCAATCTGTTATCAGTATTGTCAGAACCTATAGGGTTAAAAGGGTCTGACAGGTTCTTTGTTGTTTTTTGTTTTTGGGTTACATCCGGCTGTCTGGACTGGTCAGCTGACCTTGATTGGAGCACCTGCTTTGGCTCTATATAAGCTGGCAGTCTACTCCCAGTCTTTGCCTGCTAAAGAGCTCAGTTTTTACTCCTAGCTAGCTTTCTACTGTATCTGTTATATCTGGCATTTTGACTCTTTGGCTCCGCTCTCTGACTCTTTTCTGGTATTAGCAATTTTGTACTTTGACAACTCCTGGTTTTTGATGCGGATAGTGGACTTTGACTTATTGTGTTTGTGAGTGTGTTAGTTTTGCTTCTGTTAGTCTGTCTGCTCCCTTCTGTACCTTGACCTGTGTCTATATTAGTGTACTTGTCTATGGAGGGACTGTCACCGTGGTTACGGACCCGTTGCCTAGGGCGGGTACGTAAGTAGGCAGGGATAGGGGAGTGGGCAAGAATAGTGTGCATGTCTTCCCTGTCCAGACGTGGCAAGTATCACCCGCATTAACTTGTTGGTACAGGCTTGTAGTGCGGATGACACTGATGAAAATAGTCTTTATCTTTCTCTGCTTTGTGGCTTAGTAATCCCTGTTTTTTAGTATATGCTAATGAGCCTGCTTAGTGCACGGGGCGTTATCAAGTGCACCCTGATGTCCATCCCACATCCTCCTCCATCTGCCCCCCCCCCCTGAATATTAATATCCCTCCTGCCTCCTTTCGACAATTACTTCGCAATGTGGACATTGCTTACACATTAAGATGGCCCCGGGTGTGAAGTAGCACTGCGTGCCACTTTCCAGTATACTCAGAACGTACCAAAATGAGGCAAAAAGAGGAATATGAATATTCATAAGGCAAACCTGATGGAGGAGGATGTGGGCTGGATGCCTGGGTGCATTAGGGGCTTGGAAATGCTCCTAGTGCACCAAGCAGGCTTATTAGCATAGACCAAAAAATAGTATTATGGACCAACGGAGCCAAGGAGCAGAGAAAGGTACAGACCATTTCCATCAGTGTCACCCGCACTACAAGCCTGTACAAACAGGTTAGAGCAGGTGATACTGATGACAGATTCCCTTAATGTAAACCTGTTTTATAACATGAGGTCACATGTTTTATAACATGAGGTCACATAGCAGTGACATGTTTCTTCTCATCACTATAGGGAGAGCTGACCATTTCCTTGGACATGGAAGCATTACAACTTGCATTGTACTATGACAGTGTTCCTGAATCATGGACAAAGTTGGCATACCCCTCAACATTTGGATTAGGGCATTGGTAAATATTCTTTTGTATTGATAATATTGCAAGTTTATTTCTGTTTTAGAATTTACAGTAATTATTGCCTATTATGATATAAAAAGTTGATACATACAAGATGATAAAAATAGACATAATTTATATCAAACAGGTATTAATCCATTTTAATTTCTGGAGTTTTGTTATATAATCATTTTACTATGTTTCCAATCTGTTAGTTGCAGGTTGCAATCTGCAGCGTTTGCTGTTATACCAATAAGACACATTGGAAAAACTGAAGGTACCAGAATATGCAGCTGTAGCCTGTTGCTACACCCTGTCATCTCTTACCAAGCAGGAGGCAGGAAAAGCAGTATGAAGCTGCATCTGATAGGACATATTAGAGAATCTGTACACAGAAGAGACATGTGTGAGACTAATCATTGTATAGACTCCCTGCTATATCACTGCACTCCTGCTCTGAAAAAAGTGGTATAGGCAGGGATCTGTAAAGTGCCAGGAGGCATTTGATAGCTGGTCATGTAAACCTGTAGTTCACAGAAGCCATAGAGGGATGTAAGGCAGCACTATTTCACTGCTCGGTAATAGATCCAGGAAGGATGCCAGTCCACTGGGGTTAGCTTGAACACAATAATGTAAGGAAGAAGTCATATAAGGGGTTATCCACCATAAGGTGATTTTAGTATGTACCTGGCAGACAGTAATGGACATGCTTAGAAAGGATCTGCGCTTGTCTTGGGGCTAAATCGCTAGGTTGTGAGAATAACATAACATTGTGGCTAGCTTTTTGTGAACTGGTATTTCCTGTATGAGTTTTCTTCTTTTGCCTACAAAACACGTGAGGTTTTTTTTTTTTTTTTTTTTTTGCTCTTTAATTTTTATTATTCGGGTTAAAGATGGGCAAATTTTTCTAAAGTTAGATTCGGTCGGTTCGCCGAATTTCCCGAAAAAATTTGGTTCAATCTGAATATATTGGCGTTGAATCACTATTAAAAAAGGCTATTTCTGGGCTACAGAGTCTAAATAGGGGTGTAGAACACTTTGCCTTGCCGTAACACGCTTAGGTAGTGAAATAATATCTGTTATTCAGTGTGACATGCAGATTACAGGCGTCGCTATTAGAATCACAGCCGCAGAGCGGCACAATGACAGGGTCTGGATGTGAGAATAAATTGGAAAAGGCAGTCTTGGAGGCACTGCTCAGGGTTGTTCACAATAAAGAGGACGCAGGCCGACACAGGACAATAAATATTTTATGGAGTAATATGGACAACGCCTTTCGGCACTCAAGAGTAGTGTTGAGCAGCATAGGCCATATTCGAATTCGCGATATTTCACGAATATATGCACGAATATTTGTCACATATTCGCTAAATTTGCATATTCGTAATATTCGCGTTTTATTTTCGCGTATGCGAAAAATTTGCATATGTAAAAATTAGCACATAAAAAAGCACAATACGCGAAAATTTGCATATGCGAAAATTAACATATGCAAAATTTCACATATGCAAATTTTCGCATGTGCGAAAATTCGCTCGCCAGTTTCACACAGTAGTATTACAGCCTTCTTTACACCACATAAGCTGGAAGCAGAGAGGGATGATCACTGTGATGTGTACTGTGAAAAAAAAAAACGAATATTCGTAATTACGAATTTATAGTGCTATATTCGCGAATTAAATTCGTACTGCGAATATTTGCGAGCAACACTACTCAAGAGTACCTTCCTCAGGTCCAATTTGGCAGTACACTTTTTGGGAGTAGGTGCCTTTTAAAAGTGTGCTGGTAGGTATCCTGCCTGTGTAGCGGTATCGGCACCTCTGAACAGCGCCTCCAAGACCGCCTTTTCCAACTTACTCACATTTCCAAGCTGGGCCCACATTGGGAACCCAGAATTGGTCTGAGTTCAGCAGCTCTAATTTTATCCAACCCAGTGAACCTCGATCACCGAGACCCGCAACAACTGTGGAATCAAAATGTCATTACCTTATAGGTGAGTATATCACTTAGTTGCGGTGGAGGGATCACACCAAGTCGATATACTGTACAAGGGAGCGCCCCCTGTCACTCTTTTTCTCTCTCCAATCCTCATCAGGGTCTGGATGTGGCAGCAGGGTCGGGAGACCATAAGGCGTCACAATGGTTGCTTGCAGTCAATGGGGAGTGGTTCCTGTGATGATCTCAATTGGCAGACTATGCAGTGATGCGGGCTTGAGGTCAATGGATTTCCCCTGTGCTGATCTGTATTGTCAGTAACGCTGATTAGTGACCACACAGTGTCTGCTCTCTCTCTAGCTAGAACGAATGCGGGCTTGAGGTGAATGGATTCGCCGCTGTAAAGATCTGTATTGTCAGTAACTGTGATTAGTGCGCACACACAGTCTCTGCACTCTCAGCAAAACGGGAAGTGCCCATCATTGGCAATGGCTGCCGAATATATAGGGCTGTGACATCACAGGGCTGGCTGCTGATAGGCTGCATGCCGCCATGTGATTCATGGTGATCCCGCCTACCTGCCTTCCGAGACTTCCTTGCTCCATGTCCTCACATGTGTAGCCACCATTTTAGCCCCCCGGCCCGCACAAAATGTAGTGAATGAAGCGATTCGTTACCACGAGGTGCAAGGGAATTTGGATTCATTCAGAATCAAATTTTTCATGAAAATCTGGACTAAATCGACTTTGTCAGCTTTGATTCGCCTATCTCTAATTCGGGTGAAAAAAAGGAAAAACACTGTGCAGTATGTAAACGTATTCAATAAGCAACGTTTTGGGCCAATCTGGCCCTTCCATAGGCAAGAAATTGCTTTTATAGGGAGTAGTATTGTACAAATTAATGAAGAGCAACAAGGTGGATTGAAAGAGCAGGAGAGGTGCTCATAAGGATACACTGTGCATAGTGCTTATGGGCACCTCCTGCACTCCAGGCATTATTTGTTTTATCTCCCTATTAGCTACCTGACTATGTCTGCAACTCTGACCATGATACAGAGCTGTAATAGTAACAGAATGTTTACTATACAGTGCATCGACATGTACTTTGATAATATACCAGGTGCTACCCTCAACATTTAACACCAATTTGTCTATGAATTTGCTTGTTTAATTGTTGTCTTGATATAGGAAATGTAACTATTCCAAAAACTGAATGCATTTTACTTATGTCCATTCATTTCTCAGGATCAATGACATTTTATTGAGATGCCGTGAACTGGATATGTGGACACAAGATCTGGTATTACCAGCTGTAGTCTGGCTCTCTGGATTTTTCAATCCACAGTCGTTTTTGACAGGTAACTACAAAATTCAAATTTTTCCATGAACTGATTCAAGTTTTTCTACATTATCACTCAGTTTCTTTTGGTAAATGACTACATAAGAAGTGACTGAAAGAAGAGTTATACTGTGTTCACTGTATACACCAAAAATAAACATTGCATACACTGGGCCTAATGTTTTCTTAAAAAATGTATGTAGCATGCCTTATTTTTCTTAATGTATTAAAGAAAAGCTTCTTTGTTGTGGCAGACAGCATGCCTAGCACTCTCCTATATTAGAGCAAGCGGCAAACCACATGTCCATGTAGTTGCTGTAAAGCATCTCTCTATACGATGATAAATAGTGATGAGCGGCATTGGCTATATTCGAATTTGCAATATTTCATGAATATATAGACGAATTTCGCGTATTCGTTACATTCACATATTCAAGGAAGAAAATAGTGAGGGGGTGGGCAACTTTACTATTGGTTGCTAGGGATGTTGTTGATAACCTCTGACAAGTATATTTGCATCATTCTAATTGACCCACAAGTGAAAAGAAGGAATATGCGGAAAAAAAGCGAATATTCGGAATTTAGAATATATAGCGGATATATTCGCAATATTTGCGATAAAAATTCGAAATGCAAATATTCATGCCCAACACTAATGATTAAAACACCTCAAACAAGATGGCTGCTCCAAATAATGAAATACAGTAAAAATAATGTGCTAGCAAAAAGAAATCAAAGGTACATGATTCCATAACTGGCTCTAATCGGATACATTTCTCAAAAAAATATTGGGTTATACAGTCCTTCTAAAGTTCCAAACACTTGGAGTGGGCGTTAAGACGTCACGGCCACACCCCCTAAATGCAAGTCTGTGGGAGGGGACAAGGCCGCTACCACGCCCTCTCCCATACACTTACATTAAGGGGGTGTGGTGTAACGTCACGAGGGGCGTGGCCATAACGCCTCCATCCCCTATGCCGTCGCCAAATGTTCCAAGTGAATGCCGGGTGCTGCACAGATAGGGGATAAGATGTCCAGAGGCGGAATACCCCTTTAAACTGGAAAGCAGGGAAAACTGTCCTTATAGAAGACAATTTAAAAAAAAAAAAAAAAAAAGTTTATATTAAATTTTTATTCTCTTATCAGCAATTATGCAGAGCATGGCCCGTAAGAATGAATGGCCTCTAGACAGAATGTGCCTGACGGTGGATGTTACTAAGAAAACAAAAGATGACTTTGGACACCCCCCACGAGAAGGAGCTTACATTCATGGACTCTTCATGGAAGGTAATTGGCAAACTTAAAGGAGAACTTCGGGGGGATGGTTTGTTTTTTGTAACTCTGGCCATTGTGTGTGATATAAAAAAAAAAAAATCAAAATAAAAAGTCTTCCTGAGCTGCAGTGTGACAATCACCTGGGCCCAATGTGTTATACTTCAGCTAAGCGAATCGCTGGCTGCAGTGATGTCCACTGACACATTAGGTAAAAAAACGCAGACATGGCAAAAGTTTTGAATGGTCAGGGTCTCTGGTGCTGAGACTAGGGCTGGGCAGTATGACCAAATATGTGTATCATGGTATTTTTGTAACTTATGGCGGTTCTACGGTATATAACCGTATCCCCCCCCCAAAAAATGTATTATCAGCGCTGTGCTGTCCCCATTGGGGTAAATACTCACATATCACCTGCAAGCGCTACCTTACTCGTCCTCCTGTTTGTTGCGGGCCATCGGCGCGGACATTCTATACTGTACGCTGTATCCCTATGCCCGGGCTTCAAAAGGTAAACAAAATAAACTTTAACGCACCTTCCTACGTCTGCCTTACGCTCTTCCTGGGGACGGTAACGTCGGAGAGCCGTCAGCCTATCACTGGCCGCAGTGATGTTCCGCCTCGGCCGGTGATAGGCGGACGGCTATCCAACATTCCTATCCCCAGGAAGCAGGTGAGGCCGGTACCGGACCAATGGGAAGTGAGTTAAAGTTTGTTTTGTTTATCTTTTGCAGCCTGGGCATAGGGATACAGCGTACAGTATAGAGTGTCAGCGCCGGCGGCCCGCAACAAACCGGAGGATAAGGAGGGCAGCGCTTGCGGGGGGGGGGGGGGGCAGAACAGCGATATGATTAGTTCCCCGATGTGGGGACAGCGCAGTGCTGGGCTGATAATTCATTCATTCCCGAGGGGGAGGGGCCAAACCGGTATTGCGGTATGGGTTAAAATTCGTATGGTGCAGGACAAAAATTTCGGTATGAACCGGTATACCGCCCAGCCCTAGCCGAGACCCCCAGCAATCGCTAGATCTAGCCAGGAGAAGCCTATGGCTGTACATATCATGGCCTAGCTCACAGCTCCATCCAGCTCATTGCAGAAACAGGAGTCTGATTTAGTGGCACACAGCCACACGCTTCCCCTAGCTATATCAAGTGATAGTCTGGGAGTCTCCACACTGAAACCCTGGCCAATTAAAACTTTTGCCATATCTGTTTGGAATTAGGTTTATTTTAATTTTTTTTACCCTTAGACAACACAGCAATTTTCGATTTTTTGAGTTTTCCTCCTCACCGTTTAACTTCCTGGCACCAGTTAATTGTAAAAAAAAAATTGTTTTCCACCAGAATAGCCCTTTAAAACTATTAAACAGATTTGCAAATTACTTTTATTTACAAATCTTAATCCTTCCAGTGCTTATCAGCTGCTGTATGCTCCAGAGGAAGTTCTTTTCTTTTTGAATTTCTATACTGTCTGACCACGGTGCTCTCTGCTGACACATCTGCCCATATCAGGAACTGTCCAGAGTATGAGTAAATCCCCATAGCATATCTATCCTGCTCTGTACAGTTTCTGATATGGACAGAGGTGTCAGCAGAGAGCACTGTGGTCAGACAGAAAAGAAATGCAAAATGAATTGTGGAGCATACAGCATCTTATAAGTAATGAAAGGATTACGATTTTTAAATAGGAATATTTTACAAATCTGTTTAACTTTCTGGCACCAGTTAATTAAAAAAAATTGCTTTCCACTGGAGTACCCCTTTAACCTCTTAATGACGCAGGGCGTACCTGTACGCCCTGCGCCCGGTATATAACGCGGGGTCACACAGTGACCACGCGTCATACCGGGTCGGTCCTGGTGGCTAATGAAAGCAGAGACCCTGGGCTAATAGCATGCGGCACAGATCAACCCTTTCGACGTGGCCTTCAAAGTTGATCGCCGCGTCCAAAATTAAAGTAAAAGCTTCCCGGCAGCTCAGTCGGTAAAAATATTAAAAATAAATAAATAAATAAAATGTAAATAAAAAAACATATGTGGTATCGCCACGTGCAGAAATGTCTGAACTATAAAAATATATAATTAAGCTGCAAGGTCAATGATGTACGCGCAAAGAGATTCCAAAGTCCAAAATTGCGTATTTTTGGTCACTTTTTATATCATGAAAAAATAAAAATCGGTCAAAAAGTCAGATCAATACAAAAATGGTAGAGATAAAAAAAAAAAATCTGCATAGCGGGGGTGACGTCGTGCAGTCACGATACTCAGTCACGCCCCCTCCCATAGACTTGCATAGCGGGGGTGACGTCACGATACTCCGGCCCCGTGGTCGCCACCCGGCTGTTAGCGAGCTGGCAACAGGAGGGTGGCGAGTACAAGATTGCAGGGGTCCCCAGCGGCAGGACCCCCGCGGTGAGACATCTTACCCCCTATCCTTTGGATAGGGGATAAGGTGTCTCAGGGCCGGAGTACCCCTTTAAGTCCAGGGTTAACGCTGTCTGTCTACCAGGAGATTTTGGAGCACTTCATGCTTCCTTCCGCAGTTGAGTTGCATTACTGAAATAAATGGACTTTTGCACAATATTCAAATTTTTCGAGTTTAACCTGTATTCATAAGTGAGTGGATGGGTGAGTGGATATTTCTATTGAATAGAGTGTCTAGAAAAAAAGCTCCAGTACACTCAAATACAATGTGAATCAAAAATCACAAAACTTTATTGAAAAATGTACAAAAATAGAGACTTAAACAAATTAAAACCATGTGAACAACTGGGTGGGAAAAGTGTAAATCTCTCACATCCTAGGCAGTGTGTGAGGGATTTACATATGACTTAACAGGTATAAAAGCACCCTCCGCTTCTAAGCACGCTTATACACCCTAAACGCGACCAAAGCGTACATGTACACCCTGTTTCACCTGAAGGTTAAAAGACTAACTCGTTCATTAAAATTCTGAACCAAAGATATAAATTCCATATATATTGCAAGTATCATAACTAAACTAGCAGAAGAGAACATCTGTGAGACAACCCCTTTAAAGGGGTACTCCGGCACTAAGACATCTTATCCCCAATCCAAAGGATAGGGGATAAGTTGCCTGATCGCTGGGGACCCCCGTGATCTTGCACGCAGCACACAGTTATAATCAGTCCCCTGAGCATGTTCGCTCAGGGTCTGATTACTGACGATCACGGGGGCCGGAGCATTGTGACGTCACGCCCCCCATTCCCCCCCCCCCCTGTGACATCATGCTCCGCCCCTTCAATGCAAGCCTATGGGAGGGGGCTCCGGGGATTGATAACGGGGTGCTGTGTGCAAGATTATGGGACCCCCGCGATCAGGCATCTTATCCCCTATTCTTTGGATAGAGGATAAGATGTCTTAGTGCCAGAGTACCCCTTTAAGCCACATATCCTGAACGTACAAAAATGTTTTTTTTTTTTTGTTAAAAATAAAAGGCTCTATAGAAGTAAAAAGTTGCCATCGTAATATATAGAGGATAAAATTTTGGAAGCTGAAACTTATTTGAAATGTCTATCTACAGCCCATTTTACAGCATTTGTTTCTGTGTAGGTGCACGCTGGGACATGCAGACGGGAGTCATTTCTGAAGCACGTCTAAAAGAGCTGACTCCTCCGATGCCGGTCATCTATGTGAAAGCGATTCCAATCGACAAGCAAGATCTTAAGAACATGTATGAGTGTCCTCTGTATAAAACAAAAATCAGAGGACCCACTTATGTTTGGACATTTAATCTTAAAACCAGGGAGAAGCCCGCAAAATGGGTCCTGGCAGGTGTGGCCTTGTTGTTGGCAGTTTAGGGAAATATAATTTCTGTTCAGAACAACAATTGTCATCCAGTTCCACTACATATAAAACTATATGAATATAGACAACTCTAATAAAGGCATTTACAGTAAAAATATTCAACGTTATACAGTAGAACGTCATCCATTTGGATAAAAAAGGAAATACAAAAAAGTGTCAGAAGTTGAAAAAACAAAAACCTCTAATTCAGTTAGAATGTCACAGTTATAGTATCACCTAGTACAGGACAAGAACAGACCTGTCATAACAGCTATAGTATTAAACTAGGTCCTTCAAATCCCTAAAAGTAAGAGATACCAGCCTAGACATAAAAATATAGCTAGCACTCCCAAAAACTTTGTGCCATTATTTAACTTTCATCATGTGGAAGACATGGCAACACAAATAATTATATCTAAGGCTGCTTTCACACTACTAAATGCTCCATTATGAAAACCCTTAAAAACGGCAGTTACAAAATCTCATTAGAGTCTATGGGATTTTTACTTTATCCGTAGACAAAATCCCGTCACGAAATAACGCCCGTTATTAATAACTGGCTATGACTGGTTAAAACGAATATTGTAAGAGTCCCATAGACTTTAATGGGATTTTGTAACAGCCGTTTTTAAGGGTTTTCATAACGGAAGATTAGAACAGCTCTTTAAAATTGAATAGAACATCTAACTGCAGTATCAGTAAGGCATCGGGAACACTCTGAAAGAACATTTGATATTTTGCTGGTGTATAAGGTGCTAAATAAAACTTCTATTCAACTTATGTTTAGTCAGAGCCTAATTAACCCATGACTAAGGCTGGGTTCACACGCTACAGCTGAAACGGTGCTGCTGACATGCAAGTCGGTGCAGTTTTTCAATTAAATGCAACTGAAAGAAGTTTAATTGTGACTTATGACATGACCTTAAAGTTTTGATTGGTGCTGGTTTGGTTGCCGAGACCTCCTCCAATTGCTAAATTTAGGCTAGGTTTATATAGCCGTTGTGCTCTGTTCTAGTCTGTGCCCGTTCAGCTTTTTTGCACCGAATGGCCCCAAACCGGGTCACTACAGATCCCATTGATTTGAATACGGTCCATTGAAAATCAGTTTAGCGGAGAAAAAAAAAAAGTGCATGCACTATTTTTTTTCTCCTCTTAAGTCCCGTTATTACGACGGAATTGCTGTCGGAGCTTCATATAGCTGTGTCCGACAGCAATGTGAAATAGCCCTAAACTGAATGCTGCACCCCTTTGTTTCTAATCGGCCCGTCTTTAACCAGTTGCTGTCTAAGGACGAGCCTGCTCGTCCTGAGAAGGCAACCGTTGTACGGCATGAGCTCCCAACTCAAGCCTGCGACATACCGGCCGCCCCCCAGATGATTCCTGTAGCAGTTGACAGCGGCATCTAAAGGAACATTCATCCCTGGTGGTCCAGTGGGGTGGATCGCTCCCCCGCAGCACGATCTCGGTGTGTGATCCACTGCTGAGGTAGCTGGAGGGCTTACATCACATCCTATGCCGGCTGCTGTGCTGTGAATGATATAGCCTGGCAGGACCAGGCTTTATCAATCGAGCGCAGAGCACACAGATCAATGTGTATTTTTGTTTTTTTTAACACTTTTAGTGCCCTTAGAGGACTTTGATCTGTATGAGGAATCTAATGACTACTCCTAAAAGTCCGCTAAGGGGACTAGAAGTGTAAAAAAAAAAATTAAAAAAAGTTAACCCCTTAAGGATTGAGCAATTTTTTCAGTTTTTGCACCTTCGTGTTTTCCTCCTTACCTTTTAGAAACAACCCTTTCAATTTTGTTATTTTTTGTGCCACCAATTCTACTCTGTAATGATATCACTCATTTTACCCAAAAATCTACAGTGAAACGGAAAAAAAAAATCCTTGTGTGACAAAATTGAAGAAAAATCGCCATTTTTTAACTTTTGGGGGCTTCGGTAAAAATGACACTTTATTCTGTAGGTCTAAAAGATTAAAAATGATACCCTACTGATGTAGGTTTGATTTTGTCATACTTCTGGAAAAAAAAAAATCTACATGCAGGAATATTTATAAGTTTAAAATTGTCACCCCTATAACTTTATTTTTCCACGTACGGGCCGGCATGAGGACTCATTTTTTGCGCCGTGATCTGAAGTTTTTATCGGTAAGATTTTTGCATTGATAGGACTTATTGATCGCTGTTTATTCATTTTTTCATGATATAAAAAGTGACCAAAAATACGCTATTTCGGACTTTGTAATTATTTTGCGCGTACGCCATTGACCGTGCGGTTTAATTAATATATTTTTTATAAAGCGGAAATACCACATGTTTATTTACAGGTTTTTTTTATGGGAAAAGGGGGGGGGGGGTCACTAAAACTTTATTAGGGAAGGGGTTAAATTATCTTTATCCAATTTTTTTTTTTTGCAATGTTATAGCTCCCATATGGGGCTATAACACTGCACACACTGTTCTTTTACATTGATCAGTGGTTTCTCATAGGAAAGCATTGATCAACGCTTTTGCCGCTTGACTGCTCATGCCTGAATCACAGGCACTGAGCAGTCATTCGGACAGCGAGGAGGACGGTAGGGGACCCTCCTACAGTCTACAGCTGTTCGGGACCGAGGCTACCCTTGACAAAGCTGATCCGTTCAGCGAAACGTCGGGGAGGCTAGTAGTTGCTTGGTTTTAAATCAGCGGAGGATAATGAAAGTATAGGGACTGGGTACCAATAGCTGACGTGTGTTGGACAAGAAGCACACGATTACATAAGCGTATATTTGGACCCTCATAAGTGTATAACAGATATTAGTTATAAAGAAATTAGTAACATATCAAACCCGCTGTAATTTTAAACGTTTGTGTGGGGTATAATTTTAAAATACCAATAAAAGGTTATATTAAAAAAAAAGGGGGGGGGGGTTCTAGTAAAGGGTTTTCCCCGATATATAACAACCTTTAAGGGGTTGCCCCCTATCAGTTTGCCCTGAAACCTCCAGGGATATTTTTGTTTTATCATATGGATTTTTAGGTGCAGAATTGAAAGGGTTATGATTTTTTAAAAAGTTAAAAAGGAGGAAAAAACAAAAGTGCAAAAACAAAAACGCGCGGTCCTTAAAGGGGTACTCCCGTGGAAAACATTTTTTCTAATCAACTGGTGCCAGAAAGTTTAACAGATTTGTAAATCACTTCTATTAAAAAAAATATTAATCCTTCCAGTACTTTTTAGCGGCTGTATACTAAAGAGAAATCCAAAGAAGAAATGCATTTCCTCTGATGTCATGACCATAGTGCTCTCTGCTTACCTCTGCTGTCCATAGCAGGAATAAATTACTATAGCAAACATATGCTACTCTGGACAGTTCCTAAAATGGACAGCAGAAGTCAGCAGAGAGCACTGTGGTTACGACATCAGAGGAAATGCATTTCTTTTTTTTTTTTTTTTTTTTATAATTGTTTATTTTCACAATTTTGAAAATTTCCATAACAAAGGGAAACAGTTATACAAAAATCATAACAGGAAAAGAACAGTAAAAAATAAGGACAATAAATAAAAAAGGAGAAGGAAGAGTATTGAGGGGAAAGAATAAGAGGTATTGAGTAGAAGACCACAGGGGGGCCTCATCATCACGTGTCCAACCATCAAATCTCAGTAAAAAAGGAGGTCTCAGGTTTATAAATAAGTCAAGCGGCATGGAAAAGATTATTCTGAATTAAGAACAGTAATGAAAGGCAAAAATAAGCCAATTGTAAATTACATAAATTGAGTGATATCATCACCATTGAAAGTAGTTGGTTTTGGGGATTATAAAGCAAACCATCAGGTGAGATCAAAGTGAGACCTTGGAAAACAGTCGAGAATGTTCGACATGTATAGTCAGAAAATATGAAATGCATTTCTTTTTTGGATTTCTCTTTATTATACAAGTTTTCCACGGGAGTACCCCTTTAAGGCGTTAAGATGCAAGAGCTCGCATATGAATTCTTAGAAAATCTTATAGGCTTTCTATGAACCTGTAAATTTAATGATGTGCTCTGAGAAGAGTCAGCCGATTGGGGAGGTTTTAGCACCTGGGTCATCACTGAACAAATTGTCTGACATGTCAAAAAAATCTAAAAGAATTAAAAAAAACATTTTTTTTTTTATCAAAGTGCTTTGAGCTGCGGTCAGCTGTATAACCAATTCAGCCTAGTCCTGTAAACCCAGCCCAAAAGCCACAATATGCATTCTTGTACGGCCAGCCTGCACAATACATTCCATTGCAGTTTATAAAAGAAACTAAATTTTAAGCTCTTTCTTTGAAGGGGCAGATTCAGTCGTCATCATCGTCCACTATTCGTTTCTGTAAGCTGAAAAATAAGGGAGGGGAAAACAGCATTTACTATAAAATTGGGAAAATGTTAAATTTTACAGTGTGTAAAAATGTAACTACAAATTACAGTCTAGACCAGTGGTCTCAAAACTGTGGCCCTCAACATGCTGCAAAACCACAAATCCCAGCATGCAGAGGGCTACAGTTTGAAGACCACTGGTCTAGAATGTATATACCAATACATATTTTTATAATACTTTTGAAATATTTATTATTCTATATTATAATGAAATTGTATGAATGATATACAGTTTGTTGTAACTGATGGAGGGAAGATTTTGCACTGTATGTAAGGGGGATAGTTACAGTATTACTGTACTGGTCTCCAGTTTCATGTAAATAAAGTTAATTACTTTATAATAAAAAGTTTCCACATTTTTTTTTTTTTTTTTCCCAATATATTCTGGGGATTACACAGACGTTAAAAGGGGTACTCCGGCCCTAGACATCTTATCCCCTATTCAAAAGGATTCATGGGAGTCCCGCAGCTGGGACCCCCACGATCTCTGTACAGCATCTGGAGTTTGTTTAGAACACTGGGTGCGGGGGTCATGATGTCAAGGCCATGCACCTTGTGACATCACGCCACGCCCCTCAATGCAAGTCTATGGGAGGGGGTGTGGAGGCTGCCACGTCCCCTCCCATAGACTTGCATTGAGGGGCGTGGCCGTGACGTCACGACCCCTGCTGCCCGCTCCAAGCTACCCCTTTTCATGAGGAATGGTATATTTTACTCATCACTATACAAAACTGTATATACTGCTCACCTTTCAAGATACTCTTTGACATTGTCATAACCAGCAAACTTTGCCAAGTGAATAAGCATCCCAGTGGCACAGCGACCATCTCTCTTACGACAATAGCTGCAGTTACAGATGCCACGACAAGGGGGACAAATCCAATCCTATGAGAAAAGTAGAGGGGTTTAATAACAAAAACATAGATGTATACAAATTCAGTTGAAGAAGAAAAAAGTATTTTTCAAAGCATCTCTCTGCTCTGGTCCTCAAGGCACTTTTTATCCAGTATATTTACACCTGTTAAAAAAAAAAAAAAAAAATTGCAATACCCTATTAACCCCTTAAAGGGGTACTCCGATGCTTAAACATCTTATCCCCTATCCAAAGGATAGGGGATAAGATGCCTGATCGCGGGAGTCCCGCCGCTGGGGACCCCCGAGATCATGCACACGGCACCCCATTTGTAATCAGTTTCCGGAGGGTGTTCGCTCCGGGACTGATTACCGGCGACCGCAGGGCCGCCCCCGTGTGACGTCACGCTCCGCCCCCGTGTGACGTCACGCCTCCGCCCCCGTGTGACGTCACGCCTCCGCCCCTCAATGCAAGCCTACGGGAGGGGGCGTGATAGCTATCAAGCCCCCTCCCGTCGGCCTGCATTGAGGGGCGGAGCGTGAAGTCACACGGGGGCGGAGCTTGACGTCACACGGGGGTGGAGCGTGACGTCACACGGGGGCGGCCCTGCGGTCGCCGGTAATCAGTCCCGGAGCGAACACCCTCCGGAAACTGATTACAAATGGGGTGCCGTGTGCATGATCTCGGGGGTCCCCAGCGGCGGGACTCCCGCGATCAGGAATCTTATCCCCTATCCTTTGGATAGGGGATAAGATGTTTAAGCACCGGAGTACCCCTTTAAGGACCAATAGAAGTAAACCTTTCTCTCCCCCCCCCACCCACCCCCCCCCCCTTGAAAGAACAGGCCTTTTTTTTTTTTCAAAATCGGGGATGTCTGTCTTTATTAGAGAATAACTCTGGTAACGTATTGCCAATCACGATAATTCTGACATTGTTTTCTCGTCACAAGTTGTCCATCATGTACATAGTAAAAGAAAGCCTATTTCATTTGCATTTTTTTTTTTTTTTTTTTTTTTTTAACAATGCAAAAAAAAATCAAATTTATTTTTTTTTTTTTAAGTAGAATTTTGGACTTACCGTAAATTCTCTCTCTCGGAGCTTCTATTGGGGGACACAGGACCATGGGTATATGCTGCTTGCCACTAGGAGGCTGACGCTAGGCAAAAAACAAAAGAAGGCTGGCTCCTCCCTGCAGGATATACCCACCTCCTGGCTCTGAGCAACTCAGTTTTAGTCCCAAAGCAGAAGGAAAGCCAACCGCGAAAAACAGTCGAACACAACACCCAGAAAAGGGAAAAAAAAAAACTACCAAAAAGGGAGAACACCACCGCCCCGGAAGGGCAGAAACCAGCTGGCCGCAAACAAAACAATGGGTGGGTGCTGTGTCCCCCAATAGAAGCTCCGAGAAAGAGAATTTACTGTAAGTCCAAAATTCAACTTCTCGAGCGCTTCATTGGGGGACACAGGACCATGGGACGTCATAAAGCAGTCCCTGGGGAGGGCAAACCAACCCCGACAGAAGAAAGGCTCAGGCGGAATCTCGAACCGCCGCCTGCAAAACCTTGCGGCCCAGGCCTGCGTCGGAGGACACAAAAGTATGAACCCTGTAAAACTTGGTAAAGGTATGCAGGGACGACCAAGTCGCAGCCTTGCACACCTGCAGGGCCGAGGCCCCGTGACAGACCGCCCAGGAGGCCCCCACCGCTCGGGTGGAGTGAGCCGTCACGCGGAAGGGAGGCATCTGACCCTTACAGCAGTACGCCTCCGAAATGGCGGAACTGATCCACCGGGAGATAGTGGACTTCGAGGCTGGAAGTCCCTTGCGCCTCCCATCGGGGAGCACAAACAGGGAGTCACTACGCCGAAAGGAGGAGATGACCGACAAATAGGTCCTCACCGCCCGGACCAAGTCCAACTTATGAAGCCGGCGCTCTCTCGGATGAGAGGGAGATGGACAAAAGGAGGGCAACATGATGTCCTCGTTCAGGTGGAAGGGAGACACCACCTTAGGCTGGAAAGAGGGCACCGGCCGAAGAACCACCTTATCTTGGTGAAGCACCAGAAAGGGGGGGGGGGGGGGGGGGACGGCAAGTTCAGAGACACGGCGAAGAGACGTGACCGCGACCAGAAAGGCCACTTTCCAGGAGAGGAAACGGAGAGAAACCAGAGGTTCAAACGGAGTGCCCTGAAGGGCATCCAAAACAAGGTTAATGTCCCAAGGCGCAGTGGGGAACCGAAGAGTAGGGGCCTCGTGGGCCACACCTTGCAAAAAGGTGCAAACATGGGGGTCCAACGCCAGAGGGCGTTGGAAGAGAACCAACAGGGCCGAAACCTGCCCCTTAAGGGAACTGAGGGCAAGGTGCGTCTCCAGTCCAGACTGTAAGAAGAACAGGAGATTCGGCAGAGAGAAGGAGGTGGGAGAAAGGGAACAGGCCTCACACCAGCGGAAATACACCCGCCAGGTGCGGTGGTAAATCCTGGCGGACGAGGGCTTACGGGCACGGAGCATAGTTCGGATAACGTGGGAGGAACCCCCCCCCCCCCCCCCCCCGAGCCCTCAAAACCGCGGTCTCAACTGCCACGCCGTCAAGCGCAGTGGAAGTGAATTGGGGTGGCAGGGGGGTCCCTGGGAGAGAAGGTCGGGACGGTTCGGAAGGGAACATCTGCCATGAGGCTGACCACATCTGCGTACCACACGCGACGGGGCCAGTCCGGAGCCACCAGAATGGATGAGACCTCCTCCGCCTTGAGCTTCCGGACGACCCGAAGAGGTAGGGAAGGACGAAAGAGGTCCA